>NC_054484.1:92274003-92905585 GCF_017639515.1 Carcharodon carcharias | reverse complement strand
AACCATAAGAAAAATGTAACCTCACCCCTAAAACAGAATAAAACTGTACCCTCACCCCTAAAACAGAATAAAACTGTACCCTCGCCTCCAATAAGAGAAAAAAACTGTACCCTCAGCCTTAAAACAGAATAAAACTATCCCCTCCTCCCTAAAAAAGAATAAAACTGTACGATCACCCCTAAAACAGAATAAAACTCAACCCTCACCACAAAAACAGAATAAAGTTGTGCCCTCACACCAGAAACAGAATAAAACAGTACCCACACAACTAAAATAGATTAAAACTGTATCCTCACCCCTCAAATAGATTAAACGGTCCCCTCACCCCAATAATAGAACAAAACTGTACCCTCACATCCAAAAGCAGAATAAAACTGTACCCTCACCCCTAAAACAGAATAAAACTGCACCCTCACCCCAATAACAGAACAAAACTGTACCCTCATCCCCAAAAACAGGATAAAACTGTACCCTCACACCCAAAAACAGAATAGAACTGTTCCCTCACACCCAAAATCAGAATGAAACTGTACCCTCACGCCCAAAAGCAGAATAAAACTGTACCCGCACACCTTAAATAGAATAAAACTGTACCCTCACCCCAATAACAGAAGAAAACGGTACCTTCACCCCCAAAACAGAATAAAACTGTACTCTCACCCCCAAAAACAGAATAAAACTGTACCATCACACACGAAACAGAATACAACTGTACCCTAACCACATAAACAGAATATAACTGTACCCAAAAATCTAAAAACAGAATAAAACTGTACCCTCACCCCCAAAAACAGAATAAAACTGTACTCTCACACCCAAAAACAGAATAAAACATTACCCTCACACTCAAAACAGAATAAAACTGTACGCTCACACCCAAAAGAAAAATAAAACTGCACCCTCACAACTAAAATAGAATAAAACTGTACCCTCACACCCAATAACAGAAGAAAACGGTACCTTCACCGTCAAAACAGAATAAAACTGTACTCTCACCCACAAAAACAGAATAAAAGTGTACCATCGCACACGAAACAGAATAGAACTGTACCATAACCCCATAAACAGAATAAAACTGTACCCTCACCCCCAAAAACAGAATAAAACTGTACCCTCACCACTGAAAACGGAATAAATCTGCACCCTCACTCCCAAAAACAGAATTAAACTGCACTCTCACCCCCAAAAACAGAATAAAACTGTACGATCACACACGAAACAGAATACATCTGTACCCTCACCCCAAAAACAGAATAAAGCTGTGCCCTCACCCCAAAAACAGAATAAAATTGTGCCCTCGCCCCAAAAACAGAATAAAGTTGTGCCCTCACACCAGAAATAGAATAAAATTGTACCTACACAACTAAAATAGATTAAAACTGTATTCTCACCCTTAAAATAGATTAAACGGTCCCCTCACCCCAATAATAGAACAAGACTGTACCCTCATCCCCAAAAACAGGATAAAACTGTGCCCTCACACCCCAAAACAGAATAAAACTGTACACACACCCCCAAAACAGAATAAAACTGTACCCTCACACCCAAAAGCAGAATAAAACTGTACCCTCACCCCAAAACAGAATAAAACTGTACCCTCACCCCAAAAACTGAATAAAACTGTACCCTCACCCCCAATAAGAGAAAAAAACTGTACCCTCAGCCTTAAAACAGAATAAAACTATCCCCTCCTCCCTAAAAAAGAATAAAACTGTACGATCAACCCTAAAACAGAATAAAACTCTACCCTCACCACAAAACAGAATAAAACTGTGCGCTCACACCAGCAACAGAATAAAACTGTACTCTCTCCCCTAAAATAGATTAAACTGTCCCCTCACCCCATAACAGAACAAAACTGTACCCTCAACCCCAAAAACAGGATAAAACTGTACCCTCACAACCAAAAACAGAATAGAACTGTTCCCTCACACCCAAACTCAGAATGAAACTGTACCGTCACGCCCAAAACAAAATAAAACTGTACCCTCACACCCAAAAGGAGAATAAAACTGTACCCGCACACCTAAAATAGAATAAACTGTACCCTCACCCCAATAACAGAAGAAAACAGTACCTTCACCCCCAAAACAGAATAAAACTGTACCATCACACACGAAACAGAATACAACTGTACCCTAACCCGATAAACAGAATATAACTGTACCCTAAACTCTAAAAACAGAATAAAAATGTACCCTTACTCCCAAAAACAGAATTAAACTGCACTCTCACCCCCAAAAACAGAATAAAACTGTACGATCACACACGAAACAGAATACATCTGTACCCTCACCCCAAAAACAGAATAAAGCTGTGCCCTCACCCCAAAAACAGAATAAAGTTATGCCCTCACCCCAAAAACAGAATAAAGTTGTGCCCTCACACCAGAAATAGAATAAAACTGTACCCACACAACGAAAATAGATTAAAACTGTATCCTCACCCCTAAAATAGACTAAACGGTCCCCTCATCCTAATAGTAGAACAAGACTGTACCCTCATCCCCAAAAACAGGATAAAACCGTGCCCTCACACCCCAAAACAGAATAAAACTGTACACTCACACCCAAAACAGAATAAAACTGTACCCTCACACCCAAAAGCAGAATAAAACTATACCCTCACCCCTAAAACAGAATAAAACTGTACCCTCACCCCTAAAACAGAATAAAACTGTACCCTCACCCCCAATAAGAGAAAAAAACTGTACCCTCAGCCTTAAAACAGAATAAAACTATCCCCTCCTCCCTAAAAAAGAATAAAACTGTACGATCAACCCTAAAACTGAATAAAACTGTACCCCCTTACCACAAAAACAGAATAAAACTGTGCGCTCACACCAGCAACAGAATAAAACTGAACTCTCACCCCTAAAATTGATTAAAACTGTCCCCTCACCCCAATAACAGAATAAAACTGCACCCTCACCCCAATAACAGAACAAAACTGTACCCTCATCCCCCAAAACAGGATAAAACTGTACCCTCACACCCAAAAACAGAATAGAACTGTTCCCTCACACCCAAAATCAGAATGAAACTGTACCCTCACGCCCAAAACAAAATAAAACTGTACCCTCACCCCCAAAAACAGAATAAAACTGTACCCTCACCACTGAAAACGGAATAAATCTGCACCCTCACCCTAAAACAGAATAAAACTGTACCCTCACACCTGAAAACAGAATAAATCTGCACCCTCACCCCCAAAACAGAATAAAACTGTACCCTCACCACCAAAAACAGAATAAAATGTACCATCACACACGAAACAGAATACAATTGTACCCTAACCCCATAAACAGAATATAACTGTACCCTAAACTCTAAAAACAGAATAAAACTGTACCCTCACCCCCAAAAACAGAATAAAACTGTACCCTCACCCCCAAAAACAGAGTAAAATGTTACCATCACCCCTAAAACAGAATAAAACAGTACCCTCACACCAATAACAGAATAAAACTGTAACCTCACACCCAAAACAGGATAAAACTGTACCCTCACTCCCAAAAACAGAATTAAACTGCACTCTCACCCCCAAAAACAGAATAAAACTGTACGATCACACACGAAACAGAATACATCTGTACCCTCACCCCAAAATCAGAATAAAGCTGTGCCCTCACCCCAAAAACAGAATAAAGTTGTGCCCTCACCCCAAAAACAGAATAAAGTTGTGCCCTCACGCCAGAAATAGAATAAAATTGTACCTACACAACTAAAATAGATTAAAACTGTATCCTCACAGTTAAAATAGATTAAACGGTCCCCTCACCCCAATAATAGAACAAGACTGTACCCTCATCCGCAAAAACCGGATAAAACTGTGCCCTCACACCCCAAAACAGAATAAAACTGTACACACACACCCAAAACAGAATAAAACTGTACCCTCACACCCAAAAGCAGAATAAAACTGTACCCTCACCCCTAAAACAGAATAAAACTGTACCCTCACCCCAAAAACTGAATAAAACTGTACCCTCACCCCCAATAAGAGAAAAAAACTGTACCCTCAGCCTTAAAACAGAATAAAACTATCCCCTCCTCCCTAAAAAAGAATAAAACTGTACGATCAACCCTAAAACAGAATAAAACTCTACCCTCACCAAAAAAACAGAATAAAACTGTGCGCTCACACCAGCAACAGAATAAAACTGTACTCTCACCCCTAAAATAGATTAAACTGTCCCCTCAGCCCAATAACAGAACAAAACTGTACCCTCATCCACAAAAACAGGATAAAACTGTACCCTCACACCCAAAAACAGAATAGAACTGTTCCCTCACACCCAAAATCAGAATGAAACTGTACCCTCACGCCCAAAACAAAATAAAACTGTACCCTCACACACAAAAGGAGAATAAAACTGTAACCGCACACCTAAAAACAGAATAAAACTGTACCACCACACATGAAACAGAATACAACTGTACCCTAACCCCATAAACAGAATATAACTGTACCCTAAACTCTAAAAACAGAATAAAACTGTACCATCACACACGAAACAGAATACACCTGTACCCTAACCCCATAAACAGAATATAACTGTACCCTAAACTCTAAAAACAGAATAAAACTGTACCCTCACCCCCAAAAACAGAATAAAACTGTACCCTCACCCCCAAAAACAGAATAAAACTGTACCATCACACATGAAACAGAATACAACAGTACCCTAACCCCATAAACAGAATATAACTGTACCCTAAACTCTAAAAACAGAATAAAACTGTACCATCACACACGAAACAGAATACACCTGTACCCTAACCCCATAAACAGAATATAACTGTACCCTAAACTCTAAAAACAGAATAAAACTGTACCCTCACCCCCAAAAACAGAATAAAACTGTACCCTCACCCCCAAAAACAGAATAAAATGTTACCATCACCCCTAAAACAAAATAAAACAGTACCCTCACACCAATAACAGATTAAAACTGTACCCTCACTCCCAAAAACAGAATGAAACTGCACTCTCACCCCCAAAAACAGAATAAAACTGTACGATCACACACGAAACAGAATACATCTGTACCCTCAACCCAAAAACAGAATAAAGCTGTGCCCTCACCCCAAAAACAGAATAAAGTTGTGCCCTCACCCCAAAAACAGAATAAAGTTGTGCCCTCACACCAGAAATAGAATAAAACTGTACCTACACAAGTAAAATAGATTAAAACTGTATCCTCACCCTTAAAATAGATTAAACGGTCCCCTCACCCCAATAATAGAACAAGACTGTACCCTCATCCCCAAAAACAGGATAAAACTGTGCCCTCACACCCCAAAACAGAATAGAACTGTTCCCTCACACCCAAAATCAGAATGAAACTGTACCCTCACGCCCAAAAGCAGAATAAAACTTTACCCTCACTCCCAAAAGGAGCATAAAACTGTACCTGCACACCTAAAATAGAATAAAACTGTACCCTCACCCCAATAACAGAAGAAAACGGTACCTTCACCCCCAAAACAGAATAAAACTGTACTCTCACCCCCAAAAACAGAATAAAACTGTACCATCACACACGAAACAGAATACAACTGTACCCTAACCACATAAACAGAATATAACTGTACCCAAAAATCTAAAAACAGAATAAAACTGTACCCTCACCCCCAAAAACAGAATAAAACTGTACCCTCACAACCAAAAGAAAAATAAAACTTTACCCTCACACATAAAATAGAATAAAACTGTACCCTCATTCCCAATAACAGAAGAAAACGGTACCTTCACCGCCAAAACAATATAAAACTGTACTCTCACCCCCAAAAACAGAATAAAAGTGTACCATCACACGCGAAACAGAATAGAACTGTACCCTAACCCCATAAACAGAAAATAACTGTACCCTAAAATCTAAAAACAGAATAAAACTGTACCCACACCCCCAAAAACAGAATAAAACTGTACCCTCACCACTGAAAACGGAATAAATCTGCACACTCACCCCCAAAACAGAATAAAACAGTACCCTCACACCTGAAAACGGAATAAATCTGCACCCTCACCCCCAAAACAGAATAAAACTGTACCCTCACCCCCAAAAACAGAATAAAACTGTAATCACACACGAAACAGAATACAATTGTACCCTAACCCCATAAACAGAATATAACTGTACCCTAAACTCTAAAAACAGAATAAAACTGTACCCTCACCCCCAAAAACAGAATAAAACTGTACCCTCACCCCCAAAAACAGAATAAAATGTTACCATCACCCCTAAAACGGAATAAAACAGTACCCTCACACCAATAACAGAATAAAACTGTAACCTCACACCCAAAACAGGATAAAACTGTACCCTCACTCCTAAAAACAGAATTAAACTGCACTCTCACCCCCAAAAACAGAATAAAACTGTACGATCACACACGAAACAGAATACATCTGTACCCTTTACCCAAAAACAGAATAAAGCTGTGCCCTCACCCCAAAAACAGAATAAAGTTGTGCCCTCACCCCAAAAACAGAATAAAGTTGTGCCCTCACACCAGAAATAGAATAAAACTGTACCTACACAACTAAAATAGATTAAAACTGTATCCTCACCCTTAAAATAGATTAAACGGTCCCCTCAACCCAATAATAGAACAAGACTGTACACTCATCCCCAAAAACAGGATAAAACTGTGCCCTCACACCCCAAAACAGAATAAAACTGTACCCTCACACCCAAAAGCAGAATAAAACTGTACCCTCACCCCTAAAACAGAAGAAAACTGTACCCTCACCCCAAAAACTGAATAAAACTGTACCCTCACCCCCAATAAGAGAAAAAAACTGTACCCTCAGCCTTAAAACAGAATAAAACTATCCCCTCCTCCCTAAAAAAGAATAAAACTGTACGATCAACCCTAAAACAGAATAAAACTCTACCCTCACCACAAAAACAGAATAAAACTGTGCGCTCACACCAGCAACAGAATAAAACTGTACTCTCACCCCTAAAATAGATTAAAACTGTCCCCTCACACCAATAACGGAATAAAACTGCACCCTCACCACAAAAAACAGAATAAAACTGTGCGCTCACAACAGCAACAGAATAAAACTGTACTCTCACACCTAAAATAGATTAAACTGTCCCCTCAGCCCAATAACAGAACAAAACTGTACCCTCATCCCCAAAAACAGGATAAAACTGTACCCTCACACCCAAAAGCAGAATAAAACTGTACCCGCACACCTAAAATAGAATAAAACTGTACCCTCACCCCAATAACAGAAGAAAACGGTACCTTCACCCCCAAAACAGAATAAAACTGTACTCTCACCCACAAAAACAGAATAAAACTGTACCATCACACACGAAACAGAATACAACTGTACCCTAACCCCATAAACAGAATATAACTGTACCCTAAACTCTAAAAACAGAATAAAACTGTACCCTCACTCCCAAAAACAGAATAAAATTGTACCCTCACACCCAAAAACAGAATAAAACAGTACCCTCACATTCAAAACAGAATAAAACTGTACCCTCACAATCAAAAGCTAAATAAAACTGTACCCTCACACCTAAAACAGAATAAAACTGTACCCTCAATCCCAATAACAGAAGAAAACGGTAACTTCACCGCCAAAACAAAGAAAACTGTACTCTCACCCCCAAAACCAGAATAAAAGTGAACCAACACACACGAAACAGAATAGAACTGTACCCTAACCCCATAAACAGAATATAACTGTACCCTAAACTCTAAAAACAGAATAAAACTGTACCCTCACCCCCAAAAACAGAATAAAACTGTACCCTCACCCCTGAAAACGGAATAAATCTGCACCCTCACCCCCAAAACAGAATAAAACTGTACCCTCACCCCTGAAAACGGAATAAATCTGCACCCTCACCCCCAAAACAGAATAAAACTGTACCCTCACCCCCAAAACAGGATAAAACTGTACCCTCACTCCCAAAAACAGAATTAAACTGCACTCTCACCCCCAAAAACAGAATAAAACTGTACGATCGCACACGAAACAGAATACATCTGTACCCTCACCCCAAAAAAAAACTGTACCCTAAACTCTAAAGACAGAATAAAACTGTACTCTCACACCCAAAACAGAATAAAACTGTACCCTCACCCCAAAAACAGAATAAAGTTGTGCCCTCAAACCAGAAACAGAATAAAACTGTACCCACACAACTAAAATAGACTAAAACTGCATCTTCCCCCCTAAAATAGATTAAACGGTCCCCTCACACCAAGAATAGAACAAAACTGTACCCTCATCCCCAAAAACAGAATAAAACTGTACCATCACACATGAAACAGAATACAACTGTACCCTAACACCATAAACAGAATATAACTGTACCCTAAACTCTAAAAACAGAATAAAACTGTACCATCACTCCCAATAACAGAAGAAAACGGTACCTTCACCCCCAAAACAGAATAAAACTGTACTCTCACCCACAAAAACAGAATAAAACTGTACCATCACACACGAAACAGAATACAACTGTACCCTAACCCCATAAACAGAATATAACTGTACCCTAAACTCTAAAAACAGAATAAAACTGTACCCTCACCCCCAAAAACAGAATAAAATTGTACCCTCACACCCAAAAACAGAATAAAACAGTACCCTCACATTCAAAACAGAATAAAACTGTACCCTCACAATCAAAAGCTAAATAAAACTGTACCCTCACACCTAAAACAGAATAAAACTGTACCCTCAATCCCAATAACAGAAGAAAACGGTAACTTCACCGCCAAAACAAAGAAAACTGTACTCTCACCCCCAAAACCAGAATAAAAGTGAACCAACACACACGAAACAGAATAGAACTGTACCCTAACCCCATAAACAGAATATAACTGTACCCTAAACTCTAAAAACAGAATAAAACTGTACCCTCACCCCCAAAACAGAATAAAACTGTACCCTCACCCCTGAAAACAGAATAAATCTGTACCCTCACCCCCAAAACAGAATAAAACTGTACCCTCACCCCCAAAACGGAATAAAACTGTACCCTCACCCCCAAAACAGAATAAAACTGTAACTTCACCCCTGAAAATAGAATAAAACTGTACCCTCACTCCCAAAAACAGAATTAAACTGCACTCTCACCCCCAAAAACAGAATAAAACTGTACGATCGCACACGAAACAGAATACATCTGTACCCTCACCCCAAAAAAAAACTGTACCCTAAACTCTAAAGACAGAATAAAACTGTACTCTCACACCCAAAACAGAATAAAACTGTACCCTCACCCCAAAAACAGAATAAAGTTGTGCCCTCAAACCAGAAACAGAATAAAACTGTACCCACACAACTAAAATAGACTAAAACTGCATCTTCCCCCCTAAAATAGATTAAACGGTCCCCTCACACCAAGAATAGAACAAAACTGTACCCTCATCCCCAAAAACAGAATAAAACTGTACCATCACACATGAAACAGAATACAACTGTACCCTAACACCATAAACAGAATATAACTGTACCCTAAACTCTAAAAACAGAATAAAACTGTACCATCACACACGTAACAGAATACACCTGTACCCTAACCCCATAAACAGAATATAACTGTACCCTAAACTCTAAAAACAGAATAAAACTGTACCCTCACCCCCAAAAACAGAATAAAACTGTACCCTCACCCCCAAAACAGAATAAAATGTTACCATCACCCCTAAAAGAGAATAAAACAGTACCCTCACACCAATAACAGAATAAAACTGTAACCTCACACCCAAAACAGGATAAAACTGTACCCTCACTCCCAAAAACAGAATTAAACTGCACTCTCACCCCCAAAAAAAGAATAAAACTGTACGATCACACACGAAACAGAATACATCTGTACCCTCACCCCAAAAACAGAATAAAGCTGTGCCCTCACCCCAAAAACAGAATAAAGTTGTGCCCTCACCCCAAAAACAGAATAAAGTTGTGCCCTCACACCAGAAATAGAATAAAACTGTACCTATAAAACTAAAATAGATTAAAACTGTATCCTCACCCTTAAAATAGATTAAAGGGTCCCCTCACCGCAATAATAGAACTAGACTGTACCCTCATCCCCAAAAACAGGATAAAACTGTGCCCTCACACCCCAAAACAGAATAAAACTGTACACACACACCCAAAACAGAATAAAACTGTACCCTCACACCCAAAAGCAGAATAAAACTGTACCCTCACCCCTAAAACAGAAGAAAACTGTACCCTCACCCCAAAAACTGAATAAAACTGTACCCTCACCCCCAATAAGAGAAAAAAACTGCACCCTCAGCCTTAAAACAGAATAAAACTATCTCATCCTCCCTAAAAAAGAATAAAACTGTACGATAAAGTCTAAAACAGAATAAAACTCTACCCTCACCACAAAAACAGAATAAAACTGTGCGCTCACACCAGAAACAGAATAAAACTGTACTCTCACCCCTAAAATAGATTAAAACTGTCTCCTTACCCCAATAACAGAATAAAACTGCACCCTCACCCCAATAACAGAACAAAACTGTACCCTCATCCCCAAAAACAGGATAAAACTGTACCCTCACACCCAAAAACAGAATAGAACTGTTCCCTCACACCCAAAATCAGAATGAAACTGTACCCTCACGCCCAAAACAAAATAAAACTGTACCCTCACACCCAAAAACAGAATAAAACTGTACCCTCACCCCCAATAAGAGAAAAAAACTGTACCCTCAGCCTTAAAACAGAATAAAACTATCCCCTGCTCCCTAAAAAAGAATAAAACTGTACGATCAACCCTAAAACAGAATAAAACTGCACCCCCTCACCACAAAAACAGAATAAAACAGTGCGCTCACACCAGAAACAGAATAAAACTGTAATCTCACCCCTAAAATAGATTAAAACTGTCCCCTCACCCCAATAACAGAATACAACTGCACCCTCACCCCAATAACAGAACAAAACTGTACCCTCATCCCCAAAAACAGGATAAAACTGTACCCTCACACCCAAAATCAGAATGAAACTGTACCCTCACGCCCAAAACAAAATAAAGCTGTACCCTCACACCCAAAAGGAGCATAAAACTGTACCTGCACACCTAAAATAGAATAAAACTGTACCCTCACCCCAATAACAGAAGAAAACGGTACCTTCACCCCCAAAACAGAATAAAACTGTACTCTCACCCCCAAAAACAGAATAAAACTGTACCATCACACACGAAACAGAATACAACTGTACCCTAAGCCCATAAATAGAATATAACTGTACCCTAAACTCTAAAAACAGAATAAAACTTGTATCCTCACCCCCAAAAACAGAATAAAACTGTACCCTCACACCCAAAAACAGAATAAAACAGTACCCTCACACTCAAAACAGAATAAAACAGTACCCTCACACGCAAAAACAGAATAAAACAGTATCCTCACACTCAAAACAGAATAAAACTGTACCCTCACACCCAAAAGCAAAATAAAACTGTACCCTCACACCTAAAATAGAATAAAACTGTACCCTCACTCCCAATAACACAAGAAAACGGTACCTTCAACGCCAAAACAAATAAAACTGTACTCTCACCCCCAAAAACAGAATTAAAGTGTACCATGACACACGAAACAGAATAGAACTGTACCCTAACCCCATAAACAGAATATAACTGTACCCTAAACTTTAAAAACAGAATAAAACTGGACCCTCACCCCCAAAAACAGAATAAAACTGTACCCTCACCCCTGAAAACGGAATAAATCTGCAACCCTCATCTCCCAAAACAGAATAAAACTGTACCCTCAGCCCTGAAAACGGAATAAATCTGCACCCTCACCCCCAAAACAGAAAAAAACTGTACCCTCACCCCCAAAAACAGAATATAATGTTACCATCACCCCTAAAACAGAATAAAACAGTACCCTCACACCAATAACAGAATAAACCTGTACCCTCACCCCCAAAACAGGATAAAACTGTACCCTCACTCCCAAAAACAGAATGAAACTGCACTCTCACCCCCAAAAACAGAATAAAACTGTACGATCACACACGAAACAGAATACAACTGTACCCTCAATCCCATAAAGAATAAACTGTACCCTAAACTCTAATAACAGAATAAAACTGTACCCTCACCCCCAAAACAGAATAAACCGGTGCCCTCACACCAGAAACAGAATAAAACTGTACCCTCACCCCTAAAATATATTAAAACTGTACCCTCACCCTAAAATAGATTAACGGTCCCCTCACCCCAATAATAGAACAAAACTGTACCCTCAACCCCAAAAACAGGATAAAACTGTAACCTCACACCTAAAATACATTAAAACTGTATCCTCACCCCTAAAAGAGATTAAACTGACCCCTCACCCCAATAATAGAAAAAAACTGTACCCTCATCCCCAAAAACAGGATAAAACTGTGCCCTCACACCCCCAAAACAGAATAAAACTGTACCCTCATACCCAAAATCAGATAAAACTGTACCCTCACACCCAAAACAGAATTAAACTGTACTATCACCCACAAAAACGGAATAAAACTGTACCCTCACCCTCAAAACAGAATAAAACTGTACGCTCGCCAGAATAACAGAATAAAACTGTACCCTCACCCCCATTAAGAGAAAAAGACTGTACCCTCAGCCTTAAAAAAAAAACTATCCCCTCCTCCCTAAAAAAGAATAAAACTGTACGATCAACCCTAAAACAGAATAAAACTGTACCCCCTCACCACAAAAACAGAATAAAACTGTGCGCTCACACCAGCAACAGGATAAAACTGTACTCTCACCCCTAAAATTGATTAAAACTGTCCCCTCACCCCAATAACAGAATAAAACTGCACCCTCACCCCAATAACAGAACAAAACTGTACCCTCATCCCCAAAAACAGAATAAAGCTGTGCCCTCACCCCAAAAACAGAATAAAGTTGTGCCCTCAGCCCAAAAACAGAATAAAGTTGTGCCCTCACACCAGAAACAGAATAAAACTGTACCCACACAACTAAAATAGATTAAAACTGTATACTCACCCTTAAAATTGATTAAACTGTCCCCTCACCCCAATAATAGAACAAGACTGTACCCTCATCCCCAAAAACAGGATAAAACTGTACCCTCACACCCCAAAACAGAATAAAACTGTACGCTCACACCCAAAACAGAATAAAACTGTACCCTCACCCCCAAAAACAGAATAAAACTGTACCCTCACCCCTAAAACAGAATAAAACTGTACCCTCACCCCAAAAACTGAATAAAACTGTACCCTCACCCCCAATAAGAGAAAGAAACTGTACCCTCAGCCGTAAAACAGAATAAAACTATCCCCTCCTCCATAAAAAAGAATAAAACTGTACGATCAACACTAAAACAGAATAAAACTGTACCCCCTCACCACAAAAACAGAATAAAACTGTGCGCTCATACCAGAAACAGAATGAAACTGTACTCTCACCCCTAAAATAGATTAAAACTGTCCCCTCACCCCAATAACAGAATAAAACTGCACACTCACCCCAATAACAGAACAAAACTGTACCCTCATCCCCAAAAACAGGATAAAACTGTACCCTCACACCCAAAAACAGAATAGAACTGTTCCCTCACACCCAAAATCAGAATGAAACTGTACCCTCACGCCCAAAACAAAATAAAACTGTACCCTCACACCCAAAAGGAGCATAAAACTGTACCTGCACACCTAAAATAGAATAAAACTGTACCCTCACCCCAATAACAGAAGAAAACGGTACCTTCACCCCCAAAACAGAATAAAACTGTACTCTCACCCCCAAAAACAGAATAAAACTGTACCATCACACACGAAACAGAATACAACTGTACCCTAAGCCCATAAATAGAATATAACTGTACCCTAAACTCTAAAAACAGAATAAAACTTGTACCCTCACCCCCAAAAACAGAATAAAACTGTACCCTCACACCCAAAAACAGAATAAAACAGTACCCTCACACTCAAAACAGAATAAACTGTACCCTCACACCCAAAAGCAAAATAAAACTGTACCCTCACACCTAAAATAGAATAAAACTGTACCCTCACTCCCAATACACAAGAAAAACGGTACCTTCAATGCCAAAACAAATAAAACTGTACTCTCACCCCCAAAAACAGAATTAAAGTGTACCATGACACACGAAACAGAATAGAACTGTACCCTAACCCCATAAACAGAATATAACTGTACCCTAAACTCTAAAAACAGAATAAAACTGTACCCTCACCCCAAAAAACAGAATAAAACTGTACCCTCACCCCTGAAAACGGAATAAATCTGCACCCTCTCTCCCAAAACAGAATAAAACTGTACCCTCTCCCCTGAAAACGGAATAAATCTGCACCCTCACCCACAAAACAGAAAAAAACTGTACCCTCACCCCCAAAAACAGAATAAAATGTTACCATCACCCCTAAAACAGAATAAAACAGTACCCTCACACCAATAACAGAATAAACCTGTACCCTCACCCCCAAAACAGGATAAAACTGTACCCTCACTCCCAAAAACAGAATGAAACTGCACTCTCACCCCCAAAAACAGAATAAAACTGTACGATCACACACGAAACAGAATACATCTGTACCCTCAATCCCAAAAAAAACTGTACCCTAAACTCTAAAAACAGAATAAAACTGTACTCTCACACCTAAAATAGATTAAAACTGTATCCTCACCCCTAAAAGAGATTAAACTGACTCCTCACCCCAATAATAGAACAAAACTGTACCCTCATCCCCAAAAACAGGATAAAACTGTGCCCTGACACCCCAAAACAGAATAAAACTGTACCCTCACACCCAAACTCAGAATAAAACTGTACTCTCACACCCAAAACAGAATAAAACTGTACCCTCACACCCAAAAGCAGAATAAAACTGTACCCTCACCCCTAAAACAGAATAAAACTGTACCGCCACCCCAAAAACTGAATAAAACTGTACCCTCACCCCCATTAAGAGAAAAAAATTGTACCGTCAGCCTTAAAACAGAATAAAACTATCCCCTCCTCCCTAAAAAAGAATAAAACTGTACGATCAACCATAAAACAGAATAAAACTGTACCCTCACCACAAAAACAGAAAAAATTGTGCTCTCACACCAGAAACAGAATAAAACTGTACTCTCACCCCCTAAAATAGATTAAAACTGTATCCTCACCCCAATAACAGAATAAAACTGCACCCTCACCCACAAAACAGGATAAAACTGTACATCACTCCCAAAAACAGAATTAAACTGCACTCTCAACCCCAAAAACAATAAATCATTACGATCACACACGAAACAGAGTACATCTCTACCCACACCCCCCAAAAAAACTGTACCCTAAACTCTAAAGACAGAATAAAACTGTACCCTCGCCCCCAAAAACAGAATAAAAGTGTACCATGTCACACGAAACAGAATAGAACTGTACCTAACCCCATAAACAGAATATAACTGTACCCTAAACTCTAACAACAGAATAAATCTGTACCCTCACCCCTGAAAACGGAATAAATCTGCACCCTCACTCCCAAAACAGAATAAAACAGTACCCTCACCCCTGAAAACGGAATAAATCTGCACCCTCACTCCCAAAACTGAATAAAACTGTACCCTCACCCCCATTGAGAGAAAAAGACTGTACCCTCAGCCTTAAAAACAAAATAAACTATCCCCTCCTCCCTAAAAAAAGAATAAAACTGTACGATCAACCCTAAAACAGAATAAAACTGTACCCCTCACTACAAAAACAGAATAAAACTGTGCGCTCACACCAGCAACAGAATAAAACTGTACTCTCACCCCTAAAATTGATTAAAACTGTCCCCTCACCCCAATAACAGAATAAAACTGCACCCTCACCCCAATAACAGAACAAAACTGTACCCTCATCCCCAAAACCAGGATAAAACTGTACCCTCACACCCAAAAACAGAATAGAACTGTTCCCTCACACCCAAAATCAGAATGAAACTGTACCCTCACGCCCAAAACAAATAAAACTGTACCCTCACACCCAAAAGCAGAATAAAACTGTACCAGCACACCTAAAATAGAATAAAACTGTACCCTCACCCCAATAACAGAAGAAAACGGTACCTTCACCGCCAAAACAGAATAAAACTGTACTCTCACCCCCAAAAAACAGAATAAAACTGTACCATCACACACGAAACAGAATACAACTGTACCCTAACCACATAAAATGAATATAACTGTACCCTAAAAATCTAAAAACAGAATAAAACAGTACCCTCACCCCCAAAAACAGAATAAAACTGTACCCTCACACCCAAAAACAGAATAAAACATTACCCTCACACTCAAAACAGAATAAAACTGTACCCTCACAGCCAAAAGAAAAATAAAACTGTACCCTCACACCTAAAATAGAATAAAACTGTACCCTCAGTCCCAATAACAAAAGAAAACGGTACCTTCACCGTCAAAACAGAATAAAACTGTACTCTCACCCACAAAAACAGAATAAAAGTGTACCATCACACACGAAACAGAATAGAACTGTACCCTAACCCCATAAAAAGAATATAACTGTACCCTAAACTCTAAAAACAGGATAAAACTGTACCCTCACCCCCAAAAACAGAATAAAACTGTACACTCACACCCAAAACAGAATAAAACTGTACCCTCACACCCAAAAGCAGAATAAAACTGTACCCTCACCCCTAAAACAGAATAAAACTGTACCCTCACCCCAAAAACTGAATAAAACTGTACCCTCACCCCCAATAAGAGAAAAAAACTGTACCCTCAGCCTTAAAACAGAATAAAACTATCCCCTCCTCCCTAAAAAAGAATAAAACTGTACGATCAACCATAAAACAGAATAAAACTGTACCCTCACCACAAAAACAGAAAAAAATTGTGCTCTCACACCAGAAACAGAATAAAACTGTACTCTCACCCCTAAAATAGATTAAAACTGTATCCTCACCCCAATAACAGAATAAAACTGCACCCTCACCCACAAAACAGGATAAAACTGTACATCACTCCCAAAAACAGAATTAAACTGCACTCTCAACCCCAAAAACAATAAATCATTACGATCACACACGAAACAGAGTACATCTCTACCCACACCCCCCAAAAAAACTGTACCCTAAACTCTAAAGACAGAATAAAACTGTACCCTCGCCCCCAAAAACAGAATAAAAGTGTACCATGTCACACGAAACAGAATAGAACTGTACCCTAACCCCATAAACAGAATATAACTGTACCCTAAACTCTAACAACAGAATAAATCTGTACCCTCACCCCTGAAAACGGAATAAATCTGCACCCTCACTCCCAAAACAGAATAAAACAGTACCCTCACCCCTGAAAACGGAATAAATCTGCACCCTCACTCCCAAAACTGAATAAAACTGTACCCTCACCCCCATTGAGAGAAAAAGACTGTACCCTCAGCCTTAAAACAAAATAAAACTATCCCCTCCTCCCTAAAAAAGAATAAAACTGTACGATCAACCCTAAAACAGAATAAAACTGTACCCCCTCACCACAAAAACAGAATAAAACTGTGCGCTCACACCAGCAACAGAATAAAACTGTACTCTCACCCCTAAAATTGATTAAAACTGTCCCCTCACCCCAATAACAGAATAAAACTGCACCCTCACCCCAATAACAGAACAAAACTGTACCCTCATCCCCAAAACCAGGATAAAACTGTACCCTCACACCCAAAAACAGAATAGAACTGTTCCCTCACACCCAAAATCAGAATGAAACTGTACCCTCACGCCCAAAACAAAATAAAACTGTACCCTCACACCCAAAAGCAGAATAAAACTGTACCAGCACACCTAAAATAGAATAAAACTGTACCCTCACCCCAATAACAGAAGAAAACGGTACCTTCACCGCCAAAACAGAATAAAACTGTACTCTCACCCCCAAAAACAGAATAAAACTGTACCATCACACACGAAACAGAATACAACTGTACCCTAACCACATAAAATGAATATAACTGTACCCAAAAATCTAAAAACAGAATAAAACAGTACCCTCACCCCCAAAAACAGAATAAAACTGTACCCTCACACCCAAAAACAGAATAAAACATTACCCTCACACTCAAAACAGAATAAAACTGTACCCTCACAGCCAAAAGAAAAATAAAACTGTACCCTCACACCTAAAATAGAATAAAACTGTACCCTCAGTCCCAATAACAAAAGAAAACGGTACCTTCACCGTCAAAACAGAATAAAACTGTACTCTCACCCACAAAAACAGAATAAAAGTGTACCATCACACACGAAACAGAATAGAACTGTACCCTAACCCCATAAAAAGAATATAACTGTACCCTAAACTCTAAAAACAGGATAAAACTGTACCCTCACCCCCAAAAACAGAATAAAACTGTACACTCACACCCAAAACAGAATAAAACTGTACCCTCACACCCAAAAGCAGAATAAAACTGTACCCTCACCCCTAAAACAGAATAAAACTGTACCCTCACCCCAAAAACTGAATAAAACTGTACCCTCACCCCCAATAAGAGAAAAAAACTGTACCCTCAGCCTTAAAACAGAATAAAACTATCCCCTCCTCCCTAAAAAAGAATAAAACTGTACGATCAACCCTAAAACAGAATAAAACTGTACCCCTTCACCACAAAAACAGAATAAAACTGTGCGCTCATACCAGAAACAGAATAAAACTGTACTCTCACCCCTAAAATAGATTAAAACTGACCCCTCACCCCAATAACAGAATAAAACTGCACCCTCACCCCAATAACAGAACAAAACTGTACCCTCATCCCCAAAAACAGGATAAAACTGTACCCTCACACCCAAAAACAGAATAGAACTGTTCCCTCACACCCAAAATCAGAATGAAACTGTACCCTCACGCCCAAAACAAAATAAAACTGTACCTTCACACCCAAAAGGAGCATAAAACTGTACCTGCACACCTAAAATAGAATAAAACTGTACCCTCACCCCAATAACAGAAGAAAACGGTACCTTCACCCCCAAAACAGAATAAAACTGTACTCTCACCCCCAAAAACAGAATAAAACTGTACCATCACACACGAAACAGAATACAACTGTACCCTAAGCCCATAAATAGAATATAACTGTACCCTAAACTCTAAAAACAGAATAAAACTTGTACCCTCACCCCCAAAAACAGAATAAAACTGTACCCTCACACCCAAAAACAGAATAAAACAGTACCCTCACACTCAAAACAGAATAAAACTGTACCCTCACACCCAAAAGCAAAATAAAACTGTACCCTCACACCTAAAATAGAATAAAACTGTACCCTCACTCCCAATAACACAAGAAAACGGTACCTTCAATGCCAAAACAAATAAAACTGTACTCTCACCCCCAAAAACAGAATTAAAGTGTACCATGACACACGAAACAGAATAGAACTGTACCCTAACCCCATAAACAGAATATAACTGTACCCTAAACTCTAAAAACAGAATAAAACTGTACCCTCACCCCCAAAAACAGAATAAAACTGTACCCTCACCCCTGAAAACGGAATAAATCTGCACCCTCTCTCCCAAAACAGAATAAAACTGTACCCTCAGCCCTGAAAACGGAATAAATCTGCACCCTCACCCCCAAAACAGAAAAAAACTGTACCCTCACCCCCAAAAACAGAATATAATGTTACCATCACCCCTAAAACAGAATAAAACAGTACCCTCACACCAATAACAGAATAAACCTGTACCCTCACCCCCAAAACAGGATAAAACTGTACCCTCACTCCCAAAAACAGAATGAAACTGCACTCTCACCCCCAAAAACAGAATAAAACTGTACGATCACACACGAAACAGAATACATCTGTACCCTCAATCCCAAAAAAAACTGTACCCTAAACTCTAAAAACAGAATAAAACTGTACCCTCACCCCCAAAACAGAATAAAATTGTGCCCTCACACCAGAAACAGAATAAAACTGTACCCTCACACCTAAAATAGATTAAAACTGTATCCTCACCCTAAAATAGATTAAACGGTCCCCTCACCCCAATAATAGAACAAAACTGTACCCTCAACCCCAAAAACAGGATAAAACTGTAACCTCACACCTAAAATACATTAAAACTGTATCCTCACCCCTAAAAGAGATTAAACTGACCCCTCACCCCAATAATAGAAAAAAACTGTACCCTCATCCCCAAAAACAGGATAAAACTGTGCCCTCACACCCCAAAACAGAATAAAACTGTACCCTCATACCCAAAATCAGAATAAAACTGTACCCTCACACCCAAAACAGAATAAAACTGTACCCTCACCCCCAAAAACAGAATAAAACTGTACCCTCAACCCTAAAACAGAATAAAACTGTACCCTCATGCCAAAAACTGAATAAAACTGTACCCTCACCCCCATTAAGAGAAAAAGACTGTACCCTCAGCCTTAAAAAAAAAACTATCCCCTCCTCCCTAAAAAAGAATAAAACTGTACGATCAACCCTAAAACAGAATAAAACTGTACCCCCTCACCACAAAAACAGAATAAAACTGTGCGCTCACACCAGCAACAGGATAAAACTGTACTCTCACCCCTAAAATTGATTAAAACTGTCCCCTCACCCCAATAACAGAATAAAACTGCACCCTCACCCCAATAACAGAACAAAACTGTACCCTCATCCCCAAAAACAGAATAAAGCTGTGCCCTCACCCCAAAAACAGAATAAAGTTGTGCCCTCAGCCCAAAAACAGAATAAAGTTGTGCCCTCACACCAGAAACAGAATAAAACTGTACCCACACAACTAAAATAGATTAAAACTGTATACTCACCCTTAAAATTGATTAAACTGTCCCCTCACCCCAATAATAGAACAAGACTGTACCCTCATCCCCAAAAACAGGATAAAACTGTGCCCTCACACCCCAAAACAGAATAAAACTGTACACTCACACCCAAAACAGAATAAAACTGTACCCTCACACCAAAAAGCAGAATAAAACTGTACCCTCACCCCTAAAACAGAATAAAACTGTACCCTCACCCCAAAAACTGAATAAAACTGTACCCTCACCCCCAATAAGAGAAAGAAACTGTACCCTCAGCCGTAAAACAGAATAAAACTATCCCCTCCTCCATAAAAAAGAATAAAACTGTACGATCAACACTAAAACAGAATAAAACTGTACCCCCTCACCACAAAAACAGAATAAAACTGTGCGCTCATACCAGAAACAGAATGAAACTGTACTCTCACCCCTAAAATAGATTAAAACTGTCCCCTCACCCCAATAACAGAATAAAACTGCACACTCACCCCAATAACAGAACAAAACTGTACCCTCATCCCCAAAAACAGGATAAAACTGTACCCTCACACCCAAAAACAGAATAGAACTGTTCCCTCACACCCAAAATCAGAATGAAACTGTACCCTCACGCCCAAAACAAAATAAAACTGTACCCTCACACCCAAAAGGAGCATAAAACTGTACCCGCACACCTAAAATAGAATAAAACTGTACCCTCACCCCAATAACAGAAAGAAAACGGTACCTTCACCCCCAAAACAGAATAAAACTGTACTCTCACCCCCAAAAACAGAATAAAACTGTACCATCACACACGAAACAGAATACAACTGTACCCTAAGCCCATAAATAGAATATAACTGTACCCTAAACTCTAAAAACAGAATAAAACTTGTACCCTCACCCCCAAAAACAGAATAAAACTGTACCCTCACACCCAAAAACAGAATAAAACAGTACCCTCACACTCAAAACAGAATAAAACTGTACCCTCACACCCAAAAGCAAAATAAAACTGTACCCTCACACCTAAAATAGAATAAAACTGTACCCTCACTCCCAATAACACAAGAAAACGGTACCTTCAATGCCAAAACAAATAAAACTGTACTCTCACCCCCAAAAACAGAATTAAAGTGTACCATGACACACGAAACAGAATAGAACTGTACCCTAACCCCATAAACAGAATATAACTGTACCCTAAACTCTAAAACAGAATAAAACTGTACCCTCACCCCAAAAAACAGAATAAAACTGTACCCTCACCCCTGAAAACGGAATAAATCTGCACCCTCTCTCCCAAAACAGAATAAAACTGTACCCTCTCCCCTGAAAACGGAATAAATCTGCACCCTCACCCACAAAACAGAAAAAAACTGTACCCTCACCCCCAAAAACAGAATAAAATGTTACCATCACCCCTAAAACAGAATAAAACAGTACCCTCACACCAATAACAGAATAAACCTGTACCCTCACCCCCAAAACAGGATAAAACTGTACCCTCACTCCCAAAAAACAGAATGAAACTGCACTCTCACCCCCAAAAACAGAATAAAAACTGTACGATCACACACGAAACAGAATACATCTGTACCCTCAATCCCAAAAAAAACTGTACCCTAAACTCTAAAAACAGAATAAAACTGTACTCTCACACCTAAAATAGATTAAAACTGTATCCTCACCCCTAAAAGAGATTAAACTGACTCCTCACCCCAATAATAGAACAAAACTGTACCCTCATCCCCAAAACAGGATAAAACTGTGCCCTGACACCCCAAAACAGAATAAAACTGTACCCTCACACCCAAACTCAGAATAAAACTGTACTCTCACACCCAAAACAGAATAAAACTGTACCCTCACACCCAAAAGCAGAATAAAACTGTACCCTCACCCCTAAAACAGAATAAAACTGTACCGCCACCCCAAAAACTGAATAAAACTGTACCCTCACCCCCATTAAGAGAAAAAAATTGTACCGTCAGCCTTAAAACAGAATAAAACTATCCCCTCCTCCCTAAAAAAGAATAAAACTGTACGATCAACCATAAAACAGAATAAAACTGTACCCTCACCACAAAAACAGAAAAAAATTGTGCTCTCACACCAGAAACAGAATAAAACTGTACTCTCACCCCTAAAATAGATTAAAACTGTATCCTCACCCCAATAACAGAATAAAACTGCACCCTCAACCACAAAAACAGGATAAAACTGTACATCACTCCCAAAAACAGAATTAAACTGCACTCTCAACCCCAAAAACAATAAATCATTACGATCACACACGAAACAGAGTACATCTCTATCCACACCCCCCAAAAAAACTGTACCCTAAACTCTAAAGACAGAATAAAACTGTACCCTCGCCCCCAAAAACAGAATAAAAGTGTACCATGTCACACGAAACAGAATAGAACTGTACCCTAACCCCATAAACAGAATATAACTGTACCCTAAACTCTAACAACAGAATAAATCTGTACCCTCACCCCTGAAAACGGAATAAATCTGCACCCTCACTCCCAAAACAGAATAAAACAGTACCCTCACCCCTGAAAACGGAATAAATCTGCACCCTCACTCCCAAAACTGAATAAAACTGTACCCTCACCCCCATTGAGAGAAAAAGACTGTACCCTCAGCCTTAAAACAAAATAAAACTATCCCCTCCTCCCTAAAAAAGAATAAAACTGTACGATCAACCCTAAAACAGAATAAAACTGTACCCCCTCACCACAAAAACAGAATAAAACTGTGCGCTCACACCAGCAACAGAATAAAACTGTACTCTCACCCCTAAAATTGATTAAAACTGTCCCCTCACCCCAATAACAGAATAAAACTGCACCCTCACCCCAATAACAGAACAAAACTGTACCCTCATCCCCAAAACCAGGATAAAACTGTACCCTCACACCCAAAAACAGAATAGAACTGTTCCCTCACACCCAAAATCAGAATGAAACTGTACCCTCACGCCCAAAACAAAATAAAACTGTACCCTCACACCCAAAAGCAGAATAAAACTGTACCCGCACACCTAAAATAGAATAAAACTGTACCCTCACCCCAATAACAGAAGAAAACGGTACCTTCACCGCCAAAACAGAATAAAACTGTACTCTCACCCCCAAAAACAGAATAAAACTGTACCATCACACACGAAACTGAATACAACTGTACCCTAACCACATAAACTGAATATAACTGTACCCAAAAATCTAAAACAGAATAAAACAGTACCCTCACCCCCAAAAACAGAATAAAACTGTACCCTCACACCCAAAAACAGAATAAAACATTACCCTCACACTCAAAACAGAATAAAACTGTACCCTCACAGCCAAAAGAAAAATAAAACTGTACCCTCACACCTAAATAGAATAAAACTGTACCCTCAGTCCCAATAACAAAAGAAAACGGTACCTTCACCGTCAAAACAGAATAAAACTGTACTCTCACCCACAAAAACAGAATAAAAGTGTACCATCACACACGAAACAGAATAGAACTGTACCCTAACCCCATAAACAGAATAAAACTGTACCCTCACCTCTAAAACAGGATAAAACTGTACCCTCACCCCCAAAAACAGAATAAAACTGTACACTCACACCCAAAACAGAATAAAACTGTACCCTCACACCCAAAAACAGAATAAAACTGTACCCTCACCCCTAAAACAGAATAAAACTGTACCCTCACCCCAAAAACTGAATAAAACTGTACCCTCACCCCCAATAAGAGAAAAAAAACTGTAACTTCACCCCAGAAAATAGAATAGAACTGTTCCCTCACTCCCAAAACAGAATGAAACTGCACTATCACCCACAAAAACGGAATAAAACTGTACCATCACCCCCAAAAACAGAATAAAACAGTATCCTCACACGTAAAGTAGAATAAAACTGTACCCTCACCCCTAAAATAGAATGGAAACTGTACACTCACCCCAATAACAGAATAAAACTGTACCCTCCACTTCAAAAACTGAATAAAACTTTACCCTCATCCCCAAAAACAGGATAAAACTGTATCTTCACTCCCAAAAACAGATTAAAACTGTACCCTCAACCCCAAAAACAAAATAAAACTGTACCCTCACCCCCAAAACAAAATAAACTGTACCTTCACACCCAAAAGGAGCATAAAACTGTACCTGCACACCTAAAATAGAATAAAACTGTACCCTCACCCCAATAACAGAAAAAAACTGTACCCTGACCAACAAAACAGAATTAAAAGTGTACCCTCACCCCAAAATATAATAAAACTGTACCCTCACCACGAAAACAGAATAAAACTGTACCCTCAAACCCAGAACAGAATAAAACTGCACCCTCACTCTAAAACAGAATAAAACTGTACCCTCACCCCTAAAACAGAATAAAACTGTACCCTCACACCCAAAAACAGAATAAAACTGTACCCTGACCAACAAAACAGAATAAAAGTGTACCCTCACACCCCCAAAGCAGAATAAAACTGTACCCTCACCCCAAAACAGAATAAAACTGTACCCTCACCCCAAAAACAGAATAAAACTGTACCCTCAACACAAAAACAAATAAAACTGTACCCTCACCCCAAAACCAGAATTAAACTGTACCATCACCCCCAAAAATGGAATAAAACTGTACCCTCACCCCATAACAGAATATAACTGTACCCTCAACCCCAAAAACAAAATAAAACTGTACCCTCACCCCCAAAACCAGAATAAAACTGTACCCTCACCCCTGAAACAGAATAAAACTGTACCCTCACTCCCAAAACAGAATAAAACTGTACCCTCACCCCTGAAAACAGAATAAAACTGTACCCTCACCCCAAAAACAGAAAAAAACTGTACCCTCACCCCCAAAAACAGAATAAAACTGTACCCTCACCCCTAAAACAGAATAAAACTGCACCCTCACACCCAAAAACAGAATAAAACTGTACCCTCAACCCTAAAACAGAAAAAAACTGTACCCTCACTCCTAAAAACAGAATGAAACTGCACCCTCACCCCCAGAACAGAATAAAACTGTACGATCACACACGAAACAGAATACATCTGTACCCTCAATCCCAAAAAAAACTGTACCCTAAACTCTAAAAACAGAATAAAACTGTACCCTCACCCCCAAAACAGAATAAAATTGTGCCCTCACACCAGAAACAGAATAAAACTGTACTCTCACACCTAAAATAGATTAAAACTGTATCCTCACCCCTAAAAGAGATTAAACTGACTCCTCACCCCAATAATAGAACAAAACTGTACCCTCATCCCCAAAAACAGGATAAAACTGTGCCCTCACACCCCAAAACAGAATAAAACTGTACCCTCACACCCAAAAATCAGAATAAAACTGTACTCTCACACCCAAACAGAATAAAAACTGTACCCTCACACCCAAAAGCAGAATAAAACTGTACCCTCACCCCTAAAACAGAATAAAACTGTACCGCCACCCCAAAAACTGAATAAAACTGTACCCTCACCCCCATTAAGAGAAAAAAATTGTTCCGTCAGACTTAAAACAGAATAAAACTATCCCCTCCTCCCTAAAAAAGAATAAAACTGTACGATCAACCTAAAACAGAATAAAACTGTACCCTCACCACAAAAACAGAATAAAATTGTGCTCTCACACCAGAAACAGAATAAAACTGTACTCTCACCCCTAAAATAGATTAAAACTGTCCCCTCACCCCAATAACAGAATAAAAAACTGCACCCTCACCCCCCAAAACAGGATAAAACTGTACCTCACTCCCAAAAACAGAATTAAACTGCACTCTCACCCCCAAAAACAGAATAAATCATTATGATCACACACGAAACAGAGTACATCTGTACCCACACCCCCAAAAAAAACTGTACCCTAAACTCTAAAGACAGAATAAAACTGTACCCTCGCCCCCAAAAACAGAATAAAAGTGTACCATGTCACACGAAACAGAATAGAACTGTACCCTAACCCCATAAACAGAATATAACTGTACCCTCACCCCCAAAAACAGAATAAATCTGTACCCTCACCCCTGAAAACGGAATAAATCTGCACCCTCACTCCCAAAACAGAATAAAACTGTACCCTCACCCCTGAAAACGGAATAAATCTGCACCCTCACCCCCAAAACAGAAAAAAAACTGTACCCTGACCCCCAAAAACAGAAATAAAATGTTACCATCACCCTAAAACAGAATAAAACAGTACCTTCACACCAATAACAGAATAAAACTGTACCTCACCCCCAAAACAGGATAAAACTGTACCCTCACTCCCAAAAACAGAATTAAACTGCACTCTCACCCCCAAAACCAGGATAAAACTCTACGATTCACACGAAACAGAATACATCTGTACCCTCACCCCCAAAAAAACTGTACCCTAAACTCTAAAGACAGAATATAAAACTGTACCTCATCCCCCAATACAGAAAAAAAACTGTACCTCACCCCCAAAACAGAATAAACTTGTGCCCTCACACCAGAAACAGAATAAAACTGTAACCTCACACCTAAATACATTAAAACTGTATCCTCACCCCTAAAGAGATTAAACTGACCCCTCACCCCCAATAATAGAAAAAAACTGTACCCTCATCCCCAAAACATGGATAAAACTGTGCCCCCACACCCCAAAACAGAATAAAAACTGTACCCTATACCAAATCAGAATAAAACTGTACCCTCACACCCAAAACAGAATAAAACTGTACCCTCACACCCAAAAGCAGAATAAAACTGTACCCTCAACCCTAAAACAGAATAAAACTGTACCCTCATGCCAAAAACTGAATAAAACTGTACCCTCACCCCCATTAAGAGAAAAAGACTGTACCCTCAGCCTTAAAACAAAATAAAACTATCCCCTCCTCCATAAAAAAGAATAAAACTGTACGATCAACCCTAAAACAGAATAAAACTGTACCCCCTCACCACAAAAACAGAATAAAACTGTGCGCTCACACCAGCAACAGAATAAAACTGTACTCTCACCACTAAAATAGATTAAAACTGTCCCCTCACCCCAATAACAGAATAAAACTGCACCCTCACCCCAATAACAGAACAAAACTGTACTCTCATCCCCAAAAACAGGATAAAACGGTACCCTCACACCCAAAAACAGAATAGAACTGTTCCCTCACACCCAAAATCAGAATGAAACTGTACCCACACGCCCAAAACAAAATAAAACTGTACCCTCACACCCAAAAGCAGAATAAAACTGTACCCGCACACCTAAAATAGAATAAAAACTGTACCCTCACCCCAATAACAGAGAAAACGGGTACCTTCACCCCCAAAACAGAATAAAACTGTACTCTCACCCCCAAAAACAGAATAAAACTGTACCATCAACCACACGAAACAGAATAAAACTGTAAACCTAACCAAGGATAAACAGAATATAACTGTACCCTAAAATCTAAAAACAGAATAAACTGTACCCTCACACCAAAAACAGAATAAAAATGTACCCTCACCCCCAAAACAGAATACAACTGTACCCTCACACTCAAAACAGAATAAAACTGTACCCTCACACCCAAAAGAAAAATAAAACTGTACCCTCACACCTAAAATAGAATAAAACTGTACCCTCACTCCCAATAACACAAGAAAACGGTACCTTCACCGTCAAAACAGAATAAAACTGTACTCTCACCCACAAAAACAGAATAAAAGTGTACCATCACACACGAAACAGAATAGAACTGTACCCTAACCCCATAAACAGAAAATAACTGTACCCTAAACTCTAAAAACAGAATAAAACTGTACCCTCACCACCAAAAACAGAATAAAACTGTACCCTCACCACTGAAAACGGAATAAATCTGCACCCTCACCCCCAAAACAGAATAAAACTGTACCCTCACACCTGAAAACAGAATAAATCTGCACCCTCACCCCCAAAACAGAATAAAACTGTACCCTCACCAACAAAAACAGAATAAAACTGTACCATCACACACGAAACAGAATACAATTGTACCTTAACCCCATAAACAGAATATAACTGTACCCTAAACTCTAAAAACAGAATAAAACTGTACCCTCACCCCCAAAAACAGAATAAAACTGTACCCTCACCCCCAAAAACAGAATAAAATGTTACCATCACCCCTAAAACAGAATAAAACAGTACCCTCACACCAATAACAGAATAAAACTGTAACCTCACAGCCAAAACAGGATAAAACTGTACCCTCACACCCAGAACAGAATTAAACTGCACTCTCACCCCCAAAAACAGAATAAAACTGTACGATCACACACGAAACAGAATACATCTGTACCCTCCCCCCAAAAACAGAATAAAGCTGTGCCCTCACCCCAAAAACAGAATAAAGTTGTGCCCTCACCCCAAAAACAGAATAAAGTTGTGCCCTCACACCAGAAATAGAATAAAACTGTACCTACACAACTAAGAAAGATTAAAACTGTATCCTCACCCTTAAAATAGATTAAACGGTCCCCTCACCCCAATAATAGAACAAGACTGTACCCTCATCCCCAAAAACAGGATAAAACTGTGCCCTCACACCCCAAAACAGAATAAAACTGTACACACACACCCAAAACAGAATAAAACTGTACCCTCACACCCAAAAGCAGAATAAAACTGTACCCTCACCCCTAAAACAGAATAAAACTGTACCCTCAAACCAAAAACTGAATAAAACTGTACCCTCAACCCCAATAAGAGAAAAAAACTGTACCCTCAGCCTTAAAACAGAATAAAACTATTCCCTCCTCCCTAAAAAAGAATAAAACTGTACGATCAACCCTAAAACAGAATAAAACTGTACCCTCACCACAAAAACAGAATAAAACTGTGCTCTCACACCAGAAACAGAATAAAACTGTACTCTCACCCCTAAAATAGATTAAAACTGTCCCCTCACCCTAATAACAGAATAAAACTGCACCCTCACCCAAATAACAGAAAAAAACTGTACCCACATCCCCAAAAACAGGATAAAACTGTACCCTCACACCCAAAAACAGAATAGAACTGTTCCCTCACACCCAAAATCAGAATGAAACTGTACCCTCACGCCCAAAAGCAGAATAAAACTGTACCCGCACACCTAAAATAGAATACAACTGTACCCTCACCCCAATAACAGACGAAAACAGTACCTTCAACCCCAAAACAGAATAAAACTGTACTCTCACCCCCAAAATCACAATAAAACTGTACCATCACACACGAAACAGAATACAACTGTACCCTAACCCGATAAACAGAATATAACTGTACCCTAAACTCTAAAAACAGAATAAAATTGTACCCTCACTCCCAAAAACAGAATTAAACTGCACTCTCACCGCCAAAAACAGAATAAAACTGTACGATCACACATGAAACAGAATACATCTGTACCCTCACCCCAAAAACAGAATAAAGCTGTGCCCTCACCCCAAAAACAGAATAAAGTTGTGCCCTCACCCCAAAAACAGAATAAAGTTGTGCCCTAACACCAGAAATAGAATAAAACTGTACCCACACAACTAAAATAGATTAAAACTGTATCCTCACCCTTAAAATAGATTAAACGGTCCCCTCACCGCAATAATAGAACAACACTGTACCCTCATCCCCAAAAACAGGATAAAACTGTGCCCTCACACCCCAAAACAGAATAAAACTGTACACTCACACCCAAAACAGAATAAAACTGTACCCTCACACCCAAAAGCAGAATAAAACTGTACCCTCACCCCAAAAACTGAATAAAACTGTACCCTCACCCCCAATAAGAGAAAAAAACTGTACCCTCAGCCTTAAAACAGAATAAAACTATCCCCTCCTCCCTAAAAAAGAATAAAACTGTACGATCAACCCTAAAACAGAATAAAACTGTACCCTCACACCCAAAAGCAGAATAAAACTGTACCCTCACCCCTAAAACAGAAGAAAACTGTACCCTCACCCCAAAAACTGAATAAAACTGTACCCTCACCCCCAATAAGAGAAAAAAACTGTACACTCAGCCTTAAAGCAGAATAAAACTATCCCCTCCTCCCTAAAAAAGAATAAAACTGTACGATCAACCCTAAAACAGAATAAAACTCTACCCTCACCACAAAAACAGAATAAAACTGTGCGCTCACACCAGCAACAGAATAAAACTGTACTCTCACCCCTAAAATAGATTAAACTGTCTCCTCACCCCAATAACAGAACAAAACTGTACCCTCACCCCCAAAACAGGATAAAACTGTACCCTCACTCCCAAAAACAGAATTAAACAGCACTCTCACCCCCTAAAACAGAATAAAACTGTACCCTCACCCCAAAAACTGAATAAAACTGTACACTCACACCCAAAACAGAATAAAACTGTACCCTCACACCCAAAAGCAGAATAGAACTGTACCCTCACCCCTAAAACAGAAGAAAACTGTACCCTCACCCCCAATAAGAGAAAAAAACTGTACACTCAGCCTTAAAGCAGAATAAAACTATCCCCTCCTCCCTAAAAAAGAATAAAACTGTACGATCAACCCTAAAACAGAATAAAACTCTACCCTCACCACAAAAACAGAATAAAGTTGTGCCCTCACACCAGAAATAGAATAACACTGTACCCACACAACTAAAATAGATTAAAACTGTATCCTCACCCCTAAAATATATTAAATGGTCCCCTCACCCTAATAATAGAACAAGACTGTACCCTCATCCCCAAAAACAGGATAAAACCGTGCCCTCACACCCCAAAACAGAATAAAACTGTACACTCACACCCAAAACAGAATAAAACTGTACCCTCACACCCAAAAGCAGAATAAAACTATACCTTCACCCCTAAAACAGAATAAAACTGTACCCTCACCCCAAAAACTGAATAAAACTGTACCCTCACCCCCAATAAGAGAAAAAAACTGTACCCTCAGCCTTAAAACAGAATAAAACTATCCGCTCCTCCCTAAAAAAGAATAAAACTGTACGATCAACCCTAAAACAGAATAAAACTGTACCCCCTCACCACAAAAACAGAATAAAACTGTGCGCTCACACCAGAAACAGAATAAAACTGTACTCTCACCCCTAAAATAGATTAAAACTGCACCCTCACCCCAATAACAGAACAAAACTGTACCCTCATCCCCAAAAACAGGATAAAACTGTACCCTCACACCCAAAAACAGAATAGAACTGTTCCCTCACACCCAAAATCAGAATGAAACTGTACCCTCACGCCCAAAACAAAATAAAACTGTACCCTCACACCCAAAAGGAGCATAAAACTGTACCTGCACACCTAAAATAGAATAAAACTGTACCCTCACTCCCAATAACAGAAGAAAACGGTACCTTCACCGCCAAAACAGAATAAAACTGTACACTCACCCCCAAAAACAGAATAAAAGTGTACCATCACACACGAAACAGAATACAACTGTACCCTAACCCCATAAACAGAATATAACTGTACCCTAAACTCTAAAAACAGAATAAAACTGTACCCACACCCCCAAAAACAGAATAAAACTGTACCCTCACCACTGAAAATGGAATAAATCTGCACCCTCACCCCCAAAACAGAATAAAACTGTACCCTCACGCCTAAAATAGATTAAACTGTCTCCTCACCCCAATAACAGAACAAAACTATACCCTCACCCCCAAAACAGGATAAAACTGTACCCTCACTCCCAAAAACAGAATTAAACTGCACACTCACCGCCTAAAACAGAATAAAACTGTACCCTCACCCCAAAAACTGAATAAAACTGTACACTCACACCCAAAACAGAATAAAACTGTACCCTCACACCCAAAGCAGAATAAAACTGTACCCTCACCCCTAAAATAGATGAAAACTGTACCCTCACCCCAATAACAGAATAAAACTGTACCCTCACCCCCAATAAGAGAAAAAAACTGTACACTCAGCCTTAAAGCAGAATAAAACTATCCCCTCCTCCCTAAAAAAGAATAAAACTGTACGATCAACCCTAAAACAGAATAAAACTCTACCCTCACCACAAAAACAGAATAAAACAGTGCGCTCACACCAGCAACAGAATAAAACTGTACTCTCACCCCTAAAATAGATTAAACTGTCTCCTCACCCCAATAACAGAACAAAACTGTACCCTCACCCCCAAAACAGGATAAAACTGTACCCTCACTCCCAAAAACAGAATTAAACAGCACTCTCACCCCCTAAAACAGAATAAAACTGTACCCTCACCGCAAAAACTGAATAAAACTGTACACTCACACCCAAAACAGAATAAAACTGTACCCTCACACCCAAAAGCAGAATGAAACTGTACCCTCACCCCTAAAACAGAAGAAAACTGTACCCTCACCCCAAAAACTGAATAAAACTGTACCCTCACCCCCAATAAGAGAAAAAAACTGTACACTCAGCCTTAAAGCAGAATAAAACTATCCCCTCCTCCCTAAAAAAGAATAAAACTGTACGATCAACCCTAAAACAGAATAAAACTCTACCCTCACCACAAAAACAGAATAAAGTTGTGCCCTCACACCAGAAATAGAATAACACTGTACCCACACAACTAAAATAGATTAAAACTGTATCCTCACCCCTAAAATAGATTAAATGGTCCCCTCACCCTAATAATAGAACAAGACTGTACCCTCATCCCCAAAAACAGGATAAAACCGTGCCCTCACACCCCAAAACAGAATAAAACTGTACACTCACACCCAAAACAGAATAAAACTGTACCCTCACACCCAAAAGCAGAATAAAACTATACCTTCACCCCTAAAACAGAATAAAACTGTACCCTCACCCCAAAAACTGAATAAAACTGTACCCTCACCCCCAATAAGAGAAAAAAACTGTACCCTCAGCCTTAAAACAGAATAAAACTATCCGCTCCTCCCTAAAAAAGAATAAAACTGTACGATCAACCCTAAAACAGAATAAAACTGTACCCCCTCACCACAAAAACAGAATAAAACTGTGCGCTCACACCAGAAACAGAATAAAACTGTACTCTCACCCCTAAAATAGATTAAAACTGTCCCCTCACCCCAATAACAGAATAAAACTGCACCCTCACCCCAATAACAGAACAAAACTGTACCCTCATCCCCAAAACCAGGATAAAACTGTACCCTCACACCCAAAAACAGAATAGAACTGTTCCCTCACACCCAAAATCAGAATGAAACTGTACCCTCACGCCCAAAACAAAATAAAACTGTACCCTCACACCCAAAAGGAGCATAAAACTGTACCTGCACACCTAAAATAGAATAAAACTGTACCCTCACTCCCAATAACAGAAGAAAACGGTACCTTCACCGCCAAAACAGAATAAAACTGTACACTCACCCCCAAAAACAAAATAAAAGTGTACCATCACACACGAAACAGAATACAACTGTACCCTAACCCCATAAACAGAATATAACTGTACCCTAAACTCTAAAAACAGAATAAAACTGTACCCACACCCCCAAAAACAGAATAAAACTGTACCCTCACCACTGAAAACGGAATAAATCTGCACCCTCACCCCCAAAACAGAATAAAACTGTACCCTCACACCTGAAAACGGAATAAATCTGCACCCTCACCCCCAACACAGAATAAAACTGTACCCTCACACCCAAAAACAGAATAAAACTGTACCATCACACACGAAACAGAATACAATTGTACCCTAACCCCATAAACAGAATATAACTGTACCCTAAACTCTAAAAACAGAATAAAACTGTACCCTCTCCCCCAAAAACAGAATAAAAATGTACCCTCACCCCCAAAAACAGAATAAAATGTTACCATCACCCCTAAAACAGAATAAAACAGTACCCTCACACCAATAACAGAATAAAACTGTAACCTCACACCCAAAACAGGATAAAACTGGACCCTCACTCCCAAAAACAGAATGAAACTGCACTCACACCCCCAAAAACAGAATAAAACTGTACGATCACACACGAAACAGAATACATCTGTACCCTCACCCCAAAAACAGAATAAAGCTGTGCCCTCACCCCAAAAACAGAATAAAGTTGTGCCCTCACCCCAAAAACAGAATAAAGTTGTGCCCTCACACCAGAAATAGAATAAAACTGTACCTACACAACTAAAATAGATTAAACTGTATCCTCACCCTTAAAATAGATTAAACGGTCCCCTCAACCCAATAATAGAACAAGACTGTACCCTCATCCCCAAAAACAGGTTAAAACTGTGCCCTCACACCCCAAAACAGAATAAAACTGTACCCTCACACCCAAAAGCTGAATAAAACTGTACCCTCACCCCTAAAACAGAAGAAAACTGTACCCTCACCCCAAAAACTGAATAAAACTGTACCCTCACCCCCAATAAGAGAAAAAAACTGTACCCTCAGCCTTAAAACAGAATAAAACTATCCCCTCCTCCCTAAAAAAGAATAAAACTGTACGATCAACCCTAAAACAGAATAAAACTCTACCCTCACCACAAAAACAGAATAAAACTCTGCGCTCACACCAGCAACAGAATAAAACTGTACTCTCACCCCTAAAAATAGATTAAAACTGTACCCTCACCCCAATAACAGAATAAAACTGCACCCTCACCCCCAAAAACAGAATAAAACTGTGCGCTCACAACAGCAACAGAATAAAACTGTACTCTCACACCTAAAATAGATTAAACTGTCCCCTCACCCCAATAACAGAACAAAACTGTACCCTCATCCCCAAAAACAGGATAAAACTGTACCCTCACACTCAAAAACAGAATAGAACTGTTCCCTCACAACCAAAATCAGAATGAAACTGTACCCGCACGCCCAAAACAAAATAAAACTGTACCCTCACACCCAAAAGGAGAATAAAACTGTACCCGCACACCAAAAATAGAATAAAACTGTACCCTCACCCCAATAACAGAAGAAAACAGTACCTTCACCCCCAAAACAGAATAAAACTGTACTGTCACCCCCAAAAACAGAATAAAACTGTACCATCACACACGAAACAGAATACAACTGTACCCTAACCCCATAAACAGAATATAACTGTACCCTAAACTCTAAAAACAGAATAAAACTGTACGCTCACACCCAAAAACAGAATAAAACTGTACCCTCACACCCAAAAACAGAATAAAACAGTACCCTCACATTCAAAACAGAATAAAACTGTACCCTCACAATCAAAAGCTAAATAAAACTGTACCCTCACACCTAAAATAGAATAAAACTGTACCCTCAATCCCAATAACAGAAGAAAACGGTAACTTCACCGCCAAAACAAATAAAACTGTACTCTCACCCCCAAAACCAGAATAAAAGTGTACCAACACACACGAAACAGAATAGAACTGTACCCTAACCCCATAAACAGAATATAACTGTACCCTAAACTCTAAAAACAGAATAAAACTGTACCCTCACCACCAAAAACAGAATAAAACTGTACCCTCACCACTGAAAACGGAATAAATCTGCACCCTCACCCCCAAAACACAATAAAACTGTACCCTCACCCCTGAAAACGGAATAAATCTGCACCCTCACCCCCAAAACAGAATAAAACTGTACCCTCACCCCCAAAACAGGATAAAACTGTACCCTCACTCCCAAAAACAGAATTAAACTGCACTCTCACCCCCAAAACCAGGATAAAACTCTACGATCACACACGAAACAGAATACATCTGTACCCTCACCCCCCAAAAAAACTGTACCCTAAACTCTAAAGACAGAATAAAACTGTACCCTCATCCCCAATACAGAAAAAAACTGTACCCTCACCCCAAAAACAGAATAAAATTGTGCCCTCACACCAGAAACAGAATAAAACTGTAACCTCACACCGAAAATAGATTAAAACTGTATCCTCACCCCTAAAAGAGATTAAACTGACCCCTCACCCCAATAATAGAAAAAAACTGTACCCTCATCCCCAAAAACAGGATAAAACTGTGCCCTCACACCCCAAAACAGAATAAAACTGTACCCTCACACCCAAAACAGAATAAAACTGTACCCTCACACCCAAAAGCAGAATAAAACTGTACCCTCACCCCTAAAACAGAATAAAACTGGACCCTCACCCCAAAAACTGAATAAAACTGTACCCTCACCCCCATTAAGAGAAAAAGACTGTACCCTCAGCCTTAAAACAAAATAAAACTATCCCCTCCTCCCTAAAAAAGAATAAAACTGTACGATCAACCCTAAAACAGAATAAAACTGTACCCCCTCACCACAAAAACAGAATAAAACTGTGCGCAAACACCAGCAACAGAATAAAACTGTACTCTCACCACTAAAATTGATTAAAACTGTGCCCTCACCCCAATAACAGAACAAAACTGTACCCTCATCCCCAAAAACAGGATAAAACTGTACCCTCACACCCAAAAACAGAATAGAACTGTTCCCTCACACCCAAAATCAGAATGAAACTGTACCCTCACGCCCAAAACAAAATAAACTGTACCCTCACACCCAAAAGCAGAATAAAACTGTACCCGCACACCTAAAATAGAATAAAACTGTACCCTCACCCCAATAACAGAAGAAAACGGTACCTTCACCCCCAAAACAGAATAAAACTGTACCATCACACCCAAAAGCAGAATAAAACTGTACCCTAACCACATAAACAGAATATAACTGTACCCAAAAATCTAAAAACAGAATAAAACTGTACCCTCACCCCCAAAAACAGAATAAAACTGTACCCTCACACCCAAAAACAGAATAAAACAGTACCCTCACACTCAAAACAGAATAAAACTGTACCCTCACACCCAAAAGAAAAATAAAACTGTACCCTCACACCTAAAATAGAATAAAACTGTACCCTCACTCCCAATAACACAAGAAAACGGTACCTTCACCGCCAAAACAGAATAAAACTGTACTCTCACCCCCAAAAACAGAATAAAAGTGTACCATCACACACGAAAAAGAATAGGACTGTACCCTAACCCCATAAACAGAATATAACTGTACCCTAAACTCTAAAAACAGAATAAAACTGTACCCACACCCCCAAAAACAGAATAAAACTGTACCCTCACCACTGAAAACGGAATAAATCTGCACCCTCACCCCCAAAAACAGAATAAAACTGTACCCTCACACCCAAAAACAGAATAAATCTGCACCCTCACCCCCAAAACAGAATAAAACTGTACCCTCACACCCAAAAACAGAATAAAACTGTACCATCACACACGAAAGGAGAATAAAACTGTACCCGCACACCTAAAATAGAATACAACTGTACCCTCACCCCAATAACAGAAGAAAACAGTACCTTCACCCCCAAAACAGAATAAAACTGTACTCTCACCCCCAAAATCAGAATAAAACTGTACCATCACACACGAAACAGAATACAACTGTACCCTAACCCCATAAACAGAATATAACTGTACCCTAAACTCTATAAACAGAATAAAACTGTAACCTCACTCCCAAAAACAGAATTAAACTGCACTCTCACCCCCAAAAACAGAATAAAACTGTACGATCACACATGAAACAAAATACATCTGTACCCTAAGCCCATAAATAGAATATAACTGTACCCTAAACTCTAAAAACAGAATAAAACATGTACCCTCACCCCCAAAAACAGAATAAAACTGTACCCTCACACCCAAAAACAGAATAAAACAGTACCCTCACACTCAAAACAGAATAAAACTGTACCCTCACACCCAAAAGCAAAATAAAACTGTACCCTCACACCTAAAATAGAATAAAACTGTACCCTCACTCCCAATAACACAAGAAAAAGGTACCTTCAACGCCAAAACAAATAAAACTGTACTCTCACCCCCAAAAACAGAAATAAAGTGTACCATGACACACGAAACAGAATAGAACTGTACCCTAACCCCATAAACAGAATATAACTGTACCCTAAACTTTAAAAATAGAATAAAACTGTACCCTCACCCCTGAAAACGGAATAAATCTGCACCCTCACTCCCAAAACAGAATAAAACTGTACCCTCACCCCTGAAAACGGAATAGATCTGCACCCTCACCCCCAAAACAGAAAAAAACTGTACCCTCACCCCCAAAAACAGAATAAAATATTACCATCACCCCTAAAACAGAATAAAACAGTACCCTCACACCAATAACAGAATAAACCTGTACCCTCACCCCAAAACAGGATAAAACTGTACCCTCACTCCCAAAAACAGAATGAAACTGCACTCTCACCCCCAAAAACAGAATAAAACTGTACGATCACACACGAAACAGAATACATCTGTACCCTCAATCCCAAAAAAAACTGTACCCTAAACTCTAAAAACAGAATAAAACTGTACCCTCACCCCCAAAACAGAATAAAACTGTACTCTCACACCTAAAATAGATTAAAACTGTATCCTCACCCCTAAAAGAGATTAAACCGACCCCTCACCCCAATAATAGAACAAAACTGTACCCTCATCCCCAAAAACAGGATAAAACTGTGCCCTCACACCCCAAAACAGAATAAAACTGTACCCTCACACCCAAAATCAGAATAAAACTGTATTCTCACACCCAAAACAGAATAAAACTGTACCCTCACACCCAAAAGCAGAATAAAACTGTACCCTCACCCCTAAAGCAGAGTAAAACAGTACCGCCACCCGAAAAGCTGAATAAAACTGTACCCTCAACCCCATTAAGAGAAAAAAACTGTACCGTCAGCCTTAAAACAGAATAAAACTATCCCCTCCTCCCTAAAAAAGAATAAAACTGTACGATCAACCCTAAAACAGAATAAAACTGTACCCTCACCACAAAAACAGAATAAAATTGTGCTCTCACACCAGAAACAGAATAAAACTGTACTCTCACCCCTAAAGTAGATTAAAACTGTCCCCTCACCCCAATAACAGAATAAAACTGCACCCTCACCCCCAAAACAGGATAAAACTGTACCTCACTCCCAAAAACAGAATTAAACTGCACTCTCACCCCCAAAAACAGAATAAATCATTATGATCACACACGAAACAGAGTACATCTGTACCCACACCCCCAAAAAAAACTGTACCCTAAACTCTAAAGACAGAATAAAACTGTACCCTCGCCCCCAAAAACAGAATAAAAGTGTACCATGTCACACGAAACAGAATAGAACTGTACCCTAATCCCATAAACAGAATATAACTGTACCCTAAACTCTAAAAACAGAATAAAACTGTACCCTCACCCCCAAAAACAGAATAAATCTGTACCCTCACCCCTGAAAACGGAATAAATCTGCACCCTCACTCCCAAAACAGAATAAAACTGTACCCTCACCCCTGAAAACGGAATAAATCTGCACACTCACCCCCAAAACAGAAAAAAACTGTACCCTCACCCCCAAAAACAGAATAAAATGTTACCATCACCCCTAAAACAGAATAGAACAGTACCCTCACACCAATAACAGAATAAAACTGTACTCTCACCCCCAAAACCAGGATAAAACTCTACGATCACACAGGAAACAGAATACATCTGTACCCTCACCCCCAAAAAAAACTGTACCCTAAACTCTAAAGACAGAATAAAACTGTACCCTCATCCCCAATACAGAAAAAAACTGTACCCTCACCCCAAAAACAGAATAAAATTGTGCCCTCACACCAGAAACAGAATAAAACTGTAACCTCACACCTAAAATACATTAAAACTGTATCCTCACCCCTAAAAGAGATTAAACTGACCCCTCACCCCAATAATAGAAAAAAACTGTACCCTCATCCCCAAAAACAGGATAAAACTGTGCCCTCACACCCCAAAACAGAATAAAACTGTACCCTCATACCCAAAATCAGAATAAAACTGTACCCTCACACCCAAAACAGAATAAAACTGTACCCTCACACCCAAAAGCAGAATAAAACTGTACCCTCAACCCTAAAACAGAATAAAACTGTACCCTCATGCCAAAAACTGAATAAAATTGTACCCTCACCCCCATTAAGAGAAAAAGACTGTACCCTCAGCCTTAAAAAAAAATAAAACTATCCCCTCCTCCCTAAAAAAGAATAAAACTGTACGATCAACCCTAAAACAGAATAAAACTGTACCCCCTCACCACAAAAACAGAATAAAACTGTGCGCTCACACCAGCAACAGAATAAAACTGTACTCTCCCCCCAAAAATGGAATAAAACTGTACCCTCACCCCAATATCAGAATAAAACTGTACCTTCAGCTCCAAAAACAGAATAAAACTGTACCCTCATCCCCAAAAACAGGATAAAACTGTACCCTCATCCCCCAAAACAGAATAGAACTGTTCCCTCACACCCAAAATCAGAATGAAACTGTACCCTCACGCACAAAACAAAATAAAACTGTACCCTCACACCCAAAAGCAGAATAAAACTGTACCCGCACACCTAAAATAGAATAAAACTGTATCCTCACCCCAATAACAGAAGAAAACGGTACCTTCACCCCCAAAACAGAATGAAACTGTACTCTCACCCCCAAAAACAGAATAAAACTGTACCATCACACACGAAACAGAATACAACTGTAACCTAACCACATAAACAGAATATAACTGTACCCTAAAATCTAAAAACAGAATAAAACTGTACCCTCACGCCCAAAAACAGAATAAAACTGTACCCTCACACCCAAAAACAGAATAAAACAGTACCCTCACACTCAAAACAGAATAAAGCTGTACCCTCACACCCAAAAGAAAAATAAAACTGTACCCTCACACCTAAAATAGAATAAAACTGTACCCTCACTCCCAATAACACAAGAAAACGGTACCTTCACCGTCAAAACAGAATAAAACTGTACTCTCACCCACAAAAACAGAATAAAAGTGTACCATCACACACGAAACAGAATAGAACTGTACCCTAACCCCATAAACAGAATATAACTGTACCCTAAACTCTAAAAACAGAATAAAACTGTACCCTCACCACCAAAAACAGAATAAAACTGTACCCTCACCACTGAAAACGGAATAAATCTGCACCCTCACCCCCAAAACAGAATAAAACTGTACCCTCACACCTGAAAACAGAATAAAACTGTACCCTCACCACCAAAAACAGAATAAAACTGTACCATCACACACGAAACAGAATACAATTGTACCCTAACCCCATAAACAGAATATAACTGTACCCTAAACCCCAAAAACAGAATAAAACTGTACCCTCACCCCCAAAAACAGAATAAAATGTTACCATCACCCCTAAAACAGAATAAAACAGTACCCTCACACCAATAACAGAATAAAACTGTAACCTCAGAGCCAAAACAGGATAAAACTGTACCCTCACTCCCAAAAACAGAATTAAACTGCACTCTCACCCCCAAAAACAGAATAAAACTGTACGATCACACACGAAACAGAATACATCTGTACCCTCACCCCAAAAACAGAATAAAGCTGTGCCCTCACCCCAAAAACAGAATAAAGTTGTGCCCTCACCCCAAAAACAGAATAAAGTTGTGCCCTCACACCAGAAATAGAATAAAACTGTACCTACACAACTAAGAAAGATTAAAACTGTATCCTCACCCATAAAATAGATTAAACGGTCCCCTCACCCCAATAATAGAACAAGACTGTCCCCTCATCCCCAAAAACAGGATAAAACTGTGCCCTCACACCCCAAAACAGAATAAAACTGTACACACACACCCAAAACAGAATAAAACTGTACCCTCACACCCAAAAGCAGAATAAAACTGTACCCTCACCCCCAAAAACAGAATAAAATGTTACCATCACCCCTAAAACAGAATAAAACAGTACACTCACACCTATAACAGAATAAAACTGTACCCTCAACCCCAATAAGAGAAAAAAACTGTACCCTCAGCCTTAAAACAGAATAAAACTATTCCCTCCTCCCTAAAAAAGAATAAAACTGTACGATCAACCCTAAAACAGAATAAAACTGTACCCTCACCACAAAAACAGAATAAAACTGGGCTCTCACACCAGAAACAGAATAAAACTGTACTCTCACCCCTAAAATAGATTAAAACTGTCCCCTCACCCCAATAACAGAATAAAACTGCACCCTCACCCAAATAACAGAAAAAAACTGTACCCACATCCCCAAAAACAGGATAAAACTGTACCCTCACACCCAAAAACAGAATAGAACTGTTCCCTCACACCCAAAATCAGAATGAAACTGTACCCTCACGCCCAAAAGCAGAATAAAACTGTACCCGCACACCTAAAATAGAATACAACTGTACCCTCACCCCAATAACAGACGAAAACAGTACCTTCACCCCCAAAACAGAATAAAACTGTACTCTCACCCCCAAAATCACAATAAAACTGTACCATCACACACGAAACAGAATACAACTGTACCCTAACCCCATAAACAGAATATAACTGTACCCTAAACTCTAAAAACAGAATAAAATTGTACCCTCACTCCCAAAAACAGAATTAAACTGCACTCTCACCCCCAAAAACAGAATAAAACTGTACGATCACACATGAAACAGAATACATCTGTACCCTCACCCCAGAAACAGAATAAAGTTGTGCCCTCACCCCAAAAACAGAATAAAGTTGTGCCCTCACACCAGAAATAGAATAAAACTGTACCCACACAACTAAAATAGATTAAAACTGTATCCTCACCCTTAAAATAGATTAAACGGTCCCCTCACCCCAATAATAGAACAAGACTGTACCCTCATCCCCAAAAACAGGATAAAACTGTGCCCTCACACCCCAAAACAGAATAAAACTGTACACTCACACCCAAAACAGAATAAAACTGTACCCTCACACCCAAAAGCAGAATAAAACTGTACCCTCACCCCTAAAACTGAATAAAACTGTACCCTCACCCCCAATAAGAGAAAAAAACTGTACACTCAGCCTTAAAACAGAATAAAACTATCCCCTCCTCCCTAAAAAAGAATAAAACTGTACGATCAACCCTAAAACAGAATAAAACTCTACCCTCACCACAAAAACAGAATAAAACTGTGCGCTCACACCAGCAACGGAATAAAACTGTACTCTCACGCCTAAAATAGATTAAACTGTCTCCTCACCCCAATAACAGAACAAAACTGTACCCTCACCCCCAAAACAGGATAAAACTGTACCCTCACTCCCAAAAACAGAATTAAACTGCACACTCACCGCCTAAAACAGAATAAAACTGTACCCTCACCCCAAAAACTGAATAAAACTGTACACTCACACCCAAAACAGAATAAAACTGTACCCTCACACCCAAAAGCAGAATAAAACTGTACCCTCACCCCTAAAACAGAATAAAACTGGACCCTCACCCCAAAAACTGAACAAAACTGTACCCTCACCCCCAATAAGCGAAAAAAACTGTACACTCAGCCTTAAAGCAGAATAAAACTATCCCCTCCTCCCTAAAAAAGAATAAAACTGTACGATCAACCCTAAAACAGAATAAAACTCTACCCTCACTCCCAAAAACAGAATTAAACTGCACTCTCACCCCCAAAACCAGGATAAAACTCTACGATCACACACGAAACAGAATACATCTGTACCCTCACCCCCAAAAAAAACTGTACCCTAAACTCTAAAGACAGAATAAAACTGTACCCTCATCCCCAATACAGAAAAAAACTGTACCCTCACCCCAAAAACAGAATAAAATTGTGCCCTCACACCAGAAACAGAATAAAACTGTAACCTCACACCGAAAATAGATTAAAACTGTATCCTCACCCCTAAAAGAGATTAAACTGACCCCTCACCCCAATAATAGAAAAAAACTGTACCCTCATCCCCAAAAACAGGATAAAACTGTGCCCTCACACCCCAAAACAGAATAAAACTGTACCCTCACACCCAAAATCAGAATAAAACTGTACCCTCACACCCAAAACAGAATAAAACTGTACCCTCACACCCAAAAGCAGAATAAAACTGTACCCTCACCCCTAAAACAGAATAAAACTGGACCCTCACCCCAAAAACTGAATAAAACTGTACCCTCACCCCCATTAAGAGAAAAAGACTGTACCCTCAGCCTTAAAACAAAATAAAACTATCCCCTCCTCCCTAAAAAAGAATAAAACTGTACGATCAACCCTAAAACAGAATAAAACTGTACCCCCTCACCACAAAAACAGAATAAAACTGTGCGCAAACACCAGCAACAGAATAAAACTGTACTCTCACCACTAAAATTGATTAAAACTGTGCCCTCACCCCAATAACAGAACAAAACTGTACCCTCATCCCCAAAAACAGGATAAAACTGTACCCTCACACCCAAAAACAGAATAGAACTGTTCCCTCACACCCAAAATCAGAATGAAACTGTACCCTCACGCCCAAAACAAAATAAAACTGTACCCTCACACCCAAAAGCAGAATAAAACTGTACCCGCACACCTAAAATAGAATAAAACTGTACCCTCACCCCAATAACAGAAGAAAACGGTACCTTCACCCCCAAAACAGAATAAAACTGTACCATCACACCCAAAAGCAGAATAAAACTGTACCCTAACCACATAAACAGAATATAACTGTACCCAAAAATCTAAAAACAGAATAAAACTGTACCCTCACCCCCAAAAACAGAATAAAACTGTACCCTCACACCCAAAAACAGAATAAAACTGTACCCACACACCCAAAAACAGAATAAAACAGTACCCTCACACTCAAAACAGAATAAAACTGTACCCTCACACCCAAAAGAAAAATAAAACTGTACCCTCACACCTAAAATAGAATAAAACTGTACCCTCACTCCCAATAACAGAAGAAAACGGTACCTTCACCGCCAAAACAGAATAAAACTGTACTCTCACCCCCAAAAACAGAATAAAAGTGTACCATTACACACGAAACAGAATAGAACTGTACCCTAACCCCATAAACAGAATATAACTGTACCCTAAACTCTAAAAACAGAATAAAACTGTACCCACACCCCCAAAAACAGAATAAAACTGTACCCTCACCACTGAAAACGGAATAAATCTGCACCCTCACCCCCAAAACAGAATAAAACTGTACCCTCACACCTGAAAACGGAATAAATCTGCACCCTCACCCCCAAAACAGAATAAAACTGTACCCTCACCCCCAAAAACAGAATAAAACTGTACCATCACACACGAAAGGAGAATAAAACTGTACCCGCACACCTAAAATAGAATAAAACTGTACCCTCACCCCAATAACAGAAGAAAACAGTACCTTCACCCCCAAAACAGAATAAAACTGTACTCTCACCCCCAAAATCAGAATAAAACTGTACCATCACACACGAAACAGAATACAACTGTACCCTAACCCCATAAACAGAATATAACTGTACCTTAAACTCTATAAACAGAATAAAACTGTACCCTCACTCCCAAAAACAGAATTAAACTGCACTCTCACCCCCAAAAACAGAATAAAACTGTACGATCACACATGAAACAGAATACATCTGTACCCTAAGCCCATAAATAGAATATAACTGTACCCTAAACTCTAAAAACAGAATAAAACTTGTACCCTCACCCCCAAAAACAGAATAAAACTGTACCCTCACACCCAAAAACAGAATAAAACAGTACCCTCACACTCAAAACAGAATAAAACTGTACCCTCACACCCAAAAGCAAAATAAAACTGTACCCTCACACCTAAAATAGAATAAAACTGTACCCTCACTCCCAATAACACAAGCAAACGGTACCTTCAACGCCAAAACAAATAAAACTGTACTCTCACCCCCAAAAACAGAATTAAAGTGTACCATGACACACGAAACAGAATAGAACTGTACCCTAACCCCATAAACAGAATATAACTGTACCCTAAACTCTAAAAATAGAATAAAACTGTACCCTCACCCCTGAAAACGGAATAAATCTGCACCCTCACTCCCAAAACAGAATAAAACTGTACCCTCACCCCTGAAAACGGAATAAATCTGCACCCTCACCCCCAAAACAGAAAAAAACTGTACCCTCACCCCCAAAAACAGAATAAAATGTTACCATCACCCCTAAAACAGAATAAAACAGTACCCTCACACCAATAACAGAATAAACCTGTACCCTCACCCCCAAAAACAGAATAAAATGTTACCATCACGCCTAAAACAGAATAAAACAGTACCCTCACACCAATAACAGAATAAACCTGTACCCTCACCCCCAAAACTGGATAAAACTGTACCCTCACTCCCAAAAACAGAATGAAACTGCACTCTCACCCCCAAAAACAGAATAAAACTGTACGATCACACACGAAACAGAATACATCTGTACCCTCAATCCCAAAAAAAACTGTACCCTAAACTCTAAAAACAGAATAAAACTGTACCCTCACCCCCAAAACAGAATAAAACTGTACTCTCACACCTAAAATAGATTAAAACTGTATCCTCACCCCTAAAAGAGATTAAACCGACCCCTCACCCCAATAATAGAACAAAACTGTACCCTCATCCCCAAAAACAGGATAAAACTGTGCCCTCACACCCCAAAACAGAATAAAACTGTACCCGCACACCCAAAATCAGAATAAAACTGTATTCTCACACCCAAAACAGAATAAAACTGTACCCTCACACCCAAAAGCAGAATAAAACTGTACCCTCACCCCTAAAGCAGAGTAAAACAGTACCGCCACCCGAAAAACTGAATAAAACTGTACCCTCAACCCCATTAAGAGAAAAAAACTGTACCGTCAGCCTTAAAACAGAATAAAACTATCCCCTCCTCCCTAAAAAAGAATAAAACTGTAGGATCAACCCAAAAACAGAATAAAACTGTACCCTCTCCACAAATGCAGAATAAAACTGTACCATCACACACGAAACTGAATACAACTGTACCCTAACCCCATAAACAGAATATAGCTGTACCCTAACCTCTAAAAACAGAATAAAACTGTACCCACACGCCCAAAAACAGAATAAAACGGTACCCTCACCCCCAAAAACAGAATAAAATGTTACCATCACCCCTAAAACAGAATAAAACAGTACCCTCACACCAAGAACAGAATAAAACTGTACCCTCACCCCCAAAACAGGATAAAACTGTAACCTCACTCCCAAAAACAGTATTAAACTGCAATCTCACCCCCAAAAACAGAATAAAACTGTACGATCACACACGAAACAGAATACATCTGTACCCTCACCCCCAAAAAAAACTGTACCCTAAACTCTAAAGACAGAATAAAACTGTACCCTCACCCCCAAAACAGAATAAAACTGTACCCTCACCCCAAAAACAGAATAAAGTTGTGCCCTCAAACCAGAAACAGAATAAAACTGTACCCACACAACTAAAATAGATTAAAACTGTATCCTCACCCCTAAAATAGATTAAACGGTCCCCTCACACCAAGAATAGAACAAAACTGTACACTCATCCCCAAAAACAGGATAAAACTGTGTCCTCACACCCAAAATCAGAATAAAACTGTACCCTCACACCCAAAAGCAGGATAAAACTGTACCCTCACCCCCAAAAACAGAATAAAACTGTACCATCACACATGAAACAGAATACAACTGTACCTTAACCCCATAAACAGAATATAACTGTACCCTAAACTCTAAAAACAGAATAAAACTGTACCATCACACACGAAACAGAATACACCTGTGCCCTAACCCCATAAACAGAATATAACTGTACCCTAAACTCTAAAAACAGAATAAAACTGTACCCTCACCCCCAAAAACAGAATAAAAATGTACCCTCACCCCCAAAAACAGAATAAAATGTTACCATCACCCCTAAAACAGAATAAAACAGTACCCTCACACCATTAACAGAATAAAACTGTAACCTCACACCCAAAACAGGATAAAACTGTACCCTCACTCCCAAAAACAGAATGAAACTGCACTCTCACCCCCAAAAACAGAATAAAACTGTACGATCACACACGAAACAGAATACATCTGTACCCACACCCCAAAAACAGAATAAAGCTGTGCCCTCACCCCAAAAACAGAATAAAGTTGTGCCCTCAGCCCAAAAACAGAATAAAATTGTGCCCTCACACCAGAAACAGAATAAAACTGTACCCACACAACTAAAATAGATTAAAACTGTATCCTCACCCTTAAAATAGATTAAACGGTCCCCTCACCCCAATAATAGAACAAGACTGTACCCTCATCCCCAAAAACAGGATAAAACTGTGCCCTCACACCCCAAAACAGAATAAAACTGTACACTCACACCCAAAACAGAATAAAACTGTACCCTCACACCCAAAAGCAGAATAAAACTGTACCCTCACCCCTAAAACAGAATAAAACTGTACCCTCACCCCAAAAACTGAATAAAACTGTACCCTCGCCCCCAATAAGAGAAAAAAACTGTACCCTCAGCCTTAAAACAGAATAAAACTATCCCCTCCTCCCTAAAAAAGAATAAAACTGTACGATCAACCCTAAAACAGAATAAAACTGTACCCCCTCACCACAAAAACAGAATAAAACTGTGCGCTCATACCAGAAACAGAATAAAAATGTACTCTCACCCCTAAAATAGATTAAAACTGTCCCCTCACCTCAATAACAGAATAAAACTGCACCGCCACCCCAATAACAGAACAAAACTGTACCCTCATCCCCAAAAACAGGATAAAACTGTACCCTCACACCCAAAAACAGAATAGAACTGTTCCCTCACACCCAAAATCAGAATGAAACTGTACCCTCACGCCCAAAACAAAATAAAGCTGTACCCTCACACCCAAAAGGAGCATAAAACTGTACCTGCACACCTAAAATAGAATAAAACTGTACCCTCACCCCAATAACAGAAGAAAACGGTACCTTCACCCCCAAAACAGAATAAAACTGTACTCTCACCCCCAAAAACAGAATAAAACTGTACCATCACACACGAAACAGAATAAAACTGTACCCTAAGCCCATAAATAGAATATAACTGTACCCTAAACTCTAAAAACAGAATAAAACTTGTACCCTCACCCCCAAAAACAGAATAAAACTGTACCCTCACACCCAAAAACAGAATAAAACAGTACCCTCACGCTCAAAACAGAATAAAACTGTACCCTCACACCCAAAAGCAAAATAAAACTGTACCCTCACACCTAAAATAGAATAAAACTGTACCCTCACTCCCAATAACACAAGAAAACGGTACCTTCAACGCCAAAACAAATAAAACTGTACTCTCACCCCCAAAAACAGAATAAAAGTGTACCATGACACACGAAACAGAATAGAACTGTACCTTAACCCCATAAACAGAATATAACTGTACCCTAAACTCTAAAAACAGTATAAAACTGTACCCTCACCCCCAAAAACAGAATAAAACTGTACCCTCACCCCTGAAAACGGAATAAATCTGCACCCTCTCTCCCAAAACAGAATAAAACTGTACCCTCACCCCTGAAAACGGAATAAATCTGCACCCTCACCCCCAAAACAGAAAAAAACTGTACCCTCACCCCCAAAAACAGAATAAAATGTGACCATCACCCCTAAAACAGAATAAAACAGTACCTTCACACCAATAACAGATTAAACCTGTACCCTCACCCCCAAAACAGGATAAAACTGTACCCTCACTCCCAAAAACAGAATGAAACTGCACTCTCACCCCCAAAAACAGAATAAAACTGTACGATCACACACGAAACAGAATACATCTGTACCCTCAATCCCAAAAAAAACTGTACCCTAAACTCTAAAAACAGAATAAAACTGTACCCTCACCCCCAAAACAGCATAAAACTGTACCCACACCCCAAAAACAGAATAAAATTGTGCCCTCTCACCAGAAACAGAATAAAACTGTACTCTCACACCTAAAATAGATTAAAACTGTATCCTCACCCCTAAAATAGATTAAACTGACTCCTCACCCCAATAATAGAACAAAACTGTACCCTCATCCCCAAAAACAGGATAAAACTGTGCCCTCACACCCCAACACAGAATAAAACTGTACCCTCACACCCAAAATCAGAATAAAACTGTACTCTATCACCCAAAACAGAATAAAACTGTACCCTCACACCCAAAAGCAGAATAAAACTGTACCCTCACCCCTAAAACAGAATAAAACTGTACCGCCACCCCAAAAACTGAATAAAACTGTACCCTCATCCCCATTAAGAGAAAAAAATTGTACAGTCAGCCTTAAAACAGAATAAAACTATCCCCTCCTCCCTAAAAAAGAATAAAACTGTACGATCAACCATAAAACAGAATAAAACTGTACTCTCACCCCTAAAATAGATTAAAACTGTCCCCTCACCCCAATAACAGAATAAAACTGCACCCTCACCCCCAAAACAGGATAAAACTGTACCTCACTCCCAAAAACAGAATTAAACTGCACTCTCACCCCCAAAAACAGAATAAATCATTACGATCAGACACGAAACAGAGTACATCTGTACCCGTACCCCCAAAAAAAACTGTACCCTAAACTCTAAAGACAGAATAAAACTGTACCCTCGCCCCCAAAAACAAAATAAAAGTGTACCATGTCACACGAAACAGAATAGAACTGTACCCTAACCCCATAAACAGAATATAACTGTACCCTAAACTCTAAAAACAGAATAAAACTGTACCCTCACCACCAAAAACAGAATAAATCTGTACCCTCACCCCTGAAAACGGAATAAATCTGCACCCTCACCCCCAAAACAGAAAAAAACTGTACCCTCACCCCCAAAAACAGAATAAAATGTTACCATCACCCCTAAAACAGACTAAAACAGTACCCTCACACCAATAACAGAATAAAACTGTACCCTCACCCCCAAAACAGGATAAAACTGTACCCTCACTCCCAAAAACAGAATTAAACTGCACTCTCACCCCCAAAACCAGGATAAAACTGTACGATCACACACGAAACACATTACATCTGTACCCTCACCCCCAAAAAAAACTGTACCCTAAACTCTAAAGACAGAATAAAACTGTACCCTCATCCCCAATACAGAAAAAAACTGTACCCTCACCCCAAAAACAGAATAAAATTGTGCCCTCACACCAGAAACAGAATAAAACTGTAACCTCACACCTAAAATACATTAAAACTGTATCCTCACCCCTAAAAGAGATTAAACTGACCCCTCACCCCAACAATAGAAAAAAACTGTACCCTCATCCCCAAAAACAGGATAAAACTGTGCCCTCACACCCCAAAACAGAATAAAACTGTACCCTCACACCAAAAATCAGAATAAAACTGTACCCTCACACCCAAAACAGAATAAAACTGTACCCTCACACCCAAAAGCAGAATAAAACTGTACCCTCACCCCTAAAACAGAATAAAACTGGACCCTCACCCCAAAAGCTGAATAAAACTGTACCCTCACCCCCATTAAGAGAAAAAAACTGTACCCTCAGCCTTAAAACAAAATAAAACTATCCCCTCCTCCCTAAAAAAGAATAAAACTGTACGATCAACCCTAAAACAGAATAAAACTGTACCCTCACTACAAAAACAGAATCAAACTGTGCTCTCACCCCCAAGAACAGAATAAAACTGTACCATCACACACGAAACAGCATGCAACTGTACCCTAACCCCATAAACAGAATATAACTGTACCCTAAACTCTAAAAACAGAATAAAACTGTACCCACACCCCCAAAAACAGAATAAAACTGTACCCTCACCCCCAAAAACAGAATAAAATGTTACCATCACCCCAAAAGCAGAATAAAACAGTACCCTCACACCAAAACAGGATAAAACTGTACCCTCACTCCCAAAAACAGAATGAAACTGCACTCTCACCCCCAAAAACAGAATAAAACTGTACGATCACACACGAAACAGAATACATCTGTACCCTCACCCCAAAAAAAAACTGTACCCTAAACTCTAAAGACAGAATAAAACTGTACCCTCACCCCCAAAACAGAATAAATCTGTACCCTCACCCCAAAAAAAGAATAAAGTTGTGCCCTCACACCAGAAACAGAATAAAACTGTACCCACACAACTAAAATAGATTAAAACTGTATCCTCACCCCTAAGATAGATTAAACGGACCCTCACCCCAAGAATAGAACAAAACTGTACCCTCATCCCCAAAAACAGGATAAAACTGTACCCTCACACCCAAAAACAGAATAGAACTGTTCCCTCACACCCAAAATCAGAACGAAACTGTACCCTCACGCCCAAAACAAAATAAAACTGTACCCTCACACCCAAAAGCAGAATAAAACTGTACCCGCACACCTAAAATAGAATAAAACTGTACCCTCACCCCAATAACAGAAGAAAACGGTACCTTCACCCCCCCAAACAGAGTAAACCTGTACTCTCACCCCCAAAAACAGAATAAAACTGTACCATCACACATGAAACAGAATACAACTGTACCCGAACCCCATAAACAGAATATAACTGTACCCTAAACTCTAAAAACAGAATAAAACTGTACCCTCACCCCCAAAAACTGAATTAAACTGTACCCTCACCCCTGAAAACGGAATAAATCAGCTCCCTCATCCCCAAAACAGAATAAAACTGTACCCTCAACCTCAATAACAGAATAAAATGTTACCATCACCCCTAAAACAGAAAAAAACAGTACCCTCACACCAATAACAGAATAAAACTGTACCCTCACCCCCAAAACAGGATAAAACTGCACCCTCACTCCAGAAACAGGTTAAAATTGTACCCTCACCCCAATAACAGAAGAAAACGGTACCTTCACCCCCAAAACAGAATAAATCTGTACTCTCACCCCCAAAAACAGAATAAAACTGTACCATCACACATGAAACAGAATACAACTGTACCCTAACCCCATAAACAGAAAATAACTGTACCCTAAACTCTAAAAACAGAATAAAACTGTACCCTCACCCCCAAAAACAGAATAAAATGTTACCATCACCCCTAAAACAGAATAAAAGAGTACCCTCACACCAATAACAGAATAAAACTGTACCCTCACCCCCAAAACAGGATAAAACTGTACCCTCACTCCCAAAAACAGAATTAAACTGCACTCTCACCCCCTAAAACAGAATAAAACTATACCATCACCCCAAAAACTGAATAAAACTGTACCCTCACCCCCAATAAGAGAAAAAAACTGTACCCTCAGCCTTAAAACAGAATAAAACTATTCCCTCCTCCCTAAAAAAGAATAAAACTGTACGATCAACCCTAAAACAGAATAAAACTGTACCCTCACCACAAAAACAGAATAAAACTGTGCTCTCACACCAGAAACAGAATAAAACTGTACTCTCACCCCTAAAATAGATTAAAACTGTCCCCTCACCCCAATAACAGAATAAAACTGCACCCTCACCCAAATAACAGAAAAAAACTGTACCCACATCCCCAAAAACAGGATAAAACTGTACCCTCACACCCAAAAACAGAATAGAACTGTTCCCTCACACCCAAAATCAGAATGAAACTGTACCCTCACACCTAAAATAGAAGAAAATTGTACCCTCACCCCAATAACAGAAGAAAACGGTACCTTCACCCCCAAAACAGAATAAAACTGTACGATCACACACGAAACAGAATACATCTGTACCCTCACCCCAAAAACAGAATAAAGTTGTGCCCTCACCCCAAAAACAGAATAAAGTTGTGCCCTCACCCCAAAAACAGAGTAACGTTGTGTCCTCACACCAGAAATAGAATAAAACTGTACCCAAACAACTAAAATAGATTAAAACTGTATCCTCACCCCTAAAATAGATTAAACGGTCCCCTCACCCCAATAATAGAACAAGACTGTATCCTCATCCCCAAAAACAGGATAAAACTGTGCCCTCACACCCCAAAACAGAATAAAACTGTACACTCACACCCAAAACAGAATAAAACTGTACCCTCACACCCAAAAGCAGAATAAAACTGTACCCTCACCCCAAAAACTGAATAAAACTGTACCCTCACCCCCAATAAGAGAAAAAAACTGTACCCTCAGCTTTAAAACAGAATAAAACTATCCCCTCCTCCCTAAAAAAGAATAAGACGGTACGATAAACCCTAAAACAGAATAAAACTATGCGCTTACATCAGCAACAGAATAAAACTGTACTCTCACCCCTAACATAGATTAAAACTGTCCCCCCACCCCAATAACAGAATAAAACTGCACCCTCACCCCAATAACAGAACAAAACTGTACCCTCATCACCAAAAACAGGATAAAACAGTACCCTCACACCCAAAAACAGAATAGAACTGTTCCCTCACACCCAAAATCAGAATGAAACTGTACCCTCACGCCCAAAACAAAATAAAACTGTACCCTCACACCCAAAAGCAGAATAAAACTGTACCCGCACACCTAAATTGGAATAAAACTGTACCCTCACCCCAATAACAGAAGAAAACGGTACCTTCACCCCCAAAACAGAATAAAACTGTACTCTCACCCCCAAAAACAGAATAAAACTGTACCATCACACACGAAACAGTATTCAACTGTACCCTAACCACATAAACAGAATATAACTGTACCCTAAACTCTAAAAACAGAATAAAACTGTACCCTCACCCCCAAAAACAGAATAAAACTGTACCCTCACACCCAAAAAAAGAATAAAACAGTACCCTCACACTCAAAACAGAATAAAACTGTACCCTCACACGCAAAAGCAGAATAAAGCTGTACCCTCACACCTAAAATAGAATAAAACTGTACCCTCACTCCCAATAACAGAAGAAAGCGGTACCTTCTCCCCCAAAACAGAATAAAACTGTACACTCACCCCCAAAAAAAGAATAAAACTGTACCCTCACCCCTGAAAACGGAATAAATCTGCACCCTCACCTCCAAAACAGAATAAAACTGTAGCCTCACCCCCAAAAACAGAATAAAATGTTACCATCACCCCTAAAACAGAATAAAACAGTACCCTCACACCAATAACAGAATAAAACTGTACCCTCACCCCCAAAACAGGATAAAACTGTACCTCACTCCCAAAAACAGAATTAAACTGCACTCTCACCCGCAAAAACAGAATAAATCATTACGATCACACACGAAACAGAGTACATCTGTACCCACAACCCCAAAAAAAACTGTACCCTAAACTCTAAAGACAGAATAAAACTGTACCCTCGCACCCAAAACAGAATAAAAATGTACCCTCACCCCAAAAACAGAATAAAATTGTGCCCCCACACCAGAAACAGAATAAAACTGTACCCTCACACCTAAAACAGATTAAAACTGTACCCTCACCCCGAAAAAAGAATAAAACTGCATCCTCACCCCAAAAACTGAATAAAACTGTACCCTCACCCCCAATAAGAGAAAAAAACTGTACCCTCAGCCTTAAAACAGAATAAAACTATCCCCTCCTCCCTAAAAAAGAATAAAACTGTACGATCAACCCTAAAACAGAATAAAACTGTACCCTCACCACAAAAACAGAATAAAACTATGCGCTCACACCAGAAACAGAATAAAACTGTACTCTCACCCCTGAAATAGATTAAAACTGTCCCCTCACACCAATTACAGAATAAAACAGCACCCTCACCCCAATAACAGAACAAAACTGTACCCTCATCCTCAAAAACAGGATAAAACTGTACCCTCACACACAAAAACAGAATAGAACAGTTCGCTCACACCCAAAATCTGAATGAAACTGTACCCTCACGCCCAAAACAAAATAAAACTGTACCCTCACACCCAAAAGCAGAATAAAACTGTACCCTCACACCTAAAATAGAAGAAAACTGTACCCTCACCCCAATAACAGAAGAAAACAGTACCTTCACCACCAAAACAGAATAAAACTGTATTCTCACGCCCCAAAACAGAATAAAACTGTACCATCACACACGAAACAGAATGCAACCGTACCCTAACCCCATAAACAGAATATAACTGTACCCTAAACTCTAAAAACAGAATAAAACTGTACCCTCACCCCCAAAAACAGAATAAAACTGTACCCTCACCCCTGAAAACGGAATAAATCTGTACCCTTACCCCCAAAAACAGAATAAAACTGTACCCTCACCCCCAAAAACAGAATAAAATGTTACCATCACCCCTAAAATAGAATAAAACAGTACCTTCACACCAATAACAGAATAAAATTGTACACTCACCCCCAAAACAGGATAAAACTGTACCCTCACTCCCAAAAACAGAATTAAACTGCACTCTCACCCCCAAAAACAGAATAAAACTGTACGATCACACACAAAACAGAATACATCTGTACCCTCACCCCAAAAAAAACTGTACCCTAAACTCTAAAGACAGAATAAAACTGTACCCTCACCCCCAAAAACAGAATAAAATGTTACCATCACCCCTAAAACAGAATAAAACAGTACCCTCACACCAATAACAGAATAAAACTGTACCCTCACCACCAAAACAGAATAAAATTGTGCCCTCACACCAGAAACAGAATAAAACTGTACCCTCACACCTAAAATAGATTAAAACTGTATCCTCACCCCCAAAATAGATTAAACTGTCCCCTCACCCCAATAATAGAACAAAACTGTACCCTCATCCCTAAAAACCGGATAAAACTGTGCCCTCACACCCAAAAACAGAATAAAACTGTACCATCACACACGAAACAGAATACAACTGTACCCTCACCCCCAAAACAGGATAAAATTGTACCCTCACTTCCAAAAACAGAATTAAACTGCACTCTCACCCCCAAAACCAGAATAAAACTGCACGATCACACACGAAACAGAATACATCTGTACCCTCACCCCCCAAAAAAACTGTACCCTAAACTCTAAAAACAGAATAAAACTGTACCCTCACCCCCAAAACAGAATAAAACTGTACCCTCACCCCAAAAACAGAATAAAATTGTGCCCTCACACCAGAAACAGAATAAAACTGTACCCTCACACCTAAAATAGATTAAAACTGTATCCTCACCCCTATAAGAGATTAAACTGTCCCCTCACCCCAATAATAGAATAAAACTGTACACTCATCCCCAAAAACAGGATAAAACTGTGCCCTCACATCCCACAACAGAATAAAACTGTACCCTCACACCCAAAATCAGAATAAAACTGTACCCTCACACCCAAAACAGAATAAAACTGTACCCTCACACCCAAAAGCAGAATAAATCTGTACCCTCACCCCTAAAACAGAATAAAACTGTACCCTCATCCCAAAAACAGAATAAAACTGTACCATCACCCCCAATAAGAGAAAAAAACTGTACCCTCAGCTTTAAAACAGAATAAAACTATCCCCTCCTCCCTAAAACAGAATAAAACTGTGCTCTCACACCAGAAACAGAATAAAACTGTACTCTCACCCCTAAAATAGATTAAAACTGTCCCCTCACCCCAATAACAGAATAAAATTGTGCCCTCACACCAGAAACGGAATAAAACTGTACTCTCACCACTGAAAACGGAATAAATCTGCACCCTCACCCCCAAAACAGAAAAAAACTGTACCCTCACCCCCAAAAACAGAATAAAATGTTACCATCACCCCTAAAACAGAATAAAACAGTCCCTCACACCAATAACAGAATAAAACTGTACCCTCACCCCCAAAACAGGATAAAACTGTACCCTCACTCCCAAAAACAGAATTAAACTGCACTCTCATCCCAAAAACAGAATAAAACTGTGAGATCACACACGAAACAGAATACATCTGTACCCTCACCCCAAAAAAAAACTGTACCCTAAACTCTAAAAACAGAATAAAACTGTACCCTCACCCCAAAACAGAATAAAACTGTACCCTCATGCCAAAAACAGAATAAAATTGTGCCCTCACACCAGAAACAGAATAAAACTGTACCCTCACACCTAAAACAGAATAAAACTGTATCCTCACCCTTAAAATAGATTAAACTGTCCCCTCACCCCAATAATAGAACAAAACTGTACCCTCATCCCCAAAAACAGGATAAAACTGTGCCCTCACACCCCAAAACAGAATAAAACTGTACCCTCACCCCTAAAAAAGAATAAAACTGCACCCTCACCCCAAAAACTGAATAAAACTGTACCCTCACCCCCAATAAGAGAAAAAAACTGTACCCTCAGCCTTAAAACAGAATAAAACTATCCCCTCCTCCCTAAAAAAGAATAAAACTGTACGATCAACCCTAAAACAGAATAAAACTGTACGTCACACCCAAAAACAGAATAAAACTCTACCCTCATCCCCAAAAACAGGATAAAACTGTGCTCTCACACCCAAAAACAGAATAAAACTGTACCCTCATACCCAAAAACAGAATAAAACTGTACCCTCACACCCAAAAGCAGAATAAAACTGTACTCTTACACCTAAAATAGAATAAAACTGCACCTTCACCCCAATAACAGCAGAAAACTGTACCCTCACCACCAAAACAGAATAAAACAGCACTCTCACCCCCAAAAACAGAATAAAACTGTACCATCACACACGAAACAGAATACAACTGTACCCTTACCCCAAAAAGAGAATAAAACTGTACCCTAAACTCTAAAAACAGAATAAAACTGTACCCTCACCCCTAAAAACAGAATAAAACTGTACCCTCACCCCTAAAACAGAATAAAACTGTACCCTTACCCCAATTACTGAATAAAACTGTACAGTCACCCCCAAAAACAGGATAATATTGTACCCTCAACCCCAAAAACAGAATTAAACTGTACCCACAAAGCTAAAATAGAATAAAACTGTACCCTCAACCCTAAAATAGATTCAAACTGTACTCTCACCTCTAAAATAGAATAAAACTTTCCCCTCACCCCAATAACAGAACAAAACTCTATCCTCATCCCTAAAAACAGGATAAAACTGTGCTCTCACACCCAAAAACAGAATAAAACTGTACCCTCACACCCAAAAGCAGAATAGAACTGTACCCTTACACCTAAAATAGAATAAACCTTAACCCTCACCCCAATAACAGCAGAAAACTGTACCCTCACCCCCAAAACAGAATAAAACTGTACCCTTACCCCCAAAACAGGATAAAACTGTACCCTCACTCCCAAAAACTGAATTAAACTGCACTCTCACCCCCAAAACCAGAATAAAAATGTACGATCACACAAGAAACAGAATACATCTGTACCCTCACCCCAAAAAAAAACTGTACCCTAAACTCTAAAAACAGAATAAAACTGTACCCTCACCCCAAAACAGAATAAAACTGTACCCTCACCACAAAAACAGAATAAAATTGTGCCCTCACACCAGAAACAGCATAAAACTGTACCCTCACACCTAAAATAGATTAAAACTGTATCCTCACCCCTAAAATAGATTAAACGGTCCCCTCACCCCAATAATAGAACAAAACTGTACCCTCATCCCCAAAAACAGGATAAAACTGTGCCCTCACACCCCAAAACAGAATAAAACTGTACCCTCACACCCAAAATCAGAATAAAACTGTACCCTCACACCCAAAACAGAATAAAACTGTACCCTCACACCCAAAAACAGAATAAAACTGTACCCTCACCCCTAAAACAGAATAAAACTGTACCCTCACCCCAAAAACTGAATAAAACTGTACCCTCAGCCTTAAAACAGAATAAAACTATCCCCTCCTCCCTAAAAAAGAATAAAACTGTAAGATCACCCCTAAAACAGAATAAAACTGTACCGTCACACCCAAAAACAAAATAAAACTCTACCCTCATCCCCAAAAACAGGATAAAACTGTGCTCTCACAGCCAAAAACAGAATAAAACTGTACCCTCACACCCAAAAACAGAATAAAACTGTACCCTCACCCCTAAAACAGAATAAAACTGTACCCTCACCCCAATAACAGAATAAAATTGTACAGTCACCCCCAAAAACAGGATAATATTGTACCCTCAACCCCAAAAACAGAATTAAACTGTACCCAGACAGCTAAAATAGAATAAAACTGTACCCACAACCCTAAAATAGATTCAAACTGTACTCTCACCTCTAAAATAGAAAAAAACTGTCCCCTCACCCCAATAACAGAACAAAACTCTATCCTCATCCCCAAAAACAGGATAAAACTGTGCTCTCACACCCAAAAGCAGAATAAAACTGTACCCTCACAACACAAAGCAGAATAAAACTGTACCCTTACACCTAAAATAGAATAAAACTGTACCCTCACCCCAATAACAGCAGAAAACTGTACTCTCACCCCCAAAACAGAATGAAACTGTACCCTCACCCCAAAAACAAAATAAAATTGTGCCCTCACACCAGAAACGGAATAAAACTGTACCCTCACACCTAAAATAGATTAAAACTGTATCCTCACCCCTAAAATAGATTAAACTGTCCCCTCACCCCAATAATAGAAAAAAACTGTACCCTCATTCCCAAAAACAGAATAAAACTGTACCCTCACACCCAAAAGCAGAATAAAACTGTACCCTTACACCTAAAATAGAATAAAACTGTCCCCTCACCCCAATGACAGAATAAAACTGCACCGCCACCCCAATAACAGAACAAAACTGTACCCTCATCCCCAAAACCAGGATAAAACTGTACCCTCACACCCAAAAACAGAATAGAACTGTTCCCTCACACCCAAAATCAGAATGAAACTGTACCCTCACGCCCAAAACAAAATAAAACTGTACCCTCACACCCAAAAGGAGAATAAAACTGTACCCGCACACCAAAAATAGAATAAAACTGTACCCTCACCCCAATAACAGAAGAAAACAGTACCTTCACCCCCAAAACAGAATAAAACTGTACTCTCACCCTCAAAAACAGAATAAAACTGTACCATCACACACGAAACAGAATACAACTGTACCCTAACCCCATAAACAGAATATAACTGTACCCTAAACTCTAAAAACAGAATAAAACTGTACCCTCACCCCCAAAACAGGATAAAACTGTGCCCTCACTCCCAAAAACAGAATTAAACTGCACTCTCACCCCCAAAACCAGAATAAAACTGTACGATCACACACGAAACAGAACACATCTGTACCCTCACCCCCCAAAAAAACTGTACCCTAAACTCTAAAAACAGAATAAAACTGTACCCTCACCCCAAAACAGAATAAAACTGTACCCTCACCCCAAAAACAGAATAAAATTGTGCCCTCACACCAGAAACAGAATAAAACTGTACCCTCACACCTAAAATAGATTAAAACTGTATCCTCACCCTAAAATAGATTAAACGGTCCCCTCACCCCAATAATAGAACAAAACTGTACCCTCAACCCCAAAAACAGGATAAAACTGTCCCCTCACACCTCAAAACAGAATAAAACTGTACCCTCACACCCAAAATCAGAATAAAACTGTACACTCACACCCAAAACAGAATAAAACTGTACCCTCACACCCAAAAGCAGAATAAAACTGTACCCTCACCCCTAAAACAGAATAATACTGTACCCTCACCCCAAAAACTGAATAAAACTGTATCCTCACCCCCAATAAGAGAAAAAAACTGTACCCTCAGCCTTAAAACAGAATAAAACTATCCCCTCCTCCCTAAAAAAGAATAAAACTGTACGATTACCCCTAAAACAGAATAAAACTGTACCGTCACACCCAAAAACAGAATAAAACTCTACCCTCATCCCCAAAAACAGGATAAAACTGTGCCCTCCCACCCAAAAACAGAATTAAACTGTACCCTCACACTCAAAAACAGAATAAAACTGTACCCTCACACCCAAAAGCAGAATAAAACTGTACCCTTACACCTAAAACAGAATAAAACTGTACCCTCACCCCAATAACAGCAGAAAACTGTACCCTCACCACCAAAACAGAATAAAACAGCATTCTCACCCCCAAAAACAGAATAAAACTGTACCATTACACACGAAACAGAATACAACTGTACCCTCACCCCAAAAAGAGAATAAAACTGTACCCTAAACTCTAAAAACAGAATAAAACTGAACCCTCACCCCTAAAAACAGAATAAAACTGTACCCTCACCCCCAAAAACAGAATGAAATTGTACCCTCACATCTAAAACAGAATAAAACGGTATCCTCACCCCAATAACAGAATAAAACTGTACCCTCACCCCCAAAAAACAGGATAAAACTGTACCCTCACCCCCAAAAACAGAATTCAACTGTTTCCTCACACCTAAAATAGAATAAAAATGTAACCTCACCCCTAAAATAGATTAAAACTGTCCCCTCACCCCAATAACAGAATAAAACTGCACCCGCACTCCTAAAACAGAATAAAACTGTACCCTCATCCCAAAAACAGGATAAGACTGTGCCCTCACACCCAAAAACAGAATAAAACTGTACCCACACACCTAAAATATAATAAAACTGTACCCTCACCCCAATAACAGCTGAAAACTGTACCCTCACCCCCAAAACAGAATAAAATTGTACCATCACCCCTAAAACAGAATAAAACTGTATCTTCACCCCAAAAACGGATTAAAACTGTTCCCTCACCTCTAAAAACAGAATAAAAATATACCCTCAGCCCCAAAAACAGAATAAAACTGTACCCTCACCCCTGAAAACCAAATAAATCTGTACCTTCACCCCTAAAATAGAATAAAACTGTAACATCACCCCAATAACAGAATAAAACTGTACCCTCATCCCCAAAAACAGAATAAAACTGTACCCTATTCCCCCAAAACAGAGTAAAACTGTACCCTCACACCTAACATAGAATAAAACTGTACACTCACCCCTAAAACAGAATAAAACTTTACCCTCACCCCCAAAACGGAATAAATCTGCACCATCACCCCCGAAACAGAATACAACTATGCCATCACCCCTGAAACAGATTAAAACTGTACCCTCACCCCATAAATAGAATAAAACTGTACCCTCACCCCAAAACAGAATTAAACTATACCATCACCCCTAAAACAGATAAAAACTGTAGCCTCACCCCAAAAATAGAATAAAACTGTCCCCTCACCCCAATAACAGAACAATACTGTACCCTTATCCCCAAAAACAGGATAAAACTGTACCATCACACACGAAACAGAATACAACTGTACCCTAACCTCCAAAACAGAATAAAACTGTACCATCACCCATAAAACAGAATAAAACTGTACCCACACCCCCAAAACTAAATAAAACTGTACCATCACCCATAAAACAGAACAAAACTGTATCTTCACACAAAATCGGATTAAAACTGTTCCCTCACCTCTAAAAACAGAATAAAAATGTACCCTCAGCCCCAAAAACAGAATAAAACTGTACCCTCACACCTGAAAACCGAATAAATCTGTACCGTCACCCCTAAAATAGAACAAAACTGTACCCTCACCCCAATAACAGAATAAAACTGTACCCTCACCCCCCAAAACAGAATAAAACTGTACCCTCACACCTAAAATAGAATAAAACTGTACCCTCATGCCTAAAACAGAATAAAACTGTACCCTCACCCCAATAACAGAATAAAACTGTACCCTCACCCCAAAAACAGGATAAAACTGTACCCTAATCCCCCAAAACAGAGTAAAACTGTACCCTCATACCTAAAATAGAATAAAACTGTACCCTCAGCCCCAAAAAGAGAATAAAACTGAACCCTCACCCCAAAAACAGATACAAACGGTACCCTAATCCCGCAAAACAGAGTAAAACTGTACCCTCACACCTAAAACAGAATAAAACTTTACCCTCACCCCCAAAACAGAATAAATCTGCACCATCACCCCCAAAAACAGAATAAAACTGTACCATCACCCTTAAAACAGAATAAAACTATGCCATCACCCCTAAAACAGATTAAAACTGTACCCGCACCCCAAAAATAGAATAAAACTGTACCCTCACCTCTAAAAACAGAATAAAACTGTACCCTCAACCCCCAAAACAGAATAAAACTGTACCCTCACCCCAAAAACAGAATAAAACTGTGCCCTCACACCAGAAACAGAATAAAATTGTACACTCACCCCTAAAACAGAATAAAACTGTACACTCACCCCTAAAATAGATTAAAACTGTACCGTCACCCCTAAAATAGATTAAACCTGTCCCCTCACCCCAATAACAGAATAAAACTGTACCCTCACCCCCAAAACAGAATAAAACTGTACCCTCACACCTGAAATAGAATAAAACTGTACCCTCACCCCCAAAACAGAATAAAACTGTACCCTCACACCTGAAATAGAATAAAACTGTACCCTCACCCCAATAACAGCAGAAAATTGTACCCTCACCCCCAAAACAGAATAAAACTGTACCCTCACTCCTAAAACAGAATAAAACTGTACTCTGACCTCAATAACAGAATAAAACTGTACCCTCATCCCCCAAAACAGGATAAAACTGTACCCTCACCCCCAAAAACAGAATGAAACTGTACCCTCACTCCTAAAACAGAATAAAACTGTACTCTCACCTCAATAACAGAATAAAACTGTACTCTCATCCCCAAAAACATGATAAAACTGTACCCTCACCCGCAAAACCAGAATAAAACTGTACCCTCACAACTAAAATAGGATGAAGCTGTACTCTCACCCCTAAAATAGATTAAAACTGTCCCCTCACCCCAATAACAGAATAAAACTGTACCCTCATCCCCAAAAACAGGATAAAACTGTACCCACACCCCTAAGACAGAATAAAAGTGTCCCCTCACCCCAAGACAGAATAAAACTGTACCCTCACCGCAATAACAGAATAAAACTGTACCCTCACCCCCAAAAAGAGAATAAAACTTTACCCTCACCCCCAAAACGGAATAAATCTGCTCCCTCACCCTTTAGAACAGAATAAAACTGTACCCTCACCCTGAAAAACAGAATAATACTGGAGCCTCACCCCAAAAAAAGAATAAAACTGTACCATCACCCACAAAAAAGCATGAACCTGTACCCTCACCCCTAAAAACAGAATTAAACTGTACACTCACCCCCAATAACTGAATAAAACTGTACCCTCAACCCTAAAAACAGAATAAACCTATACCTTCATCCCAAAACCAGAATGAAACTGTACCCTCATCTCTAAAAACAGAATAAAACTATACCCTCATCCCAAAACCAGAATGAAACTGTACCCTCATCTCTAAAAACAGAATAAAACTGTACCCTCACCACCAAAACAGAATAAAACTGCACCATCACCCCAAAAACAGAATAAAACTATACCATCACCCCCAAAACAGAATTAAACTATACCATCACCCTTAAAACAGATAAAAACAGTAGCCTCACCCCAAAAATAGAATAAAACTATACCCTCACCTCTAAAACCAGAGTAAAATGGTATCCTCACCCCAAAAACAGAATAAAACTGTGCTCTCACACCAGAAACAGAATAAAACTGTATCCTCACCCATAAAATAGATTAAAACTGTCCCCTCACCCCAATAACAGAACAAAGCTGTACCCTTATCCCCAAAAACAGGATAAAACTGTGCCCTCACATCCAAAAGCAGAATAAAACTGTACTCTCACACCCAAAAACAAAATAAAATTGTACCCTCACACCCAAAAACAGAATAAAACTGTACCCTCACACCTGAAATAGAATAAAACTGTACCCTCACCCCAATAACAGCAGAAAATTGTACCCTCACCCCAAAAACAGAATAAAACTGTACCCTCACTCCTAAAACAGAATAAAACTGTACTCTGACCTCAATAACAGAATAAAACTGTACCCTCATCCCCCAAAACAGGATAAAACTGTACCCTCACCCCCAAAAACAGAATAAAACTGTACCCTCACTCCTAAAACAGAATAAAACTGTACCCTCACCCCCAGAACAGAATAAAACTGTACCCTCACCCCCAAAAAGAAAATAAAACTGTACCCTCACCCCCAAAAACAGAATAAAACTTTACCCTCACGCCCAAAACGGAATAAATCTGCTCCCTCACCCTTTAGAACAGAATAAAACTGTACCCTCACCCCTAAAAACAGAATAATACTGTACCATCACCCCAAAAAAAGAATAAAACTGTACCATCACCCACAAAAAAGCATGAACCTGTACCCTCACCCCTAAAAACAGAATAAAACTGTACACTCACCCCCAATAACTGAATAAAACTGTACCCTCAACCCTAAAAACAGAATAAAACTATACTCTCATGCCAAAACCAGAATGAAACTGTACTCTCATCTCTAAAAACAGAATAAAACTATACCCTCAGCCCAAAACCAGAATGAAACTGTACCCTCATCTCTAAAAACAGAATAAAACTGTACCCTCACCACCAAAACAGAATAAAACTGTACCCTCACCCCAAAACAGAATAAAACTGTACCCTCACTCCTAAAACAGAATAAAACTGTACCCTCACCCCAATGCAACCAGATTGGCTACCCATCACCCTCCCTCTGCAATAATGGATAAGGACTGGGATGGAGCCAGGAACCAGCATGCATCCCAATAGGGAAAACAGTTCCGCCCAGTACACTTATTTCCCAGTTTTTACTGATGTTCCTTTTGAAGGTATACAAGACCAGTTTGGACCAGTATTTTTACTTCCCAGTTTTTACTGTTTCTTTCATTCTGGGATGCCAGCCATCAACTGTCCTGCTCACCCACCTCCCTTCCCTGCCTCAGTGACAGCTAAAAGTCCTGTCAATGTAGCTCATAATTCCAATAGTGCAGAATGTAAAACCAATCACATCTAAATAGGAATGTTTTATGCTAACCTAAATTACAGGTGTGTAAATGAAGGATACTATACGATTATGCTTCCTGTAATGCCCCATTGCTTTGGAGGAATGCAATTAAACAAAACACTTCAGAGTGATAGCTTTCGCTACTAGCATTGACCATGTTCCCACCTCACACTAAAAACAATCCCTCTCCGTGAATTGTTGAGCGCAACTACATTTCTCCATGTAAATGGGTCTCTGCAAAGAAGCATCTAATAACGTGAAGTGTTAATTATAAACCAGATCTGGAGACTTAAAGCACTTAAAGGGAGGGAGATGGTTGTTATTCATAAACTTGACAAGTTTGGAATGTTTGCAGCCAGAGGCCGTTAATTGTTCACATATCATAAAGAGTGACTTTTATTTTATTTATGTATCTTTGACCAAAGGCCTTATTGTTCTTCATTTGTTGGATAGCCTTTTGTATCTCAGTGAGTGTTGGCAGCTTACCCAAATTTGATCTGTCAAGCTGTTGAGGGATTGTTTGGATGGCTTTGTCTGATATTGTTGACTCCCAATTGAGAAGGTTCCAGTAGCGATTCTTCCAAAGGTCTCGGATAGCTGCATCGTCTTTGAAAAGAGTATTGCTGTCTTCAGCTTGGAGAGGGGAGGACCATAGATGGACTTGGTGGCCTCACATGAATCCTTCTGAACTGCCTCCCACCCATCAGTGAAGACATATTTCCAGAACTCCAATGTGGTTTCTGATAATCCAGGAGAACCACGGATATGATTTTCGTCCCTTGACAAATCCACAAAAAGTGTCTGGAACAACACATGTCCTTCATTGGTCTGTCAACTGCAAAGCCCTTAAGAAAGTCCTCCAGAGGCTTGGATGTCCTTTCTTATCTCGCAGGCATCAAGCAAGGTTTCCAAAGCAGATCCTCTTTTTACAACTCTAGGATGGCACCCAAAGGAGGACAGAGAAAACATTTTAAGGATACTCTTAAAGCCCCTTTGAACAGGAGGCAAATTGACGTCGGTGAATCAGAAGAATTTACCGCTAATTGGGCCAGGTGGCAGCACTTTGTCCAACTAGCTGTAATACAGTCAGAAACTGACTGTGTAAACTCTGCAGCGAAGAAGCGACAAAAGCGGAAGGAGAGAGAGCAGAACACTGGCCCGAGAACCTCCCTTCCTCAGACCGACACGTGTCCCTTCTGCCTAAAGACCTGTGGCTCGAGGATTGATCTGCTGATTCACCTGAGGACACACAAATCATGAATCCTGGCAGACGTCATTCTCGTTTTGAGGGACAGACGATGACTTATCCCCATGAATTCTCTGTTTCCTTTTAATGACTTGTGGCTTCTGCTGTGCCACCTTAATCATCATTATGTTATGAGCTGCCAGCATCTCCATTGCTGTCTGCCTCTTTCCCTCTCCTCCCACCATGTCTGATCTTCAGAGGTTTGACCACATTTTGGCTCTTCTGCTGCTTAAACTTTGCAGATTTTTGAAGATGTTCCTTTACTAGCAGCAATCTGAACCACCTAACTGTTCAATATTTGTTGTGCCTTGATGATCTAATCTACCTGGCCAGATACCAAGGACAATCTCCCGAACAAAGTCAAAACCCCAACTTTTGGGTGATGCTTTCAAATAAGATTTTTCATGAAGGTATTAAAAGATTTAAAAGATGGTCCAATAGATAAATTTTACCATGTTAAGGTTAAATATGTCATTTTTCTTTTTTTGTTAAAACTTTATTTGACCATGAGAAATTTCAGTTACTGAAGAAAATGTTAAATGAAAATTTCAAAGAAGGCATTTTGAATGATGAGGGGGAGAGTTAATACAGAGCCTGCTGATGGTTGGCTTGTGCAATTATAAAGTAACAAATTTACATGGCGGGAGGGAACTTTAACTTCCTGGCAAGTGGAATGTACAGGAAAATCGCTCAGGTGGTGCTACAAGGTACTTGATTAATTTTAATGGCTGTGCCTCAGTTAAATGCAGGAGATGATCTGTCACCTGAAAAGGGCATCTGGAGGCAACTCATCGGATTGGCAAAGATTAGATGGCCCAGTGACACAAGACCAGCATTTACGTAGGCCATGGAATCATAGAATAATAGAATCATAGAATGGTTACAGCTCAGGAGGAGACCATTCAGCCTGTCAGGTCTGTGATGGCTCTCAGCAAGAGCAACTCAGCTAATCCCACTCCCTGCCCTTTCCCAGTAGCCCTGCAAATTCTGTCTCTTCAGGTGTTTATCGAAATCCCTTTTGAAAACTCCAACTGCCTCCACCCTCTCAAGGAATGTACCCCAGATTATAACTACTCACTGGGTAAAACTTCTTTCATAACGTGGCCAAACAGGTTGAGTATCTTCCTGCAAATCCTTCCAACACACGCCAACAGCAGATGGTGAGAGAGATTCCTGCTCAGCCATGTGATGGAAGTAAAGTTGGAGCCTCTATCATCACTATCCATAGCTTCAGACTATAACACACATGTAAAAGTGTATGTTACCACAGCAACTCAGGCTCTCTGAGTGAACTGTAACACACCACCACCACCTTTAATGTATATCCTTCAGAAACACACCAGCACAAAACTGGTCAGTCAAACATCCAGTCACAATAATTAACACTTAGGCAGGGACATACTGCTGATTATCCATTAACTGTCATCAGGGTTGCCAACTGTGATTAAATGTATTCCTGGAGGTTTCATCACATGACTTGCCCCCAACACCCCTACTCCCCTCAAAATCTCCGCTCCAGCCATTAGTCGGCTGACACATCCATCCTTGATAAAAACAAAATACTGCAGATGCTGTAAATCTGAAATAAGAATAGAAAATTCTGGAAAAGCTCGGCAGGCCTGGCAGCATCTGTGGAGAGAGGAACAGAGTTAATCTTTATGACCTTTCTTCAGAGCTAAAGGGAAGTGGAAATGTGATGAAATATATAGTGTTTAAAGGCGGGGGAGGTGGTGGAGCAGGTGAGGCTGGATAGAAGGCCAGTGATAGGTGGGGACAAAGGAGGGATTGACAAAGATGTCTTGGACAAAAAGACAAAGGGAGTGTTAGTAGTAGTGGTGAAGACTGAAGAAGGTGCTGATAGTGGCATAAAGATAAAAAAGCAGAATGTATTAATAGCAGAACAAGCGTCAGCACTCTGTGAAAGAACAACATGGAACAAATAACAGATGGCCCTTGTGGGGGTGGGGTGGGTGAAGGGGACGATGGTTGGGGAGAAAAGGTAGAAATAGGGATAAAAAAAGAGGATAACAAAGGGATCAAACAACAAATAAATGAATAAAAATGAAAATAAGAAAATAAAAAATACATTTTTAAAAAAGGTGAAGATAGAGGAGAGATTTCATGGTCTGAAGCTGTTGAACTCAATATTCAGCCCGGAAGGCTGTAAAGTGCCTAGTCAGTAGATGAGATGCTGTTCCTCCAGTTTGTGTTGGGCTTCACTGGAACATTGCAGCAGGCCAAGGACGGACATGTGGGCATGAGAGCAGGGTGGTGTGTTGAAATGGCAAGCGACAGGAAGGTCTAGGTCATGTTTGCGGACAGACCAGAGGTGTATTTGGTCTCCCCAGTGTAGAGGACACGGCACTGGGAGCAGCGAATGCAGTGGACCAAATTGAAGGAGGTGCAAGTGAAGCACTGCTTCACCTGAAAGGAGTGTTTGGGCCCTTAGACGGTGAGGAGGGAGAAGGTAAAGGGGCAGGTGTTGCACCTTCTGTGATTGCATTGGAAGGTGCCATGGGAAGGAGATGAGGTGTTGGGGGTGATGGAGGAGTGAACCAGAGTGTCCTGGAGTGAATAGTCCCTAGGGAATGCCGACAGGGGTGTTGAAGGGAAGATGTGTTTGGTGGTGGCATCAAGCTGGAGTTGATGGAAATAGTGAAGGATGATCCTTTGAAAGGTGAGGACATGGGGGACACTATCATGGTTCTGGGAGGGAGAGGAAGTGGTGAGAGCAGAGGTGTGGGAGATGGGTCACGCATGGTTGAGGGCCCTGTCAACCACCATGGTTGGGAAACCTCGGTTAAGGAAGAAGGAAGACATATCAGAAGTGTCATTTTGGAACAGAAGCATCATCAGAACACAAGTGATAGAGGTGAAGGAACTGAGAGAATGGGACGGAGTCCTTACAGGAAGCAGGGTGTGAACAGCTGTAGTCAAGGTAGCTGTGGGAGTATGTGGGCTTGTAATGAATATTGGTGGACAGTCTATCACAAGAAATGGAGACAGAGAGGTCAAGGAAAGGAAGGGAAGTGTTGGAGATGGACCATGTGAAGGTGATAGAGGGGTGGAAATTGGAAGCAAAATTAACACTCCTTTTTATCTTGTGTCTATGACATCTTTGTCAATCTTTCCTTAGCTCCTACCTATCGCTGACATTCTATCCTGCTTTACCTGCTCCACCACCCCTCCTTAAACAGTATAAATTCTATCACATTTCTACTTCTCTTCAGCTCTGAAGAAGAGTCATATGGACTTGAACCGTTAACTCTGTTAACTCTCTCCACAGGTGCTGTCTGACCTGCTGAGTTTTTCCAGCCTTTTCTGTTTTTACATCCATCCTTGTGATGCACCACCTTCCTACACCAATTGGAAAGTAGAAAGAATCATTACCTAATTGGATGATGTTTGATTATCAGCCAAACAGCATTTCTCCCCAGGTTTAATTATTTTATATCTAGTTTTTTTTTTATTCATTCATGAGATGTGGGCTTCGCTGGCTGGACCATCATCTTTTGCCCGTCACTAGTTGCCCTTGAAAAGGTGGTGGCGAGCTGCCTTCTTGAACCGCTGGAGTCCATGTGGTGTAGGTACACCCACAGTGCTGTCTAGTAAAGAGAAATTTTCAAAGAAAATGACAAAAAAATACTTTTTAATGTTCCAACGATTTTTCTGCAGAGATGCACAAAGCAGTTGTCCTGGACACTGATCTTCAGTTCCTAGAGACTCCAGGCCAATCCTGGAGGGTTGGCAACCCTAACTGCCACTGACGTGCAGGTTATAAAGCTGGGAAACTAAGTTAAAATTCAGTTTGATAACAAGACACTTTCTGACCTATTCATCCATCTATGATTTCATGAGATGCAGGACTTTCTTCCAAGTGCTGGTCAGTAGTGGCCAGATCCCACCCGATACTTCAATATCTAAACTTCTTCAAAGGGAACTGCGTTTCGTTTGGTTATTGACCAAGGAGAGCGCCCAGAATATGTGAGCCTGTTATTAACCAGGATCCCTGTAAATTGGCACATATAGATCACATCTTAAATACCAAATACCTAAGTTGGAACTTTGGGAGCTTTAGTTTTGAAAGAACATTATTGCACTTCCGAGAGTTTAGGGAAAAGCAATGAGTTTCTGGCAATTGGGATTCTAATTTTGAGAAATTAGAGAAAGTCCTGAGTGCACAGGATCAGCTGGGTGCAAAATAAATCAGAGAATTGGGTTGGATGAAATACGCATCATTAAATTTAAATGTAGGGAAATTGAGGGGTTTCCATCACCGCAATTTCCAACCCACCCAATGTTCACTGTGCCCAGCTGATGCCATGGACGTGGGCACAAGCCCTGGGAAATCTCCCTTAAGCTGCTTTCATTAGGAAAAGGAAGATTGAAAGGAGACGTGGTTCATGTTAAGTTCATTAACACCTTTCTGGTGAAATGGAAGAAAGCTGGGACTGAGGGTTTATAAGGATAAAATCACATGGTGTTGGCCAAATGTGACCATATGCTATGTAGAACAGGATGGTTCCCGAGCTGCTGGGCCAATGAAAACTAAGCAAGGCAGCTGGCCAAGGATGGAAGGTTAGATACGCTTTGTTTTGGTTTGATATTGAGGACCAGGTGAAAGTAGTCAAATCTTTGCTCAGGAGATGAGCTGGTTTGGGTGGAGTCCAAATTGCAGCAGTTTGTACAACAGGGTAAGATCAGAGTGAGGCTGATCCATCCTCTCCCATGAAAAATGCCTGTTTGGACTGGGTATGGAGGCCTGCTGAGTCCATGGAACTGAGCCATCAGCCTGAATCCCTATGTTCAGGGATAGCAGCAGGGAAAAATTGTTGGGAAGGTAAATTGGCTGAATGGAAAACAGGATTTTTTTTTTTTAACAGTGCCAGCATCTTGTTTCCTGTTTTCTTTGATGGATTTACAGAGAAATTACATCGAAGTTACACCACTGAAACAGGCCATTTTACCCAATAGGTCTACACTGGTGTTTATGCCACATCAGCCTCCTCCCACCCTATTCCCTTCTGCCTCATGCCACGGATCAAGCCTTCATTTTTTGAAGTATCAATGCTAATATCTGTGAGTCAATCTTGATAGACAGTGTCAGCAGAAATCAAGACTTCTTTAGAAAACAAACACAAAAACCAAAACAAGAAAAGTTTTTCACTCGGGAGATGTGAGGAAAATAACCATGGCTGGTGAGGTTTCTGTTGTAGGTGTTATATTCCAGAAAGCCAGTTGGTGAAGAACGGTACCAGAGCCAATATTTATTCAGGCTTATATTTATTTACAGAGTGAAACATTACAAGCTCACACCTCCTAACTCAACAAGACCACAATTTCAGTGAGTGTATCTATATATGTGCTCAAGTAAAACCCCAATTAATTCCCTCTCCGTGCATATAATTAAACACAATTACAATTAGCAGTTGGGAGAATTGTCAGGTTGGCCATATTCCTGGTGGTTCATCACATGTCCTCCTGCCTCCAACCACCCCACCCCCACAACTGCCGACATTCACGTGATATTTGCATAGCGCAGAGACAATTGGACAATAAACAGATTCTTCATTACCTGATTGGATGCATTTTGACCTTTGGTCAAAAAGCCATTTTTATTCTTTATTCCTTCATGGGGTGTGGGTGTCACTGGCAAGGCCAGCATTTGCTGCCCATCCCTAATTACCCTTTGAACTCAATGGCTTGCTAGGCCATTTCAGAAGACAGTTAAGAATCAGCCCCATTGTAGTGGGTCTGGAGTCACATGTAAGCCAGATCAGGTAAGGACAGCAGACTTCCTTTCCTAAAGGACATTAGTGAACTACATGGGTTTTTCCGACAATGGCTGATAGTTTTATTGTCACTGTGACTAGTCTACTGTTATATTCCAGATTTATTAATTGAATTTAAATTCCACCAGCTGCCATAGTGAACGCATGTCCCCAGGGCATTACCCTCAGCCTCTGGAATACTCGCCCAGTGACTTTATCACAATGCCACCATCTACCCTCATCTCCAATATTTCTAGAGCTAATAAACAAAAGTATTGAACACAGATGATGAAAAAGCTCACACTATTCACTATCCCTATAATTTGTCTCCTGAGGTTATGCTCACAGCAGTGTCCAAGGGATTAATCTTTAAAGTTTAGAGACTCAAGGACAATCCTGTATTGAGAACCCTAGTTATAGGACATTACAATGGTGCTCTTTTCACCCCTATTAATTAGGGAGTCTCCTTCTAGAAAAACAATGACAACATCTGCTCTGAGCACATTCTCTATTGTTCGGGGGGCTCTACAATTTTTCACAGATCTGATCTATTCCTGAAGTCTCCCGGTCCGTTAGGAGAGCCGTGGGAAAAAGGAACTCCAATTTAATCTTTCTTGGCTCCTCTCAAGGGCAGTGTTATTTTGGGAAATTATTTTCCTTGAGACTCAACAGATAATTGACTTAAAGTAGACAGGCAATATTGCCCACCAGCCTCGGGATTGGACAGAGTAGTGGGGCTGATCCCTTCAAGTAGCTCAGGCACATTGAAATGTTATTGTGCTCTGTGACCATTGACAGGAAAATTCCTGAGTCTCGCCCACAACCAACTCCCAGTTTGGGGTTACTTTCTACATGATGTACATGCAACCATTGTCCTTTGTGTCCTGTGTTTAAAACGGTGTAAATAAATGTGTACATCCTATGTATGATTTGCAGAGCATGAGTGGCATGTTACCCTTAATTCACAAAGGGAGATAAAAGACCCACAGATTCGATTGGGAACAATAGATTCACATGCTTGTTTTCAGACCTCTCCAGGGTCTTTGACCCTCTCTACCTCTGTAAACTCCTGTAACAGAAATGACTGAATAGGAGGGTGAATTAGTGCCAGAATACAGGTACAGAATGAGAAATAAAAAGGGCGACAAGAAAAATTGGATCAGGAGAGAAAAAAAGACAAGAAGTATAAAAAAACTTATTAAATTTAAGAAACCTCAAGGAACAATTTACTACCTGTAGGAATGAGACTTCACTGTCTCACTTGTTCCTTTCCTGAGTGATATTGCTGGAACATAAATCGCCTCATTAAAAGGGTCCTTGCATTGCTAAGTATCAGTCTTAACTTTTTTACAGCTAGCTTCATTTGTATTTGCAACAATTTCTTGGTCCTCACCAGGAGGTTGCTGGCAAGCTCCTGTTTTGGTCAAGCTAATGGCGGAGTGCCACAAATCACCCGGTAACTGGTAGTGATCAGCAGTTCCCGGGATATCACTCCCTCCCCACAAATTCCCGGATTATTTAAACACTAATAACGGAAAGCATTGTTAAATTCACTGTGCACCAGTTTCAACACAATGATGTTGAGGCGTAACGAATTTCCCAGTTAAATGTGGTGTAGATCAGTCTGCCCAGAGCTCTAACAAGTTACAAATGTTAAATCTTAGAAGGAGTTTACCTTGAGGACGGAGAAGGACCGACATGAAAGGGTGGATTTCTGTGATCATAGATACACTGTAAGACTCAATTTTAAAACAACACACTTCAATCGGAGGTTTCACCTTTGTTGCGAGATAGTATTAATGCTGTGAGTTGAGGTGTCCAGTTTATGGCCAGTGATTCTCTTTGCAGGGGCAAAATATTTTGATTGATCTTGTGCCTTGAGGGTTCTTTCTAAACCACATTAGGACTGGTTGCAGTGTGGTTGGAAGTATCAACTGAATTAAAGATGTTTTGTGCTAAGGATGAATGGAATGTGGAATGAATTTGTGTTAAGCTCCTGGATCCCAACGATTTGCAGTCTGCATCAATTGATTCCCCTCATCTTTCTGCTTTTGTGGTTTGTCAGGATTGTAGTGCACTGCTCAGCTAATAACCTTCATCAGAAGGAAGAGCGGAATTACATGGGTAACTCTGTGGCCTTGCAGGGAACACGGGTCAAAGAATTGGAGCCATGCTCTCTCCATTATGGCTTTCCCCCTGCGCTGGGAATGTAGCTCAGTTGATCTTGGCATGGTGATAACTTAAGGTGCTGCCTCTTGTTTGTTGGCAAGAAGCAAATTTGCCTATTCCTTCCTGAGAATTATGTAATCTCTGATTCTGTCAGAATAGTTTGTTAATTGCTTCCATATTCCTAGTACAGTACTGAACTGTTCAATGCCTTGCCATTGTTGCTTGGTTCTGTAACTAATTTGCTTTGGGACTAAATCTGTTTGACAGATTAGCTTGTTATAAATAGTGACTAGAGTGGCTGATATAAAGTTTTCTTCAGTGACGTATGAGGTAATGGAAATCTTGGTTGCACCATGTAAAGCTAAGTTCAGGAAAAGGGGAGGATATCTTTTGCATGCTACATCCCCTGTACTTAAAGCATCAGGAGGTGGCCACTAGCAGAAGCTGCCTTTAATGGAGAGGACAATTTAAACATGTTGGGAGTTTGAATTATAACAAAAAGAAAGAGCTTGCATTCATATATCTCAGAATGCTTCAAAGCGCCTCACAGCTGATGAGGTACCTTTGAGTGTAGTCACCGAAGGAAGCGCAGCAGTCCATTTCATGCACAGCAAGCTCCCACAATCTGCAACTTGATAATGATCAGATAATCTGTTTTATTGGTGTTGGTTGAGGTATAAATATTGGTCAGGACGCTGGGGAGAGCTCCCCTCATCTTCGAAATAGTATCATGGGATTTGTTTAGGCCCACCTGAGCAGACAGGATCTTGGAGTTATATGTTATTTTTCTTTTGATAAAGTCATATGCAAAGCAACATAATTTCTATGTAACAGATGTCTCATTGTAAGTTATGTCATCACACTGTGGGGAGAATTTTCTTCCCATCATGTGGGCTGGGAGGGAGCTGTACGGGGAAGTGCGTGGTTGATCGCCGCCCACGATTGGCTGCGCGCCGCCATTTTACATGGGCGGGCCAATTAAGGCCTGCCAGCACGACGCGCACTCGGGAGTGCTCAGTGCTCCCTGTGCAGGCTCGGGGGGGGGAGAAGGGAGAGTCAGGGCCTGTGCAGAAATCTCCCTCAGGGAGATTAATTTCATTAGGAAAAATGGAAAAAAAGAATTTAGAAAATTACCCAGACATGTCCCCTCATGGGACAGTGTCACATAAGCTGGGACATGTTTATGTATTTCAATAAAAATTTCTATTTAATTCACAAAGCCTTCATGAAACCTCATCCCACTCATGGGCTCTTTGCTTGCCCGCCAACCTTAAGGTTGGATAGGCAGCCCTGTTAATGATTTCAATTGGTTTTTAAGTGGCCTTAACAGGCCTTTGACAGTTCAGCGGACACGCAGTCGACTCTGGTGCCCGCCAGCCAAACTGAAGATCACCACGCGTCATTTTACACATCGGTGAGCAGGGCCCACCCCCACACGCCAAGCAGAAGATTCAGGCCTGTGTGTTTGGCAAGCAATGAAGGAAAGATTTGCCTTTTTTTCTGTTGTTGTTTCATTGTTGATGTCCCTTTAATGAGAAGAACAGCTGTGGTATCTGAAGTATGTTTGAAAAGCAGACACGCAGAGCCCAGTCATTCTGTCATGGGTTAAGAATGTGATTCTGTGGCACCAAGTACATTAAAAGCTATCGTGTAGAAATAGCAATATGTTTAAAAAAACTTCATCCTTGTTCTCAAGTCCCTCCATGGCCTCACCCCTCCCGATTCTTATAACCACCTGCAACCCTCCCAGCTCTCTGTGCTTATTTCTTTCTGGCCTGTTTTACACCCCCACCCAGTTTTCATTCTTTCATTGGTAGCTGTGCCTTCAGCTGCCTACGCCTCAATCTCTGAAGTTTCCTCCCTAAACTTGTGTGCCTCTTCACCTTACCCCTTGCTTAAAGAGGTAGGTTTTAACAAAGCTTTTGATCAGCTGTCTTCATATTTGCTTATGTGACTTAGTGTCAAATTTCGCCTGATAATTGTTCCTGTGAGGAGCCTTGGGATGTTATAGGCATTACCGAAATGCAAATTTTTGTTGTTGCTTTCTTTCAAAACCCAAGTGAAAGGCACCAGAATTGTGATAAAATAAACAGAGTTGAAGGGATTGATGCTCGAACACACTGTTTTGCAGGAGGTGAGTACACTGGGGAGTTGACTTGGGGTTCAGTGCTGCTTGTATGATTTCCTATCCCATCCAAGGCGCCAGGAGTGCGAATTCGTAAAATCTAGGAACTGGGTGGTCTAGCAGGTTAGACACTTTCACTTCTGGGACCTGAATTCAAGTCAAGCCCAAACTGACAGGGTGAAACTATCCACAATCTGGTGACTGTAAATGTGAAGTCATCCACTTTGTGGGGTAAACAGAAAGGCAGAGTATTTCTTAAATGGTGAGAGTCTGGGAAGTGTCGATGTCCAAAGGGACCTGGGTGTCCTTGATCACAAGTCACTGAAAGCGAACATACAGGTTCAGCAAGCAATTAGGAAGGCAAATGATATGTTAGACTTCATTGCAAGAGGCTTTGAGTACAGGAATAAAGAAGTCTTGCTGCAACGGTATAGAGCCTTGGTGAGGCTGCATCTGGAGTATTGTGTACACTTTTGGTCTCCATATCTAAGGAAGGATATACCTGTCGTAGAGGAATTGCAATAAAGGTCCGGCAGTTTGATCCCTAAGATGGTGGGTTTCTCCAATGAGGAGAGATTGAGGAGGCTGGCCTCTATTCTCTAGAGTTTATAAGAATGGGAGGTGATTCCATTGAAACATCCAAAATTCTTACAGGTCTCGACAGGGTAGATGTAGATAGGATGTTTCCCCTGGCTGGGGAGTCTAGGACCAGGGAGCATAGTCTCAGAATAAGAGGTAGGCCATTTAGAGCTGAGATGAGGAGGAATTTCTTCACTCAGAGGGTGGCGAATCGTTGGAATTATCTATCCCAGAGGGCTGCGGATGCTCAGTCATAGAGTAGATTCAAAATGGAGATCGATAGATTTCTCGCTATTAAAGATATCAAGGGACCTGGGGATAGTGTGGGAAAATGGTGTGAAGTAGAAGATCAGCCCTGGTCTGGTTGAATAGCAGGACAGGCTCGAGGGGCTGAATGGCCCACTCCTGCTGCTATTTCCTATGTTCCTACATAAGGGTTCTCCACAGAATGAACATTGGGCAGTGTCAGTTCAGTTCAGCTCCTGGTGAACATAGGCCTATAGTACTATTAGCCTGTTCCTAATTGAGAGAGACCATAGGATTGCTGGTGTGGGATTTGGAGGAATGCTATTTGGGTGCTGTTGTAAGGTGGGGTATTGGTGGAAGCTTTACATTGGTCATTCTGACATGGAGGTGCTTGACATTGATACATTATGTACTCGCACCCTACCCACACCCCTCCCATCAACCCCCCCACCTCCCCACAACTCAAATTAGGAAAACCTAGAAATACATAGAAGTTAACAAGATGCAAACAGGCCATTCAGCCCAACCAGTCTGTGGCATATCTTACCCTTCATGTGAGCAGATAGTTCCAGTCGTGTTTATTCACCCAGTTCCCATGTCCACCTATCCAATTTAACCTTGATTGCTGACACAGCTTCTGCCTCCACCACTAACCCTGAAAGTGAATTTGACATCCTCACATCCCTCTATGTGTCTCCTCCCCTCGATTGTAAATCTAATTTCTTTAATCTTGTATGTATGGTCCTTCCTTCCAGACCGCACAGCTACTGAAAACGGTCTGCTTCTATCTACCCTGTCTCACCTCTTCATAATGTTAAACACTTCTATCGTATCACCCTATTGTCTGTGTTGTTGTAAAGCTTCCCTTCTTCATCATGAACACCTTCACTTTGACGGGAACAAAAATAACTTGGTTTATATTAAACAAAACACATCCATAGTCTGCCATTGCATTGGATTCTATCTTAAAATCCTCACGTTCACTTTGGTAAAATATTTCAGGGTAAGACCTCTTCACCTTCATTGATCACAAGATGGCGGCTCAGCTCATCATCTTCTCAAAGGCAGTTGGGATGGGCAATAAATGCTGGCCTAGCTAGAGGTGCCCATACCCTGTGAAAGAATACAAAACAACACAAGCCTTTAACAAAGGCTGAATGCCTGATCTTTTTAAATTGCAATAGATGTGAAGAACGTTATGTTTTATTATAATAAACAAATAGCAGAAAATCACAATGAACCTACACAGCTTTCAAAAGAGATTCAGATAAATACTTGAAAAGGAGAAATTTGTCGGGTTATGGGGAAAAATCAGGGGTATGAGACTAATTGGACAGTTCTTTCAAAGAGCTGGTACAGGCATGATGGGCTGAATGGCCTACTTCTGTGCCATGTGATTCAATGATCGATGAAACTGTCATGACTGAGCTGGATAGGTTTGTAAGGAATACTGAGGGATATAGAGTTCAGGTGAATAAATGGAGCTGAGGCACAAATTAGCCATGATCTCGTTGAATGGCAGGATAGGCCCGAGGAATGGGCCTATATTCCGAACAATGATACTTTATTGCTTCTCAAGCAGCTATCAGCCAATCTGCACTAGTGGCAAGTTTGTCAAGACAACCGTGGAGTGTGCAACTATTATTAAAAACTATGTGAAGCACAATTTGCACATCAGGACGTGGATGCCCAGGTTTACACCTCCGTGGAGATCCGAGACAACTGTAGGAAGGGGGCGCAGACCCCAAAAGACAACCCCTCCAAAGGGAAAAAGCAACATAGGAAATCCTGACAACTGCAACAAAGTCATGACACTTTGTGAAGTATCTTGGGATGCTTTCCCACATTAAAGGTGCTATATAAAGACAACTGGTTGTTTGAGGATGCATCAAGGAAGGTGAAAATAGTAGGGCAATATAAGTTACATCAGCATCTATAAGAGCAAGCTGCATTCCTGCAGCACCTTTAATGAGGAAACATACTTCAAAGTGCTTCACAGAGCTGGACAGCAAGTCAAAGCATGAGATATTAGAGAAGGGCTGAACGCAATGGGTTTTAAGGAGAGAATTCCGTGGTACATTCACCCCCCCCTTCAAAGGCTCCATCAGAACTTTGCTTTACATTGGGAAATACATTCCAAGGGACCAATTTTAACTCTATCAACTGGGCAGGTGGGAAATTAAAGTTACCCAGGTTACCCTGGATGGAATGGCTAGATGCTGACGGTTCCTGATTTTAACCAGCTCAGCCGAGCAGGCTTCACCTGAAGCTGATGGGTTCCTTTATTTTACAGATGCATCCTTGGTCCCATTGAGAAGCAATAAAGTATCATTATTCGGAATATAGGCCCACTCCTCAGGCCTATCCTGCCATTCAACGAGATCATGGCTAATTTGTGCCTCAGCTCCATTGTCCTGTGTGGGAAGCAGCAGTGATATTGAAAAATTTCAAGGCCCAGAAGAGGCATAAAAAGTGTTTTTTTTTTTCACTTTTCTTGAGTCATTGCTCCACTGGAATACATACAGGCCTCCTCTGGCCTGGACTCTCAGCAACTTCAGCACCCCTGGTCCCAGTAAAGAGACCTTCCCCCGTTAGGACCATTCCAGCAGCCGATGGTCCCAGAACCACCATGGGCCATGGCCCATGCAATCCTTTGCTACTTCCTTGCCAGACCATGTGGGAAGCTCCTCCAGCTGGATTTACAATAGGGTCCTTGGTTAAAATAACCTGGCTCTCATTGCTAGAGCTGTTGGGGGAATTTCTAACTTATCCTCTGACAACCGGCCCAAAGTTAAAATCAGGCCGAAGCCTATGCTTTCTGAGGGATACAGGTGATCAGCAGTCTCACCTTTCTGACCCAGTTTCCACACTTATGGCCTCTACATTCAAACCCTTTCCTTGTTCGCTAAGCTTACGCCTTCTGCATAATTAAGCCAATGCACTGTAAATCACTCTGCCAGCTACAGATATTAAGCCCAAAGGCACTGACTCACAAAGAGAGGGGCATCAACAAGGCACATCACATTATGGGATCACTCATCAGGCCTCAGCTATGACCTTGCCATAGATTCACAAGTCTTGGCCGAACCTTTCACTTGAGAAACATCCAGCATCTGCCACCTAACGGACGACTCCAGGGGCTCATCATCTGCCTTCGACTCATCATCGTCCTGGTCTCCAGCAGTCCTCTGACTGCCGGCGCCCTGGGCAATCTTTGCCTTCGCTTGGTCCTCAAGTGAATGTGAAGTGTCCTCACCGCTGTAAACAGGCATTCTAGCTGAAGGTCCAATGCCCACCGAGGTACTGGCATCTGCGCTGGTGCCTGGTTCAGAGAGTGGGTGTGACGCAGGTGCATCTGGAGCCAGACAGTCCTCTTTCATCAGAAGTGGCTCTTCGGGATCCTGCTATTGGGTGCTTGGTGGCAAACCCAACCATATGTTATTTGTTTAAGTCATCACACTGTCACTGTGAGACAATGGAGATCTGCTTCATGGTGCCATCGTCTTTCAATGATCAATGGGGAATCCAGTTTTGAGGCTCCCATCAATGAACAGACTACACAAAAATGTTTGCATCATTCGAAACTCTCACCTCTGTGCACTGCACTCTGACCTTCGTCTAACAGCGCAGCCTCTCCACAGCCATTTGACCGGGGTGCGTGCCAGTTTTCCAGCTCAAGGGCATCCTGCTCATACCTGGTTAGGATTAAGAGGTTAGCGGGTCCTCCACCGGTCCATGAGCTCTCTAATAGTTATGGCTCATTTTCTCCTGAAAGGACAGAGGAGCATTGATTAGTCCACTCTCTACCTGCAGCGCCATTGCAGCCTGGCCAACCCCACCAGAGGAACACTTCACAGGGCACATCCATGTTGTGGCCCTCGAGCCGCAAGGTGCTCAGTCCCAGCAACCAGGGCTCACCCCCTTGGCCAGCTTCGGCATTATTGACAGTTGGCACTCAGACTCTAACATCCCTGAACTCCATGGGGAGACGGCCAGCCCTCAACACGCTGATCCATGCCAACACAGTCCTCATTCTTCCTGAGTGCAGCAGGTCATTAAACCTCTCGCAGCACTGGACCCAGGCGTGCCACACAACATCATGGCTGCCGACCAGCGCTGCCACCCCATCCCAAGCTCTTTTTGTGAGGTGCGGTGACCTCTTCCTTCCATCCCTGAGGACAAGGGTGTCCCTCCTGGCAGCCATCATCTCCAGGAGGACCGTGAGGCACTCATCAGTAACCAGGGGGGTGCCGAGTGCCCACCGACCTGACCTCCCTCCTGGTGCCTGCAGCCGCATTTGAATCCATATTGTGTAATCTCCTGCTGACAACACCAGAGATATCTTCCTCACTGGCGGCCTTCCAGGGTCTGACTAAGCCAGCTTTAAACTGGCCGCTGGGCCGCTATTGGACTCGGCGCCTGACATGCCCCCTCCCCTGCCCGCCCCTTCCCGACCATTGTGGAGCAGCCTTCATGCCTTACTTGGCCCACCAGCATGAAATTGTGACGCTCCTGGGCCCTCTGATCGTGCCCGCCCAACGATCTCAAAATTCTGCCCGTGGAATTTGGAAGAATTGGAGGTTTGGTACCAAGACAGTAATTGCAGAATAAGGGTCCAAAGGCTGTTCCCTGTTTTAATGCCAGCCCACCTGATGCACTGCTGGGGGCAGTAAGGAGTTGGAGAGAAATATTCCTCCCCAGCGACACGAGGGAGAAACCTACTGCTGCTACAAAGAAGGTGTGGCTGTGGCAGCCCAGGAGGCCAAATGGAGGAGCTTTGTGCCATAATCATGGATTCAGAGCTGGAAACACCTTTAATGACCTTACCAGGTCAAGGAAGGTAAGTACAGTTGCACTCATAGCCATTGGTAATATGTGGTCACCAGCTCCAGTATGGAACAGATCGTCCTCTAGGAGGATGCTGATGTCTGCAACCACCTGGCATGACAATTCCAACCTCCGGAAGATTTTACTCTTCCCGGAAGTCTAGGAAGCTGACTGTCTGCTAGTACACTCTGCTATTGTGGGTAGTGTCTCCTGTAAGCTTGATCTTTGCTGCTCCCTTCTCTGCTGTTTCTCTCTGGCCACCTGTGGAACTCTCCATAGCAAACAGTTGCTACTGTTGAGTTTGTTTCCCATCTGAGGTCCAACCTACAGTAGCTAAGACACCTCCCATTCTAATGTGAGTTGGGAAAAGCTCCCAGAATGTCGATACTGATCTCTCACCAAAAGTACTGTGAGCAGACCCTCTCCCAGGAGCGGGTAAAAAAAACAGCTCAGTATTTGTTGCTACATTCATCAGGCTTTGAATGACCCCAACGAATTGCCATAGTGTTCACTCCTTGGTTAACGTTTGAGTTTCAGAAAACCCAGGAACCCTGTGGAGGCACCGTTAAATCTGAATACACGACAAAATAGTGCTGGAATTGATAGATTAACATAGTTAAATTGGTAACCTGCCTCTCAGGTGAAGCTGTGGGGTGGCAGTGGGGGTTACATGCAAACAGCCGAACATGCACCCGAGTTAAACCTAGAATTTGGTGCACTGGGGCTGGATTCCAGACATGACTGCATTTTCAGCTGCTTTACCACCCACCCGTGTCTAAACCCACACATTGCTCCACATTATAATTCTCCCTAGGATCTTACAACGCAGGAAGAGCCCATTCAGCCAGTCATGCCTCTTTGAAAGAGTTATCCAATTGGTCCCAATCCCAGCTGTTCCCCCATGAATCTGCAAGCTAGTCTTCTTCCAGGTCAAGTCCAATTGTCTTTTGAAGGCTCCTACAGAATTTGATTCCACTTCAGGTAGTGCGTTTCAGATCTTAGCAACTCTCTGTGTGAAGAAATTTCTCCTAATTCTTCTCTAGTTCTTCTGCCAATTATTTTACATCTAGTTGCCAACCCACTTGCCAAAGGAAATAGACCCCTCATTGCATTGAATACCTCTATTAGGTCTTCCTTTAACCTTCTTGGTGCTAAGGAAAACAACCCCCAGCTCCCATTCCTCCACATTACTGAACTCCCTCACCCCTGATATCTGCCTGCCACTCTCTCTCGGGCCTCGACATGCTTCCTTAAGTGTGGTACCCAGGGTTTTCCACAATACCCCAGCTGCATCTAACCAGTGATTTTATCAAGATTTAGGGTGGGATTTTGCTCCTTGTCACTGGTGGACACTGTCACAGGAGGGTTGGGAAAATTTGGAGAGGCATTGCAGCCCCAGCACAATTTCCTTGCTTTTGTACTTGATACCCCTTTCTATAAAGCCAATACTTCACCTGCTTTATCAACTTCCTGCCAACTTCAAAGATTTTATAAGAGTTGCCAACACAGAAAATAGTGGGAAGAAGTGGAAAGAAGGTTCAAGCTCATGAAAAGAATAGGAATTAGTAACAAAATGGTTAAAAAAAAATAGGGTATTTAAAGCATTTGTAAGCCAACAGGACCAGATGGAATACATCCAAGTACAATTAAGGAAATGAGAGCTAGAAATCCTAACTGTGTTTTTTCACAGCTCATTGAACACAAAGGTAATAATATAAAACAGGAAAAGTACCTAACGTTCTAAGTTCAGGTCAGACAAATGGTGCCTCAAATTACTTGTCTGCTATTTTGATGTGTATCATACAAAAAATATTGGAGTCTATTATATTCACAAGAGTAAATCCAAAGAGGGAAATTCAAAACTAGGTGTCAAAAATATAAGCGAGTCACTGGAGAAGGTGAAAAAAGATTTACAAGGATGACATGAAGTGCTGGAAAAACTCAGCAGGTCTGGCAGCAGTTGTGGAGAGAGAGATAGAGTTAATGTTTCATGACTGTTCTTTGGAACTCAACTGAGAGATTATATGTATCAACAAAAGCTCTTTACTCTAAAAAAGATTAAGGCTGAGGGGTTACCTGACAGTGCTCCTTAAAATTATGAAGGGATTTGATAGGCTAGATGTAAAGAAGATGCTCCCACTTGAGGGTGAGATGAGAACCAAGGACCCTTAATATAAGATAGTCACTAATAAATCCAATAAGGAATTCAGGAGAAACATCTTTACCAAGAGTGTTTAAAATATGGAACTCAAGGATGGTTGTGACGAGTAACAACATGCACTTAACTGCATGTATATCTATATAAATACATGAGGGAGAAAGGAATAAAGGTTTTGGCAATAGGGTTTGAAGAGGTAAGATGGGAGGAGGTTTGTTTGCAGCATGAACACCAGCATAGACCAATTGGCCCAAATGGCCTCTTTCTGTGCTGTAATTTCTAAGTAAAGGAAATCACTCAAGCTAGCAAGTTTAGAAGAAACCATTTTAAACTGCAGTTTGAGGAGGTGGTGGAGCTGTAGATATTAATGTCTTATTACACAATTTGACTTTCTAACAATATTTGATAACAAGATGGTGGCCAATGTGGGACAAATAAACTTGCAAACTATGGGGGTAGACCACAGAAATACAACTGACTGGATTGCTCTACAGAGAGCCAGCATAGGCTGAATGGACCAAATGGCCTCCTCTCTGCTGTAATGACTCTATGGGTTGGATTTTCATGGAGTAGGGTTGGCAGATGGGACCTGATTCCAGGATTCCTGCCCCCCAACTCCCAGTGGTGGAATCTTTGCTGAAACGAAATAAAGGTGCAGGTTGCAAGCCCATATCCTGGACTCAAGACTAGGCTGGCTCCACTGCGGCGCTAGGCATCTCATACCCCTCACCTCCCCTCACCCTCCACCCCATGCAATTTTCGTGGAGTTGGGCCAGCTTCCCATAACCTCAGAGGAGTCGTGAACCATAGTCTAGATTCAGGAACCTTGTGAAAGGTAAGTTCAAAACATCTTACCCATGCAGCCCAGCCACTCCCCATCCCCCTCATACTCTCATGCCAACTCAATGCCATCTCATACTCCTTCAGTACCCATTCATCCATTATGCACTATATATATAACCAATGAACTATATAATGACAATGGCAAGCATGGAACTGCTGATTTAAAAACAAACACCCATTCAGAAAGGTTCTTTTAAAAAGATCTGCTGTTCCTACAACACTACAAAAGTGCCAATCAGATAGACCATTAAAGTATCAATAACAGAGAGTTCAAACACTTCACACCACTTAACCATGACCAAATAAACATTGAGACATTGACAAAAGAAATCACATAAAGAGCAACTTATTATAACCACTTAAAGATGTCAATCAAGCAAAGTCAACAATCCACTTCACTTGTCAAAAAAAAATCTCTGCTGATTTCATGCTTTTATAGGCCTGGGCATCTGAATTTCCACCTGTCCTTATTATGCATGCTTGGCTGAGTTTTGATAGGGTTCTGGGAACAGCAGCTTTTTTCACAGAACATTGCTGAATCAATGCTTTTTTCTCAGCAGTTCCACACTCACCATTGTCATTATATGGTCATTGGAAGGGTTACAGCAGATTGGAAAATAGCAAATGTAGAAATCAAGTAACCATAGGCCTGTTAGCCTAACATTCATTCATGAGGTGTGGGCATGACTGGCAAAGCCAGCATTTATTGCCCATACCTAATTTCCCTTGAGAAGGTGCTGGCGAACTGCCTTCTTGAACCGCAGCAGTTCATGTGGTGTAGGTACACCCATAGTGCTGTTAGGGAGGGAGTTCCATGATTTTGACCCAGCAACAGTGAAGGAATGATGATATATTTCCAAGTTATAATGGTGTGTGCCTTGGAGGGGAACTTCAAGGTGGGAGTATTCCCATCCAACTGTTGTCCTTGTCCTTCTAGAATGGTAGAGGTCATGGGTTTGAAAGGTGCTGTCGAAGGAGCCCTGGTGAGTGGCTGCAGTTCATCTTGTAGATGGTTCACACTGCTGCTACTATGCATCAGTGGTGGTGGGAGTGAATGTTTAAGGTGCTGGATCCATTATTGAGAAGGTTATAGCAGGATACTGCGAAAATCATAATGCGAACAGGTAGAATCAACATGGTTTTGTGAAGGGGAAATTGAGTTTAACTAATTTATTAGATTGTTTTGAGGTAGTAATAAGCAAGGTGGATAAAGGGGAACCTGTAGATGTTGTATATTTGGATTTACAAAAGGCATTTGATAAAGTGCCACATCAAAGGTTATTACACAAGATAAGGCATAAGGGATAAGATATTAGCATAGATAAAGGTTTGGTTAGGAAACAGGAAGCAGAGAGTAGGGATAACTAGATCTCTTTCAGGTTGACAAGCTGTAACTACTGAAATGCCATAGGGATCTGTGCTAGAGCCTCAATTATTTACAATCTACATCAATAACTTAGATGTAGGGACTGAAAGAATTGGAGCTAAATTTGCAAATTACACCATGACTGTTAGGAAAGTAAGTTATCAAGAGGAGGTAGAGAGTCGGCAAAGGGTTATAGACAGGTTAAGTGAGTGGGCAAAAATTTAGCAGATGGAGTATAATGTGGGAAAATATGAATTTGTCCACTTTGACAGGAAGAATAGAAAAGCAGTATTATTTAAATGGTGAGAAATTATAGAATTTGGAGGTGCAGAGGGATCTGGGTGTTGTGGTACATGAATCACAAAAAGTTAGTGTGCAGGTACAGCAAGTGATTAGGAAGGCAAATGGAATGTTGTTGTTTATTGCAAGGAGAATAGAATGTAAAAGTAGAGAAGTTTTACTGCAGCTTTACAGGGCCTTGGTGAGACCACATCTGGAATATTGTATACAGTTTTGGTCTCCTTATTTGAAAGAGGATATAATTGCATTACAAACAATTCAGAAAAGGTTCACTGGACGCATTCCTAGGATGAAGAGCTTATTTTATGAAGAAAGATTAAACAGGTTGGGCCTATACCAATTGGAGTTTGGAAGGATGAGAGGTGATCTTATTGAAACATATAAGATCCTGAAGGGACTAAATACAGTGGATACCAGAAAGATGTTTTCTCTTGAGGGGGCAGCTAGAACTAGGGGACATAGTTTAAGAATAAGAGATTTCGCTTTTAAGACAAAGATGAGGAGATTCTTTTCTCTCAGTGCCTCTTGACATTCAATGGCATTACCATCACTGAATCCCCCAATATCAACACCCTGGGGTTACCATTGGCTAGAAACTGAACTGGGCTATTCATGTAAATACTGCTGCTACAACAGCAGGTCAGAGGCTAGGAATCCTGCAGCTAATAGCTCACCTCCTGACTCCTCAAAGCCTGTCCATCATCTACAACACACAAGTCAGGAGTGTGATGGAACACTCTCCACTTTCCTGGATGAGTGCAGCTCCAATAACACTCAAGAAGCTTGACACCATTCAAGACAAAGCAGCCTGCTTGATTGGCACACTATCCACAAACATTCACTCCCTCCACCACCGACGCACAGAGGCAGCAGTGTGTACAATCTACAAGATGCACTGCAGGAACTCACCAAGCCTCCTTAGAGAGCACCTTCCAACCTCATGACCACTACCATCTAGAAGGTCAAGTGTAGCAGATAGATGGGAACACCACCACCTAGAAGTTCCCCTCCAAGCCATTCACCATCCTGACTTGGAAATATATTGCTGTTCCTTCACTGTCACTGAGTCAAAATCCTGGAACTCCCTTACAGCACTGTGGGTTTACATACACCACATAGACTGCAGCAGCTCAAGAAGGCACCTCACCATCACCTTCTGAATGGTAAGTAGGAATGGGCAATAAATGCTGGCCTAGCCAGTGAAGCCCAGATCCCATGAATGAATAAAAACAAACTCTGTGGAATTCTCTTACCCAGCGAGCAGTGGAGGCTGGGACTTTGAAAATATTCAAGGCTGGGTTAGATAGATTGTTGATAGACAAGGGAGTCAAAGGCTATGGGGGGCAGACAGAAGAGTGGAGTTGAGACCACAATCAAATTAGCCATGATCTTAAAGAATGGCAGAGTTGGATCGATGTGGCGAATGGCCGCCTCCTGCTCCGAAGTCCTATGCTCCTATGTCCTACATTCCTATTAGTTATGTGCATCAATGGGTATAATTTGGCATTGAATTGACATGGAAGGTATGAAGGGGGTGTGAGGAGTGAGGACTAGAGGGCCTCATGCTTTTATTACATCTGGGGCAAAGTCTCAGAGAACTAAGGCAGGCCTCCTAACGAGCACAACTCAGCATTCACCTGCCCCATGGCCGCCTAGGATCTGCTTCCGGGGTCAGCGGGCCTGACTCCACCAGGAAATTTCCTGACTCGATCTACCTGCCTCAATAGTGAATACCTGGCCCTATGACTCTAAAAAAGGCCCCTGTAAATAGGGAAATGAATTGGCTAGATAGGTTCAAGTAAAGATTAGTGATCAATGGAAGTGGTGCTAATCAGCTAACCTCAATGATCAGAGTACCTCAGGGATATGTCCTGCTCTCATTACTGTTCACAGTGGAGAATTTCTAAATGACCTTGACAGTGGCGTTCAAATCAGAATATGCAGTTTTGTAAATTAAATAAATCACATGGGTAAGAAGTGTGAAGGAAAGTAATACAATTTCAAATACTTCAAATTAGACAGGGATAGGTAAATGGTGCTGAAAGTTCACCTAGGAAAGAAATAGCGAGTAATCATTAAGTCACAGACGGGTCAGTAAATAAATTCAGTCAGTCAGAGAAAAAGAATCAAAGTCCTGGACCAAACACTCAGAATGCCAAACACAGAATGGGATAGCGACTGGGAGGGCATCTGGAACAAGTGGAAATCTGACATCCTCGATAAAGATTTAGAGAGGCCACAGGTGGAAAGCTTCTGGGAAAAAAGAGAGGTTAAAAATAAAGGAAGGTATATTTACATTTATCTAATGCATTTCACAATCTCAGAATTTCCCAAAGTGCTTTATATCCAATCGTTGTTGCACAGTAGGTAACGGACAGGAGTGTGAGTGAGAGAGAGAGAGAGAGAGTGCCTAATGGTAATGGGCACACTCATTTTGTTCGTTATGCTGTGTTTTGAATTCTATGGTAACTCAGTAATATCACCCAATGTCCTTCAGTTTTGTGACAAAAAGGAACTTTTTTTCCCCTGTTACCCGTTGAATGAAGGCACCTTGACCTGATAAGTGATATCCACACCTTCAATCATCATCCTCATAAAAGTGTCAAAGGATAGCTATGTGGAACGACTGTTTAGTTTCAAGGTGACAGTGGATATACCTTGAAATGCTGGCTAATTCTTCAAACGCCGTGCCCTGTTTGAGGAGCAATGCTTCATATGATGCTTGAGTCAAGTGCCTGAAATTCATTTCTGATATCTAAATGTTCTATATGGTTAACACCTATATTATATTCCTGCCAAATTAATTAATTAACAAATTAAGTCAGATGTCAGCCATGGCTCAGTTGGTAGCACTTTGGTCTCTTAGTCAGAGGGATGAGGGAGTGCTGCACTTTTGTTGATGCTGTCTTTTGGATGAGACCACAAACCAAGAACCCGTCTGCTCTCTCAGGTGGATGCAAAGATCCCATGGGACCCTTTCAAAAAAGAGCAGTGGGAGTTCTCCTGGACAATATTTAGCCCTCAACCAACATTGCTAAAACTGGTCATTAACCTGTTGCTTTTTTTGGGAACCTGCTGTGTGCAGTTGGATGCATTAGTGCTGTTTCCCACATTACAACAGTGACTACACTTCAAAATTACTTCATTGTCTATAAAGCACTTTGGATTTCCTGAGGTGCTATGTAAATGTAAGTCTTTCTTCCTTTGTTCTTTTCTTTTCCCTATTGCTGCTACAACAGAAACACGGAATTTTACAGCGATGTAAACCTTTCTGCTTGAAAGCAGTTTGGAATATTATTTTCCAGGGTCCAGTGTGTTGTTTTTGGATAGTTACACAGTCCTTGTATTTTTAGATTCTGGGTTCATATCCAGGCTTTCTTTTTCACTGACCGTCAAAATCTAACGTAAAATGAGGTTAGACAATTTTAACTACATTGTCCTTCTCTTTTGAATGCTAAAGCATGGTCCCATCATCTGACGTCTATTGTGTCGAACCTCTCGTTGTTGATCTGTTAGCCCAGACGAGGAGGGAGTTGCCATAACCTTTACATCAGCAAAACTTGGTCTGAATGTTTACCGTATGTGTTAAGACTCCTCATTCTGAGCCTACCCTCCCTGACATTACTATAGGATTCACTGGATGCCAGGTGGGAGACACAGGAATGTATATCACCAAGATAACCAACATGAATCTGAGCAACTTCAGCTGGATAGATGCTGTTTGGTTTCCCTGCAAGCAATGTGTACCACAAGGAAAGAGATAAAACTGAGAAAGAACTTGACTCCCTAGAAAGACTGAAATGAGGAGAATTTTCTTCTCTTAGCGGGTTCTTAGTCTGTGGAATTCTCTTCCCCAGAGAGCACTGGAGGCTGGGTCATTGAAAGTATTCAAGGCAGAGTTGGAGGATTTTTGATAGACAGGGGACTGAAGGATTATGGGGGGCAGTCAGGAAAGTGGAGTTGAGACCACAACCAAATCAGCCATGGTTTTATTGCATTGCAAAACAGACTCGGAGGCCCGAATGTCCTGCTCCTGCTCCTAAGTCCTATGTTCCTATGTAGGTGTGGGCACCAAGCAATGGCAGAATGCCTTATATGTCATTGTCACCAGCAGGGTCTTCCAATCATTTGCACACCATACATCCAAGCAGTCTCAATCTCCATCCACTTTAGTTCAAATTCACAAAAGCAGTACACATGGAAGCTAATTGGTATTTTGTATCATTCCTCTTGAACATTTTGGTGATTCACTGAAGTTTGGTGTTGCTGGTGCTGATGTATAATGCAAAGGTTCAGAGGTTGTAGGTCAGTCTCACTGGTATTGTAAGATAATCTCATCTAATAATAACCACCAGCTCCCTCCTCCTTCAGAAGGGCAGTGGAAGTGACAGACTTGAGATTGGGAGGAGGACAAGTTGGAGAATTAAGGCAGGCAGCTTGGCTTCTTTAAGAAACTTTGCATGGATCAAAAATTGCATAGGAAACAGAGATAAAGTGCAGTTTTATCTGCTGCTTTCAAGATTCAATATACCAGTGGGGAGCTGATGTATGAAACACGGGGAAAAGCAAAAAACTGCGGATGCTGGAAATCCAAAACAAAAATAAAAATACCTGGAAAAACTCAGCAGGTCTGGCAGCATCTGCAGGGAGGAACACAGTTAATGTTTTGAGTCCGTATGACTCTTCTGTTGAAGAGTCATACGGACTCAAAACGTTAACTGTATTCTCTCCACAGATGCTGCCAGACCTGCTGAGTTTTTCCAGGTATTTTTATGAAACAGGGGTGCCTGTCTATCTGGGAATTTGCCAATTGATCTAGTTAAGTTACCAAAACTCACTGACTGACACACTAACTACAGAAAACCAACCACTTGGAGGGCAATCTGTGGTACAGTGTATCCCAATTTTATGATTCGCATGATAGGCATGCAAGACAGCTTCGTAAAATTCCATCCCCTCCCATCTCTCTCCCCAACCCCCCTCCCCCACTCACTGCTTCTCCTGCCAGAGTGCGAGCTGTCTTGCTTTGGTGAGTTTTATGGATTCCATATGCAGAAAAGTGCAACTAATTTACTGCTGGAATTTGGCATTGAGCTAGTAGCCTGGAGGAGTAAAAGTACTTACTGACATTTAACACTCTAGTTGGTCATGTAGCCTCGCTGTGTCCTTCATGAACGAATGGAATAATGAATGCCTTGCTTCTTGTTGATAAAACAATGGTTACAAATGAAGTTTATATTTCAGTAAGATCTTAAGGATCAGATGGTACTTTACAATTAATAAGCTAAACTATCTAGAACAGCAGTATAGGTCTATTCTTGTTAAGTCGCACTGTGGCCCAGATTTGGCTGGAGCAGGGCATCTCGTGGTCAACACCATTTTACATGAGGGTCAAATGGGGACCGGATTCCTGCACTGTGTGGGGAACAATCACTCATCTGCAATTTTCCCCAATTGGCCAGATAGTGGCCAGAGGGCTTGCTTGCCATACAATTGAGGACGGGACAGGCTGGGGAAGGCCCAGGCCAATAGGAGGAACCAAGATGGAGGAGCCGTCTCTCCAATTTTCTAACTTTAAAATAAAAATTAGAATCAGCAGCCTGGCCACCATTGTTGGGAGAATGGGGGAAACCCCTCCACAGGGTGGGTCAGGCAGGCAGAGAGGGCCTCTGATCCTGTCCGAACGCTGATCTCCTGGTCTACCACCAGGAGGCCACCTCCAGGCGGCTGCACCTTTCCCCACTGCCTCCAGGGTCCTGGAGACTGACTGGAAAATTTCAATAGGCCCCTGACAACAAGCCTTAAATTAGTTGAATCGGCTGCCCGCCATTCCTGGGTGGGTAGTGCTACCGCCCCCACATCCGTTCCTCGTCTGGGTAAAATCGCCTGGAGGAGGGATGGAGCTGGCGCCACAAGGCAGGCTGGCAGTGTGAAATTACGCGCCCACCCCTGTCTGTGCCTGACCCCGTCGGGACCCAAAAACCTTGTCCCATGAGTTGGATTGTTTTCCCTCACTCTCTGCCCCAATTAATTTTGTGTGCAAACAGGGGCCTTGGCGAATGATGGGATCAGTGAGATTTAAGCATTTGAATGGTTAGCAAAGCTCTGAAGTGGCAGCTTGGGCAGTGGGTTATTTGAATAAAGTTTATTAAAATATCACAAAATTTCAGGGAGGAAAATGTGCAGTTCTAAGTGTTTCTGCTTGTGGAACATAGCACATAATGTTAACAGAATCCACGCCGGTTGGTGACGTCAAAAATGAAGCCAGAGAGTTTTTCTTTACTATGTTTATTGGCTCCCTTCTCACACCCAGTATGCCAGCTCTCACCTATTTATAGTTATTATTTAATTCCACCATCTGCTGTTATGGGAATTGAACCTGAGTTCTACAGATCACTTGTCCAGCAACAATACCACTACACCATCACCTCCTTGCCTATTTATAGGTGCTCACAGTACTTAATTAAAAAATGCCCTTCATCTGTGTACCCTAACAATATAATGAAAATATCATTAACACTTAAACAAATGAGTCAGACAGCTTTTAGCCCAGAATTCAGATTGTTTTATCATTTGTAGCCAGAGGCAGCTGCTAGTCTACATTCAAAACCGATATATTTAATAGTAATTCACAACTAACCAAATTTGACCTTTCTACCTGCTGCTCTGTCTTATTGTGCAAGCAGAAACCAACCCTTGTATTCTCACTCAGCAACCTTTGTGCCTACAAAACCCTTTCCATTCTGCGCTCTCTTTGTTTCCTTTTAGTTATGTCATTTACTTGCATTCTCTAATGCATTACTTTTTCCCCTCTGTGAAGGATTTATTTCCACAGTTTAACTTGCACCCTGATAGCAGGTTTTATGTGGCATGTGCAGAACAATTATCATAATTGCCAACTGTTTTCAAAGTGGACTTCCATTGCAACCAAGTATTATCTAATTAACAGGGTCCTTATGCTGTGAAATAACAGCTCTAACTATCTGTGACAAGTTTAATTTGCATTAATTTAATAAGTTTAAATGCAGCAATTTTTTGACACACATGGGGAGGTTGGGGGCGAGCTCCTGTTTTTTGGAGACTAAGATTGAGCTTTGCTAACCATTCAAATTATCCAGCAATTTGTGGCGACTTGTAACTCGCAGTTTATTTCTTCCTCAGTACAAATTGATGTTTTTTTCTACACAGTAACATTGACGTAATTTTTTTTCAGTAAATTCAGGGCCATGATTAGGAAAGGCAATGCCTATACCCCTTTTGCTTTTAAGTGTTAGCTTCATTCCTCTCTCAACCCATTCACCTCACCTTACCATTTGCAAATTTGCTGCTGAATTTGCCTACATTACAACAGTGCTTACAATTCAATGGACGTGAAATGCTTTCGGATGTCCTGGGATGCGATAAGATGCTTTATAAATGCAAGTTCTCTCTTAGTTATAAACATTTATAGTTATAAACAATTTGGTGAATTATTACCTTTTAAACGCAGCTGTGGCTGAATGCAATTCGAGCCTGTTTCGAACACCAGCTCCTGCAAAAAGAAAAATCATACTTTAATACTTCTTAGTCAATTTAATATTAGAATCTGTTCAGTTTTCTAAAAAGACTTCGAGCTTTTGGTTAATTTGTGTAGATTATATTTTTAACACACCTTTTTAGGCTTAAACAAGTATTTTCGTTACTGTTTAGTTTAAATGAGTGTAATTTCATTGGGGCCAAATTTCTTGGCTTGTGGGAAGGCAGATAAAACGAGTTTATCCTGGTAGGAATGTTGGTCAAAATCCGGATCTGCCAGGTTTCACCCTGTCGTCTGTCCACTCCAATCTATCGCTGGAGGCAGAGGGAGGATGTAGTCTTAGGTCTGCTGCTTTTCCATCTGGCAGAAATTTAATGGGTTTATCTGGGGATGTTGCCAGGGTGTTCTATGCCCTCCAATAGGCCCAGCGGAAGCAGAGAGCCAACGCCAGCCCCTCCACCACGGAGCCTTAGGAAGGCCCGGAGATTGTCCAAAATAAAAGTTCTTTATTCCGAAAGGAATAGAGTGCCTTTCACTCACTTTGATTCAATCTAATAACGCTACTTGCCCTGTTATCTTTGGGCCTTCCATCTGGAGCAGCCAGGCGTCACTCAGAGTAGCACTGGTTCAATGTGCCTTTGAAGAGCCTGTAAAGATGTCCTGACTTGAGGATTTGGGCAATATGTTGGTGTATGGGAACTGAACTTCCACAGGCAGAGGTGGGACATTGGAATTTCAGGCCTGATATGTTTGCAGCGATAATTTCATCATATATATCTTCCTTGGCAATGTCTTTTCTTCTTTAATGCATGCAACGTAGAATTTACAGCATTGAAAGAGGCTATTGGGCCCAGCTCATCCCCGCTGATGTTTATGCTCCACACAAGCCCCCGTCCAGCTTCCTTCACCTAATCCTATCAGCCAATCACTTCTATTTCTTTCTCCCTCATGCATTTATCTAGCTGCCGCTTAACCACTATTCGCCTTAACTACTGCAAGTTCCACATTCCCACCACTCTCTGAATAAAGAAATCTCTCTAAAATCATTTATTGGGTTTATAAGTGATTATTTTATACCTTTGGCTCCTGATTTTGGATTCCCCCACAAGTGAAAACATATTCCCTGTGTCTACCCTTTAGAACTCCTTCATAACTTTAAAGATTGCTATGAGGTCATCCCTCAGGCTTCTCTTTCCGAGAGAAAGGTGTCCAGGGTTGTCCAAACTTTCCAGTTCGCACTAACCCTTCAGTTCTGGCATCATCCCTGTGCACCTTTTCTGCACCTTCTCCAGTCCAGCAAAGTCAGGCCACTACAATCTCTGGCAGGATTTTTCGCTCGGCTTGCGGGCAAGCGCCTGACACGTCCGAGTGTAAAATTGCGTGCGATGACATCGGGCGAGCCTCCCGCCATCACCGCACGCTCGCATGACATTTCGGATCTTTTCAGTGCGCCTTTCGTGCTGGCTGCCCGTTAATTGGTCAGCTGGTGTGAAATGGCGGTGGGGGGGGTGTGGGTGCGATCGTGGGCAGCGGCCGCTCCCCGGTCTGCCTACCACGCCCGCTTGACGACCCGAAAATCCTGCCCTATGTTTGATATTACAGAATGTTTCAATGTCAAGGGCTTACCAGTGCCACACGCAAGCTGAGCATTGCTGGCAATTTGGTAACTTGGCGGGTCAAAGGGAAAAACAGGGGTGTGGGGGTGGGGTGCCACCTTAAAATTGGAGCTAGACCATGAAGCAATGAAATTGTGAAACACTATTTCATACAAAGGGTGGTCAAAAGCGGGAATTCTCTCCTTCAGTGTTATGGTGTGAGAGTGATAAGTTTAAGAATTGGCCAGTGCAGGAAATCTGAAATTTCCCGGAACCTCCTGGCGAACTAAGAGTAAGAAGCAGTCTGTTCCATTTTGCAGTGTTTTCTGGTGCTTACTAAGTCTACACCCTGCTGTATACCTATCAAGAGTGCCATAACACCCAGATTTCTGAAAATAATCCTCTACATTTCTGATTTACATGGTAATTCTGCTCCCACTGTAGCCTTGCTTCATGAGGGGGCTGACTGCAGGTAGGAATATAATTGAATTAACTTACATAAAATATAAAAATACATTGTAATCAATGTACAGAAACTATATTGGTTCAAACTCTTATCCTTCCTTAATTTCTCCCTCCATGCAAACTCCCCAACTGATATTCACGGCAACTCCTTGATTTCACCATCTCAACTAACCTCACTACTCCCACCATATCCAACACATATAAGGTCATCTCTGACCACTCCTTGGTATCACTCATCACCTGCATCCCCTTTCGACACCCCAACTCCACCTCCTTCTGTACCCGTCCCTTGGGAAAAATTATCCCGAATATGTTTACAACGGCACTTTCATAATTCCAATTCTCGAGCCTTTGGCCCTTGCTTCACCATGACATTTCTGCATCCTCACCTCCACCTTTGAAATCCTGGTACCCCATAAAACAATTACTTTCTCTCACACTGGCCATTCCCTGTAGTACAGCCCTCCTTTTCCAATCCTTTAAGTCCAAGGAACACAGATTTGAATGGATATAGCGGGCAACATAATTCACTGCCAGATCAGGCTGGGCTGTGTAAAGCATTATCAGGTCCTCCTCTCACCTGCTGAAACTGTTCATTATTCCAGACCTCTTTTCTCTACTGCAAGCCTCCTTAAACCTCTCTCCCCTGGCCCCTCAACCCTCTCCTCCAACAACAAGTAAAGGAACTCATGGACTTTTTGTCACCAAGATGGAGACCAACTGATCAGTCACCACTGCCATGTCCCTCATTTCCACCAGCCTCTCTGGCCAAACTCCCACTTATGCACTCCTCTGCTCTAGTCCTGAACATGAACCTTAAGGTTGGCGGGCAGGCGAAGAGCCCAGACAGCCTTCGCATTTTTCATGGAACCTCATCCACGGGCAGGATGAGGTTTCATGGAGTGTTTAAAAACTGAATAAAAAGTTTTTTAAAAATTCATTGACATGTCCCAGCTCATGTGAATCTTTGGTACCCTTGATCCAGAGGGCTGCAAATGTTCAGTCGTCGAGTATGTGCAAGACAGAGGTTGATTTTTGGGTACTAAGGGAGCGAAGGAATAGCGGGATAGTGCAGGAAGATGGAGTGGAGATATGATGTCAGCCATGAACTTGCTGAATGTGGAGCAGGCTCGAAGGGTCACATGGCCCTACTCTAGTTCCTGCTTTTGAGGCTCTTAAAGCCAGAATGGTTTGTTAAAACAGCAGTTCATGACTTATTTTCATATGACAATTACTTAACTGTCAACACCAAGATAGGTTCCCTGCTTGCTTCAAGCACAGAATGGGGCAGATTGATGTTGGAATCTTTAACCAATGTCATGTTGAGGAAATTTAATCCTGCTGCTTGTACTCAAACCCACCTCCCTTTGCCCATTGAAATACCCCCATGTCTTCATGAAGAGGCAGCATATAGATGAGAAATAGGAGGTGACCAAGGATAGATTCTTGGGGGACACAAAAGGTAACAGGAGCAGGAAGAGAAGCCATTGCAAGTGATACTCTGGATATAATTAGATAGATACGAATGAAACTAGGTGAGAGCAATCCCACCCAGCTGAACAATAGTGGAGAGGCATTGGAGGAAGATGGTGTGGTCACCAGTGTCAACAGCTTCAGACAAGTCGAGAAAATTGAGGAGGGTAAGTTTACCTTTGTCACAGTCACACAGGATGTCATCTGTGACTTTATAAGAGCTGTTTCAGTGCTGTGGCAGAAACCTGATTGGAGGGTTTCAAACATGGTGTTCAAGGAAAGATTGGAACGGAATTGGGATGTGACACCATGTTCAGGTACCTTGGAGAGGTAAGGGAGGTTGGAGATGGGTGCAGTAGTTTATAAGGACAGTGAGATTAAAGGTTTTTTTCTTGAGGAGAGGGGTGATGGTGACAGATTTGAAGGTGAGAGGGTCAACACCTGAAGAAAGAAAATAGTTAACAATATCAGCTAACATGGGGCCAGGAGGGGAAGTTGGAGATCAACAATTTAGTGGGGATAGGATTGAGGGAACAGAAGGTGGGTCTCAAGGACAAGATGAGCTCAGAGAGGGCATGAGGAGATTGGAGAGAAACTAGAGGAAGATGAATGCACACATTCCCCAGTCACTCACCATTTAAAAAATATCCTGCTTTTTGTTTTATTTTCCCTACCAAAGTGGATAACTTCACATTTTACCACATTGTCTTTCATCTGCCTTGTTCATGACCACTCACCCAACCCGTCTACATCCCTCTGCAGCATCTTTTTCTCCTCACCACTTACTTTCCCACCTAACTTTATATTACCAGCAAACTTGGATACATTACACTCAGTCCCCTCAACTAAGTCATTGATTGTAAATTTCTGAGGCCTCAGTACTGATCCTTGTGGTACCCTGCTGGTTACAGTCTTCTAACTTGAAAATGTCCTGTTTATTCCTACTCTCTGTTTCCTGTCCATTAACCAATCCTTAATCCATGCTAATATACTAACCCCAATCCCATGAGTCCTAATTCTGTGTAATAGCTTCTTGTGTGATATCTTATTGAATGCTTTTTGAAAATGCAAATACGCTACATCTACTGGTTCCCCCTTATTTATCTTAGTAGTTACAGCCTTAAAAAAACTTTAACAGGTTTGTCAAACACAATTTTCTTTTCATAAATCTGTTTTGACTCTGTTTAATTATATTATAATTTTCTAAGAGCTCTGTCACCATAACACTAATAGTAGATCCTAACATTTTACCTAGTACTGATGTGAGGCCAACTGGACTGTAGTTTGCCATTTTCTCTTCCTCCTTTCTAAAGCTTGGGGCAGCCGTTGCAAAGGCGCAATGGGGAAGGGTCGCTGCCTAAGACCTTTCTGCCACAGTGCACTGAGGGGTTGGGAACTGTAAAGAGCCCCTCGGGCTGTACAGCTCAAAATGAATGTCTGCCAGTGATTGTAATATTCATTGTTTATACTGATACACCTTGTGATTCATGTTGTAAAAGTTGAACCTGATTGTATTTTTGTGATGGTGATTTTGAAATGGTTTGAAATGTTGTTGAAGATTTATGAATAAAGTATATTTTTGCAAAAAAAAAGTAGGGTTATGTTTGCTACCTTCTGAAACTCAGGAACTGTTCTAGTTTCTAAGGAATTTTGGAAGATCTAAACCAAAGCAACCACAATTTAAAACCTCTTTTAAAACCCTGGGGTACAGGTCATCAAGTCCAGGGGATTTGTCGCCACTTAGTCCCATTAATTTCTCCATTAACATTTCTTTACTTATACTGATTTCTTTAAATTCCTCATTCTTGTTAGGCTCTTGGTTCCCCATCATTTCCAGATGATTTTTTGTGTCTTCTACCATGAAGGCAGATACAAAGTATTTGTTTAATGTCTCTGCCATTTCCTTATTCCCCATGATAATGTCGCTGCCTTCAACAGCCAGCGCATCAATTTCCTGAGGTGTCTGCAACTCACCAGGGTGAACGAGGTGGGTGTGCAGAGGGAACGCTTCTTCAGTGAAACTGACAGACTTGTAGGACTTTGAGCAGTTGAAACTGAAGAGTTTCAGTAATGCCCAGACAGGGAGTCTGCTCTTCACAGCACTCCCTTCTGAGAGAGTGTGTTCATTGCTTGACAGATGATTGCCAACTTGTTGGAAATCACCTTGAGCTGCACTTCCCTGCTATCAGCCTTTGCGCCAGCATGGGAACAACTTGTGCATTTCTACCAGGCACCTCTGATGAGGAACAGGAGAAGCAGCAACAGCACCAGCTGCCTTCTGTTCAGTCATGTGGCCCTCCACAGGGCAAAGGAAATGGACACGGAGATCCAGCTCCAAGGAGGCAAGACCCCCAACCCATACTCTGCAGGACTGAGGAGCACTGTGTAGGAGAAGGCTGGGGAAGTCAGAGTGTGGGGCTTGGCAACTGAAAGTGTTGTGATATTCACCTTTCCCAATCTTCTGAGGTCCATGAGCCTCTTGGTGCACCATCTCCAGGTTCGAGGGACCACATCCTGCTGTTGACTCCCTTGGCCTCTTCCAGGTATGCCACCTTGGTTTGAGAGGCTGGCCTCTTCCTCTCCTCCTTGGGAAAGATCACCTCACTGCAGTCCCTCAGATCCCACAGCAGGACCTCCAAATAAGAGAGACCATGGGGCAGCCTTCCCAGGTCTCCTCCCTATTCCTGTAGTTCCTTCAGCCTCAGGAATCTATGTCCTGGTCAGCCATGCCGATCCATGCCGGAGTCCCTTTAATAAGAAATCCTTCCTTTGACAGATTTGTTGTGTCATCTCATCCATCCTCTCTGATAGGTCAGGAAACCTGGAAGCAGAACACTCAGTTAAAGAGCGACAGCAAAACTCACTGACAGATTCCAACAGATTCTCAGCCTGCTACAAGTCCTGCCATTTCATCAGGGGCTAAAAGGTGAAAATTCCATCCATGGTGTTATTTCTCACCTGTAGGATGACAACACCCATCTCTACCTCATCACCTCTCCAATCTTTAGCTGTTGCTAAATTGTCAGACTGCAAATCCGACATCCAAAACTGGATGGGCAGAAATTTCTTTCAATTAAATATCGGAAAGTCCAAAGCCATTGGCTTTGGTTCTCGCTCCAAACTCCATTCCCAAGATACTGGCCCCATCCTACTCCCAGGCACCCCGTCTGAGTCTAAACCAGACTGTTCACAACTTTGGATAACCTTCTATCCATATATCTGGGCCATCACTAAAGTTGCCTATTTCCATCTCTGTAACATGACCCAACTCTGTCCTTGCCTCAGCTCATCTGCTGCTGAATCCCTCTTTCATGCCTTGGTCACCTCCAGACTTGACTGTTCCTATGCACTCCGAGCTGGCCTTCCACATTCCAGCCTCCATAAATATGAGGTCATCCAAAAATATGCTACCCTTGATTTCACTCACATCAAGTCTTGTTCACCTATCACCACTGTGTTCGCTGACCTATCTTGACTCCCAGTTAACCAATGTCTCAATTTTAAAATTCTCATCCTTATTTTCAAACCCTTAAGTGGCCTCGCTCCCTCCCTATCTCTGTAATCTTTACCAACCACACAACCCTCCAAGATATCTGAACTCACTTAATTCTGTCCTCTTGAGTATCCCCGATCTTAAGCGCTCCATCTTTAGAAGCTGTGCCTTCAGTTGCCTAGGGTCTAGAGTCTGGAATTCCTCCCTTAAACCCCTTTGCCTTTCCAATTCTCTTTCTTCCTTAAAGCCTACCTCATTGATCATGCTTGTAGTCATCTGCTCTAATATCACCTTATGCAGCTCATTTTTCTTCATGATGATCCTGTGAAGCCCCAGGTGACATTTTATTATGTTTAAGGCTCTATATAAGTACAAGTAGTTATTGTAATCAATCTACAGAAAATATAGAGATTCATTGTGGCCAATTTACAGAAAACTGAGATGGTTATCAGCATGCCTAAAGTTTTGAGATGCATTGTGATTATTGTACAGAAACCAGTCTTATGGATGGGGAAAGATGGTGGGATAACTTTTCCCCTTGCTCCTCAGCTTTCAGTTTCCTGAAACAAGATGTTTTCAAGGGAGTATTTTAAACCTTTTGAGGGTTGTGATTTTTCAGCCTAACCAATGTACGCACCAAGCAATGAAGACACAGCATTTCACAATACAAAATGGTTTACTTTACTCAACATGGTGACCTCCTCTGCAGGAAATAATGCATGTGACTCACTCATGCCTGATTATTGTGAGTATTGGGAATAATCAAATATTACACAGCTAGAAATGGGAGCAGATGAAGGATTACCTCTTTGGAAAGGCAGGTTTTTCAGTGTAACCATAGGTGTTGATACTGCTGTGTAATGACCTGACACCATTCGTGACCAGGTACAATAAGACTTGTGGGTGAAACAGGGCCAGCATTAAGCAGTTCAAGTAATAATTCCGATACTTGAACTGCTCCACATACCCTGAAGGACAGAGAATTCTAATGGTGCCGGTAAATGGCCCATGATATTAAAGACTTGGTCGAGCACGAAAAGTAAAATAATGGGTCGGGTATTTAAAAGCACAGAACAAAAAAGGGATAAATGGGAGTTAAGAAGTGAGTAGAGCATTTAAAACTGAAGACAATCCACAATTGGAGTTTAAAAAAACCGCACTAAAAAAAGAAATACAAGAGGAAATGCGGGTGAAAAAGGAGAAGGCAGTCAAAGGTTTACTGGAGTTTGCACTTTTTTATTCATTCATGGAATGTGAGTGCCGCTGGCTAGGCCAGCACTTATTGTCCATCCCCATCTGCCTTAGAGAAGTTGACGAGCCTTCATCTCGAATTGCTTGAAGTCCATGAAGTGAAGGTTTGCCCACCTTGCTGTTAGGGAATTCCAGGATTTTGATTCAGCGATGACGAAGAAAGAGCGCTTATATTTCTAAGCGGGAATATGATGTGACTTGGAGAAGAGCATGGCATTGTCACCTGGTTTAACACTAAAGCACAAGATAAATGAGGAGTGAAGATGAGTAAGAAATGGATTCAGGCTGTTGGCTGTTGCAGGGTAGCTGAGCTGTGCTATTAATGATAGAGTTGATTGGCAGACACTTCTTGGGTGGAAGCTTTAAGTTTATTTACAATATACTCAGCAGCAACTACATGTGTGCTTTCAACTCCAACTCCATCTCTACACTGACTTCTGAGGTAGCCCAAGCTACTCTCCTATTGGTTACTACAGATCATGTGATTTTCCTTAACACGTATTATTCTTAAAGGTACGTTGCACACTAAATAAAACCATAATTACTACATTCCTCCCTCTTTAACTCGACTGTACATATTATATTTACTGGTACATATTTTCAAAATAACATAATATTTATACTGTGTGAGGAATTTACAAGATCAGTCTTTCACGTGGTTTCCTGGTATGTGTGGAACATCGCAGCTCCACAACTTCAGATTCTTTGTCAGAAACCTCCTTTTCCAGAGTTGCCTGAACATCAGGTACTTCAATGGGCACTTGGGGTTCTGTATCCTCAACTCTTACAGGAAAATCAGACGTGTCCATCCTGGGTTGAGTATCCTCAACAGGAAACGCAGACCCGGTCATGATCACTGGTGGAACCAAATCTTGGTGATTTGTCTCTCTCTTCCTTAAATGGCCCACATGTTTATGGATGATCCGGCCTCCCAACTCCACGTGGTAAGATAGAGGTCTGGTCACTGCACTTATTTCACCTAGTAACCACTTTAGTCCTTCCCCGAAGTTTTTCACGTATACCAGCTCTCCCACAGTAAATTTCTGCTCATGGCTATGCCAGTCATGTCTTGTTTTCTGGCTTGCCTGACTCCTTTCCACCTTCTTCTTTAAATTCAGCATTATTAAGCTCATTCTCATCCAGAGATGACATTTCAACAATAACTCTGCAGGTGTGACACCTGTTGTTGTGTGAGGGGTAGTCCTGTAATGAAAAAGAAAGCATGCTAGCTTGGTTACCAAGGAATTGCCAATTTGTTTTTTCATGCCTGCATTGGACATTTGAACTGCCATTTCAAACCGTTGAAACTCAGCGCTCAAAAATGCTGTGCAGTTATTGGAAGTGACTGCTTCTGGTAGTCCGTGAATGGCAAAACTCTGATATAGTTTCTCAATTGTAGCAGCCAACTTTAGCGACTTCACCTCATATACGTCCAACCATTTTGAATGGTTATCGACAATGAGCAGAAACATTGTTCCCAGGAAAGATCCAGTGTAATCAATGTGTAACCGCACCCAAGGTCTACCTGGCCACTCCCATGGGTGTAATGGAGCTGTCACTGGCAACTTTTGCGACAGTGCACACAGTGCTTTACTAAACTGTCTATTTCATCATCCATCCCAGGCCACCATAGATAGCTGCGTCCTATGGTCTTCATTCGGGAAATTCCTGGATAGGAACTGTGTAGTTCAATTCAAAGGAATTCAAATGGAAAGGGGTCAAGGATGCCAGAAAATGAGACATGACTGGCATATTAATGAAAAGAAATTTACCGTGGGAGAGCCAGTATATGTGAAAAACTTCGGGGAAGGACAAAAGTGGTTACTGGGTGAAATAAGTGCGGTGACTGGACCTCTATCTTACCACGTGGAGGTGAAAGGCCGGATCATCTGTAAACAGGTGGACTATTTAAGGAAGATAGAGACAAATCACCATTATTCAAATATCTGAAGGTATGTTCCTCAACTGCTGTAGTGGAAGCTCTCATGTCCACTTCCATTTTAACAGGTTTGCCATTTACTTTCACTCTGACAATTATTGGTTCTGTCTTTCCAACTTTCAGATTAAACAACCAGTAACTGTCTGAATTTAAAAACAAAAAAACTGCGGATGCTGGAAATCCAAAACAAAAACAGAATTACCTGGAAAAACTCAGCAGGTCTGGCAGCATCGGCGGAGAAGAAAAGAGTTGACGTTTCGAGTCCTCACGACCCTTCGACAGAACTGTCAAAGGGTCATGAGGACTCGAAACGTCAACTCTTTTCTTCTCCGCCGATGCTGCCAGACCTGCTGAGTTTTTCCAGGTAATTCTGTTTTTGAACTGTCTGAATTTGTTGTTCAGGCTCTTCCACACTGTAGATTTCATTGGGCTTCTTCTGTTTACAAGCCTGCCTGAATCTTTCCTTGCACTGCCTCATTCTATGTCCATTTCTGTGACAGTAGTAGCATTTGGTTTTTTTAAACTGCCAATCACTAAAAGACTGATTGTTTCCACCTCTATTAAAGTTATTCTTTGATTTTGCTCTAAGTTATTGTTCTTTACTCTTCAGTTAGCGGGGGCGGTTTCCCGCTTCTCGGCGGAGTCTCGCTTTTCATGCCTCTTCAGGCGGAGGTTTCCCACCCGAAGTGGAGGACGGTGCCATTTTGTGAACCCTGTATTGCTTTTGAATCACTTACAGCGCTTTCCATGCCCAACGCTATCTCTAGCACCTTCTTAAAATCCAGATTCACTTCAGACAATAATCTTTTCTGAATAGTGTCCTCTTTCACACCACACACTAAACAATCTCTAAGCATGTTGTTCAGAGTCATACCAAACTCACAATGTTCAGTTAGCTGTTTCAAATTTGCCACACATCATGCAACTGTCTCACCCGGGGCTCTGTTTTGTGAATTAATTTTCAGTTTTCTGAACCTCTGCATCATGACTGAGGGATTGGGTTGAAAGTAACCCTTAATGAAGTCTACCAATTTGTCAGAATTCTTTGAATCTAAGGTACTGGGTGTTGTCAAACTTTGAATCAGGCTGTAGGTTTTGCTCCCACAAGTACTCAAGAGATTCGCTCCCTCTTCTCTTCCCCTGTAATCTCATTCACTTGAAAAGAGAACGTGAGTCATTCTATGTAATGAGACCAATCATCTGTGACAGGTTCAAAAGGATGAATTTTCCCAAATTGTGGCATCTTGAGAGGGTATAACTTCTTTAATTCTAACTGGGCTTTTTACTTACAATCACTGGGCGAGGCACAGTGCCGATTTCTTTTTACTTGCTTTCGTCTGTTCAATCCTGTTTTATCCTTGTCACCAGTTTGTTTTTAGGATGGCTGAGTTATGCTATTAATGATAGAGTTGATCTGTAGACACTTCTTGGGTGGAAGCTTTAAGTTTATTTACAATATACTCAGCAGCAACTACATGTGTGCTTTCAACTCCAACTCTATCTCTACACTGACTGCTGAGGTAGCCTGTGCTACTCTCTTATTGGTTACTGCAGATCATGTGATTTTCCTTAACAATTATTATTCTTATAGGTACATTGCATGCTAAATAAAACCCTAATTACTACACTGGCCCTGAGTAGGATACCTATAAAAATATTAAAAGATGCGAACAGGAGGTGGACAAGGGGCTGGAGGTAATGTTGGGGCTGGTAGCAATTTTACAACTGAGCTGAGAAATTTGAGAGCAGGCAGCGAGTTGTGGGGTTGAAATGAATGTTGAAGCATGCAAAGCCACCAGGAATTTGAGAACACGATTAACAGGATGAGGGAAATGAAGCCAGTGTAAAAATTCCAGGTCAAGAAGAAAACTAGAAGCAGAAAGTGGAGAGATGTAAAAATGTAAGTAAATGCTGTAGAAATGGTTCTGAAAATTCGGAACTTACACGAAGGGTAAGACTGCAGTTGGAGAGAGGAGATTGAGAGGTTAGGGTTAGGTTCATTTAGCTAATAGCTATTCTGCGGGAGATGCACTGAAGAGCCGCTACAATGTCACCTACTGGATGGAGGCCTGAATCATGAGACCCATTGTTGACAGTGGCAGCTGGTGAAGAAAGCCAAAAGGAAAAAGGGGCTAAGAAGGGACCAAGCCACTTCCCAGACAAGTGGCAAGAGGCGGCTCCCATCCGACATGGATGACAAGGGCAGCAGCTCTTCGGATGAAGTGCCAGGGCAGCACCTACAGAAGAAGCGGCAAAGCTCTAGGGAGTTGGAGGACGAGACACCCGAGCTCCAGAACATTGGAGACAATGAGGAGACCAGCGCACCCCAACTTTGCCCACAACCCGAAGAGGCCAGTGCACCCCAGCCCCAGGAATCTGGGAGCAGTGAGGCGCTCAGTGCACCCCAGCTCCGGGAAGCCAGGAGCAGCAACGCCCCAGAGGGGGAAAGGATTGGAGAAGCTTCTCCAACAAAGGACATTTCAAATCCCACTCTGCACCAACTCCCAGATGCCACCTGAGCAGAATATTGCCAATGGGGAGGTTCAGCACAGTTTCCTCAGCCAATCCAAAGTGAGGCAATTTGTGAACACTATGGTTATGCAGGAGCAGACCAAAGGTCTGGGACTCTCAGAGACAACAGGTTTGCTAAGAGACTAAATGCTTTAAAATGGGTGTAAAGATTGTATCCATAAATGTGCGCAGCATTAAATCTACTATGCGATGTGTTGCGACCTTGGACTACCTTGCCAAGGTCAAAGCTGACCTGTTGTTTCTGCAGGAGTGTGCGATACTGCACCTCAGCTCCTACAGGCAATGGTCAGGATGGTGGTCCCATGGTCCATCGATCTGGTCGGGAGGAAACGACTCTCGTTCTTCCGGCCTGGGTATTCTGCTGCAGGGAGGCAACTTCACCGTCTCTGAGATTGAGGAGGTGGTGGGCGGGCGCCTCCTCGTAGCAGACGTAATGTACAAGAATGTTCCACTCCGGTTAATTAACGTCTACACCCCGTCACAAGGGGCCGAGTGGCTGGCAGTTTTTCAGCAGCTCCCACTGCTGCTGGCAACCTCCAAGCCAGTCATTCTGGGCGGTGACTTCAACTGCATCATTGATGTGGCTGGACAATCCGGCAGGGCTGACAGCACATTGGACGTTACGTCCAGATCCCTGAAGGAAACAGTTAGGGATGCCAAGCTGCACGACGTCTTCAGCAACCCTGCAGACGGAGCGCAGCGTAGATACACCTAGTGGCAGCTAGACGGATCCATCCATTCCAGGATAGACTTCCTGTTTGTGCCCCATGCGTTCGCAGTCAGATCCACTGACGACAAGCCGGTGTTCTTCTCTGACCACTGCCTCCTGCTGGCTGACTGCCACTTAGAGGAAGACCAGAGGGTGGGAAGCGGGGCATGGAAGCTAAACGTGCAACTGCTGACCCCAGAGAACATTGAGGAGCTCAAGAGGGATTACAAAGGTTGGAGAACCGTGAAACCCCACTTTGAGTCACTGACACACTGGTGGGAAGCGATCAAGGGAAATATCAAGAGATTTTTCATCCTCAAAGGCACCCAGAAAGCTATAAAGGAACAGAGGGAAATGTCCTGACTCCAGAAAAACATGCAGAATCTGCTCCGGCTGCGGTCGATGGGGGTCAATGTCAAGGAGGAACTCCAAGAGGTGAAGAGCAAGCAAGCCTCGCTCTTTGTCTTGGAGGCCTCCAAGATCATCTTCTGTTCCAGAGTCCGGTCCGTGGAGCAGGATGAGAAGTGCTCACGTTTCTTCTTCCAAAAGGTACACAGAGAGAGCTCTGTGATCAGCAGCCTGAAGGAAGAAGACAGCTCAGTAAAGTCATCACAGTCCAACATTTTGAGGATCAGCAAATCCTTTTATGCTAGATTGTATGACGTGAAGCCCACAGACAGCATGGCCTCCCAGTCCTTCCTGTCCTCTATCATGGAGGTCTTAGACGACAGTACACGGGAAAGCCTGGACAAACCGGTAACTCCTGACGAACTGACTAAGGCCCTTGAGTCCTTCGAGAAGAGTAAAACTCCCGGAAGCGACGGCTTGCCAGTGGAGTTGTATTCGGCTCAGTGGGACTGGATCGGCCCGGCCCTGCTAGAAGTGTACGAGAGTATGCTCCTGACTGACAGTTTGTCAGAATCCATGAGGAAAGGCATCATCACCCTCATCTACAAGCACAAGGGGGAAAGGGAGGAAATTAGAAATTGGCGACCCATTTCACTGTTGAATGTGGACTATAAGATTCTGTCCAAGGTCATCGCCAATCGGGTTAAATCCGCTCTGGAATTGGTGATCCACCCTGACCAGACCTGCACTGTGCCGGGCAGGAAGATCTCTGACAGCCTCGCGCTGCTCAGGGATGCAATTGCCTATGTGCAGGACAGGGGTGTGGACACCTGCCTCATCAGCCTGGATCAGGAGAAGGCCTTTGACAGAATATCGCACACCTACATGGTGGATGTGCTCTCCAAAATGGAGTTTGTGGAGGGAATTCGCAATTGGATCCAACTGCTCTACACTAACATCAGTAGCGCAGTCTCAATCAATGGGTGGGAATCAGAAAGCTTTCCTATTAAATCTGGAGTCAGGCAGGGCTGTCCTCTCTCGTCTGTTCTTTGCGTGTGTTGCATAGAACCCTTTGCTGAGTCCATCAGGAAGGATCCGGGCATAAGAGGAGTGACGATCCCAGGCAGTGGAAGCACTCAGGTCAAAGTCTCCCTGTACATGGACGATGTCACCATCTTCTGCTTGGATCCGCTGTCGGTGAGCAGACTGATCCACATCTGCGACCAGTTCGAACTGGCCTCGGGAGCCAAGGTAAATCATGAGAAGAGTGAGGCCATGTTCTTTGGGAACTGGACTGACCGATCCCTTGCCCCCTTCACTGTCAGGGCTGATGGCCTGAAGGTGCTGGGGATATGGTTCGGAGGGACCGGGGCATGCGTTAGATACTGGAAGGAGTGAGAGTCTATGGTGAAAAGAAAACTGGGCATGTGGGAGCGACGCTCCCTCTCCATTACGGGTAAGAACCTGGTCATCAGGTGTGAGGCACTCTCGCTGTTGCTGTACGTGGCACAGGTCTGGCCCATTCCAGACTCCTGGGCGAGGGCGATCACCTGAGCCATCTTTCGCTTTATCTGGGGGTCAAAAATGGATCGTGTCCGCAGGGACGCGATGTACAAGCCTCTAGATAAAGGGGGGAAAAATGTGCCCAACATCGCCCTCATACTGATAGCCACCTTTGTGTGTGGCTGCATCAAGCTGTGCGTAGACTCTCAGTACGCAAACACCAAGTGTCACTACATGCTGAGGTTCTACCTGTCCCCAATGTTGCGAAGGATGGGTCTGGCCACGCTGCTGCGGAACGCTCCAAGTAGTTGGACCGTGCCATACCACCTGTCCCTTGTGGAAAAATATATGCAGAGAAACAGCTTTGACCACAGGTCCATCAGGCAGTGGTCGGCACGTAACGTCTTAGAGACCCTGCAGGAAAAGGAGAGGGTGGATCCTGTGGGATGGTTCCCTGAGCAGACAGTCAAAGTCATTTGGCAGAATGCCTCATCGCTAGAACTTTCCAACAAGCACCAAGATGTAGCTTGGCCGGTGGTGAGAAAGGCCCTCCCCGTCAGATCCCTCCAACACGCCAGGAGTCTCACCCCCTCTGCACGTTGCCCTCGAGGTGGCTATGGTGGGGACGAGACGGTTGTTCACCTCCTTGTAGATTGTGCCTTTGCAAAGAAGGTCTGGAAAGAGATGCAGTGGTTTCTGTCGAGGTTCATCCTGAGCAGTGCTGTGACACAGGACTCTGTGCTCCACGAGCTGTTCCCAGGGACACACACCGAGACAAACATCAACTGCAGCTGGAGGATCATCAACTCGGTGAAAGAAGCTCTTCGGTCTGCCCGAAACTTGTTGGTCTTCCAGCGCAAAGAGTTGTCCCTGACCGAGTGTTGCAGACTGGCACATTCCAAATGCCAGGACTACATGCTGAGGGACGCACTAAAGTTTGGGGCAGCTGCTGCAAAGGCCCAATGGGGAAGGGTCGCTGTCTAAGACCTTTCTGCCACAGTGCACTGAGGGACTGGGAACTGTTTAGAGCCCCTCAGGCTGTACAGCTCAAAATTAATGTCTGCAAATGATTGTAATATTAATTGATTGTATTGATGCACCTCGTGATACACTTTGTAAAAGTTGACCCTGATTGTACCTTTGTGATGGTGATTTTGAAATGGTTTGGTATGTTCTTCCAGATATTTTATGAATAAAGTATATTTTTCCAAAAAAAAATAAAATTCCTTTTCCATGTGCTCTCCGATTATTTGTCCCTTGATGCTCAGCAACACAAGCGTAAGGAATCACCTGCCACATTTCAAATGATGCACTTTAGGAGTCAGCTGCTTTGGTTTGTGTCTGTGTATCATGTTTATTGCTCTTACTGTTGCTGAGTGAATGGTTAAGCAGATTGGGTGAATGGACTATTGGGCAAAGACCTGAAACCTAGCTCCTTTTATCAGGAGGCAATAAAACTCTAATCCAAGCACAAAGTGCCTTGGTGCACGCTTCTTCAGATGCAAACTGCATTCAATAACCTTCAAAATGCCTTGGGGCTGATCAGGAATATGTTGGTGTGTCCCAGGGACAACAACAACAACTACTTACATTTATATGGTGCCTTTAACACAATGGAATGTCCATGGCACCTCACAGGAGTGTTATAAAATGAAGTATGACATCAAGCCACAGTAAGGAGGTATTAGTTCAGATGACTAAAAGCGTGGTCAAAGAAGTAGGTTTTAAGAAGTATGTTAAAGAGTAAAGTGAGCTAGAGAGGCGAAAAGGTGTAGGGGGGTATTCCAGAGCTTTGGGCCTGGGCAACCGAAGGCAGAGCTGCCAAAGGTGGAGCAATTATAAGTGGGAATGCACAAGAGGCCAAAACTATAGAAGCATGCATTAAATGCTGGATAATATCGAGGTTCTGAGGAATATGTTTTGATCAAGCAAACGTTATTGCTGAAAAAAGACATGTCATCGAAGCTTTTCGTATTGCACTTAGGACAATTCGCAAGAATACCAAATGTAAAGGGAACAACAGCTTATATTTCATGAGAAGAGAGTGCTGATTGGTTGGCAGTTGAGCTCTGATTGGTAGAGAAATTGCCAAGAAGAATACATCAGTTAACTGATGACCAACTGGTGACCACTGGCCAAATGGTTGAACAAGTTGCTACAACCAGTTTCGAGCAAGTTTTTCACATTCATGGTGAAGGATTCCTTCACATTTACGGAGGCCATACAGGACTTGCGTATCAATAGCAATGCTGTGCCCATGTGCTTATTTGACATTGCTAGCCTATTCACTAATATACTGCTCAAGGAAGCCATAGATATTTGCACTACAGCACTATATAATGGCGATCTAGACCTGCCACCATTATATGAATCAATAATCATTGAACTTAAGAATGTAGGGCCTCGCTCAGTTGAGTTCAGAAGCACTCGCTTCTCATGAAGTATAAGCTGTTGTTCCCTTTACATTTGGTATTCTTGCGAATTGTCCTGATAAGTGCAAGTTGAAAAGCTTCGACAACATGTCTTTTTTCATCAATATTGTTTGCTTGATCAAAACATATTCCTCAGAACCTCGATATTATCCAGCATTTAATGCATGCTTCTCTAGTTTTGGCCTCTGATGCATTCCCAATTATAATCATGTATGCCCAAATAGATGGTGTTGCCATGGGATTCCCTCCAGGCCCAGCTCTCACAAACATCTTTGTTGGGTTCCATGAGAAACGCGCCTTCAATGGAATGGCACATAACTCCCTACCCCTTGTATATTTCTGATATGTAGATGATACGTTTGTTATATTTGAATCCGCAGCTGCATGTAAGAATTTCCTTATTCACCTTAATAGGCTCTGTCCTGCATTCAAATTGAAAATGGAGCAGTCAAATGGAGCTCCCTTTCCTTTATGTACTAGTTGAGAAACCTGCCAGGGGGTTTGCCATTACTGTCTACCACAAGCTTACCTTGCTGGTCAATAAACGTGTTGGGATTCTTACAGTTTGGCCTTGTCAGCAACTTCGTAAATAGGGCCTGAGCCATTTGCTTACCGTGCAAGGTTGATGCTGAAATAGGGCGCATCAAAGCCATCCTGTGAGTTAATGGCTACCCTGATCAGATCATTGCTCACTGCATATCGCAAAAACACATGAATGGGACCAAGGCCGCCACTTTTGATCCTGAAAAGTGCCCAATCCACCTCAGATTTCCCTGGAACGCCAAGGTATCTCACAAACGTGAGCAACAGGTGAAGCTAGCCTTTTCACGCTGCTACTATGCAGTGGCAACACAAGTGGAATTCGCCACTAACAGGATGCTGCCATCATGCCAGAAAGACGTTCTGCCTATCACACAAATGAGTAATGTGGTATATAAATTTCAGTGCCAGTGTGATACTAGGTATGTAGGCTGTACGTCTCAAAGGCTGGCAGATCATATCAAACAGCATGTCCCAGCTGCTGTTCGCCATGGGAAAGGTGTCAACTGTACCCAACCAGCCCCCGCTTGCTAAACTCAAAACACAGTGTCCAACATTAGATGTAATTCCATGAGTGGACAACATTCACTAAACTCTGAGCGCGCTAAGAATTCGCTGACAACCAATTTAAGATTATCAGTTGGGCCTCACAGTTGTGGTTCATTTATGCTAGAAGCTACATATATTCACACACGGGGCCCTGTTCTTTGAAAACATTGTGCCTGCCAACTAAACAAAATAGCTGACAGCCATTCTGTGGTACATTCCCCAGGGCAATGCCTTGACTAATCAGAGTCAACCTGCCTGGTTTGAATTTAAACAAAGCTTGGCTTTAACTGTCAGTCATCAGTCAACTGTTGTATTCCCCATGGTCATGCCTCTATCAATCAGAATACAGGTGCCAATCAATCAGCACTCTCCTCTCATGAAGTATAAATAGTTGTTCCTTATATTTGGTATTCTTGTGAATTGTCCTGATAAGTGCAAGACGAAAAGCTTCAACAACAAATGTCTATTTTTCAGCAATACCCAAGTTCTGTCCTACCAAACAAGCCAGCAGTCCTGATGCAACAGCTTTGTTTTTTCAGTAAATGCTGCGGTAAAATTCCCAGTGCTGGTGCTATACAAGATGCTCACCATCCACAAACTTCTCACTGGCTGGTCATGTAGAATGTTGTGTAGGGTTTGCTGATGTTAACCTTAATTAGACATACATGAGAAGTTCATGGCCTAGGTGGGTCTAGTGTTGGAGGATAGAGCTTATGTGTTCTTCATGGAGGAGGGAGTTGATAGGCATAGTGAGCCCTCAATTTTTAAAGGGTTGTTGCCACTTAAAGATGAGTGGTGGAATAAGGTGGATTCTTTCAGCATTTCTAAAGACTGCAAATAATTGAAATGCATATTCAGTCTTTCCCAAAAGCTGTATGTGGCGAACAGAAGAGGCAGGTAAAATCCAAGTGAAAGCAAAACAATTGGGTAGATTGGAAGCAACTCCATGAGCACCTGTTGAGAACTTAAACTGTCTGCTGGTGAAATGAAAGTGCTGCTATGTGAAACAAGTCGCCATGTTTAGCACTCCCCAGTAAACAATTGCGCAGGATGCTTGGCAGGAGGTGATGGGCAGACTCAAGTTCTGTGCACCAACAAAATGATCTGGCAAGAGATGTGGAAGATGTCATAGCTCAAGGAAGCTGCCAAGGTAAGACACCCAATGGTGCCATTCGTGAGGTAAATGGTCCAAGTATGCGCATCACAAGGTGTTGAATAACATTGTTCCATATTTACTGCTAGCCCAGTTGATGCACAATCTTACAGCTCTGTTATTACTTCTATTGCAATATGACTGCAGGGCACACAATCATGCTGCAACTTACAGTTGAAAGCTTTACCACACACATTTGTAAAACAATCATTGTTGCACAAACTAGCTGCATGGTGCATAGATCACTTGCTGGCTCTAGATCAAATACATTGTCATTATACCTGCACTCTTCCATCTGAAAACTACTTCTCTGCTTGCAAACAAAATGGTACATAATACAAGGTGAGCTCTCCTTTTGGTTCCCTTGGCAGGGGCACCAAAGGCATCCTCATATATAAGGTCCAGGATGGACCAGGTGAAGATGAAGCCAAGGCTCCCCTCAAGCTTAGATCTCATGCCATGCAGTTCTTAGGGTTTCCATTTTTAGGCATTCCCAGACAACCATAGAACCATACAAAAGTTACAGCACAGAAGGAGGCCATTCAGCCCATCTTGTCTATGTCATCCCGAAGACACCCAGGTGCCCTTTCTAATTACACCTTCCTGCACCCGGCCCATAGCCCTGCAGCTTACAGCACTTAAGGTGCAGATCCAGGTACTTTTTAAAAGAGTTTAGAGTTTCTGCCTCCACCACCAAATTGGGCAGTGAATTCCAGACACCCACTACCCTCTGCGTAAAAAAGTTCTTCCTCATGTCCCCCCTACACCTTCTGCCACTTATCTTGAATCTATGTCCCCTGGTTCTAGAATTCTCCACCAAGGGAAACAATTTTATCCTGTCCACTCTATCTATTCCCCTCATAATTTTGTACACCTCAATCAAGTCACTTCTCAGCCTTCTTTGTTCCAAGGAAAATAACCCCAATCTATCCAATCTCTCCTCGTAGCTACACTTTTTCTAACCCTGGCAACATTCTTGTAAACCTCCTCTGCACTCTCTCTACAGCTATTACATCCTTCCTGTAATGTGGTGACCAGAACTGCACACAATACTCCAGTTGTGGCCTCACCAGTGTTTTATACAATTCCAACATTATATCCTTACTTTTATATTCTATACCTCTGCCAATGAAGGAGAGAATTCCATATGCCTTCTTTACAACCTTGTCTACTTGAACTGCTGCCTTCAGGGACCTGTATACTTGTACACCAAGGTCTCTCACTTCATCTACCCCTCTTAGTATGTTCCCATTTATTGTGCAATCCCTGTATTTGTTTGACCTTCCTAAATGTATGACTTCACACTTCTCTATGTTAAAATCCATCTGCCACTTTACCGCCCACTTCACCAACCCATCTATGTCGTTTTGGAGATTATAGCTGTCCTCTACACTATCCATTTCTCGGCCAATCTTTGTGCCATCTGCAAATTTCCCAATCATGCCCCCCACATTCACGTCCAAATTGTTAATATATAACACAAACAGCAAGGGTCCCAACACCGAGCCCTGTGGAACACCACTTGAGACAACTTTCCATTTGCAAGGGCATCCATCGACCATTACCCTTTGTTTCCTGTTACAAAGCCAACCTTTTATGCAGTTTGCCACATTACCCTGAATCCCATGGGCTTTTACTTTCCTGACCAATCTGCCAGTGGGACCTTGTCAAATGCCTTGCTAAAACCCACGTACACAACATCCACTGCACTACCTTCATCAACCCTTCTTGTCACTTCCGCAAAGAATTCAATCAAATTTGTGAGGCAAGACCTTCCTTTAACAAATCCATGCTGACCATCCCTGACTAGTCCATGCCTTTCCACATGACAGTTAATCCTATCTCTCAGGATTGATTCTACTAATTTGCTCACCACCGATGTAAGACTAACTGGCCTATAATTGTTTGGCATTTCCTTTGTTCCCTTTTTAAACAATGGAACTACGTTTGCATTTCTCCAGTCCTCCGGTACCTCCCCTGTATCTAGTGAAGATTGGAAAATCATCCTCAGAGCATCTGCTTTCTCCTCCCTGACTTCCTTCAGCAGCCTCAGAAACAACCCATCTGGCCCTGGTGACTTATCAACATTCAAGGATTTCAACCCTTCCAGTACCTCCTCTCTCTTTACGACTATCCCATCCAATATCTCGCAGTGTTCCTCCTGGACTACTATATCTACATCCTCCCCTTCCTTTGTAAACACGGAGACAAAATATTCATTCAAAGCCCTTCCCACAGTCGCTGCATCTACACACAAGTTTCCATCTTCATCTCTGATAGGTCCCACTTCTTCCTTAACTAACCTTTTAGCATTAATGTATTGGTAAAACATCTTTGGGTTATCTTTAACTTTACTTGCTAATCTTTTCTCATGCCCTCTCTTTGATTTCCTTATTTCCTTTTTCACTTTGTCCCTGCACTTCCTATATTCGTCTAGACAATCTGCAGTGCTTAGTTCTTTGTGCCTATCGTACACTTTCTTTTTCTGTTTGATCTTCCCCTGTATTCCTCTAGACAATCAGGGGGGGGTGCGGTTTAGATTTGGCAGCACCGCTCTTATTTTTGTTGGGGACATGTCTACTTTGTACAATTGGGATCTCGCTTTTTAGTGCTTCCGGCAGTAACTTGCAACACCAGCTCTTTTTGGAGCTTGCATTCTAACAATTGTTCCTTTTCTATCTTTGTAGGCTTGGACAAGCAGATTGCTGGCAGTGATATGGCCTAGGACAAGGGGGAAAATCTCTGTGCCCTTTGTCCCTTTCAATAATGCTTGCAAACACCAGTACAGCTACACACATTCCAGAGGACATGGTTAACAAGCAGTCGAGGCAGCATTGAAAAACGAGACAAAAACAGAATTACCTGGAAAAACTCAGCAGGTCTGGCAGCATCGGCGGAGAAGAAAAGAGTTGACGTTTCGAGTCCTCATGACCCTTCGACAGAAGGGTCATGAGGACTCGAAACGTCAACTCTTTTCTTCTCCGCCGATGCTGCCAGACCTGCTGAGTTTTTCCAGGTAATTCTGTTTTTGTTTTGGATTTCCAGCATCCGCAGTTTTTTTGTTTTTATCTCTGTATTGAAAAACGAGAGATGTGCATTTATACAGCAGCCTTCACATCCTCAGGTCATCCCAAAGTGCTCTACAGACAATGAAACAGTTTTGTAACACAATCACTGTTTCTAATGTAGGAGACGCAGCAGTCAACTAGCACACAGCAAACTTCTACAAACAACCATGTGATAATGACCAGTTAATCTGTTTTTTTTAGTGATGTTGATTGAGGGATAAATATTGGTCAGGATAATTACCTGCCCTGATCCTCTTTGAAATAGTGTCATGGGGCCTTTTAGATGCACTTGAGAGAAGACGGCACAGCACTCCCTCAGTATTGTCGAGTGAGTCACAAGTTAGGAGGAAAGGGTGGTGGGGCGAAGTAGGAGCAAAACCTGAAAGGTATTTATTTTAGGAATGTGGTGATATTGGTAGCTGTGTTACTGTCCAGTCAAAAAGCAGATGACATTGCTGACTGATGCATCAGTCGCCTGTTTGTTTCACATTAACTGACACTAATGTAGACTAGAAGGTGGTAGAGCAGGGCTTCCCAAACTGGGGGTTGTGACCCAGATGAGATCCTGGGGTCGCAAGCTCCATGGCACAAATGGCTGACATGGAACTCCAACTGAACATTAACAGCTGTGAGGCCCTTGTAAATCCTCCTTTTTTTAATGGTGGGTGTGGCCTAAATGACTGATGTTTGATGCCTGATTCCTGCTCCCAAAAAGGCAGTGAAATGCTGGGTTTTTAAAACTCAACCCCCACCGGTCCCTTAGGTTACCCCCGCTCCCCCCTGCTCGCTTAGCTCCTTCTGAGGGGACACTGCAATTTTCAAGCCTCAAAATGTGGTCACAGTGGGAAGCACTGAGGTAAAGGCAGAAAACTTGAGGCAGGAGGGAACGTTCAGTGTCTTCTCCACATAGTGACAGGTGCCCTACCAGTTGATAGCATATCCCCAGGACTCCTTCTGAAATGGAAGTCGTGGTCCTGCTGACCATGAATCTGGAAAGTGAGGATTCAATTGATCCATTCTTTGGAGAAGAACTTCACTAAATTTAATCTCATACCAAATTTTAAAGAAGGAGACATCACAGGTAGACCTTTAATGTCTTTTGAATGTGAATCACACATTGGGAAAATGGCATTTTGATTGAAAGACATTGGTAGTGAGGCAGTGACTGCGTTTTCACATGGACCTGATGGGCAGTGCACATTATGTAACTATAAAATGTTCAATTCCCACTGTTTATGATTCAACTTGAAGTGCAGAAAAAGTTAGGAAAACCTCAGAACAATACTTATTGAGAAATGAGAAGCTAGGAAGTGTGGAGTGGGACTCTCCTATCAGAGAAAATAGTTTCTATCTACCCTAACAAATCCTTTAATCATGTTAATCACCTCAATTAGATCCTTTAACCTTTCATACTTAAAAGAATACAAGTCTAGCCTATTCAACCCATCCTCATAATTTAACACTTTTAGCCCAGTAATTATTCCAGTGAATCAGCATTGTACCCCCTCCAAGGACAATATATTGTCCCAGATTTTGCTGCCAAAATAATGCTGAGTTTAATGCTCATGCCATTATTAGTGTGTACACTGTCCAATCATTTGTAGTGAGGAAGAGACACGTTGTGAATTGCGAACCACTGCAAGTTGTTGCATGATTTATAGTGTTCCATTGTTACCCTCCAGTGCCAACAGTTCACCCTCAGCCTTTCAAGAAATAGTTGCATTTGGACATTAATTTCCTATTAACTTAATCACCAAAAAGTTAGGGCAAATAATGAGGAGATTTGTTCAATTTCTCTGAAAGGAAACAATTGAAACTGTGAAGTCTCATCTCTAAAGTGAATTGCTCCTGTAAATTTTGAAAATTAAATTTAACCAGATCCCTCATTGCCCTTCCTGAGTGGAGGCATGAAGGAAAAGGTCTAGCTATTTGGGTATGTCTCTACATGCCCTATTCTTGCAAAATCGGGGCAATTCTTCCTGAGGTGCTGTGCTCAGAACTGAATGCAGTATTCCAGATGTGGTCTACCCAAAGCTTTACACAGTGCACCATTATATTCCAGCCCCATTTTAATGAAGGCGAACATGCCATTTGTCTGCTTGATTACTTTTTGTACTTGTCCATTAGCTTTAGTGATTTTTGTACACATACTAGTAAATTGCTCTGCTTCTCCCCAGTTGCTAGTTTCTTGGTATTTAGAAAATTGTCTGAATTATTTTCTTAGTCTCAAATTGAATGACCTTGCACTTCCCCACATTGAATTCCATGTGACCCAGTCTTTCCCACTCAATCTATAAATGCCCCTTTACAACTTTTTGCTCCTATCTAATTACTCACTGGGAGGACTTATGGCACAGTGGGTAGTGTCCCTGCCTCTGAGCCAGAAGATCTTTGAGTCCAAACACAAGACTAAACGGCCAAGTATGTGTGTTTGTAATACGGCCAAACAAGTTGATTATCAACCTGCAAGTCCTTCCAACTCACACCAATGGCAGGCAGTAAGAGTGGGAGAGGTTCCTGGTCAGCCATGTGATGGAAAGGAAGTTGAAGCCTCAACTATCACTATCCATAGCTCCAGACTACAACATTCATGTAAAAGTTCATGTTGCCACGTCAGCTCAGACTCCCTGAGTGTAACACACCACCACTACATACTTACTATCCCACCTGAATAATCTAACCATTTACTCTTCAAATGAGGTAATCGATTCCCTCTAGGATTGCGATGACACAATTTTATGTGGCCTTGCTTTGGGAATTAATTGCCAGGATGCAATCATGGACAATGCCCAGCATGCATCAGTGCAGTTCTCTTCAGTGGAACTGGGAGTGTTGTCTTGCCTTCGGCAACAACCCTGTTTGTTTATATTTTTGTTCTCCAATTGATTCCAAATCAAGCTGGAACACCAATTTCAGAACCTTTCTGAGATAAGGGAGCTAAAAGTCAAATATGGAGTTACAAAGCAAGAGATAATGGTTTGGCTGCTCATTATACTCTCCACTTGAGTTTCCTTCCCATGGAAAAGAAGATCTGATGGGTATCTGATGGACAATCCATTACCACCTATTTTGCAGCCTGCTGAAGTTGAATTTCACTCCTTAAGTCTTACAGGAAACTATCTTCACTTAGTTATATTTTATTTTAAGGGGACAGACTGCTGAGGGAGGGACCACAATAATTACACCACTTAGATTTTACTTTGTTCATATTAAATGTTCAAAAATAATGGTTACTTAAAGATTTAGGCCCCAAAATTCATGTGGCTAGAGAGGACATAAAACCTGAGTTCCACCCAGGAAAGAATTTGTGGTGGGGGCTATTGTAATAAATTTAAGGGATTGAAGCATGACATCACTAGAAAAGGAAGAATGTCATACGATGCAGTTTAGTTTCACTTTTGTTTAGAGCAGAACACACACACACAGCTCTGCTGCTGATGCGTATTTAAGCTTTCTATCCAGGTATATCTGTTCTCATGTGCCTGGTCTTAATAAATTAACCCACAATGTGTTTGCACGATCCCTTATGAGTGATTGGTGCCTTTATATCATTATAAAAACACAACATGGTGTGCAGCAGTGGTGCCTTCTAAACAACATGGTTCTCAGCCTGGCAGCAGGTTAAGTACAGGTACGACATGGTAAACATTCTTAGATCATGCTACACGGTATAAGGTGACCCTTGACATTTTGGTCAGACTGCAACAGAGCCGAAGCATTGGAAAATGTTGGGAACACAGCATGCTGACTGTGCAGAAAAGCATTGAAGACACAGTGCTCAAGTAAAGAGCTGGTAAGCTGACGGATCCCTCATGGTGAGATTGCGGTGCATAGCCTGTCAGCTCAGTGAGTGGGACAATGTCGTGAGAGGACCAATGTCCAGTTAGCTCAGTCGGAAAAGGTGAGTGACCAGGATGTGGGCAGCTTGAATATGAGCAAGGGAGAATCCAACAAAAATACAAGACTAAAGAGAAACCTCATAAAAATCTGGCCAGAGAATGTTGCGATTATAACAGGTGGAGCTTTGGAAAAACATGAAAAAGCTTCTACAGCAACATTCATCCCAAGAGAAGTAAGGTCAAAGGGATATTGTCAAAATATCCACAAAATTCCCCAGTTTCAATTGGGATGCAGCAGACCTACTATCCGAATTCAAAAGGTTTAAACCACATATGGAGTAATGATTTCTTGATTCTGGTGTGTCTGAACCAGATAAACTAGCCAAAAGAATTTGCCTAGCAATTTGGAATGAATGTCTAAGGTTATGATCCCAGCTGATATTACTACTAGACAAGTCAGATCCCAGAGTGGAACCCAGATTGATAGATCCTAACATTTATTTTTTGTTTAGAAACACGGAGGGTGGTTACTGAACAGAGTCACATGAGTCAGCTGATGAACTTTTAACAAAAGATTAAGACATTTATTCAACAAGAAAAGATGAATTATATTACAATACTCCTTCACCCACAACTATAACCTTACAAATATATACAGATTCATAAGGATAACACAAGTTACAAAAGCTACTTTATACTCTAAATTTCACAGTAAGTATGCAGTCCATGTAAACCATTGGCAACCTGGGCTCATACACACCACACTCTGAAACCAAGTGACAGATGCCACCCCAAACAATTGCTTTGGATCTCTCATCAACTCCCCCCAAGAAGCTTGTCACGTGGTGAGCCAACCAGTCTCACTGAACTCTGTCTTTCACACAAGGATTTCCAATCTTCACTCTCAAAGAACTCACTTTGGAATCTTCTCCCAGGGTTTTGAACTCTCCTTTGATATTCCTCTCCCCAAATTGTCATGTACATTCAAGATTTCTTCCACGCACTCTCTCTCAGACACTGCTGTGCTAACAGAACACCACTGCTTCCCATGCCCATAGTAAAGAGTTACAGACCATTGCTGTCTCCTTGGGTCTTCTGGCTTTTCAGAAGCCTATTTTGCTTGAAGTCTGCATCCTGCAGATTTCTCCTTTTAAGCTTGGAGCCTTTCTCTGCTCCTTACTCTTAACTTCACATAACAGGACGTCTTCCAGATTCCTGTTCTTTCCCTTTGACTAGAAGGTCTTTTCACTCGGGTCACCTCTTCTTCTGTAGCTCCATCCTGTCCATCTTCTTGCCCACTTTAGTTTGAGACTTGCTATTTGTCCCTCTCCTACGCTGGTTCTGCTGGCAACTCCTTTCAACCTCAGAGCATAATCACCAACTGAACTCAAACTGCTTTCAGTTTCTCTGTCCCTGTGTGGGCTTCCTTTGCTAGGCAACAGCCCAGTTTTCTACCTTGTGTTTGTTTTAACTCCCTTTCAAGAGTCGTAAAACCTCTTTATAATGCAGGCACCTTTTAAAGTGAAACTAAAGCTCAAGTTCCCCCACTTCTTAACACACAAATACAGAAGTACAAATTAAACTTAAACTTAAACTCATTCCTTAAATTTAAAACTTAAACAGCCACAAATACAAATATAACTTATTTAAACTGTCGCTGGGTGCCTCACACTACAAAGGCTGAACACATCAGGATTAACAGCAGAAGAGCTAAAGGATCCCCAAGAGATGTGGACTACATTGGAAAACCAGTTCAGAATCAGGTTAACCTTCTGTATTCATCAACTAGAGTTCATGTCATTTCGACAACAGCGTACAGAATCCATAGACCGCTCTGTCAGCAGATTCAGAGAAAAGGGTACACATTGTGATTTTTAAATGCAGAACGAGCAGGCAGAATTATTGAGTTGGTGACCACATCTACTCCGAGGAGACGTCCCCAAAAGACCTGCTAGACAAGTCCAAAACATATAGCATCGAGGAACTACTCAAGGGTGGATGTAAATGATCATAGACTATGGATGTGAATAGACAATACAAAATGGGTACCTTCAAGCAATAAGAGTGACCATCCAGTATCCTATCAGAAATGTACACGAGGCATTTGACAAACCAGAAAATGACGATGATGTGCACAACAAGATGAAGAGCGGTGAATACGTTTCACATGTCAATCTCGTGGAAAACATAGATGCCATCTCGCCATCTGAGGTGTTTGCTAAGATTCAAATTATCTCCCCTATGAAAGTTGGTAACTACTCATTATTGGCCAAGATTGACATGGGGTAAATGCCAATCTACTACCCCAATGAATTCTGAAAGACATGTATCTACAGCCATGGTGAAACGTACTGCTATGAAACTTTCAGTGTACAATGGCTCACTAATTCCGTGTGCAGGTTCCATAGTCCTGGAATGCAAGTACAATCAATCCTCACGGGTGTTACAGATATTCTACATCATGGAAACTAAAGGCCCAGTGATTACAGGTGTACTGGCATGTCATGGCCTTACGCTAATAAAACTCAATGCAATCAGTCAGACATTACAAGGCAGATGCAGGCAGGGACTATTCCACTCACCTCAGTTCATGACCTAACATTGAAACATGCAAAATGTTTCAATAAAATTGGCAGTTTCAATGAAACTGCAACATTACACTTGCCGGAGAATGCAAGTCTGTCCATTGATCTGGTACGTTTTGCACAATGCTACAAGGAGAAATGGTGAAAGATTCCATATTACAGAAATTATGGAAAACCATCAGTGAAAGATGGCCAGATTCAATTCAGCATGCCCACAAACACATGAGACCACTTTGGCCTTATCAGGATGAGTTAAGCATCTCCTGGGATGTAATTTTTAAAGGCAGGAAGGTGATCATACCGCAATCTTTGCGACATGATATTTTACTTCATTACTCACACATGGGCATAGATCAGATGAGAAGACTTGCAAGAGGGGCGGTTTTATTGACAGGAAGAGGTTTAATTTAAACAATCCTGATTTCTCCCCTTGCCACCTGTCCATAAACAGAAAGGTGTTTTTGATTTTGATTTCCCTCCCTTATAATCGGTGGTGTGTTTTCCCAACCCCTCAGTTTTGATGTGATCCAATTTTCTACTAATAATCCCACAGGAAACTCGAGATAGGATGAACTAAAAGGGTTCATTTATGTGCACACATCAAACGTGTGAGGAGGGTCACAATGTGGCCTCCTTTTCATTCATACAATCAAGGTGGGATAGAGAACAGAAAGAGGTACAGGGCAAAGACTCCAGACAAAATAAGAATCATTGTTTCACATACGTCCAGAATCCAGAATCAAAGTCTAATGGTGTGTTCTTTGACAGAGTAAGCAGGCTGAATGTGGATGCTGGATAATCCGCTTTTCCAGTAGAGATGACTTCTACGATGGGATAGGCGCATAGAGATGATTTAGTCTTGTAGGCTCTGGTACAGAAGTTCCAGTGGAGACAACATAGATGGGGTCCAGGCATTCAAACCTGGAATGGAGCTCTGGTTGTGTTGCTGCCTGCTAGATGGTAAAATGGCAGTCTGCCTTTTGCAGCTCCACAAGTCTGGATAACTCGTGGCTTGGGGGGGGGGGGCTGGTGGGGGATGTCATGTGACATGACTGTCACTTCTCCACTTTGGTTTGGACAAAGGATGCATATTCCTTGACTGGATTCTTGGCATGGTTAATATTTCAATGATTAATAAGTTCATGTATATGAACAGTCTATTGACCTGGTATGAATAATGACATTGAAGTTGTTGTCAAGAAGTGCAAGGCACGTCGAGAGCATATGCCAAGTCAGCACAAAGAACCTTCGATTCTACATGAAGTTCCTGCTTAACCTTCATCCAAAATTGCATCCGAACTCTTTCATTGACACTGACTTCCTCATCATCGTCGATACTTCATCAAATACTCCACTATTCAAAAATTGTACAATATATCAGGCACAACTCTAAGTGCTATTTTCAGTTTATCTGGTGTATGTAGAGAAATCATTACAGATGACATTCCACAATTTATTGGTAAGCCATTTCAGGATATGTGTGAGAAGTAGAATATTGATTGCACTACTTCTTCTCCTCATCACCTGAGATATAATGGCCTAGTTGAACAATTGATTTGCATTGTGAAACTCCTTATTCTCAAATGTAGACAGACCAAGCAAGATTTACACATTGCAATGTTAAATCTGAGACCAACACCTTTAAGTGCAACAATTGCATCACCAATAGAACTCATGTTTGGCAGACCAGTGTGTACCAATTTACCGACTCTTATCCATCCTTAGAACGTAGACAGCAACTTTTCAAACTAGAAGAGAAGATGACCAATATGCATGATGAAAATGTGGGTACAGAATTGCCAAGTTTACAGCTGGAACAAAAAGTTCATATCCAGGATCCCACTGAAGGTATGTGGCAACCAGCTGAGGTGACAAGGATTTGTTCGGAATCAAGGTAAGACCATAAGACCATAAGACATAGGAGCAGAAGTTAGGCCATTCGGCCCATCGAGTCTGCTCCACCATTCAATCATGGCTGATAAGTTTCTCAACCACATTCTCCCGCCTTCTCCCCGTAACCTTTGATCCCCTTACCAATCAAGAACCTATCTATCTTGGTCTTAAATACAATCAATAAGGTCCTGTAAAGTTATTACATGCAGAGACACAATGGTGAGATGAAGCTGAAGACAAATCAGATCCATTCCAGCTCCTCAACCACTGTACAGTCCTATTGTATCTAGGACAAGATCTCAAATGCAACCAGTAACAACTTCTAGGAATGACAATCCCACAGATCACTGTGAGCAATTAAAGAAACCTCCAGCAAGATTGCTATTTCAAGATCTGGGCAAACCATCAGATTACCCCTATGCTTTAGAGACTCAGATTCACTACTTCCATGTATTAGTAACTAAACATGAATATGTATTGCAAATAGTTATACTTCTTTCGAGGGGGACAGGTGTAGTATCTTTAAAAAGGGGGGCGTTGTAATATGCTTTAAGGGATTGAAGCATAACATCACTAGAAAATAAGTATTTCATGTGATGCAGTTTAGTTTTTCTATAGCTTAGAGCAGAGCTATCTGTATGTGCTCTGCTCTAGGCAAAAGAGAAACTGAACTGGATCACATGTACATCTGTTCTCATGTGCCAGTCAACATCCTGGTGTTTACCATTGACCAGAAACTGAACTGGAATAGCCATATAAATACAAAAACGAAAATGCCTGGAAAAACTCAGCAGGTCTGACAGCATCTGCGAAGAGGGATACAGTTAACGTTTCGAGTCCGAATGCAACCAATTTTTAAATGTATTTCCATCCATTGTTTTATCGCCACCTTTTAGCCTATTTCGATCCCCCTTACCCCCACCCCACCCCCACTAGGGCTATCTGTACCTTGCTCGTCCTGCTTTCCACCCCTAATGTCACATATTAACACATTCCTTAGATAATATCACCACCGTCAACACCTCTTTGTCCTTTTGTCTATGACATCTTTTGGCCATCTCCACCTATCACTGGCCCTCTATCCAGCTCTACTTGTCCCACTCCCCCTTAAACCAGCTTATATTTCACCTCTCTTCTATTTTTCCTCAATTCTGATGAAGAGTCATTTGGACTCGAAACGTTAACTGTATCCCTCTTCACAGATGCTGTTAGACCTGCTGAATTTTTCCAGGAATTTTTGTTTTTGTTCTCGATTTCCCACAGTGTTTTGCTTTTAGTCATATAAATACTATGGCTACAAGAGAAGGTCAGAGGATAGGGATCCTGCGGAGACTAACTCACCTCCTGACTCCCCAATGCCTGTCCATCATCTGCAAGACACATGTCAGGAATTTGATGGAATTCTCTCCACTTGCCTGGATGAATGCAGCTCCAACAAAATTCAAGAGGCTTGACACCATCCAGGATAAACCGTCCGCTTGATTAGCACATCTTCCACAAACACTCACTCGTTCAACCACCAACTCACAGTGGCAGCAGTGTGTACCAGCTACAAAATGCACTGCAGGGACTCAGCAAGGCTCCTTAGATAGCACCTTCCAAACCCACGACTACTACCATCTAGAAGGACAAAGACAGCAGACAGATGGGAACACCGCCACCTGGAAGTTCCCCTCGATGCCATTCACCATCTTGGCTTAGAAATATATTGATGTTCCTTCACTGTCTCTGGGTCAAAATCCTGGAACTCCATCCCTAATAGCACTGTGGGTGTACCTACACCATCATGGGCTGCAGCGGTTCAAGAAGGCAGCTCACCAGCACCTTCTGAAGGGTAATTAGGGATGGGCAATAAATGCTGGCCTAGCTAGCAATTCACACATCCCATGAATGAATTTTTAAAAAGGGGTCTTAATAAATGGACCCACAGCTTGTTTACCCAATCCCTTATGAGTGATCGATGCCTTTACATCATTATGAAAACACAACAAGACCAGTGTCCAGGGGCATATTGAGAGAGGTTTCTCCAGCTATCGTGGGAAATTCTACTCTCTCTGCCCTGGAAAGTGCTCCAGTGAACTCATGCACAATTAATCCCCTTGCATCCGTCTGAAGACCCCAGGATTTTAGAAAGACTGTAATCATAGCACTCTTTCTGACTACTCCCATGCTCATCTCATGTTCTGGTGAGGGCAGCCTTAAAAGACGAAAGATTGTGGGATTTAATGTGCATAATACACTGAGAACACTGTTGGGTTCTGCCAACACGGAACAGAAAGTGTATATTTAAAAATGGTATACTTATTGCTGTTTCTTATTTTTAAACTGATGAACAAAGGCAATTAAGATGGTTGACCCTCTGTCTGGGAGTTATCCACAGCAGTCTCCAGAACAAAAAAATTCTCTTCTCAGTTTCGGGAATGTCACACCTCGTTATGCCTAGGGAGCTACTAACAGACAATCGGGACTGTTTAGACCAATTTCAAAGGGAGCTACAGGAATTCCATTTGCATTTGATAAGCCAATCTTGCTAGCAGAGTCAGTGGGTCTACTGAGAATGGCTTCCCAAACACCAGACGCTTAACATAAATGGCACCCCTTTCAACCTATAATATAATCAGTCCTGAAAACAAAGCCAGTTCCCGGATGTTGGATAAACACCCCTTTTTGAAGACATTATGAAGAAGGAAGGTTACATGACCCAAGACTCTGGCCTTTTGAACAGCTTAATATTACATTGAGCTGCTCACCCAATTTGCTGTTTTACCATCTGACCAGCAAGCGGCAAAGAAGCCGGCTCTGTCCAGACAGGACACTGGCTCATCTAACCTGACTCTGCTGGAAGATTTTGTACTATCGCCTACAGAACCAACACAACCTCTGCATGCCTACTTCATCTTATGACATCAGCATCAGCTGAAAAGTGAATCTTACACCACCAGTCTCTAGCCAGCCAAACCCTAAACGCCTACGTTACACAATTCCTCATTGGACTCTGAATTTGAGACTCTGGAACTCATGTGGACCAATATTTAGTTTTTCTGTGATCCTTGTACTGTTAACCTCCTTTTCTTTATCCCTCCTTTACTGTGTGAATGTGGAGTGGGGCGTTACAGATGCTCCTTTTGCGGATTTTTAATGTATGAAATAAACTAACCTTCTGAGTTAATCCTAACTCGAGTTTGTTGTGGATTATTAATACAATTGGATCACACCAAAATCAAGGGGTTGGGAAAAAAATGCCACCGCTTATTTTTTAAAACAGACTATTCAAAACACCCTCTGTTTATGGACAGATGGTAAGAGGAAGACAGGGCTGTCTGAACTAACCCCCCTCCCAATCCCTGTCCTTCACAACACGCTGAATATAGAAAGTTCAGAGGGGAAGTGAAAAAGCAAGAGAGAGTTTGAAAAGAGGCTGGCAGCTAACATAAGAGAATCCAAAAGCCTTCTATAGGCATATAGATGGTAAAAGGAGGATAGGGGCCAATTGTGAACCAAAAAGGAGATTTGCTTATTGTTATAGGGTGGCTGAGTAGTGCTGTTAATGATAGAGTTGATCTGCAGACACTTCTTGGGTGGAAACATTAAGTTTATTTATACTATACTTAACAGCAACCACACATGTGCTTTCAACTTCAACTCTACCTCTACGCTGACTGCTGAAGTAGCCCGAGCTATTGGTTACTGCAGATCATGTGATCTTGCCTTACAAGTTATTCTTAAAGATACATTGCACACTAAATAAAACCATAATTACTAGATTCCTCCCCCTTTAACTTAGCTACACATATTATACATTTTTCAAGATAACATAATATTTACACTGGGTAAGGAATTTATAAGTTCAGTCTTTCAGGTGGTTTCCTGGTACGTGTGGAACATCACAGCTCCACAACTTCAGATTCTTTGTCAGGAACCTCCTTTTCCGGAGTTGCCTGAACATCAGGTGCTTCAATGGGCACTTGGGGTTCTGTATCCTCAACTCTTATGGGAACATCAGACATGTCCGTCCTGGGTTGAGTATCCTCAACAGGAACTGCAGACCCAGTCATGATCACTGGTGGAACCAAATCTTGGTGATTTGTCTCTCTCTTCCTTAAATAGTCTGGCCTTCCACCTCCACATGGTAAGATAGAGGCCCAGTCACTCCACTTATTTCACCCGGTAACGACTTTGGTTTTCCCCGAAATTTTTCAGGTATACGAGCTCTCCCACAGTAAAGTTCCTCTCATGTCTATGCCAGTCATGTCTAGTTCTCTGGCTTGCCTGACTCCTTTCCACCTTCCCCTCTAAATTCAGTATTAATAAGCTCAATCTCATCCTGAGACGGGGTTTCAACAATAACTCCGCAGGTGTGACACCTGTTGTTGTGTTAGGTATAGTCCTGTAATGAAAAAGAAAGCATGCTAGCTTGGTTGCCAAGGAATCTCCAGTTAGCTTTCTCATGCCTGCCTTGGAAATATGAGCCTCCCTTTCAGCCAGTCCTTTTGAGGAAGGGTGGTACGATGCAGTTTTCACATGAGTGATACCGCTGAGGCTGATAAACTGTTGAAACTCAACACTCGTAAATGCCGTGCAGTTATTGGAAATGACTACTTCTGGTAGTCCATGAATGGCAAAACTCTGACATAGTTTCTCAATTGTAGCAGCCGACGTTGGTGACTTCACCTCATATACGTCCAACCATTTTGAATGGGCATCGACAATGAGCAGAAACATTGTTCCCAGGAAAGATCCAGCATAGTCAATATGTAACCGCACCCAGGGTCTACCTGGCCACTCCCATGGGTGTAATGGAGCTGTCACTGGCAACTTTTGGAGTTACTGACATTGAACATAGTGCTTTACTAAACTCTCTATTTCACCATCCATCCCAGGCCACCATAGATAGCTACGTGCTATGGTCTTCATTTAGGAAATTCCTGGATAGGCACTGTGTGGTTCAATTAAAAGTGGCTCCTTTCCCTTTGGAGGAACTATCACTCGTGCTCCCCACACGAGTGGTTATTTCATGTCATCTGTTGAAGTGCGGTTTCATTTAGTCAGATACAGGTTCCTTTGACCAGCCATGCAGCACTTGTTCTTATACCTGAGATAGGACTGGACCCTGGCTTGTCCAGTCTCTAACCTGTCGAGCACATACCAGCGAGGAATCTAAGAAATTTAACAGTAAAACAAGTTCCTGTGGAACTGGGTCATGCTCATCATTTTCTTGTAAAGGCAAACGACCCAGGGCGTCAATGTTTGTGATTTGATTGTCAGGCCTATGTACGAAAGTGTATTCGTATGCTGCCAGAATTAAAGCCCATCGTTTTATTCTTACTGAGGGTATGGGCGGTATAGCTTTGTCCTCACTAAACAATCCTATCAATGGTTTGTGGTCTGAAACGATTGTAAAAAAGAGGCCATGTACATACTGGATAGGCCTTTTTTTTCTATCTGTGAGTATCCCTTTTCCGCTGTGGTGAGCGTTCTTGACATGTTAGCTGTTGGCCCTTCTGTGCCATCATCCATCCAATAAGAGAGCACTGCTCCAACTCCATAGGGAGATGCGTCACATGTCAATACCAATTCTTTTGCCTGGTCATAATGCACTTTGGACGAGTGCAACAACTGTTTCACCTTTATGAAAGCTTCTTTCTGGGGCGCCTCCCAAGACCAATGCTGGTTCTTTTTGAGTAGAGAATGCAGGGGGGCCAGCACTGCAGATAAATTGGGTAAGAACCACCCATAATAGTTGATCATTCCTAGGAATGGTTTGAGCTCTGAGGCATTCTCTGGTGCAGGTGCCTCTCTTATGGCTCTCACTTTCTCCTCAACCGGATGGAGGCCCTGTGAATCTACCCAGTGACCCAAATAGATCACCTCCCTCACTTGGAATGTGCACTTTTCCTTTTTTAAATGCACTCCAGCTTGCAAGAAAAGTTTTAAGACTTCTTCTAAGCTTTCCAAATGCTCTTTTTCAGTGAATCCTGTCACCAATACATCATCTACATAAACTACTACCTGGCGCAGTCCCTGCAGTAAGATTTCCATTGTTCTCTGAAAAATGGCACAAGTGGAGGAGACACTGAAAGGTAACTGTGTATATTGGTACAACCCTTTATGGGTATTAATTGTGCCAAATTCCCTGGAGGCATTTTCCATCTCAAGTTGTTGATAAGCATGACTCATGTCAAGCTTTGTGTACGTTATCCCTCCTGCCAGCTTGGCATGCATGTCTTCAAATTTTGGAATGTGGTACCTGTCTAGTTTAGCTACTTTATTAACCGTCAGTTTGTAGTCTCCACAAATTCGGACACTTTGGTCAGGCTTAAGGACAGGGTCTATGAGTGCTGCCCATTCTTAGAACTGAACAGGTTATATAACGTCCAGTTTCTCTAGTCTGTTCAGTTCAATGTCAACTTTTTTTCGCAGGGCATATGGCACTGGCCTTGCCTTCATGAAGGGAGGGGTTGCTTCTGGATCCACATGAATCCTGGCTTGCAGGCCCCGGATTCTCCCAAGTTCAGCCTTGAAGATGGTGGAGTACTTTGTAAGTAGCTCCGGTAGCCCACTTGCTATCAACTGGAAAATTTCTGCCCGTTCTAACTTAATCTCCTTTAACCAATTTCACCCCAGGAGGCTTGGTCCTTCACGTCTTCACCTACTACCATCATCAAGAGTAGCTTTGCCGATTGGCTTCCATAATGGACAGTTACTTTGCTTGTGCCTTTTACTTGAATGTCTTCACCCGTATATGTTTTTAGTTTGGCAGCTGTTTCTTCTAAACTTAATTGATGTTCACCATTATTCAAATATCTGAAGGTATGTCCCCCAATTCCTGTAGTGGAAGCTCCTGTGTCTACTTCCATTTTAACAGGTTTTACTTTCACTGTGACAAATATTGGTTCTGTCTTTCCAACTTTCAGATTAAACAATGAGTAAGTGTCTGAATTTGTTGTTTCAGGTTCTTCCACACTGTAGATTTCACTGGGCTTCTTCTTTTGTTTACAAGCCTGCTTGAATCTTTCCTTGCACTGCCTCACCATATGTCCATTTCTGTGACAATAGTAGCATTCGATTTTTTTAAACTGCCAATCGTTAAAAGACTGATTGTTTCCACCTCTATTAAAATTATTCTTTGATTTTGCTGCTAAGTTATTTTTCGATTATTGGGGGCTATTTCCTGCTTCTCAGCAGAATCTCGCTTTGTTGCCCTACATTTGGCTGAGGATTCCCGCCCGATGTGGAGGACGGTGCCATATTGGTCACTCTGTATTGCTTTTGAATCTCTTACAGCGCTTCCTGTGGCCAGCACTATCTCTAGCGCCTTCTTGAAATCCAATTAACTTCAGACAATAATCTTTTCTGAATAGTGTCACACACTAAACAATTTCTGAGCATGTCATTCAGAGCTGTACCAAACTCACAATAATTCCATTAGCTCCTTCAAATTTGCCATGTAACATGCAATTGCCTCATCCGGGGCTCTGTTTTGTGCATTAAACCTGAACCTCTGGATCGTGACTAAGGGCTTGGGTTGAAAGTGACCCTTCACGAGGTCCACCAATTCGTCAAAATTCTTCAAATCTAGGACACTGGGTGTCATCAAACTTCAAATCAGATTGTAGTTTATGCTCCCACAAGTACTCAAAAGAATCGCTCACCTCTTCTCTTTCCCCACAATCTCATTTGCTTGAAAAAAAAAATGAGGCATTCTATGTATTGAGACCAATCATCTGTGGCACGTTCAAAAGGATCAATTTTCCCAAACTGTGGCATTTTGAGAGGGTATAACTTCTTCAATTCTAAGGGAGCTTGCTACTTAGAATCACTGGGTGAGGTACAGTGCTGATTTCTCTTTTAACCAGATTTCTGCTGTTCAATCCTGTTTTATCCTCATCACCAGTTTGTTGTAGAGTGGCCGAGTTGTGCTATTAATGATAGAGTTGATCTGCAGACATTTCTTGGGTGGAAACTTTAAGTTTATTTACAATATACTCAACAGCAACTACATGTGTGTTTTCAACTCCAACTCCATTTCTACACTGACTGCTGAGGAAGCCTGAGCTACTCTCCTATTGGTTACTAAAGATCATGTGATCTTTCCTTACAAGTATTATTCTAAAGGTACATTGCACACTAAATAAAACCATAATTACTATATTCATGAGGGCAGAGGGGATAGCTGAGGTTTTAAATGAATGGTTTGCGTCCGTCTTTAGCAAGGAAGAAGATGCTGCACAGGCGACGGTGAAAGAGGAGGAAGTTCAGAGACCTGAAGGGCTTGAAATTGATAAGGAGGAGATACTGGATAGGCTGTGCATACTTAAAGTGAATAAGGCACCAGGACCATATGAGATGCACCCAAGGAAACCGAGGGAAGTGAGAGTGGAAATTGCAGAGGCACTGCCCATAATTTTCTAGTCTTCCTTAGACTCAGTGGGGTTGAGATGGATGGCGGGGGAGGGGGGTGGTGAGAGGCAGTGCCAGAGGACTGGAGAATTGTAAGTGTTACACCCTTGTTCAAAAAAAGGGTGTAAAGATAAGCCCAGCAACTACAGGCTGGTCAGTTTAACATTAGTGGTGGAGAAGCTTCTAGAAATGATAATTCAGGACAAAATTAATAGTCACGTGGACAAAAGTGTGTTAATTAAGGAAAACCAGCATGGATTTATTAAGGGAGAATCATGTTCAACTAACTTGTTGGAGATTTTTGATGAGGTAACTGAGTGGGGTAGATGAGGGCAATGCTGTGGTGTGCATGAACTTCCAAAAGACATTTGATAGAATGCCTCACAACAGACTTGTGAGCAAAGTTATAGCTTATGGAATAAAAGGGACAGTAGCGACGTCAATACAAAATTGCCTGAGTGACAGGAACAGCAAGTAGTGATTAATGGATGTTTTTTGGACTGGAGGAAAGTTTGTAGTCAAGTTCCCCAGGGGTTGGACCCTTGCTCTTTCTGATATATATTAATGACCTCGACCTTGGTGTACAGAGAATAATTTCAAAATTTGTGGAAGATACAAAACTTGGAAGCATTGTGGACTGTGAGGAGGATAGTGTAGAACTTTGAAAGGACATAGACAGGTTGGTGGAATGGGCAGAAAGAAGAAAGCAAAGTGACAATTCTAAAGGGGGTACAGGGACGTGGGTGTAAATGTCCGTAATTTATGGAAGGTGGCAGGGCAGGCTGAGAGTGCAGTTCATAAAGCATACAATATCCTAGGCTTTATTAATAGTAGTATAGAGTACAAAAGCAAGGAGGTTATGCTAAACTTATATAGAACACTGGTTCAGCCTCAACTGGAGTATTGTGTCCAATTCTGGGCACCGTACTTTAAAGTAGATGTGAAGATATTAGAGAGAGTGCAGAAATGATTCACAAAAATGGTTCCAAGGCTGGTGAACTTCAGTTACATAGATAGATTAGAGAAGCTGGTGTTGTTTTCCTTGGAGAAGAGAAGGCTGAGAGGAGATTTGACAGAGGTATTCAAAATCATGTGGGGTCTGGACAGGGTAGACAGAGAGGAACTGTTTCCATTGGTGGAAGGATTGGGAACCAGAGGGCACAGATTTAAGGTAATTAGCTAAACAAGCAATGTTGACATGAGGAAAACCTTTTCATGCAGTGAATGGTTAGGGTCAGGAATGCACTGCTTGAGTGTGTGGTGGAGGCAAATTCAATCAAGGCATTTAAGAGGGAATTGGGTCATTATCTGAAAAGAAAGAATGTGAAGGGCTATTGGGAGAAGGCTGGGGAGTGGAACTAGGTAAATTGATCCTTCAGAGAGCCAGCTAAGAAACCACAGGCTGAATGGCCTCCTTCTGTGCTGTAACCATTCTGTGATTTATTTATGCCTGACTGCTGTGTTGTCACTTTGGTAAGTGGTTAGTCCGTAGCTTGCACATCTCTTCTGGTGTATAATTCTGGTCAGCATGACACATTGGGACCATTCAGAAGCTAGAGGCCGTCTGTAGGTTCAAACTTCTGAAGGGCAATCAATTAAAAGACAAATGCAAATAAATATGTATTGAGGTAGAAAATGATCAAAAGCCGCAATTGGTTGCCAGGAATAAAGCTCGAGGCCAGGACAATGACTCATTTAAAAAACAATAAGGTGGTTTAATAGGTTGAAATTCTGAAGGATGGCACAAAATGTCCAAAGGGCTTTCTTTTCCAGATTTACCCTGTGATCTCTAAATCCTTTGTTTGGGATTGATGCTTTGCATTTGTCAACGAATTATGGCTCCCCATCAAAGTTTTACTTGTGGCTTTTTTAAAAATTCATTTGCAGGATGTGGGCTTCGCTGGCTGGGTCAGCATTTATTGCCCATCCCTTGTTGCCCTTGAGAAGGTGGTGGTGAACTGCCTTCTTGAACCGCTGCAGTCCATGTGGTGTAGATGCATCCACAGTGCTGTTAGGAAGGGAGTCCCCGGATTTTGACTCAGTGACAGTGAAGGAACGGCAATATATTTCCAAGTCAGGATGGTGATTGGCTTGGAGGGGAATTTCCAGGAGATGATGTTCCCATCTACCTGCTGCCCTTGTCCTTCTAGATGGTGGTGGTCGTGGGTTTGGAAAGTGCTGTTGAAGAAGCCTTGGTGAATTCCAGTACACACTGCCGCTACTGTGCATTGGTGGTGGAGGAAGTGAATGTTTGTGGATGTGGTGCTAATCAAGCAGGCTGCTTTGTCCTGGATGGTGTCAAGTTTTTTGAGTATTGATGGAGCTGCACTCATCCAGGCAAGTGGGGAGTATTCCATCACACTCCTGACTTGTGCCTTGTAGATGGTGGACAGGCTTTGGGGAGTCAGGATGTGGGTTACTCATTGCAGGATTACTAGCCTCTAACCTGCTCTTGTAGCCACAGTATTTTTATGGCTAGTCCAATTCAGTTTCTGGTCAACGGTAACTCCCAGGATGTTGATAGTGGGGGATTCAGTGATGATAATGCCATTGAACATCAAAGGGTGATGCTTGGATTCTCTCTTGTAGGAGATGGCCATTGCCTGACACTTGTGTGGCACCAATGTTACTTGCCACGTCAGCCCAAGCCTGGGTTTTGTCCAGGTCTTGCTGCATTTGGACATGGATTTCTTCAGTATCTGAGGAGTCACGAATGTGCTGAACATTGTGCAATTATCAGCAAATATCCCCACTTCTAACCTGATGATGGAAGGAATGTCATTGATGAAGTAGCTGAAAGATGGCTGGGCCAAGGGCACTATCCTGAGGAACTTCTGTAGTGATGTCCTGGAGCTGAGATTACTGACCTCCAACAACCACAACCATCTTCCTTTGTGCTAGGTATGACTCCAACCAGTGGAGTGTTTTTCCCCTGATTCCCATTGACTCCAGTTTTGCTAGGGCTCCTTGATGCCACACTTGGTCAAATGCAGCTTTGATGTCAAGGGCAGTCACTCTCACTTCACCTTGGGAGTTCAGCTCTTTTGTCCATGCTTGAACCAAGGAGCTGTGTGGTCCTGGCGGAACTCAAACTGGGCGTCAGTGAGCAGGTTATTGCTAAGCAAGTGCCACGGGTAGCACTGTTGATAACCCTTTCCATTACTTTACTGATGATTGAGAGTAGACTGATGGGGCGGTAATTAGCCTGGTTGGATTTGTCCTACTTTTTGTGTACAGGAAATACCTGGGCAATTTTCCACATAGCCGGGTGGTTGTCAGTATTGTAGCTGTATTGGAACAGCTTGGCTAGGGGCATGGCAAGTTCTAGAGCACAAGTCTTCAGTGTTATTGTGGGAATATTGTCAGGGCCCATAGCCTTTGCAGTATCCAGCGCCTTCAGCCGTTTCTTGATACCACATGGAGTGAATTGATTTGGCTTAAGACTGGCATTTATGATGCTGGGGACCTCTGGAGGAGGCTGAGATGAATCATCCACTCGGCACTTTTGGCTGAAGATTGTTGCGAATGCTTTAGCCTTATCTTTGCACTGATGTGCTGGGCTCCTCCATCATTGAGGATGGGGATACTTATGGAGCTTCCTCCTCCAGTGAGTTGTTTAATTGTCCACCACTATTCATGACTGGATGTGGCAGAATTGCAGAGCTTAGATCTGATCCATTGGATGTGGGATCACTTATGCCTGTCTATCACTTGCTGCTTATGCTGTTTGGCATGCAAGTAGTCCTGTGTTATAGCTTCACCAGGTTGGCACCTCATTTTAGGGTATGCTTGGTGCTACTTCTGGCATGCCCTCCTGCACTCTCCATTGAACCAGGGTTGATCCCCTAGCTTGATGGTAATGGTAGAGTGGGGGATATGCTGGGCCACGAGGTCCAGATTGTGTTCTAGTACAATTCTGCTGCTGCTGCTGCTGGCCCACTGTGCCTCATGGATGCCCAAGTCTTGATCTGTTTGAAATCTATCCCGTTTAGCACAATGGCAGTGCCACACAACAGAAGACAGAAAGCGGAATAAGAAAAGTGATAGTGAAATCAAGGGCAAGAATCAAACAGGGCCCCAGTGAAAAATAGTGGGAACAGGACAAGTAAGGTTAAAAAGACAAGTCTTAAGGCTTTGTGCCTTAACGCGAGGAGCATTCGCAATAAAGTGGATGAATTAACCCCGCAAATAGATGTAAACAGGTGTGATATAGTCGAGATTACGGAGACATGGCTGCAGGGTGACCAGGGACGGGAACTGAACATCCAGGGGTATTCAGTATTTAGGAAGGACAGACAAAAAGGAAAAGGCAGTGGAGATGCGCTGCTCCTTAAAGAGGAAATGAACACAATAGTGAGGAAAGATATTAGCTCTGACGATGTGGAATCTGTATGGGTAGAGCTGAGAAACACTAAGGGGCAAAAAACATTAGTGGGGGTTGTATATCGACCCCCAAACTGTAGTGGTGATGTTGGGAATCCATTAAACAGGAAATTAGAGACGCATGTAATAAAGGAACATCTGTGATTATGGGTGACTTTAATCTGCATATAGATTGGGCAAATCAAATTAGTAACAATACTGTAGATGAGGAATTCCTCAAGTGTATACGGGATGTTTTTCTGAACTAATACATTGAGGAACCAACGAGAAAACAGGCTATACTCGACTGGGTATTGTGTAATGAAAAAGGAATAATTGGCATTCTAGTTGTGCAAGGCCCCTTGGGGATGAGCGACCATAATATGATAGAATTCTTCATCAGGATGGAGATTGACGTAATTGATTCTGAGACTTGGGTCCTGAATCATAAAAAAGGAAACTTCAATGGTATGAGGTGCGAGTTGGCTATGGTGGATTGGGAAACTTAAAGGGATGACGGTGGATAGGCAATGGCAAAAAAAGACCGCATGGGTGAACTGCAACAATTGTTTATTCATGTCTGGTGCAAAAGTAAAACAGGAAAGGTGGCCAAACTTTGGCTTACAAGGGAAATTAGAGATAGTATTAGATGCAAGGAAGAGGCATACAAATTGGCCAGAAAAAACAACAGACCTGAGGATTGGGAGCAGTTTAGAATTCAGCAAAGGAGGACCAAGGGATTGATTAAGAAGGGGAAAATAGAATACAAGAGTAAGCTTGCAGGGAACATAAAAACTGACTGTAAATGTTTCTATAGGTATGTGAAGAGGAAAAGATTGAGTACAAATGTAGGTGCCTTACAGTCAGAAACAGGGGAATTTATAATGGGGAACAAAGAAATGGCTGACCAACTAAATACATACTTTGGTTCTTCAAAAAGGAGGACATTAATAACATACCAGAGATGTTGGGGAACACAGGGTTTAGTGAGAGGGAGGAACTGAATGAAATCAGCATTAGTAGGGAAATGGTGTTGGGGAAATTGATGGGATTGAAGGCCGATAAATCCCCAGGGCCTGATAATCTACATCCCATAGTATGTAAGGAAGTGGCCCTAGAAATAGTGGATGCATTGGTGATCATCTTCCGAGATTCTATGGACTCTGGAACAGTTCCTACAGATTGGAGGGTAGCTAATGTAACCTCACTTTTTAAAAAGGGAGGCAGAGAGAAAACAGGGAATTATAGACCAGTCAGCTTGACGTCGGTAGTGGGGAAAATTCTAGAGTCCTTTATAAAAGATTTAATAGCTGTGCAGGTGGAAAACAGTGGCAGAATCAAACAGAGTCAGCATGGATTTATGAAAGGGAAATGATGCTTGACAAATCTACTGGAATTTTTCGAGGATGTAACTAGTAGAGTTGACGTGGTTTATTTGGACTTTCGGAAAGCTTTCGACAAAGTCCTATGTCAGAGTTTGGCGTGTAAAATTAAAGCCCATGGGATTGGGGGTTGCATATTGAGATGGATAGAAAACTGGTTGGCAGACAGCAAACAAAGAGATAGGAATAAACGGGTCTTTTTCCGAATGGCAGGCAGTGACTAGTGGGGTACTGCAGGGATCGGTGCTGGGACGCCAGTTATTCACAATATATATTAATGATTTAGATGAGGGAACTAAATGTAATGTCTCCAGATTTGCAGATGACACAAAGCTGGGTGGGAGGGTGAGCTGTGAGGAGGATGCAGAGATGCTTCAGTGTGATTTGGACAAGCTGAGTGAGTGGACAAACGCATGGCAGATGTAGTATAATGTGGATAAATGTGAAGTTATCCACTTTGGTAGCAAAAACAGGAAGGTGGATTATTATTTGAATTGTTATAAATTGAGAGAGAGGATTGTGCAACGAGACCTGGATGTCCTCGTACACCAGTTGCTGAAAGTAAGCATGCAGGTGCAGCAGGCGGTCAAGAAGGCAAATGGTATGTTGGCCTTCATAGCCAGAGGATTCGAGTACAGGAACAAGGATGTCTTGCTGCAATTGTACAGGGACTTGGTGAGACCACACCTGGAATATTGTGTGCAGTTTTGGTCTCCTTATCTGAGGAAGGATGTACTTGCTTTAGAGGGAGTGCAGCAAAGGTTTACCCAACTGATTCCTGGGATGGAGGAACTGACATATGAGGAGAGATTGAGTCGATTAGGATTATATTCTCTGGAGTTCAGAAGAATGAGGGGGGATCTCATAGAAACCTATAAAATTCTAACAGGACTAGACAGGGTAGATGCAGGAAGGATGTTCCTAATGGTGGGGAAATCCAGAACCAGGGGTCACAATCTGAGGATATGGGGTCGACCATTTAGGACTGAGATGAGGAGAAATTTCTCCACCCAGAGAATGGTGAGCCTGTGGAATTCGTTACCACAGAAAGTAGTTGAGACCAAAACATTGTATGTTTTCAAGAAGGAGTTAGATATAGCTCTTGGGGCAAAAGGGATCAAAGGATATGGGGAGAAAGCGGAAGCAGGCTGTTGCGTTGGATGATCAGCCATGATCATATGAATGGCAGAGCAGGCTCGAAGGGCCGAATGGCCTACTCCTGCTCCTAGTTTTTTTTTGTTTCTACAACATGATGGGGGGTATCCTCAATGTGAAGGCAGGACTTCGTCTCCACATTGTTTATGCGCTGGTCACTCCTACCGATACTGTCATGGACAGTTGCATCTGGGTCAGGCAGGTTGGTGAGGATGAGGTCAAGTATGTTTCTTCCCCTTGTTGGTTCCCTCACCGCCTACTGCAGCCCCAGGCTAGCAGCAATTTCCTTTAGGATTTGGCCATCTCGGCCAATAGTGGTGGTACCGAACCACTCTTGGTGATGGACATTGAAGTCCCCCACCCAGAGTACATTCTGTGCCCTTGCCACTCACAGTGCTTCCCCCAAGTGACATTGAACATGAGAAGCATTGATTCATCAGCTGAGGGAGGGCGATACGTGGTAATCAGCAGGAGGTTTCCTTGCCCATGTTTGACCTGGTGATATGAGACTTCATGGGGTCCAGAGTCAATGTTGTGGATTCCCAGGGTAACTCCCTCCCAGTTGCCTAGCTTCCACTCAAAAGTGCTCTACTTATGCTTTTCCATTCGCTCAAGGATTCCTTAGTTTCTTCTTCATAGGATCACAAAGTAAGAATGTGGAACTCAGTCCCACAGGGAGTGGTTGAAGCAATTATCATAAGCATTTAAGAGAAAATTAGACAAGCATATGAGGGAGAAGGGAATAGAGGGCTACATTGGTAGATTTAGATGAGGAAAGGTGGGAGGAGGATAAACACCAGAATGGACTGATTGGGCTGAAATTTCTGTGCCATGTATTCTGTGTCACCTCTTACCATTAATCCTGTCTACTCTTTTCTTAATGATTCCATCTTGCATTCACTGAATGCTATGGAGCTACTAGAGAATCACTCTGCTCAAGTCATGGGTGATGCTGAGATCAGTGGGATATTGCAGGTGACAGATTAGTAAATATAGAATGTCCATACTTTGCATCCAGATGGGAGATTGATAAGGACAATGGCCATGTAACCCTACAATTTAGTGACAACTTTGATTCCAAACATACTTGGATGGTCTACAAAAGGCTGTGCTCATTCTATGTATGTGAGCTATTGCTCCCTTATCAGCCCTTGCATCATCAAATGGGACACTTCCAAGATAAGTGAAGTCCTTGACTACATTCAAACCAGTTATCCAATGGTGATCAATGGTCTAACAGATGGACTGCCAATAACTTGTTGATGCATTGCTTCAGTCCCCTTCAGACTAATAGCCCGTAGCCACTATCTAACCACCCTCAGATGAACGTACTCTTCAACATGCAAATCTTCCTGTATAATTTGTTTGGCGACTTTAGTCAGTAATATTGATAGATTAAATGGTTTCCATGGTAATAAAGGATGCAGCTTTGAGAAAAGAGTTGATTGGTTTATTTTACTTTTGAGTTGCTTGTAATGAAGGGGAATTTGTGCTATTTTAGAGATTATAGTTATATAGGGAAGGATTACTTATGTTGTGCACAGTTATTCATTCATGTTATGTGGGCTTGCATGGTCACGTTGGGCCAAAGAGCTCTGATGCGTTGTGATGTTCTAGGATGGGTAGTGGAAAGAAGGGATTGTCTGTTAAATGGAGGTGGGAAGAATGAGTTCTGTCAGCGATGACAATGATATGGTCTAACATATGGTTCCTCTCTCACCTCTAGCTCCAAACCTCTCCTTCCCTTCCACAATAGTATCCCAGGCTGTTGAGTGAGGCAAGGAAGCAGATAGCAGGGGCACTGGCAATAATTTTCAATATCTCTCTGGCCACAGGAGAGGTGCCAGAGGACTGGAGGACAGCCAATGTGGTACCGTTATTCAAGAATGGAGGAAGGGATAAACGAGGGAACTACAGGCCAATCAGTCTAACCTCGGTGGTGGGGAAACTATTGGAAGCAATTCTGAGGGACAGAATTAATCTACACTTGAAGAGGCAGGGATTAATCAAGGACAGTCAACATGGTTTTGTTAAGGGGAGGTCATGTCTGACTAATTTGATTGAATTTTTCAAAGAGGTGACCATGTGTGTAGATGAGGGCAATGCATTTGATGTAGTCTACTTGGACTTCAGCAAAGCTTTTGTTAAGGTCCCGAATGGGAGACTGATAACGAAGGTAAAAGCCCATCGGATCCAAGGCAATTTGGCAAATTGGATCCAGAATTAGCTGAGTGGCAGGAAGCAGAGGGTGATGGTCGAGGGGTGTTTTTGTGACTGGGTGTCTGTGTCCAGTGGGGTTCCACAGGGATCGGTGTTGGGTCCCTTGTTGTTTGTGGTATATATAAACGATTTGGACTTGAATGTAGGAGGGTTGATCTGTAAGTTCGTGGATGACATGAAAATTGGTGGGGTGGTAAATAGTGAGGACGATATCCTTAGATCACAGGAGGATATGGACGGGCTGGTCAGATGGACTGATCAGTGGCAAATAGAATTTAATCCGGATAAGTGTGAGGTGATGCACTTGGGCAGGACAAACAAGGCATGGGAATACACGATGAATGGTAAGACCCTGGGAAGTACCAAGGATCTATGGGACCTTGGTGTGCATGTCCACCGGTCCCTTAAGGTAGCAGGACAGGTAGATAAGGTGGTTAAGAAGACATATGGGATACTTGCTTTTATTAGCTGAGGCATAGAATATAAGAGCAGGGAGGTTATGCTAGAACTGTATAAAATGTTGATTAGGCCACAGCTAGAGTATTGCATGCAGTTCTGGAATCCGCATTATAGGATGGATGTGATTGCACTAGAAAGAGTGCAGAGGAGATTTACAAGCATGTTGCCTGGGCTGGAGAATTTTAGTTATGAGGAGAGATTGGATAGACTGGGGTTATTTTCCCTGGAGCAGAGGAGATTGAGGGGGGACATGATTGAGGTGTATAAAGTTATGAGGGGCATAGATAGAGTAGACAGGAAGGAACTTTTCACCTTGGTGGAGGGATCAATAACCAGGGAGCATAGATTTAAGGTAAGGGTCAGGAGGTTTAGAGGGGATGTGAGGAAGAACTTTTTCACCCCGGGGCTGGTGGGAATCTGGAACTCACTATCTAAAAGGGTGGTAGAGGCAGAAGCCCTCATAATATTTAAGAAGTATTTGGATGTGCACTTGCAATGCCATGGCATAGAAGGCTATGGGCCTAGTGCTGGAAAATGGGATTAGAATAGTTATGTACTTGTCTGACTGGCGCAGACTCGATGGGCCGAATGGCCGTTTTCTGTGCTCTAGACCTCTATGACTCTAACCTTTCTTGTCATTCTCAGTTCAAAACATATTCATGCCACATAAAGGGACTGGATCACTTTCGCCAAAATCTCCTGAGGTGACTAATGAAGATCGGCTGTGAAGACTAAATCCCTGACACCAAATTCCTTAAAAATGCTGACGTGATGAGCTTTGATTCTCCGATCATGAAGGCACACTTTTGATGGTCAGATCACGTGGTGCTGATGAACAGGAGCCAAGGAAGAATTTTTATGCCGCAGGAAGAACTATGGAAAGTGATTTTATGTGATTAAGTAAAGAGATATGAAGGCTACTTAAAAGGTCTGAATCAGGAATCAGGGCTAAATCATAAGTGGGACCAACTTCCACAAGAAAACATGGTGATACACTATGCATGAATGCACTTCTTGCTGTGAGCTCTGTTGTATTGTTGATTCTGAAAGTAAATGCCAGTTGAGGAAGTCCCTCTTCAGAATTTGGGATCCACTGTTCAATCTGTGGACACTCATTCCATCACAAACTGGTCTCATCACTCATCAGAGAACTCATTGTAGAAAATGAGATGATATTCTGGCTGTCTCCTTCAATATCGAAGGACGAAGGATGACAAATATGCAGTTATGGCCAGTGCTTTAGTGTCTTCCGTGCTCCAGATGTACCTGTTGCAGTGCCTCAGGGTGGTGCCATTTCTTCAGTCACTGGGCTATTGGCCAACAAAGACACAACCTCTAACATTCTGTAGAAAAGAATGAATTAATGAATGATTGAGTGGCCATAGCAGAATGCATCTCAAGGTGCATTCTTTCTCTTTATAATGCATCCAGAATTTCTGGATATTTGGAAGGGTGATGCAGTTGGAGCCAATTCTGTGGACCTTATTAATTTCTCCATGGCAGGGACTTTACTTATGGAGCGAAAGCAATGCCTTCTGCATTAAAACACTTTTTTCCCCTACCCTCCCATCGGAAATCATCAGTTTGAAGGGTTTTCCCCCATGAGACCCATTCAGAATTATCTTGATAGATATCAGTGCATTTCAATCTGCCTTCTAAGGCATTTGAAGTATGAGGACATAGGGCATTATTCTTGTTTCCTGAGATTGGGACACAGCCAGCACTGTGTTTATTTGGACATTGAAGATAAGCCAATTCCTGCCAGCTTCAGCAGCAAAGTTTGATTAATGGCTATAATTGTTTAGAGTTGCTGAAGGTAAGAATGAATTTCATTCATGTCAATCATGTCTATTAGATTGTGGATGGTAAACAGAATTATTTACTCAGGAAATAGTTCTATTCAACTTGTTTATAATGCTCACCTAATAATTCTTCAAAACAGGTTCATGTTTTGCTAACAAGCAGTGCTCCCTATATGTACATTGACCGTGGCGATTTAGTCATGCCAATCTCTCATGTTTATTTCATTGTTTTTTTAAGATTGGGAGTTCCTTTTTAACACATTAAAATCAACACAATTGTATATATAATACAATTTAATAGCTATCCTAATGTGTGACACTGAGGGCAAGCATTAATAATGTTGTAACCATAATTTTGAGAATACAATGTGTTGTTACCTGTGACAGAGAATAGTGACGAGCATATTTTTTTTTTAACTTGGATTTATATAGTGACTTTTGACCTCAGGAGATAACAAAGCATTTAACCTATCTTTTTACCCAATATTTTAGCCATCTGCCCTAATATCTCCTTACATGGCTCAGTGCCCAATTTTGCTTTATAATGCTTCTGTGAAGCACCTTGGGATGTTTTATTACTTTAAAGGATATACTAGTACATATTGATATAAAAGCAAAAAACTGCAGATGCTGGAAATCCAAAACAAAAATAAAATAAAAATACCTGGAAAAACTCAGCAGGTCTGACAGCATCTGCGGAGAGGAACACAGTTAATGTTTCGAGTCCGTATGACTCTTCAACAGAACTAAAGAAAAATAGAAAAGAGATGAAATATAAACAGGTTTAAGGGGGGTGGGGGGGGAAGGGGGTGGGTGGGACAGGTAGAGCTGGATAGAGGGCCATTGATAGGTGGAGATTGCCAAAAGATGTCATAGATAAAAGGACAAAGAGGTGTTGAAGGTGGTGATATTATCTAAGGAATGTGCTAATAGGTGACATTAAGGGTGGAAAGCAGGACGAGCAAGATACAGGTAGTCCTAGTGGGGGTGAGGGGAAGGGATTGAAATATGCTAATACTGATTTCTTTCAGTTCCTCCCTCTCACTAAACCCTGTGCTTCCCAACATTTCTGGTATGTTATTAGTGTCCTCCTTTGTGAAGACAGAACCAAAGTATGTATTTAGTTGGTCAGCCATTTCCTTGTTCCCCATTATAAATTCCCCTGTTTTTGACCGTAAGGGACCTGCATTTGTCTTCACCAATCTTTTCCTCTTCACATACCTATAGAAACTTTTACAGTCAGTTTTTATGTTCCCTGCAAGCTTATTCTCGTACTCTATTTTCCACTTCTTAATCAATCCCTTGGTCCTCCTTTGCTGAATTCTAAATTGTTCCCTATCCTCAGGTCTGTTTTTTTTCTGGCCAATTTGTATGCCTCTTCCTTGCATCTAATACTATCTCTAATTTCCCTTGGTTTGGCTACCTCTTCTGTTTTACTTTTGCACCAGACATGAATAAACAATTGTTGCAGTTCACACATGCGCTCTTTGAATGTTTGCCATTAGCCATCCACCGTCATCCCTTTAAGTAACGTTTCCCAATCCATCATAGCCAACTTGCCCCTGATACCATCGTAGTTTCCTTTATTAAGATTCAGGACCCTAGTCTCAGAATCAACTGCGTCACTCTCCATGTTGATGAAGAATTCTATCATATTATGGTCCCTCATTCCCAAGGGGCCTCGCACAACTAGAATGCCAATTATTCCTTTTTCATTACACAATACCCAGTCTAGGATGGCCTGTTCTCTAGTTGGTTCCTCAACGTATTGGTCCAGAAATTGTTCCCAATTGCATAGTTACCAATTTGATTTGCCCAATCTATATGCATATTAAAGTCACCCCTAATTACAGATGTTCCTTTATTACATGCATCTCTAATTTCCCTGTTTAATGCCATTCCCAACATCACCATTACAGTTATAATCCCCACTAATGTTTTTTGCCCCTTAGTGTTTCTCAGCTCTACCCAGACAGATTCCACATCGTCAGAGCTAATACCTTTCCTCACTGTTGCATTAATTTCCTCCTTAATGAGCAACGCAACTCCACTGCCTTTTCCTTTTTTTCTGTCCTTCCTAAATACTGAATACTTCTGGATGTTCAGTTCCCATCCCTGGTCACCCTGTAGCCATGTGTCCGCAATCCCAACTATATCATACCCGCTTACATCTATTTGCGGGGTTAATTCATCCACTTTATTGCAAATGCTCCTCGCGTTAAGACACAAAGCCTTAAGGCTTGTCTTTTTAACATTACTTGTCCTGTTCCCACTATTTTTCACTGAGGCCCAGTTTGATTCTTGCCCTTGATTTCTCTGCCTATCACTTTTCTTATTCCTCTTACTGTCTTTTGTTCTTGTCTTTGATTCCCCTTCCTCTGACTCATTGCATAGGTTCCCATCACCCTGCCATTTTAATTTTAACCCTCCCCAACCGTTCTAGCAGATGTTCCCCCTAGGAACTGGTCCTGGTCCTGCCCAGATGTAACCCGTCCAGTTTGTACTGGTCCCACCTCCCCCAGAACCGGTCCCAATGTCCCAGGAATCTGAAACCCTCCCCCTCACACCATCTCTTCAGCCGTGTATTCATTGGATATATCCTGCTATTTCTACCCTGACTAGCACATGGCACTGGTAGTAAGCCTGAGATCACTAACTTTGAGTCCTATTTTTCAACTTACTTCCTAATTCCTTATATTCTGCTTTTACGACCTCATCCCTTTTTTACCTATGTTGTTTGTACCAATGTGTATCACGACCACTGGCTGTTCATCCTCCCCCTTCAGAATTTCCTGTAGCTGCTCTGAGACATCCTTTCCTCTCTGGTGCTAGGGTCAACATACCACCCTGAAGTCTCATTGCGGCCACAGAAACACCTGTCTATTCCCCTTACTATTGAATCCCTCATAACTATTGCATTCCCTCCCCTGAGCAGCAGAGCCAACCGCAGTGCAGTGGCTGTTGCTGTTTTCCCCTGAGAGGCCATTCCCTTCAACAGTATCCAAAGTGGTATATCTGTTTTGCAGGGGAATAGCCACAGGAGGTTCCTGTACTGCCTGCCTAGTCCCCTTGTTCTGACTGGTGGTCACCCATTCCCTTCCTGCCTGTGGACTCTTAGCCTGCGGTGTGACTACCTCTCTGTATGTGCTATCCACGATACTCTCCGCCTTGCGGATGCTCCACAGTGTCCCCAACCGCCACTCCAGCTCCAAAACCCAGGCTTCCAGGAGCTGCAGCTGGAGACACTTCCTGCAAGCATGCTGGCCCCAGGCACTGGAAATGTTTCCGGCTTCCCACATAGAGCAGGATGAGCACACCACGGCCTTGAGCTCTCCTGCCATGACTTATCCCTTTAGGTATCTTTCAAAAGGTTTAATTTCATTTAATGTCAAATAATATCAATTACTCTCAGGCCCTTCTTTCCTGCTCCTCGTTGTTACAGAATATAGCCCTTACAAACGATAACCACAAAATAAGACCTTAAACGCTATAAGCAATAAAAGTAGTAAATGCTTATCTGGCCGTACTCACGGTACTCAAAGGATCACCTCCTTCCTTCCTCACTGAACTCCCTCAGTCACCCCTACTCTCCCAGCTTCTCTTCATCCCCCTGACACCCCCCCCAACTTCTTTGCAACTCCCGACTCCTCTCGTGCTTCTCCTCAACTCCCAACTCCTCTAGTGCTTCTCTTCACATTGGTGGTTATCACACTGCTATTTATGGGAGTTTGCTGTGTGCAAATTGGCTGTGGCGTTTCCTACATTACAACATGGGACGACACTTCAGAAACACTTAATTGGCTGTAAAGAGCTTTGAGACGACGAGTGCTGGTGAAAAGGGCTTTATCAATGCGAGTATTTCACTGAGTCAGAAGATAATTTGCTGTGTTTTAACTGAGAAAATGTTCGGTGTAGCGCAGTTATCAAATCTGCGCCTTTTTAAGCACCATCCATCACACCCCATAAACCTGCCAGCATCATATTAGGGGTAAGATTTATGTAATTAGTGACAACCCATTTAAAACATATGGAAATGTGAAGACCGAGATGCTTCACACGCCGAAGATGTATGATTAGCGAACATGACAGGGATAGAAAACTCATTGTATCACCATCCGGAGCCGCCTTTGCTTTCGAACGGCATGGGTCAGATTAGAAAAAAAGAAATGACCGAAACACCATCCCTTCCGCATCGGAAAGGTTGGCAGGTCCGCAATCCGCCGGCACCTGGCTTCTCGGTCATTTCCGACAGCTGTCCCGAAGCTGCTCCGACAATATAAAGGCGGCTCCCGTCCGAAGTTGTGTTCGGCAATTTTCGTCACCGCTGCTGGCGGCGAAGGGGGAGGGTTCGGCGCTTTCCGTCAGTCATGGCGGCAGCAGCGGCGGCGGCGGCGAGTGGGGGAAGGTTCGGCAATCTCCGTCACACAAGGTGGCGGTAGCTCGGCAATCTCCGTCACACACAAGTTGGCGGCCGCTCGGCAATTTCCTTCGCTCATTGTGGCGGCGAAGGGGCGGTAGCTCGGCCGTTTCCGTCCCTCCGGGCTGCGGCGAGCTGGGCCTGTTCGGCTGTTTCCGTCACTCCCGAGGACGGCCAGGGGCGCCTGGTTCGGCAGTTTCCGTCACACTGGGTTCCAGACGGGCTTTATGTCTAGAGCTTGGGGGGGGGGGGGGGGGGGGGGGCGAAGAGGAGGAGAGGGCGCTTGCTGCGCTTGCGCGGTCGCCATCTTGCTGGCGCTCACTTCTCCAGTGACAAGCGGTAGTGAGTGAAAAGCTGCCCCGGTCACAAATAAGAGGAGCGGGAGCCGGCGAGACTCCAAATCCCAACCCCCCGCCCACCTCAATAACCCCCTTAGCAACCCTGAGCGGGAGACGGCAATCCCCCCCACCCCTCCCTCCTGTTTATAATTCCATACCCAGATTAGATATTAATTTTTGAATGATGCGGTGAAACGGCTCCCCCTCAGTCAGCTCCGTGGAGTGTGTGTGAGAGAGAGAGAGAGAGAGGGGGAGAGAGGGAGCTGGGCCTTGCGGTGCTGCTGCTGCCGGGCGCCCGCTCTCGGGTTCAAGAGGGAGAGAGGGCTGAGGGTGAGGGGGTGGGAACCGAACCCGACCCGACCCCGACCCCAACCCCAACCCCAACCCCAACCCCGGTTCCTTTTTGAGTGAAGCTTTGAGATGAGGCGGCGGGTGGTGGAGAAGAGGAGGAGGAGGCGGTGTCTCATTCGCTCAGTGTGAGGAGAGAGTCGGGGGTGGGGGGTGGCTGGGTGGGCTCAGAGCAGACACCGGCCGGCCGGCTGCCTGCCTGCTTCCCTCGGTACAGCTCTCCTCACATTCCCCCTTCCCCCCCCCCAACCCCATCCCCATCCTCATCCTTAACCCCATCCCGGTTGGTTTGCCGCAGTCTTTAGGTTTTTTTGGGGGTCTGGGGGTGAAGGGGGTTTATTTTTTTGTGTGTGTGGGGGGGGTAATTTTTTTTTAGGGGTTGTGTTACTTTCTCTCTCTTCCCCCCCCCCCCCCCCCGCCCCCAATGCGATGATGCACCAGTCGGAAAGCGCGGCGGACAGGAAGATGGCGCACCCGCTCTACCCCCGGCGGAGCAGCAACAACCCCCCGGCCGGTGCGGCGTCCTCCGCCTCGTCCTCCTCGGCCTCGCTCTCCAGCCTGATGGGCTCCCTCCCCGGCGGCCGCCCGCACCCGGACGACGGGCCGCCGGCCAGCCTTCGCTCGCCGGCCCTTGCGCCGGGCCCTTGCCCCGGCAACCCCGGCTCGATGCCGCCTCCGGCCGGGCCTCATCCGCCGCAGAGCCTCAGTCTCCACGCTCCTGCCGCCGCCGCTGCTCCTCCTCCTCCTGCTGCTGCTGCTCCTGCTCCCACCGCCGGCTCCATGGCCGGGGCGCAGATGAAGAAGAAGAGCGGCTTTCAGATCACCAGCGTGACCCCGGCGCAAAACAACGCCGGCTCCAACAACAGCATCGCCGAGGACACCGAGAGCTACGACGACATGGATGAGTCTCACACCGAGGACCTGTCGTCTTCCGAGATCCTGGATGTCTCCCGGGCCACCGACTACGAGCCGGAGCGGAGCTCCTCCGAGGAGACTCTGAACAACGTGGGGGACGCGGAGACCCCCAGCGCCCTGTCTCCCAATCAGCCTCGCCTGCCTCAGCACCAGCCAGCTTTATTCAACGGGAGCATCCACAGCCTCCATCCACACCATCACCCTCATCCTCTCCATCACCACCATCATCATCACCACCACCACCACCCTGCCATGGTGGCAGGGCCCGGCATGGTCAGTGCTGCCACTGTACCTTTAGGAGGAGGAATAATCCCTCCTGGTAGCGTTACCACTTGTACTGAAAAAAATGGCACCAGTGCACCAATGTCTGGATTAGTGAGCAGCTCAGTTGGTACACCTACACCACTGACTTCCAACATCAGTACCCCAGGTAATGCCAGAACTGTAAGTGGATTGAGTGGTGTTAGTAGCAATGTAAACATCAACGTTGGTGGGACAAATGTTGGCGCTAATGCTGTTGGTAGTAGTACCAATGCTATTGGGTCTCCTTCTATTACTGCAATCTCCACGAGTGCTGCAGGAGGCCAAGTGCCTGCAGTAAGCCAGCAGCCTGCAGCTGGCAGCTCCAGGTTCAGAGTTGTGAAACTGGATTCTAGTACTGAACCATACAAGAAGGGCCGCTGGGTTTGCACTGAATTTTATGACAAGGAAAATGTCACTGTTCTCACTGAAGGCACCCCTGTGAACAAGACGATGGAAAGTGTAAAGCAAGCTGCTGCCACTGATGCAAATCTGGAACGGGAAAGTACAAGTGGAGGGAGTTCGGTGAGCAGCACGTTGAGTGCAGTAGGTTATTACATTGAAACTGCTGGCAATGGAGAGCCAGGATTGATTTCTGCACCTCAGCAACAGGCCTTTCAAGCACTGTGTAATCAGCAGTTGGATTTTAGCTCCGGTGGCCCTCTGGCACAGAGTGTTTCCCAGCCACAGCTTACACAAGTCCAGCTGCATCCACAAGATGTTATGCATTCACAGCAGAGGCCAAGTGCTCCCCTCTCTGGTCGAACAAGTCTCAGTAATGTAGCGAGTGTTCAACAAGCCCCAATCCAGCAGCAGTTACCATATTCCCAGCAACAACAACAGCCTTCGCAAACCATGTCAGCTGTGTCCCAGCCACAGCAACTATCGTATCCTCAGCAACAGCCAGCTTCACAGATGACAACACAGCATATCATGTCATCAAATACAAGTGCTGTCATTACAGAATATGTGCAGCACCCACAAATGCAGCCCTCTGCACAAGCCATGCAGCAGAGCAGTGGCGGGGTCGGATCAGCAGCAGTACCATCGGGCCAGCCACAACTCGTTCAAGGCCAAGCACAATCTGTATTAGCACAAGCACAATCTGGACAGACACCAGGTCAGCCTGTGGGACATGTTTCAGCAATGATGCCACCTACTGGTGGTGCCAATGGGCAGTTGGTAACTGGTCAACAAGGGAATACAATCTCTTTGTTAAAGCCGTCTTGCTCACCACCAATTAACAAGTCGACACCGATTGGCTTGCAGCCAAGTGCTCCTCAACCTGCCCCAGCACAGCCTCTGCAGAGCGGGATGGTACAGCCACAGGCCAGCGCATCAGGGCTGGTGCAGCAGGTAACTGTGGCACCATCAAAACAGCAGTTGTCATCACAACCACAGGGTCAAGGGGTTGAGTGTATCATTCAAAGTGTGAACAATCAGCCGATAACTGGAATAAGTTCTACATCATCTACTGTCAATGCCAACCTACCCAGTGTTGGATCTAATGTATCTACCAGTATACCTACTGCATCTGCAAATGCTATTCCACAGCAAACCACTACCCAGACCTCTGTGCAGAATGGCAGTCTGATCCAGAATGCCAGCCAGCCTTCCATACCAACGAATGCAAGCCTCCCTGTGGTGCAGGGAGGACCACAGAAAATGGTGCCTGGCTCTACCCAGTACTCTGCTCCCATCCAGTCACTTTTGAATGCAGTGGAAGATTCACAGCGACCGGCAGACCAGCCAGCGCTGAATGTACAACAGGTGGCTATTGGAGAAAGCGTACTAAGTGCAGCTTCTGCTCTGGTCCAGGAAATTGCCAGCAGTGCCCATCTGCCTGCTTCTGCATCGCTACTTCCTTTAAAGACCTTGCCACTATCCATGCAACCTGTGGATGGTGAAGATGACAGGTAAGAGTAGGTTTTGGCAAAGTCCATTGTGTATTTTTTTTAAAAAATGTGAACTCCATGTTTGCATATCAACGTCTTTTACAGGAAACTACTGTGGTTAAACATTTGTTGCATTTTGCACTTTAATTCTTTTGAACTGTGACTGCTGTTTACATGTTCCAGACAGTTATGTTTTTACATTGATAAATCTAACATAATTTGTTTTTATTTTAAAAGCAATTTTCTTCAAAGGTATTAACTGCACATTGGACACTATCACAAGTCGAAATGACTTCTCCCACTCTTCTGTAGACACAACTTTTCTTTTAATTCTTAAATTAGCTGCCACTAGTTAAAGGTAACCTCCAAAATATTGCAATTAAGTAAGACAAGAACTGTCTGTAGACTGCAAAAGAGGGAAGATTTTATGGCCTTATCCTACAGCATAGTCAAAACAAGGGCATTTAAAATTACATCAGTAAGAATTTAAACAACCAGAAGAAAGGCTTGTAAATTTTTCCTTCATCCTACAGATTTTGTTGTAACAATCAGTGCTTGTCAGAAGCGCAGCCCCGTTGCGGTTGATGGTGGGGATAGGAAAAGGGAGAAAATTAGCTGGAAAATAGCAGAGCATAGGGAGAGATCATGCATAATTGAATTCCTCTTATTTAGGAATAATTAAGCTCTTAAAGATATAATTTAATCTTGTTCAGTGAGCGATGTTGAATGATGACCAGTGCTTGTTACTGTCATATCAATTTGAATTACGTGGAGCATTGCCATGGAAGGACACAGTAATTTTTGTATTTTTAGTTGCCAGCTTGTGAAGAATTTTTTTCATAAAATTGGGATTAAAAAGGAAAGCATTGCCTTGCAGACACAGCACTCATCAAAATAGTTCAGAAAGTGACATTTGACCCCGTGTAGAATATGAGCTGAGCGCTGCACACTGAATCAGCCAGTTGTTTGGCTTGTCTGCCCTGCATTGCTATGGAATAGTGTAATGCTATAGCATTCTGAACAGGGGACTTGGTTCTACCTCCCTTTCATTGGTGATTGGCATGGAGCTGCTGCCAAACTGATGCCTTCTGCCAAAGTTTATACAAATGCTTAACAGATGGTTGATGGATTCAGATAAAAAAGATGACTGCCAAAGATAGTGTGAACTGAAAGCTCCGGGAATATGAATAAAATCTTTTCCTTTGTTTTTATGAATTAGCAGTATCGGTTCTATTTTGCATGTTTTAAGTTACAGAAAATGCAGATTTTGATCAACGTATGTAAAATAAAAGTCCATGTATCAGTCTGAATTAAAAACCAAAGCATTGCAATGTTTACTGTAATTCCATCCGCCAAAAGAGTTTTATGTCAAAGTAAGTTTAATGTGACATGAAAGCATGCACATATTTGCATAAAGACACTTTTGTTTGGCTTTGTAAGATATGTACGTTATATAAGTGTGCATCTTGTTAGTGGGAAATCTTAAGGTTTTGTTGCAAAAAGACTGCAGATTGATTTTCAGATTTAACGGTTGTTGGAAGCCCCCATCCCTTCTGTTCACCAGGTATATGCTCTGTGGGGTGTGGTACTGAGCCAGCATTATTGATCTCTAGTTAATATTGAGTTAATGGATCTTAACTGGGCAGTGGTTTAAGGCACTGTTTACTTTGGTGTCACTGGGCTGGAGAGAATGGGAGAATCACCCAGGGTTCTATCTTCTATTTCTGTTTAGTCATCTCTACTGGGGTGTGTGTAATCGATGCAGGAGACACCAGGGTTATGATGTTTCTCCTGGTCTGCCTCCCATGCTGGCAGTGAATCTATTTGAAGGCATCTTGTGTCTGCAAAACTCCACTTCGGCATATATCACTGCCCTTCAGAAGAGGGGAAATTCTGAGATCAGGAGGGAAGTGTCAGGGAATGTTGTGTGATGCAAAGTTTTCAAGCATCATAAAGATGTATTGCTTCATTTATTGGAAGCTGGTAATAATGGGGTCTCTGCAAAAAGCATTAAATCCACTCTGCTGTGTTCTGATGTCAAAGTTTATATCCGTTCAACAGTGATATGCTGTGAGCTATTTATGGTGAGCCTGTAGCTGCCTGTTAAATCTAAGTGATTAACATGATCAGCATCTCACTTCCTTTTCTTCCCTCAACACCCTCCCTCCCCCCCTCATTTCTACAAATGTTATTTTATCTTTAGTTCACTCCTGGACCTAAAGGCCTGACATTGTAACATCAGAGCGGATGCATGTAAATTTACTATTGCTTTTTCTCCTTTTGCTCCGAGAGGATAGTTTGGAATGATACTATATTTCAAATGATCAATCTTTTATTTTGATAGGTACTTGTTTCCTTTGAATGTCCTTGGGAAGAGGGAGCCGTTTTTTTTTGTTAAACTCTTAGAATTGTTTGACCTAAATCTTAATGTGTCTAGATATTTGTTATTGTTCTAGGCATTTCAAGATGCTGCTTGAAATAACGTGGAGGGCTGCATTTAATTCACAACTCCTGAAGAAAATCCTTGGTGTTACTAATAACTGATGAAGAAATGAACGTTGTGTTTCTCATGCTATTAGTTCCTGATAGATATCCAAACTTTAAAAATATGTGCATTGCAGCTGGCGAAAGTTAGGGTGGTAAAACCTTGTATAACAGCATTTCTAACAGTTAAGCAGTGATGGGGTGCTTGAATGAGAGATTTTAGGAGATTAAATTGTTAATGAAGCGTTGGAACCTGATGAGACCATCCATGCAATTTGGGAATGCAGTTAGAAAATGTCAAGTTTTGCAAATATCTAGACACATGAAATTGAGTTTTGTATTTTTAGTAAAATGGCTCATAAAAGAGAAGCAGATGATGAGTCCGATTTGGCATAATGCAGAACTCCTTTGTGTAGTTTTTGACCTGTAGAGATATTGCTTGCAAATTTGCTATTTGCCTTGAGCCAATGATGTGTTTTTAAATTCTTGATATTTCCTAGTGTTCACGAGCAAAATAAAGTGCTTTACCCATAACTCTTAAGTGTCTGATTTGCTTTCTCTTCACCTTCCACTTTGTCTCTCTATTTTGAACCTCAGTTTATTTTGCCTCTGTATTAGTTTAATTTTTTAGCCTTTTTAGCATGCATCCCCACCAGCCAGATTTCCTCTCCCCTGTGTATGTTTGTGCTTTTTCTCTTTCTTTCCTTATCACTGTCTCTTTTCCCCATGTCCGCCAACAAGGATTCACAGATGCTGTTTCTGGCGATCAAGGAGGGACTAGCAATTTGGTTCAGGAGCAGTTCAGAGGACTTAGATGGGATTTGGTGGCAGATCATAGGTCCGCAGGTTTAACCAAGCTGGAAATGTGGAGCTTGATCACTTTGGGAAAGGTTAGGTCAACAAAGAGGAATTTAAGGACGTTTGAGAAGAGTGAGGCAGAAGGGTTTTGGAAGGTCTCAAGGTCAGAGTTGGTGCACAGATAGTTCTGGGGAAGTTAGAAATAACTAACTTGGTATGAGTGAGGGCAAGAAGGGTTTTATGCATACTTGAAAATTTTAAATTGGAGGACATGGAGCCAATATTAGCCACCAAGGAGAGAATTGGGTGGGTGGATGTGGTGTGGTTTAAGATACATGCAGTGGAGTTTTGGATAGGCTGAAATTTCCAGAGTATGGAGGAAGGCATAGGAATAGTCAAGTCTGGGGGTGATAAAGGCACAGGTGAAGGTTTCTGCAGGAGATGTGCTGAGGCAGGCGAAGGCACAGAGCTGGACGTTGGAGGAGATGGGACCAGAAACTCAGCTTGGGATCAAATAAGGTGCCAAAGTTGCAAATCGCATTTAGTCTGATACAATGGCCAGCATGGGAGCTTGAATCTGTGACAAGGGTAAGGAGAGGAGGCAGAAGGTGGTTTCTCTGATGCAGCTTGTACAAGGTTGGATGTCAGACAGTCCATCAACACAGCCAGTGTGTGTGTTGTCCAAATCTTGATGCTTTTTCATGCTAGTTACTTCCTGCAGGGAATATCGAGGGGATGGGGTAGGGTGAAGCAGTATTTTGGAAAAAGTCCTTTTTAACCTATTGGAAGCTGAGAGGAGAATTTCTGTTGGATTCACTCAACGTTGCTTGTGTGTTTCTAATATTGCAGCATGAATGTCAAACAACAAAAAGGACATTTGACTCATCAAACTTGCTCCTTCCAACAGCTTGTGTAATTTCAATACAGTTGGGGACACTGCACAATTTGGTGTGAAAGGAGTTGGGTATGCAAGTTAAAACTTCAGGGGGAACAAAACTGTTTTGACCCTGATCTTGAAGATAATCAAATTTGCTTTACATGGCTATTTTATTCAGTACAGTATTTATCACCTACGTCAACAATTATGTTCCTGTAATCTTTTATAACCATTGGTCCCTGTTAGTTTGTTTCTGAAGGCCTACCTCTCAAATTGAGTTGTGTTTTAGTCCAAAAATTGAAGTTTCACTTGACTCTGGAGGGGTTGAGATTTTGAAGCTCTTTGATACATTCTCTGAGAAATGTTATGGGAGTTGTGGTTCCCACCTTGTTTCCACTGAAATACATTATCCTGGGTGCTGGAATTTTAAGTCAGTGTCTTACATGTCAGTGTAAGTATTGGTGGATCAAGAGACACCATAAATGAAGAATTCAGTACAGTAAACCAATAAGTAAAACTTCAGACTGAGATGAGAGTTCTTTCTTTCTTCCCCTTTGCTTCGCTGATATTTGTGCTAGCATGGCAGAGGAATCTTTTGGACACTTTAATGATGAGCTTGGATATGTTGACCAGAGCCAACAGTCCTGGATTACACTCCCAAGTACTCGTCACTGGAGGCTCAGTGGCTGTAAGCTTTCTCATGCATTTGTATACCAACACATTCAAATGTTACAAAGGTTTGGGAGTAGAAGCTGGAAAGGTACTTGCAAGTTAAGGAAATATTGTGAATCCACAGGGTGATGTGGACCAACGTCAACCACTTGCATTTATCAACACTTTTTAACTTGGGAAGATATCTCCAGGTGCATTAGGGAAGTGTTAAACTTGTCAGGCAAACAAAATCCAGCCTGAACCAAAGAAGATGACACTTGGGAGCAAATAATATCTTGATCAGGGAAATAGGGTTTAAAGGGTGTGGGGGTGAGAGATTGTAAATAAGAGAGAAAAGGCTTTGGGGAAGGAATTCAAGAGCTCTGGTCTTAAGATGGTTTATCATGCAGCTGGTGGTTTGAAGGAAGTTGGGGATGCACAAGAGACCAGAATTAGAGGAACTCTTGAGTTAAGGGAGGCTAAAGGAGGTTGCATAGGTATTGATGAGCGTCATGAAGGGATTTGAACTCTAGGGTGAGAAATTTCAGTTGACGGACTGGGAATTATTCTGGGTCAGTCAGCACAGATGGGTAGATGGAATTTTTGTGCAGGCTGAGAAGCAAGCAGTAGAGTTTTGGAGGAACCGAAATTTGGCAGGGTGGGTAGTGATTGGTGTGGGAGGGGGGGTCTGGTCAGGAATGTATTGAATAGTCAAGCCTGAGTTGGCTTAAACTGACAAACTTAAGTTGGTGGATTGCATACCCTGTCCTAGCTTTTGTACTTTGTGGCCATGTTTATTGTATGTCAGGAACAAGAACCCAGGTTGATACTTCCAACTAGGGGTGCTGAGGCCACTTGTACTGCTGCTACCACTGTAGCTTGCATCAGCACCAACCAGACATTGCACTTGTTCTCTGGGGCTGTTTAATGTTATGTTGGAATATAATTCAGCCTTCTGAAGGTTAAGGTTCTAGCAGTGTTTCTGTAGGATTTCCACTGTTACTGAGTTCAGTTCCTAAATTAGTTTGGTTACAACAGTTTGTTGCTTAACTTGTCTCTGAAATTACCAGTTGTTTCTGAAATTATAAGGTGTCAGTATCAAAGTTGTCACTGTGTTGCAGAGGCTGATACATGGTGTTATGTTAGCCGATTCAGGAGCTGAATAATCGCTTGAACACTAAGATACCCTTAACACTGAGCTCTGTCCTTTACTTTGTCTACTCCCACTTCATTTTTTTTCTCCATTTTCTGAAGGTGCTGTGGCTACTTGACTCCCAAGTAACCATTCTTCATGTTGAGCCTGCTAACTGCACTTTCAATACTTAGTTTCTGCGTGTGCACGTTTGCACGCTCGCTATCTGAAGTTGACTCTGGGTGTAGCATTTACAGAATGTGGTAATGCTTTGCTTTGCCAAAATGCTCAAAAATGAATTAATGTCCCAAGCTTGGCAATAATAGGCTGCTAAAAACAAAGCCGTTTATTTAAATGTGGGCTACTGATGGTCAAATGTAAGCATGTTGCAAACTAAGGCCTGTTCTTTAATGTGCTATCATGTTATAGCAACTGCTTGTGAGGTTTGTTTTTGTATACCGCATCCCAGAAACCACCTTTTGTTGCGAGACCAGTGGATTTTACTACAGGATAGCCGTAACCTATTTGCTATTGGTTCTATGGCTATAATTATAATCCTCTAATGTCTCAAGCTGCCTTTTGCTTTTACATTTGATTGTGTTCAGTCAGCTGTAAGTTATATAACATAGGTAAACTCCATGCTCTGAATATGTTGAGAATGAGGTTCAAAGAGAGGCACAAAATGGATAGCTCTTTCCCATTGGCTCCCAACAGTAGTGTTACAGTGCCAGTTGATACTTTTTGGGGGATTTAACTGAAATTGCTTCAATTATAACAATACTTTTGCTTTGCTGGTATAAGTGAAACTCATGAGTTCTGGCTGTTGCCAGAACTATTGTATCTGCCTGTCCTTGGAGGCCTAATCGAAAGTGCTTTCAATATTTAGTAATCTTGAGTCTACACTTGATTTTGTTTCTCTTGTTGAATATGGCATTGACATGAAAGTTTGTTTACTGATGAGGCATTTTATACAGTTAAAATGGAGATCAATGACATGTGACTTTCTGTTGAAAACCTTGTGAAACTTGTCTTTTTCCTATGAAAATAAATTTACATTGACTTAATACATAGTCCTTACAGTACAGGAACAGGCCATTTGGTCCAACAGGTCCATGCTGGTGTTTATGTTTCGCCCACCCAAGTCTCTTCCCACCCTTCATCTAGACCTTTCACCATAACCACCTTTACCCCTTTTATGTTTGTCCAAATTCCCTTAAATGCATCTATGCTCGTTGCCTTATTACTTGTGGTAGTAAGTCCCAGTTCTTATCACTGAGTAAGGAAGATTCTCCTGAATTTATTAGTGATTATCATGTATATTTATGGTCCCTAATTTTGCTCTCCCCACAAGTGGAAATACCTTCTCCACGTCCACCCTATCCGAGCCCTCTATCAGGTCATCTCTTGTCTAGAGAAACATCCCCCTACCTGTTCAATTTTGACTGATCGGCATAATCTCTCAGTCCTAGTATAATTCTAGCAATTCTTTATTGCACCTTCTCCAGGCTGAGCACCTTATTATTTTTTTACTGGTCATCTGATTCCATATGCTCTATAGTCATGAGTCCATTATGCCATACTTTATCGAGGACCTTTTGTAACTCAAAGTATATTGCACCTTCCACATTAGGCCTTATCTACGATTTCTGTTAGTGCTAAGAATTCAATAAAATTGAATTTTGGTTGAAAAATTGCTCATGCAGTGTTGTGGTTTCAGAAGTGTGCATTGATTGAGTAGATTTCTTTGGCATAGCTGTGCTTCCTTAGTGCTGTGTACCTGCTGAGGATCAAGATTTCTCAGGTCACAATTCGTCCCACCCTGCAATATTTCAGTAGAGCACCTGACAGTAAAGAGAAAGAGACATTCAGCTTTTTCAGATATCAGATTTTTTTTGAAGTAGGTGTTATGTTATTAAGAGGGTACATGTGCAATGGCCTGTGGCATGTTTGAGTTTTAAGTTTAAAAGTAGCTTCCTTCTGGGCAAATCTTGTAACCACTTTTTGGTATTTTATAAACCTCATCTGTGGTTTTATTTTTGTCTGACATAGGTAAGCATACATACTGAAACATGTCACTCTTATTTCCTGCCAGGGTTTTGGTGTGGAGTAATTTGTTTAAACTCTGGTTGCTAAGTTTGGCTCTCTGGTGTCTAAAATAAATAATCTGAATTTTTTTTAACCTGGGGGGGATGGTCACAAGATCTGGTGAAATAAAGGGTCAACAAAATAGTTTTCTTGGGTCAAAATGAAGTGGATAAACCGCTAAATAGCAAGTGTTTTGGAAAGTGCAAGTAAATAGTTTAATGAACACAACAGTCTTCACAAATGCAGTGCCAAAAAGTAGTGGAAGTACCTCATTAGCTGCATATTACCACTTTTCCACCCCTACTCCCCTAGGAAGTTGGTAAGTAATTACGTGAATGCTTGATGCTGCCCATCAATCTAGAGAAATGATTAAATTCTGCCTATGCAAAGGTAAGGGAGTGTCAAGGTGCTAAAGCAATTTACAGTCTTATCTCTAACTTTAGGAACCTATGAGGGAAACTTGGGTATAATCCCATTCCCAGCCATCTTAGTTATTCCAGTTAAAATTTGATTAACCCACTGAACCCACAATTCACCCTTTTGTGCACAGACATGAGTTAAAGGTATTTAGCTATGGTCAACAGTTCTGCTCAAAGTTGGCCCATTTTAAGGAATTTTCCTGTTTTTTTTCTCTACAGTTTTCCTGGACAACTTGAAAGCTTTGGACTTGTTTGAGTCTAGCTTCGTGGGTGCTAATCTGTCTTAGCTGTGACCTTTTTTAGTGTGTGAACCTTAATGGTAAATATTGGTGTTGCAGCTAAGCCAACTTCTGTTCTCAATTGATGCCTAAATGCATATTTCCTGCACGTGGATGGCTAGGTGTTGATTAGGAATGAGTATTTTTTTCCTCCTCTCCCTTACCTAGTAGCAATGCTGCTACACAATCCAAGAAGAACTAACTCTGCAGTCTGTGGATGGAACCTGGTGTGGCCTACATTGCTGAGTTGCTTAGTGTGTGACTAAAAAGAAAGACTTACATTTGTAAAGCGCTCTTCAAAATGTTCCAAAGCACTTTGTTTTGAAGTGCAGTCACTGTTGTAATGAAGAAAATGTGGTGGCCAACCGATACAAAACAAGCTCCCACAAATGGCAATCAAATAAATGAGCAGCTGTGTTCCCTGTTAGTTGAGGGTTAAACGTTGGCCAGTGAACTCGGTGAACTTCTCTGCTCTCCTTTTGAATTGTGTGTATATTTTGTATACTTTAAGCACTCGTCAGCATAATTTTGTGTATTCCAGCCAGATGCAGAATAGGGAAGTGATGCAACTGTACATATTGTGCCATATCTCCTCCTAGTTTGCTATTAGACAAAAGTTAGTACACTAATCAGTTGTTTGACGCTTCCTGCTTTTTATTCTAACTCCTCCCCTTCAAATAAAACAAAGCTACTTCTGCTCATCACTGCAGAAGTTGGAAACAGCTGCTTCAGTCTCGAAACATTGAATTAAATCTGTGCACAAAGTACATATTTAAAAATAATACAGTCTTGGGCTGTGTTTTGTGCTCGATCCTTTGAATACCTGTGGATAACAGGAGACCATGTGATTGCTGTAAAATGAGTAATGTTCGTAAAATAAAATGCTTTTCTATACATGTAAATTGTAGTGGTCCTTTGAAAGGTACTTTATTGCAATCATTATTTTTAAGTATGATCATCTGATTTTGAGACCTCTGTTCACTGAAGGTGAATATTATATAGCTTTTGCTCAAGCTATAATCTGTGTAAAATGAGAAATCTTTTTTTATCAAAGTGTAAAAGAAAGTATATATTTAACATTTATGATTTGAAAGCTGACAGAGTGCAAGCTGAATTTATTGGCTCTTTCAGTGAATAAGTCACAAAGAATTGTTTGTTGTCGATATTCCCATTGTATGGATTCTTTGAATTTTTTCAACAACCTCTATTAACTCTTGTGCAGTAGCTTTGCACAAATTTGCAGTTAAATTCTACAAATTCTACTGCCCAGCTGTCACCCTGTTCTTAAATGTAGTGGAGTTTTTCTTATCCATGCCACATAATTATCAGAGAAGGTGGGAAGGAGATTTGATGCTCACTGATGTTCTCCTGTGCTTCCTAGTGAAAGTCTTGGGTGATTCATGGTAACTTGATATTTTACCTGTTCTGCGTTGGCTTGACTTAAACATTTGCTCTTCGATTCAAGCCCATCTCCAGGACTTGAGCACATCATCCACGCTGAGACTTCATTGCAGTGCCATGGGAGTGTTGCATTGATTGAGATGCCATCTTTTGGAATGCACATCAAATCAAAGCCTTTTCTGCATGCTCAGGTGGATGTAAAGGATTCCATGGGAATCATTGGAAGAAGACAATGGATTTCTCTGGGCAGCACTCACCCCTCAAACAGCAACAAAATACATTAGCTGGTCATTCATCTCACTGCTGTTTGTGGGTACTTGTCATGTACAAACTGGCTACTATGTTTGCCAACAAAACAAGCAACTTAATAGCTGAGATGTCCTGAGGATGTGATTAAGATGCACCTTCCTCATTTTCTGTTTCATGTCTCTTTTTAGTGTGTGTGTCTGTCTTGCAAAGTGCAATGGGCAATTAGTATGCCGTACTGCCAAATAACTTTTACTTTCCTAATTCAACTTAAATTAAGGAGATAGTCACTCGGAAGTGCAGTTAAGCATGAGAGATGTTTCAATAATTGGGGTGTGATGGAAGCTTGTTTTTCCAGTTTTGTCCTTGTAGGCTAGTTACAAATGTTGTCTTGCTGCAGTAACTTCTTTGTGTTAAGGAAAAGTAAAGTTGAGTTTGGAGGAGTGTGTTGTTTAGGGAAAAATGTATATTGTCTTGGGCAGAGCTTTAAAGCTCTGTGCACTAAACGGAAATCAAGATTTGAATCTCCACATCCTTAATTGGGAACTATGTCCTTTATTAAGTTGATAAAGTAGAGAGTAGTGGTGAATTAGATATGCAAAATGCTTGAAGTACATAGTCAGATAGGATCTGTGGAAAGAGAAACCGAGTTAGCATTTCAGATAGATGACCTTTCAAATATTTTTTGTTTTTCAGATTTCCAAAGTATGAAGCATTTTGTTTTTGTGTTGGACTAGTGGTGGATGGCTACTTGTCATGCTGGAGGGAAGTGTATAGTGGTGTTCCTTCCACACTGGTCAATATTGGGATTGCTGCTCTTTTTGATACATGTTAATGACCTAGACTTTACAGGGCATAATTTCAAAGTTTGGTGATGATATGAAACTCCGAAGGAATGTAGTAAACAATGAGGAGGCTAACAACAGACTTCAGGAGGACATGGACAGATTGATATAATGGGCAGATATGTGCAAATGAAATTTAGTATTTAGTGTAAAGATATTTTGGTAGGAAGCGTGAGTTGAAGCAGTGTAAACTAAATGGTACGATGGAGTGCAGGAAAATGGGGACGTATGTACATAAATCCTTGAAGGTTTGAGAAGGCTGTTAAATCAGTATGGGATCCTTATTTAAGAGGGATTTACTTGCATTGGAGGTAGTTGAGAAGGTTCATGCGTTGATTCCTGGGATGAAGGTTGAGCAGGTTGGGCTTATACCCATTGGAATTTAGGAGAATGAGGGGTGATCTCATTGAAACATATTCTGAGGGATCTTCACAGGGTAGATTCTAATAAGATGTTTCCCCTTAAGGGGAATCTATAACTTGGGGGCTCAGTTTTGAAATAAGGGTTCTCCCATTTTAAGATGGAGATGAGGAGAAATTTCTTCTGAGAGTCATTAATCTTTGGAATTTTCTACCTCAGAGAGCAGTGGATGTTTGGTCATTGAATATCTTCAAGGCCGAGTCAAGACAGATTCTTGATCTATAAGGGGGTCAAGGGTATGGGGGCAGGCAGGAAATTGGAATTGATGCCACGATTAGTTCAGCCATGGTTGTACTGAATGGCGGAGCTGGCTTGAGGGGCCGAATGGCCTAATATTCTTATCCTTGGCTTTTAATAGAGGCATTGAGTACAGAAGGATCGAGGCTATTCTGAACTTCTATGAAATGCTGCTTAGGCCTCAGCTTGTGTATTGCATGGTGTTCATTTTGGATGTCACACTTTTGGAAGGATGCCAAGGCCTTAGAGAGCAAAAGAGATTTACGGGAATGGTACCAGGAATGTGGGAGTTCAGTTTATGAAGAAGCTGGGGGCATAAGCTAAAACTCTTGATTGGCCTTGTTTCAAAATGGTGAGGTGTACTTAACTGTTTATACTGTGTCTGTCCTTTTGTATAAAGATAACCAGCAAAAACAGTTGAATTACTTTTAACAATATCCCTTAGGTTATTCATTAAGCTCAAGGGATGTAAAAAGGCAAACACACTTAACCTGAGCAAGTGTTGTAAAAGTGAATGTCTATGACATGATATTTTTTCATCTAAGAAAGATGTATACTTGGATCAAAAATTATTTTGGTGTGCCTTAAATGGCCAGCTTCTCAACATGGCTTGAGTGACTGTCTTCCGTTTCTCAAATCTCATGTACCCACATCATCAACTTGCATTTACAAAGCACCTTAACAAAAAAATTCCAGCGTGCTTCATGGCAGCATTATTGTCAGGAAGATATAATTCTCATAATGTTATTGGAATTTTATGTAAAATAGTGGTGTCTGTGTGTGTGTGAGTGGCTTAATTGGATTAAAGGCAGCTTGAAGTCTGAAGGCTTTGATGTAAACATGGGGAAAGTTTAGAATATGAAGTGTGAAATGACATTTGCATTTTTAAATAAAGCAGACTAGATTGTTTTCAGAGGAGTAAAATGTGTCACCTAGTCAGGTGAAGTTTAGAAACTTTATTTTTCCCAAAGATTTCTGGTAAAACTTAGTGCTATGAGAGATTTTTATTATCAAAGAGGTAAAGTCCAAAGACATAGTGAAACAATGGGAATTTGCATTCAAAAGGGAAAATATGTATAAAGGAGCGAAGACTGTGTGTAAGAGTAGGCATTTTTAAGATCTAACAAGTGTGAAAGGCCTCAAGCTGCTGTTTTCAAAGAACCAAAGCTAAGAAAACTCTCTTTGAATTCGACTGGTTCAGGTTACTGTGTGTCACCTTGCCTGGGTCTTTTAAAATCTGTGTCTTACTGTTGCCTTAACCAAAGTGTAATTTGGGGTTTAGAAGTTATCATAGTAACTTGTAGATCTATGTATGTGTTTAAAATCATTTATTAATAAATGTTTAATCTAGTTTTGGAAAAACATATAAGACTTGGTGGTCTTATTACTACTGAATTCAGGGTGCACATCTCAATTTATACAAATTGCAAAACAAGTTGTGGCCGTTGTTTCAAGTTTCACTTTGCGACTTGAACAACTCATCATTTACCAATGGTTGTGCCAAAACAATAATAAAACAAAATTTGAAACTGAACAACGTGAAGTATTAGACCAAAAGATTGGTCAAAGCGCAGGTTTTAAGGAGTATTCTGAAGGAGGAAAGAGAGGGTTAGGGAGGAACTTCCACAGCTTAGGGTTTAGGCAGTTGAAGGCATGGCCATCATAGTGGAGCAATTAAAATCAGGAATGCTCAAGAGACCTGAATTGGATGAGCAGAGAGATATCTTGGAGCGTTGTGGTACTTGAAACTACAGAGATTAAGGGTGAGATCATGGAGGGATTTGAAAACCAGAATGATAAACTTAAAATAAAGATGTCACTTAACCAGTAGCCAAAGTAGGTCAGTAAGCACAAGAATGAGGGTGAACTGAATTTGGCGCAAGTAAAGACACCGGCAGCAGAGTTTTGAATGACTTTCAAGTTTATGGAGGGTAGAACATGGGAGGCCAACCGGGTGAGTTGGAATGGTTAAGCCGAGAGATAACAAAGGCAGAGGTGCAGGGCTCTGTGCAGGCTAGCTAATGCAGGAGTGGTGTCAGGCGAGTCAAAACGATCTTGGTGTCGATGCAGTTATAGGTTGGAAGCTCACCCCAGGTCAAATGTAACACCAAGGTTGTGAACAATCTGGCTTACCCTTAGACAGCAAGAGGTTTGGAGGTGGTGGATAAGGAATGGAACTTGTGGCAGAGGATGAAGGCAATGGCTTCGATCTTCCCAATGCTTGGTGGAAATTTCTGCTTAACCAGCACTAAATGTCAGACAAGTAGTCTGACAGTGTAGAAGACAATATTATGCAACAGAGAGTTTCACTCTGATAGGTTATGATTCTGATCTGGCATAAGTTTGGCATTACTCTTTTCCGTGACCTTTAATTTTGGTAGTTGACATGCTCCAATTTTTACCCTTTCCTGCTCTGAGCTTTGTCCCATTTCAGCAAAATTACGAGGAGCAATCCAAGTGAATGAACCCTGGAAGCTACTAATCCTTAAGTTTTATGTTTAATTTTCTTGTAACTGACCTTGAGGTAGCTGATTGGAAGGCTTAGTGGATAACCATCGATCTTAGTTGGCATTTTAACAAATGTGATCAGCAACTTGATCTAATCCACTGCAGTGTATCATATGCCTCAATTTTTCTCTGACTGGTTAGGAGTCAATTTGGAGCTTCCAATGATGGAGTGCTTGTTTATAAGTGATGTATGGGTAATCTATTGTCTTTTCTAGTGAAGCTGGTTTTGGGAAACACACTGAAGCAGATCAAACCTGTGCTCAACATATCAGCCTTCCTGTCTAAAACTGAAATGTCAGTAAAGCTTCTTGTTTGAAATTTCAGTGCCAAATTGCCTTGGATATCAGCACAGAGTATCCTCCATTGGCTCTGGTATTCACACTAGGTTTTGACCCCACCAGGGAAAATATTGAAGTATCAGTAGGGGTTAGTGGTAATATGCTCCTGCAGTCCAGTAAAACTGCTGTATTTCAGTTTTTGCCCTCATCATATTACCTGGGGTAGAAATCTATGCTCCCCCTGTGCACAGAAGGGTGGGGAAGTGCCTGTTGAGGGCTTGTGCCACCAGTTTTGTGCAAGGTCTCATTAAGACCTTTGACTTCATGCAAAAATATTTGAAGTGGAACAAGTGGACATAGCACCATAATATAGTAGCTTTCAATGACCTCAGGAGTGCGGATAACATGATGCCTGTTCTAGAGCATTACCAACTATAGCAAGCACACCTGCAAACAAGCTGCAGCACAGAGGTAGCATCTTGCTCATTTGTTTTCTGTGACTCATTGGTGGCTAGCGCTGCAACATCAGCTAACCTTACAAATTAAACAGGTTTCCAGGACTTCTATCAGCATGCTTTCCTCCTGCAAATGTTAATGGTGGTTGCATTTCTGATTTTCCCCAGGCCTCGCTTTATAGCCTGAACTCCATTTCATGCTTTCATCATTCAAGGTGTTTAGGTGGCTAGTTGTTTGCACTGTCAGCATCTGATGCTCAGTGGTCCCATAATATCACTTGTCATAAATTATTTTGTTTCAAAGCAGAGGATTTCAGAACAGTGATTCCCTTCATGTCCCTCTACTATCAGGATTCATGGCATTTCAGAAGATAAATACACATGGCTAGATTTTCTTATGAACCCTTTTTGTGCATAGATTGTGGCACAACAACCTGCATTTATATAGCGTCTTTACTGGAGCAGTACTGTATGAGATGCTTTGAGCATTGGCAATCAACATTTGACAGTGAACTAGAGGAGGAGATAATAGGACAGATGACCAAAAGCTTGGCCAGAGGTGGGTTTTAAGGAAGAAAGTGAGGGAGAGAGGTGGAGAGGTTTAGGGAGGGAATTCCAGAGCTTAACAGCCTCAGCAACTGAAGGCACTGCCACCAGTGTTGGACAGGTTAAAATTAGATACACACAAGAGACCAAAATAGGAGGACGGTAGGTACCTTAAATGTTGGAGGAGCTGGAGGAGTGTAGAGGTGTGAAGAGACAAGACTATGGTGAGATTTGAAAGCAAGTTTTAGAATTTTAAATAAAAACAGAAAATACTGGAAAAACTTGGGTCTGGCAGCATCCATATGACTCTTCAGAGCTAAAGATGTTGTCATACAGACTTGAAACATTAATTCTGTTTTTCTCTCCACAGCTGCTGCCAGACCTGAGTTTTACCAACATTTTTATTTCAGATTTCCAGCATCTGCAATATTTTGTTTTTATAATAGAATTTTAAATTTGAAGCATTGCCAGACCAAGAGCCAGTGTAGGTCAGTGAGTTGGATATGGGCAGTAGACTTTTGGATGAGCACAGGTTCTTCTAGAGTGGAAGTTGGGAGGCCACATTAGAAGTGTTGGTAAGTGCAGGCAATAACCACCTCCAACAAGTGAGAGTCTAACCACCACCTCTTGATATCAATGACATTTCCACCATTTACTCAGCACAAGTCAGAGGTGTGATGGAATACTCTCCACTTGCCTGGTTGAGAACAGCTCCAACAGCACTCAAACTCAAGGTCATCCAGGACAAACCCGCTTGACTGGCACCCCATCCACCAGTTTAAACATTTACTGCTCCCAACACCAGTGTACCATAGTTGCGATGTGTACATCTACAAGATGCACTGTAACAGCTTGTCAAGGATTCTTTGGCAGCACCTTCCAAATCACCTAGAAGTACAAGGGCACATGGGAACACCAACACCTGCAAGTTCTGTCCATCACACATCTTGACTTCGAAAAATTTCACTTTTTAATCGCTAGTGCAAAACCCTGGAACGTCCTACCTAACAGTACTGTGGGTGTACTTGCAACGCAGGAACTGCAGCGGTACAAGGCAGTTGCTCGCCACCACTTTCTCAAGGGCAATTATGATGGACAGCAAATTCTGACCTTACCAGCAATAGCCACGTCCCATGGATAAATTTTAAAAATAACAAAGGCTTGGATGAGAATTTCAGCAGCAGACGAACTGAGGCAGAGTTGGACACTGTTGCAGAGATGGAAGTTAACATCCTTGGTGATGGAGTAGATATGAGGCTGGCAGCTAATCTTTGGGTCCAACTCAACACCAAAGCTGCAAACGGTCTGGTGTGCACATACAAAAGGCTATTCTTGTGGCCTTGAGTAAATAGACAGTCAAGATCATGTGCTTGCCGCTTCAGGAAGTATTGACATTGTGTTTCTGGTGCAAGTATCATTATTCCAGTTACTTGAATCCATTCTGGTGTTTTTTTATGAGGGAGGGGGCCAGGAGGAGTATGGGAGGATCAGATACTTTGCACAATTTTTTATCTAGAGATTAATAGCTGTTGAAAGATGCTGCCAGTTGCCAGTTTAGGTTGACAGCACTGAAATGTGGGAAGGCATTTGTGTGTAGTCAGAAACATGAGTATCCAAGACAGGAATGAATGCATGGGTGACAGTACACCATTGAGACTATTAAATTTAATTGAACAGAGTATTTCAATATCCTTTGTACTCCTAAGTAGATTTGGAACTTAATTAAAAGTTAGTTCTGAATTTTGGATTATTTTCATATAAAAACTGAATGCACTTTACCTTTCATTATCTACGTTAGGCTTGAATTTGACTTCATTCATTTTTGGATTAATTTTCTGTAAAATCAATTTTAGTCAATTGCTAAATACAATTCTCCACAATAAATATAATCTTACAAATTGCCACTGTTTTTTGTAAGAAGTTCTGGATATGTATTGATTTGGATAGAAGAGGTAATCTGTTTATAATCTATAGTGCAAGTGCATGTTAGTGGTTGGTTGTGATTGGTTTACTGCTTTATTCTATAAATCATTTTGTCTGGCGGACCTACTAAATATATTTTTATGTGCAATTGTTATTTAGGCTTCAAAGGCTTTGTGTGCATTTCACAGCTTGAAACCAAGGAATATATATTGAATGTGTACACTGTACTGACATTAACTGAAGAAATAGCCCTGGGAGGAATGGTGATCCAGCTATTGCACCTTATTCAAACAGAGACTTTGAGCATTCTGTTCAAGTGGCAAATATTGCCTGAGTATGGGTGGCCTCTTTGCCCCCTTGATTGTCTGTCAGATTGTGATTGTTGTTAAAATTGAGAGATTTTCAGCACAGAGGAAAGGAGCACTTTCACTTTTGGCTTTGGACCTACACTGTGAGCATCAAGCATTTTCATGTCAGATCTAGCAAGGGCCAAATGTAGAATAGACTTTATCCCTGTGCCATTAAGTTATGCTGACCTAGGTTGGTTTTTAGTGCCAGTTTTCTGTTGGGACCCTGAACTCATCAGGAAATGCATTGCGATTGGCTTTAGTGGTTTATCACACTGGATTCTTTGAGGTGGAAGAGACCAACACCACATTTACTGGGCTGAATACCAAGATATTAACTCAGTTTTTCGTAATATCTCAACTTAATTATGGGTTCTGAAATTGGTGACACAAACTAGATCCAGCTACTGGTATCAACATAGATGCACCAGTAAAATATGCAACTCCTCCTTACCTACTTTCCTCCCTGATATGGAATTTGTGGAGTGTGTGGAATTTGTGGACAGTGTGATGCCAGTGACCCTGTGCATGCCTTGAATTTTGGTTAAAATTTGAGCAAAGTTGAACAATGTTACTAATGCCAGTTATGTTGACATTCATTTTGCAAAGTTAACTAATGATACTGTTCGAAGATCCTGTGTTATCTCCATATTTGTGACAACTATGTTGCCTTTGGCTTGTTGGGTAACATGAGCATGGAATCAGTAACCTTTTTAAGTAGGTTTGCATTCTTTCACAAAAAGGCAGAAGGAAGTTAGAATAGCAACATACTTTCAAAAATAGGCTACTTTGAACAAAATGACCACGTTTTTTAAACAATGGTTTGAGTGTGAATCCACATACTGGTTGCAAGTTTCAAGTACATTGTTTTAAGGAAATGTCATATTTTAATAATTCTGAGGCTTGTGCCACCAGTTTCTGAAAAAGAATGTTAGCTGGAGGTTGGGGCTAGGGTCATTTTATCAGAGGTTTGGTGCATGCCTCGATTGAATTGTGGAATGGGAAGCAGTTACTGCTCAGGTGCCACACACTAACTGGATTGTTGCATATATTCATGCTGTGGAAGAATAAAGGAATTCACAATTACTCCCATTTCGTGGTGGTGATATCATCCACATAACATGCATCATGTTCCATACATACATTGAGAACATCCAGAACTGGCTCATCACCACTTCTCTCAGCTCCTCCACTGCCTATAAATTGTCAGGCTGCAATCTGACATCCAGTCCTGGTTGAGTAGAAACTTCTTCCAACTGACTACTGGGAAGGCCAAAGCCATTATATTTGGCTCAAATTCCAGTTCCTAGCTATCGATTCCATCTGGTTACCAACTGAGGGTGAACCGGACCATTTGCAACGGTGGCATTTTATTTGACTCTGAGATGAGCTTCTAACCACATAGCTGCTCCATCACCAAGAATATCTACTTCTACCTCTGTTACACCACCTGTTTCAGCATATGCCTTAGTTCAGCACATGCTAAAAACCTCATCCATACCTTTATTATCTCTCTAGACTTGACTGTTCCATGCCCTTTGGATGGCCTCCTATCTTCTACATTCTATAAACCTGAACTCCTCCAAAACCCTGCCCATATCCCAATTTGCACCAAGTCCTATTCATCCATCACCTCTGTGCTTGCTGACCTACATTGGTGTCTGGTCCAGCAAAACCTTGATTTTAAAATTCTTAAGCTGCTTTTCAAATCCTTCAATGGTTTTGTTCCTCCCTATTTTGTAACCTCTTAGAACCCTCTAAAGTCTCTGTATTCCTCCAATTCTGCCCACTTGTGAAAAACTCAATTTTAGTTGTTTCACCATTGGTTGCCATGGCTTCAGCTGTTTGGACTCTTAAGTTCTAAAATTCCTTCTCTAAACATCTCCATCTCTCTTTCTCTCTCTCCCTTTAAGGCATGTGGCTCTGTGTCAAACTTTGATAACGCTCCTATAAAGGCAGTATACAAATGCAAGTTGTTGTTGACCAACAAATGACTGCTATCATTAGGACTAGTGGAAAATAGGGCTGAGCTGATGTCAAGTTACCGTGCCAGGTATAAAAGGTTATTATTGAGTCAGTTCTCTGTGGTAGACTTGGTAATCTGTGTGTCAGATAGATCCCTTGAAATCCAGGTATTATTGATCATTGACTTGACTTTTCAGATTTGGGCAAGTATGTGTTCCTGTGGTATGGAAACATATACTTCATAGCTGGTAAATAGAAACTCCAACTGTGAAACCCTCAACTTGGTTTGAAAACTCTTAGAAAGATAGACCATGCATTTATCTAGCACCTTCCATTTCATTAGAGAATTCCAAAATGTTACATGGCCAGTCAATTATTTTGAATTTGTAGGCAAACTGTGTAGCCAGTTCATGCACAGCAAGGACCCACAACCAACAATGAGATGATAAATGAACAGCGAACCTGTTTTTGGTGTTATGGGGTAAATGCTGGCTAGGAATTGAAAGAATTCCCCTGCACATCAAGATCTTGGGATCCTTTTAGCCCATCTGAATAGGTATTTGTAAATGTCACTTCCAAAAGGCTGCACTTTCTCGGTACTGCACTACCCTAAATGTTACGCTCAAACCTGGATTCAGCATTGAACCCAAGACCTTCTGACCAAGAGGAAAGATTGTACCACTTGAGCTAAATGCCATTTGGTAATGGTGTCAAGATTCATATTGTGTCAAAGACTTGGCTGACTAGAGAGAGAAGGAAAAATCACTCTATTGCCAATGACCATGTACATTGAACAAGAAAAGAGTATGGTATTTTTTAAATCTTTTTTCTTCTCATTATGTGCTGTTGGAATGTAGAGAACCATTTTGATAGTTTTGACTTTTGTATTCTGGTACATTTAGGCAACTTGTATTTATTGATAGGCGAAGTGAACCGAATTTGTGCTTTTCCACAGCAGCTTGTATTTATGTAGCATCTTTAATGAAATGAAATGTCCCAAGGTGCTTCCCGGAAGGATTATCAAACAAAATTTGACAGCAAGCCTGTAAGCTGACATTAGGGCAGATGACCGAAAGCTTGGTCAGAGCTAAATTTTGAGGAGAGCCTTAAGGGAGGAAAGATAGCTAGAGAGACTGAGCACTTTAGTGTGGGAATTCCAGAGCATTGGATTTCAGTAACTGAAAGCATGCCCAACAGTGGTGGAGTGAATCTGATATTAAAATTCAGCCTTGCAGAAGGGTTAAAGATGGGGCTTATGTATAGAGGAACAAAGAGCTAGGATCAAGGTCAGATTTGCTCAACCAAGTATGAAATCCCAAAAAACAATATTCACAACTGATGTTGCTCCAGGAAGTAGGAATATTGCCATGTCCTCTTTGTTAACCATACCAAATAAAGTTACGTTGCACAAGCATAGTGGGAGAAAATGTCTTTACTGTGTTCCTGCAGTTTTTAATCTGATTTATGCATCAGTTTTGTAGAAAGTTAAATTAATCTGAAAATTATAATTCACTTTTTATTTATTCGTTCATGGAATGTGGACGTTGCTGGCTGAGCCAGCATTTATTACCCATCCCTAATTGTCCTTGAGAAGGTGCCTTCTTGATCTCCTCCAGCCAATGCTAGGTACACACACATTTCTGTTAGAAAGGGAAAACTAGGAAGGGAATCTCTGTTATTGCATATATTGTCTTCAAAAGTACTGTTGAAAGGAACAGTGAATAATCAAATATTCAGATTGAAGCTTTAACAAATTGGAGCTTTAATGCTGATTGGAACAGAATTGCTGAAAACATTTCTAATCAATAGATCATTAAAAATTTTGTAATTGTGTATCTTTGGAAAAAAGAATTTTGATCCTAGAACAGTTGTAGAAATGGTATCACATTCCTGACTGATTATTCAGTAACACTAAAAGCATTTCAATCTAGATGCTGTTAATAAGCTGACCTTACTTTGAAGTCAAATAGTGTCCACTTAGTAGACTAAAACTGCATTTCAGTACAGCATTCTGTTTTTGAAACTGTCAGCATATTCTTAAGTAGAACAAGATCTCAATGACTATATCAAATATACATATGATGCATTACATGCTGTTTGCACAGCCTTCTTTGATAATGGTTTGGCTAGTCTTTTCTGCAATGCTCTTGATAACTAATGGATTAAAATTTTTGTCTCTATTTTCATCTGGAATGAGTTTCTAAAGAAGGATAAATATTGAAGGGAAAATATTTAAGTATTATCATCTTTCTGTGACAGAGGCACTCCAGTAAAATTGGATACAAGAGTGACAACTACAGTCCTCAAAAGGATTACCTACTTGAAAGTGGTTGTGAACTTATTTCTGTAGAAATTGTTCATTTTTTGCAAATATGATGTTGCCTATATGTAATCTCAAAGATATATTTCCAGGCTTCAGTATTTTGTTTTGTACAATGTAAATATTGAACGTTGTCAGGAAAACTAGTATATTTAACTGAAGTATTGGTACATGCTACATACATGAGGCAAGGATTTAAAAAGTTGCCATTGAAAGGTATTTTATAGTATGATTTTTTTTTTGGTTTCAAAAACTTTGCATTATCTTGTAGTGAAAGAGTATAGAAAGCAATGTTATTCCAGGATGTATTTTTGTTTTTGATCACAAATAACACTAATTGGCCTTTGGATCTTTTGATCTGATTTGTACCTCACAGGAGATAACATGGCTGGTGGGTGAGGAACATTGAGGTTATGTTTAGTAGCTTTGTGATTGTATAGGATTGGCTTGGTGTACCAGCTGATCTTTTATAAGTCAGTTTTGTATACTTGTAAAATATTACTCCGTCACTGGTAATGCTACCCAGTTATATTTAATATCCGCAATATATTAAAACTTCTAGATCTGTGTGTTGAAATGCCAATGCTCCAACTAATTCTATATCTTCATGCATTGTTGTGAGTTTTTCTCTTCATGAATATCAGTTTAAATTACTATATGAAAAATAATTGAATGTGACTTGAAAAAGGTGACTGAACTATATCAGGTTCAAATATCTGCACTGCATCACCTGAATATTGCATCTGTCATGTGTATGAAACCACGGACGATCTTTTAGTATATAGGTGTCTTCTATTTTGAAAAATTGTGGACTGTTTGGAATTCGATTCTCAAAATCCCTGAATGCGATTTAATTTGTCAAGTTTAGTTATTGTAAATGTTTGGTTCTGATGCCAATGTTTTAAATGGCACCAGTATCCCAAACTGTCCTTAAAAAGCAGCTTATCTTCTGACTTGCTGTGAACAGTGCTACAGGAAGTATGATTGTAATTTTCAAATTATTTTCATATTATGTGCCATGGAGTAGTTGGAATTTTTAAGAACATTCTTGCTCGTCCAAAAATGTTACATGAATAGATGCTCCCCTCTCCCTGAGAACAAATCTCTTAACAGGATTGTTTCTTTCCGAGCATTTCTCATGAACTGGTGAATCGGTGCACCATAGCATGTGATACCGTTACAGCACAGTGGATGCTAAACGCTGAGCTGCTCAAATCCCTGAGGGAAACTTGAAACAGCTGCCACAACTGTTTTGCAATTTGTATTTTTATTTCAAGATGCGTGCCTTGAATTCAGTAGTAATAAGTCCACCGAGTCCTAGAGGGTCTTTACAAAGCTAAATTAAACATTTATTAATTAAAAAAAGATTTTAAGCACATATCGGTCTACAATTACTACTATAATAACTCCTAGACCCCCTAATTAATTTAACTCCCAGTTATACCTCCGTTAAGGCAACAGTAAAACAAGAGATTTCAACAGACCCAGGCAAAACACACAATACCTTGGACAGGGATAATTACAGAGAGTTTTCTTAGCTTCGGTTCCTGTGGAAAGCAGCTTGATACGTACAGGCTGGAGGCTTTTCACACTTGTTAGATCTTAGAACTTCTCCCTTACACATAACCTCATCCCCTTTGTACATGTTTCTCCCTTTTTACTGTAAATCCCATTGTTCCAATATGTCTTTGCAGCTTTACTTTTTCCATAATATAAATCTTCCATAGCACTCATATTATCAGTAATCTTTGGGAAAAATAAACACACTGTTTGGCTTAGCCTCTGTTGGCTAGGTGTAACATCCCATTATCTCTGATATTCAAACTACCCTGGTTTATTTAAAATGCAAATGTTCCTCACACCTCACATTCTAAAACTTCAGCAATGATTACATATTTAGCATTTTAAACCTAGCTTCTCTTTTGATAACTCAAAAGCTCCAGACTAGCTGTCTGCAATTCAATTAAAATTCCCAAACACACATCCACATAGAGAAACTGATCCAAGCCCCACTATTAACCTACCTTTACAATAAATCTCTATTATGAAAATTATTATAATTCAGTATTGCCATGAAAATATATAGTTCTGATTTTAGCGAGGTGGGTAGTGAGGAATGATTGCAGCTTGATGTCAGCATTCCTTGTTTAAAGATGGGAATACCCATCCAAGATTCTGGATCTAGATGAATACTGTATCAAGTGTATCTTTCGGATAGGGTCCTGGATTTAGACAGGGTCAGGCTTCAGCTATGCTGAGCGATATGGTTGAACAGCCTTTCAGGATTTTGTTGTTTAAAGTTTACACATAAATGGCAATTTGAATAAGATAATGGGGCATTGGGGTAGGACAATTGCTGCTGAATCTTCAAATGAGTGCTATTCATCAATTGGTGTCAGTCTGAGGGGGGTTGTGGGTGGGTAAAGAAAAGGAGAAGACTAGTACAGCAATTTCGTATAACTGTTTGAAAACGTTTATGGACTTCTAAGTGTGCTTAAGTGGAAAGGAGAAATTATCAAATGATTTCAGATATTTTGTAATGACAATTCATGTTGTGAAAGCTTCTATTGAGAGACAGTTGAGAATATTTACCCCAGCAACTACACCCTTCATCAACTTGTTTCCCTTCCATAGTCCGATAACTTCATTTTAATGTGATGGCTCATCCTGAAGGAACAAAGCAAGGTATCTTAAAGAATTGGATTTCATAGGGCAATGGATATTGAAAAGCCTGTTGAATGTTGAAAGGAATCTACAAGAAAAGCAGTTTGCACAGAAAAATGAAAACGTTGTCTTGATACATAGCAGGTAAATTATGTACCCGAGGTAAAGAAGAGTCTCCTTTTTAATCGACCAACATTTAACACCATCAGTTGTTTCTATTCTTTATATAGATACCCTCTGCATGTGATTAGGAGTAAAGTTAGTTTATGAATAGGGAAAATTGTGATTAAGTTATTTAAACTGCCTTGCTTTACATAATGTCAGATGTTGTCCAAATGACTTTCACTTTCCTTTTGTGCCATTGAGAAAGAGATCTTTCCCCAGTGTCTCATTGATAAGACTTTCAATGTTTGTTTCATTATTATGGTGTGCAAAATTATGTAGAAGTTAGTAAGTAGATTTAAGCATTGCTGTAAATGTTAGAACTTGCTTTCTGATATGGGCAGATACTAATATCTTCCATTCCTGCCATTGAGTAATAACATGGACGGCTGACCAGTATGCATAGATTTTGAGATTTTGGAGGGAATGTCTACACAACTGTGAAGCTCATTCTTTCACATCAGCAATTGGAAAAGTTCAATGTAAGTTGGAGTTATTGGTGTGATTTTTACAGAATTGGTTTCGCATTCCCAATACTGGAATTTTATTTTTGCACTTCCTTGATTGACTTAACCTGTCTTTTGAGCTTGTTCTTTGCTGTTAGAGCATGAAAGAGAATAGCATGAGATGAGGTTTATTTAATCCCACAAGCACACTTCTGGTTGTACCATTTCCTGTTTCATGGACTTTGTCCTACTCTCAACTACTCAGTGATCCTTCAAAGATGATTACCCAAAACCCTCCATTGGCTCAGGCCTGAAGCTATGTTCAGACATAATCCCCATTTTTTCCCCCTTTCTTGGCTTTATAAACAGAGGTATAAAGTGCAAAAGCAATGAAGTTATGCTAAAACTTCATAGAACACTGATTAGGCCTCAGCTGGAATATTATGTCCAATTCTGGGCACCACACTTTAAGAACAATGTCATATCCTTGGAGAGGATGCAGAGGAGATTTACTAGATTGGTGAAAGACTTCATTGATGTGGAAAGACTATAGAACAGGGTTCTTCTTGGAATAGGGAAAGTTAAGGGATGACTTAATAAAGGTGTTCAAAATCATTCAGAGTTTTGTCCAATGATGGAAGCGTTTGTAACCAGATGACATTGATTCCTCTACCAACTAAAATCTAAGGTGAAATGAGAGAGTCTTTTAAGCAGGGAGTTATTGTGATCTTGAATACACTGCTAAAAGAGTGGTGGAAGCAGATTCAATTTTTAAAAGGGAATTGGAGAAATACTTGAAAGGCTAAATTTCAGGGCTGTGGTCAAAAGGGAAGAGGAATGGGATTAATTGGATAGCACCCTCCAAGAGTAGACATGATAGCCTGAATTTGCGCTGTATCATTTTATGATTCTTAAAAGGGGGTAACTTTTATTCTTTGAGGGGATGTGAGTGCCGCTGGCAAGGCCGGCATTTTTTGCTGATTCCTAATTGCCTTTGAATTGAATGGCTCGCTAGGCCATTTTGGAGGGTAATAAGAGTCAACCACATTGCTGTGGGTCTGGGGTCACTGGTAGGCCAGACCAGGTAAGGATGGCAACTTTCCTCCCCTAAAGAACGTTAGTGAACCAGATGGATTTTTACGACAATCGACAGTTATCATGATCACCATTACTGACACTATCTTTGTACTCCAGATTAATTAATTGAATTTAAATTCCACCAGCTGTCATGGTGGGATTTGAACTAATGCTTCCAGTGCATTAGCCTGGGCCTCTGGATTAGAAACATAGAAAAATAGAAGCAGGAATAGGTTATTTGAGCCTGCTCCGCCATTCAGTATGATCATGGTTGATTCTGTATCTCAACACTATACTCCCGCTCTCTCCCCATACACCTTGATGCCTTTAGAGTCTTGAAATCTGTCTATTTCATTCTTAAATATATTCAGTAACTTGGCCTCCACAGCCCTCTGTGGTAGGGAATTTCACCCTGAGTGAAGAAGTTTCTCCTCATCTCAGCCCTAAATGGCCTACCCTGTGTCCTGAGATTGTGATCCTTAGTTCTAGAACCACCACCACCACCACCACCACCACCGCCACCACCGCCAGCCAGAGGAAACATCATCCTTGCATCCAGTCTGTCCAAACCTGCCAGAATTTTGTACATTTCAATGAGATTCCCTCTCATTCTTCTGAACTCCAGTGAATGCAGGCCTAGTCAGCCCAATCTCTCCTCGTATGACAGTCCTGCCATCCCAGCAATCGCTCTGATGATCTTCACTGCAGTCCCCCTATGGCACACATATCCTTTCTTAGATAAGGAGACTAAAGCTGCACACGATACTCCTTGTGGTCTCAGCAAGGCCCTGTACAGCTGTAGTAAGATGTCCTTGTTCCTGTACTCTAGTCCTCTCGCAATGAAGACCAACTTATTATTTGCTGCCTTAACTGTTTGCTGCACCTGTATGCTTGCTTTCTGTGATTGAGGTACCAGAACACCCAGGTCCCTTTTACATCAACATTTCCCAATCTATCATCATTCAAATAATACTCTATCATTCTGTTTTTCCTACCAAAGTGGATAACTTCACACTTATCCATGTCATACCGCATCTGCCATGTGTTTGCCCACTCGCTCAACTTGTCTAAATTGCCTTGAAGCCTCTTAACATCCTCCTCACCATGCACATTCCCACCTAGTTTTGTGTCATCAGCAAACTTGGAAATATTACATTTGGTTCCCTCATCCAAATCATTGAATATATTGTGAATAGCCGTGACCCAGGCACTGATCCCAGCGGTACCCCACTGCCATTCTGAAAAAGACCCATTTATTCCTACTCTGTTTCCTGTCTGCCAACCAATTCTCAACCCATGCCAATATATTATCCCCAATCCCATGTGCATTAATTTTGCCCACTAACCCCTTATGTGGGACTTTATCAAGAGCTTTCTGAAAATCCAAATACACCACGTCCACTGGCTCTCCCTTATTTATCCTGCTAGTTATATCCTCAAAAAACTCCAGTAGGTTTGTCAAACATGATTTCCCTTCCATAAATCCACGCTGACTTTGTCTAATCCTGTTGATATTTTTTGTCCTGTTATCACATCCTTTAAAATAGACTCTAGCATTTTCCTTGCCACTGATGTTAAGTTAACTGGTCTGTAATTCCATTTTTCCTCCTTTTTTAAATAGTGTGGTCACATTTGCCACCTCCAATCTGTTCCAGAATCTACAGAATTTTGGAAGATGACAATCAGCGTATCCACTATTTCCATGGCCTCCACCTTTAGTACCCTGGGATGTAGATTATTAGGCCCTGGGAATTTATCGGCTTTCAATTCCATTAATTTCTCCAACACTTTTTTTTAGTAATACTAATTTCCTTCAATTCCTCCTTCTCACTAGACATTCGGTTCCCTATAATTTCTGGGAAGTTATTTGTGTCTTCCTCTCTGAAGACAGAACTAAAGTAGTTGCTTAATTGCTCTGCCATATTTTTGTTCTCTATTATAAATTCTCCTGTTTCGGACTGTAAGGGACCCACAGCTGTCTTCACTAATGTTTTTCTTCTTACATACTTGTAGAAGCTTTTACAGTCCTCATTTAAGTTCCTTGCAAGTTTACTCTCATACTGTATTTTTCCCCTCTTAATCAATCTTTTGGTTCTCCTTTGCTGAATTCTAAACTAAACTTTCCAACCCTCAGGCTTGCTACTTTTTCTAGCAACTTTATATGACTCTCTTTTGTATCTAATACTATCCTTAATTTATTTTGTTAGCCATGGTTGGGCTGCTTTTCCTGTTGTGTTTTCACACCAGAAAGGAATATATAACTGTTGCAATGCATACATTCGTTCCTTAAGTATTAGCCATTGCCTATTCACCGTCATGGTTTTAATGAAGTTCCTCAATCTATCTTAGCCAACTCATGCCTCATACCTTCGTAGTTCCCTTTGTTTAGATTTAGGACCCTAGTTTCGGATTGGACTACTTCGCTTTCCAATCTAAGGAAGAATTCCATCATGTTATGGTCACTGTTCCCTAAAGGATATTACCAGTATGCCACCATCTTCCCATACATGTCAAATGCATGTAAATTTTTGTTTGCTATATCTTCTGTTTTTTGTTGACTAGAAGGGGCATTCTTGAATGTTGGCCTATGAGGAGGCCACTGTGACCACTTCTCTCATGATCTATAGGACTAGGGAGAATCCCTGTTTTTTAACTTGGAATTAATTTTCAGCATTCGTCTGCAGTCTTTCTAAAGCTTTTAAAATGCTTTCAGTAATGTGGAAGGTAAATGATAGAATAAGTAAACTATATTTAGTATCTCATAGAAATCAGGGAATTTATAAATCTGAATGCTAAACAATCTGCAATACCAAGAACCCTTCAGTAATATGTCAGCAGGAAGTGACTTGTAGACATAACTCACTGCAGAAATTATTTTCAAATGAATGTTAATCCACATTTTTCTAGTGTACTTTACATAAGGAGACCCATCTGCATATTACAGGATTGAGCACAATGAAGATTAATTGCATGTGTGAAATTAGACTGGGTAAAAGCAGTTCCTCTGAGAACAGTTTTTGGCTTGTAAATTCGTAGCAGCAAAAGAGAGTGACTCAGTGGATGAGCCAGTGATGTAGGACTTGGCCCCAAAGGGTATTAGCAGCTGAGTTGGTCTTAAATGAAGTTGGTAGGACTTGAATTAACTGTTTATATATAGTCTGTTCTTGTACGGCATTGACTACAATGAGTATGGAAAACTAATGCAATTTTAAGCAGCAGTTGTGGATGTGGATAAAACTCTTACAGAAAAGACGCTATACTTGAAGGTGAGCTTAAATAGTGTTTTTGGGTTTGGATGCAACTTGGTTTAGGTCACATGGTTACGACGAGTGGTCAGGTTTTCCGGGTCCTCTTCGCAAGCCTGAAAGTCAATTGCAATTCCAAGTTCTTGTAAAGATTCTGTTGTAGCCAAGCTTAAACTCTTTTAGGTCCTCAAAGTTGTCTCCTATTTGCATCTTAAATAAGGAAGAAAATGCTTTTTCAAAGCATTGTTTTAACAATTCTGTTCAGATGCTGATGGAGCTGCTGTACACAGTTGTCTCATATTTCAAAAAAATTTTGTGCTGAAAGGATATCGAGTAATTCAAATGAAGTAATGTAAATAAGAATAGTAGGAATTTAGTGCTGAGAAAGTGTTCAGATTATTTGAATCAAGAACAACCATGGCTGCATTTGTAATATTTTCAGCTTTAATTTTAGACTCACTGCACCCACATCTTTGGGCCTGGACTTGGGTTTTGACAATTGCAAATCTATTACACCTATTAGTTTTGAGCAGAATGTTTGCAAGAACAGACTGGTTCAGTTAGGGTGAAGGGCTTTATTCTTGTCAACCCACGTGAATTTATTTTGATGAACTGAAATATTTTTCCTGGAATTCTGATGATTGTATTTGTTTGGTATTATTGATGTAGTAGTGACTGCAGTAATTCAGGTTATTTCAGAAGTATATGAAAAATGCAGTATGCCGTAAGCTCTGTAGAAATTAGATATTATTTAAACATTCCTGTACATACACACATGCAAACATAAAGTATAAACGACAATGTTATCTTTCAGAAATGTAGTGTCCCACCTGATGATTAGGGTTCTCATATTGCCATAAGGTGTACACTGACAGCAGAGATGGGCGTTTAACAAAATTCTTGACTCTGAATTCAGTGATTTTTTTTGTAATAGTGTGTTGCTGCTAATTTTAGAGCAGTATTTTCCTTTTGATTGTATTTTTAAAAAAATGATTGCAAGGCTTTCTAATTACAGGAAGCACACACAACCCATGCAGTTCCAGCAACTTGCATTTATATAAGGCAGTTAACATAGTAAAATGTTTCCAAGCTGCTTCAGAGGAGAGTTACCAGACAAAATTTGTCACCGTGCCGCATAAGGGGCTATCGGGTCATTTGACTTAAAGATTGTTCAAATGGCTTTTAATGAGCTTCTTGATGGAGGAGGGAGATAAGAGAAGTTAGGGGGTAAACTCCAGAGTGCAGGCCTGAGGCAGCTGCAGTTGTGGCTGCCAGTGATGAAAATTGGGGATGCATTGGATTAAAAAATAGTTGGTGCACATAGATTTAGATGGATTCTGTGTAAAGAATGCATCTCTCGGGCAGATAAAACCACATCGTAATTGCCTTCAATCTGCTGATAAAATAAATGGTCCACGCCAGTCTTGTTTTAATTACTTATGATTCAAAAAGCTTGGGTCAGTCGCAGTGAGAGAAAGAAGCCTCTCTAGAATAATACCTTATTCTGTCCTGGGCCTTCCCAATTAGCATCTTACATGTTTTTTGATTTGGAGCCTTAACTGGATCTTTGAAAAGGGTTGTATTAACACTGTTCACTCTGGGTGAATAATTCTAAATCACAGCACAGGGATTCCATTTGTATCAGCAAACCTATATGTGTACAAATGAACAGGAGCACAAATTCAGTGTTTTTATGTGTTGCTCCATTGGTGCACAACTATGGCCCACAAAGGTAAATATTTGGGCACTAATTTGCCAACAAATTCTTTTTTCAAAATTGTCGCCATGTAATTTTAATAAAAAGAAGCCATCATCAAGTAGAATTGCAGGCTTACTTTGTACATGGCCAGCTTTCTTGGAGCAGGGATATGTGTGACTGCAAGCTGAATAGGAACAAGATTTATTTCTAAAAACTGAGACTTTGAGTTGCACAGTATGCGAAAACTTAACTTTCACCTTGTTGATAATCAACGTGTAAGCTACTTTTGTGTCTATAGTAAGTGAAATTGCTTGCTCAATAGAACAATTGAACCTTTAGTTAAGGTTTTCAACCCAGCTTTTTTCAACAAAAACATAAAGTTTCATTGATGCGCAAAATCATACCACCTGATCTGCTGTCGAATGGCAGGTTTTATTATCTTATTTGTTGAAATGAAATTCTAGTCAAATAATAAAATGAACTGCTTATTGACACTTCTGTGTTTGTCAGTTGAGCTTAAGACTAAGCATTAACATTGACTATTTGTGAATTAAGTAGCTTGCTGAAGCGCTGTTGCTGATTATTTCCTTTGAGTAAATCCATTTTTTTTGGCCATGCAAAAACATTTTGCACATGTCAAATTTGAAGCCTGCCTTCACAAGTTGTCTTGAAAATAACATGGCTGAAACTGCACTTAATTCAAAAACCTTGCCAGTAATGAGAAAAAAATGAAAGCATGATCAGTGTTAGATACCTTTCATTTACATGCTGCATGATGATAATGTGTAAGGCATACTCAATTACTGTAATACTGCAGAACTTGAACTGAAGTTCAAATTGTATATAATTTATAGGAAATTGAAGAACACTTTGATCTTATTCTGCTTATTCTGTGCCATCCTTAACCTTGCTCTTTTCTTTACATGTGCTTTCTCTCTGTCTCCCCTGTGTTACAGACTTCGATGGGAGGAGTGCGCAGTTAATTCTAGCCCTGCTTCTCCACAGGTCGTAACAATAGTTTAAATGCCTAATTCACCCAAACAACTGGCTGATTGATTAACTTTGATACTGTTATTTCCAGCATAAAAAGACTCTAACCAGCCTTATTTCAGTAAACACAAAGATATATTGATTTATTATAAAATAAATGACTTTTTAAAACAAGTTAATAAACTGGTTAACATACAAGTTGTAGTTTAGAAGTGAACAATTTTCCCCTCTTGAAAAAAAGATATTCGAACCCCGTACACTCTCAGACAAAGACAAAACAGGACAAAACAAACATAATCCCCTGCTGAGGCTGGAGTATGGGAGTGTTTCTTTTAAAAAGATCAAAATTGAGGCTGTTGATCTAATGGAATTCTAGTCACAACAGGTCTGGAAGTTCCTTCTTTGGTAAAACTCTCCTTGATGTCTCTTACTTATCACAACTTTGTGAACTCTCAAAAAAAACGATGAGTTATCCTGGTGAGAAGTTTCTGAGGACACAAAGGTGGGAGAGGGAGTGAAAGAGCCTTTACTTGCAGCCTGCTTCAAAGGCGCATGCACACACTCTCGCTGAGAGTTTTAAAGACAGATATTTAAAGAATACTTAGGTCAGGTGTTTTTAACCAATCAGCAACAGTCTTTGGCCTGGCAACAGCAGTTCTTTGTTAACTTAGATATATAAAGTGTTTCTGGCCCTTCTAGGTGTTCCCTGCTGACATCTATTTTGACCTGTGGTTTTGTTGAAGAATGGCATGTTCACAGCCTGAATTAATATCGAAAATTTTTTTTAAAAATGACTTAAGTCGGGAATGTCCAACATTTAACGTCCTTCAAATTTTTCAAAAACTGGTTCCTCACACTTGCTCCATGCCCAGTTTCTTTGAATATTGTCTCCATGTGTTCTTTCTCTCTTGGTTTTGCTTTCTTATTTTGCCTAAAAATAACTGGGGAGATGAGTACAAAGGCCAGGATGCCTCCAGGCTAGGTGAATAAAAAGGCAGATTGGTGAGCATTCAGGGTAGGTATAAATGAAGGTACACGGGAATGGGATTGGGCAAACTAGCCGCTTGCACCAGTTCATCCATTCAGTGATGATATGGCTGATCTGCAATCAAACTCCAAAAGAGTTAGCTGTAGAGATAGTAGATGTGGCAGTTAACAAATGTAACACCACAATACAAGAAAGGAGGGAAGAGAGAAAACTGGAATGCCAGGCCAGTTGGTCTCCCTCCCACAGCTTCCAACCTGATAGTCGCCCAACCTCGGACGGCCCGCTTCTATCTCCTACCCAAAATCCACAAACAGAACTGCCCCAGTAGACCGATCGTCTCAGCTTGCTCCTGCCCCACAGAACTCATTTCTCGTTATCTTGACTCCCTTCTCTCTCCCCTTGTCCAGTCCCTTCCCACCTACATCCGTGATTCCTCTGACACCTTACGTCGCATCAACAATTTCCAGTTCCCTGGCCCCAACCGCTTCCTCTTCACCATGGACGTCCAATCCCTCTACACCTCCATCCCCCACCAGGATGGTCTGAGGGCCCTTAGCTTCTTCCTCGAACAGAGGCCTGAACAATCCCCATCCACCACTACTCTCCTCCGTCTGGCTGAACTTGTTCTCACGCTGAACAATTTCTCCTTCAACTCCTCTCACTTCCTCCAAATAAAAGGTGTGGCTATGGGTACCCGCATGGGCCCCAGCTTTGCCTGTCTCTTTATGGGGTATGTGGAACATTCCTTGTTGCAGTCCTACTCTGGCCCCCTTCCACAACTCTTTCTCCGGTACATCGATGATTACTTCGGTGCCGCTTCATGCTCTCGTCGGGACTTGGAAAAATTTATTAATTTTGCTTCCAATCTCCACCCCTCCATCATTTTCACGTGGTCCATCTCTGACACTTCCCTTCCCTTCCTTGACCTCTCTGTCTCAATCTCTGGTGATCGACTGTCCACCAATATCCATTACAAACCTACCGACTCCCACAGCTATCTCGACTACAGCTCCTCACACCCCGCTTCCTGTAAGGACTCCATCCCATTCTCTCAGTTCCTTCGCCTCCGTCGCATCTGTTCCGATGATGCTACATTCAAAAACAGTTCCTCTGACATGTCCTCCTTCTTCCTTAACCGAGGTTTTCCACCCACGGTCGTTGACAGGGCCCTCAACCGTGTCCGGCCCATCTCCCGCGCATCCGCCCTCACGCCTTCTCCTCCCTCCCAGAAACATGATAGGGTCCCCCTTGTCCTCACTTATCACCCCACCAGCCTCCGCATTCAAAGGATCATCCTCCGCCATTTCCGCCAACTCCAGCATGATGCCACCACCAAACACATCTTCCCTTCACCCCCCTTATCGGCATTCCGTAAGGATCGCTCCCTCCGGGACACCCTGGTCCACTCCTCCATCACCCCCTACTCCTCAACCCCCTCCTATGGCACCACCCCATGCCCACGCAAAAGATGCAACACCTGCCCCTTCACTTCCTCTCTCCTCACCGTCCAAGGACCCAAACACTCCTTTCAAGTGAAGCAGCATTTCACTTGCATTTCCCCCAACTTAGTCTACTGCATTCGTTGCTCCCAATGTGGTCTCCTCTACATTGGAGAGACCAAATGTAAACTGGGCGACCGCTTTGCAGAACACCTGCAGTCCGTCCGCAAGAATGACCCAAACCTCCCTGTCGCTTGCCATTTTAACACTCCACCCTGCTCTCTTGCCCACATGTCTGTCCTTGGCTTGCTGCATTGTTCCAGTGAAGCCCAACGCAAACTGGAGGAACAACACCTCATCTTCCGACTAGGCACTTTACAGCCTTCCGGACTGAATATTGAATTCAACAACTTTAGGTCGTGAGCTCCCTCCCCCATCCCCACCCCCTTTCTGTTTCTCCCTTCCTTTTTTTTCCAATAAATTATAAAGATTTTCCTTTTCCCACCTATTTCCGTTATTTAAAAAAAAAACCCCACTAATGCTATACCTTGAGTGCCCTACCATCCATTCTTAATTAGCACACTCGTTTAGATAATATCACCAACTTTAACTTTAACACCTATGCGTTCTATTGTACTATTGTCGTTGACATCTTTTGATGATCTGCTTCTATCACTGCTTGTTTGTCCCTACAACCACCCCCCCCACCCCACCTCTCTCTCTCTCTATCTCTCCGCCCCCGACACACACACCTTAAACCAGCTTATATTTCAACTCTTTCTTGGACTCGAACTCAAGTTCTGTTGAAGGGTCATGAGGACTCGAAACATCAACTCTTTTCTTCTCCGCCGATGCTGCCAGACCTGCTGAGATTTTCCAGGTAATTCTGTTTTTGTTTTGGATTTCCAGCATCCGCAGTTTTTTTGTTTTTATCAGTTGGTCAGGTTTCCTGATATCAGTCATCAAGAAAATGAATGCTGGAATATATTATTAAGGAAGCCTTAAAAATTCCCTTGGAAAATCATAGTATGATCAGATAGTCAATATGGTTAAATGAATGGGGTTAGTGTTTGACAAATTTATCACTTTTTAAAGGATGTAACTAGTAGGGTAAACAAAGGGGAACCAGGAGATGTAGTATACCTGCATTTCCAAAAGGTATTTAATAAGGTGCTAACCCATGCTTGAGACGTAAGATAAGGGCTCAAACCTATGACCTCTACCAACTCGAGGGACAAGGACTGCAGACACATTGGAACACCACCACTTTTAAATTCTCCTCCATGTCACAATATCCAGACTTAGAACTATATTGTCATTCCTTCACTGTTGCTTGGTCAAAATTTTGGAATTCCCTAACAGCTCTTTGTATGTATATTACCCACACAACCTGCACTACAGTGGTTCATGAAGGTGGCTCAGCGCCATTTTCTAAAGGACAATTAGGGATGGGCAATAAATGCTGGCTGGCAACAGGGGCGAAGGCAATAGGCATCTTGTGTAAGGGAAAGAACAGAGAATGGATAAGGAATCTGTTGGAAAGAAGTAGAATGGAGTTTGGGATGGTTGAAGGAGTGGCTGCATAGAAAAATCTTCAGTAGATTTTTGAAAGTGGGAAAGGGTGAGGGAAGGTGATGGGAACTTTTCAGGGCTCTGCTGGCTGAAGAGCGAGGAAGCCAGGAAATAAGGAGACCAAGGTCGGGGTGTGGGAGTTGGGGGTTTATAACAGAGGTTGGGCAGTGCAAGATTATTGGAGTCATGTGAAGTTGAGGACAGGGATTATTAAATTGGTTTACCAGGGGTGCAGGGAATGAATGAATGAATGATGCCTAAAATGAGAACCAAACTGATGGAGCTTTCTGCTTTAAGGGGACAAAGATGGTGCAGCAGCAATCTGAATGAAGTGCAGTTTATGATAGGTAGAAACATGGTGACCACTGGTAAAACTGAAGCTCTAGGCATGAGAGATATGAGTGGAGTTGGGTGATGTTATCAGTTTAAACTGGGTCTTGGTGACACAGCTGTTCAGGGAAAATAGATTCTGCTTAGGATCTGGCAATGCAATGAGGGTCTGCTAATATAGACTTTCACTGATCATCGTGAGGCATGCCAGAATGGAAATGATTGAGGCAGCGCTTAACATGAATTGTAATCAATACAGAGGAATCAAGCCATCAAAAGGAATTGGCCATCAAAGTGCAATGCACATTGTAATCTGGTAGCTGCAAGGCTTGTAATTATATAGATAATTCTGGAACTGGGGAGTTTTTCTCTGAATTAAAACTTTTTGGATATGCAGCGTTTAAATGTCAGGGAAAATATCACCTTGTTATGTTCTTCCAATGATCCATCTTGGCCTCCTCCAGAGGTCCCCGGCATCTCGGATGCCAGTCTTCAGCTAATTTGATTCCCTCCACATGATATCAAGAAATGGCTGAAGTCACTGGATACTGCAAAGGCTATGGGCCCTGACGATATTCTGGCAATAGTACTGAAGGCATATGCACCAGAACTTGCTGCACCCCTAGCCAAGCTGTTCCAGTACAGCTACAAAACTGACATCTGCCCGACTATGTGTAAAATTGCCCAGGTATATCCTGTACACACACAGCAAGACAAATCCGACCCAGTCGTTTGCCACCCCATCAGTCTACTCTTGATCATCAGTAAAGTAGTGTAAGGGAACACCAACAGTGCTATCGAGTGGCACTTGCTTAGCAATAACCTGCTCACTGATGTCCAGGTTGGGTTCCACCAGGTCCACTCAGCTCCTGACCTCATTAAAGCCTTGTTTCAAACATAGGCAAAAGAGCTTGACCCCCAAGGTGAGGTGAGAGTAACAGCCTTTGAAATCAAGGCTGCATTTGACCGTGTGTGGCATCAAGGAGCCTGAGCAAAACTGGAGTCAATAGGAATTGGGGAAAACTCTCTGCTGGTTGGAGTCATACCTAGCACAAAGGAAGATGGTTGTGGTCATTGGAGATCAGTCATCTCAGCTCCAGGGCATCACTACAGTAGTTCCTCAGGGTAGTGTCTTCAACTCAACCATCTTCAGCTGCTTCATTAATGACCTTGCTTCCATCATAAGGTCAGAAACGGGGATGTTTGCTGATGATTGCACAATGTTCAGCACCATTCATGACTCCTCAGATACTGAAGCAGTCTATGTCCAAATGCAGCAAGACCTGGACAATATCCAGGCTTGGGCTGACAAGTGGCAAGTAACATTCTTGCCACACAAGCCTCCAACAAGAGAGAATCCAACCATTGCCCCTTGATTTTCAAAGGCATTACCATCACTGAATCCCCCACTATCAACATCTTGGGGCTTACCATTGACTAGAAACTGAACTGGACTAGCCCTATAAATACTATGGCCAAGAGCAGGCCAGAGGCTAGTAATCCTGCAACAAGTAACTCACCTGACTCCCCAAAGCCTATCCACCATCTGCAAGGCACAAGCCAGGAGTGTGATGGAGTTTTCCCCACTTGCCTGGATGAGAACAGCTCCTACAACACTCAAGAAGCTTGACTCCTCCAGGATAAAGCGGCCCACTTGATTGACACCACATCCACAAACATTCACCCCCTTCACCACTGATGTACAGTGACAGCAGTGTTGTACCATCTACAAAATGCACTGCAGGAATTCTTCAAGGCTCCTTTGACAGCATCTTCCAAATCCACGATCACTACCATCTAGAAGGACAACCTGGAAGTTCCCCTCCAAGTCATTCACCACCCTGACGTGGAAATATATCACTGTTCCTTCACTGTCCCTGGGTAAAAATCCTGGAGCTGCCTTCCTAACAGCACTGTGGGTGTGGCTACAGCACATGGACTGCAGTGGTTCAGGGCAGCAGCTCGCCACTGCTTTCTCAAGGTTGCTAGGGATGGGCAATAAATGCTGACCCAGCCAGTGAAGCTCACATCCCGTGAATGTATAAACAAAAAAATGATAATGATCGGAGCTTCAAGTACCGTGCAATTCAGTGTGGAACAAGCCAATATGCTCATTTTCATGAGAATATGAAGCATTGTGGAGCTAATTGGCATAGTGCATCTTTTAGACCACCATTGGTGTTATAACTTACATTTTACGATTGGGACAAATGGTCAGTGTTTTGTCCCAGTATCTGACTTTTAATCCAGCTGTTAGTGAGGGAAGCCACTGATGGAAGTGTTATCTCAATAATTGTAAGAAAGGAGGGCATAAATAAACTAGCAATCTCTGGTTGTGTTGCTCATTAGAAAATTCCATTTGTTAATGTACTTGGAAATAGTACCAAATAGATATTTTTTTGAAGAGCCCATGCTGATGGTGTCCTCTGGCTGAGAGAGTTGGGTAGTGGCTGTCTAAATAGAAGCTGTAGCCGCTCTTGAGCTATCAAGCCAAACTGAGTTCATGGCCCAGCCTGACCCTGAGTCCTGCTTCTTCCTTTCCCGGCCAGAATGCCTGCTTCCTTGTGCAGAGTGACTATCATTCGTACCAAGATTTAGCAACAGTCCCAGCCACAGGCAATGGCTTCAATCGGGAAGTGATTTTTAGTTTCTGTTCTCACTTTATTTAGCTGTCAGAAATTAAACATGAAAGAAAACTCCTGTAGCAGTTCACAGTGTATGTAATGTTAGACCGTAATTCAGAATGTACCTTATCTGGCTTGGTTCATTGCTTCGCCTCATTATTTGTGGCATAGAATATCTAACGTGCTTAATAGACAGATAACCAAATGTGTGTCAGGATCTTATGTTGTTGTACATATTGAAAGCCAGAAAGTACCTAGATATTTTTGTGTAGCAGTTCATATGTTTATTACAGTTCTCTTAAAAGAGAGTGCTGAGCCATGAGGTTGATTTAAAGCACTGGAGGCAAACATTGTAGAAACTGAGGCTATTCAGTCTTAACATGATCAAACTGGGGAACTCATCTGAGTATATAGTAAAATCAGTGGGAAAATGTAAATTGGAAGCACTGTTCAAGGTGATTGGTAACGGAGTAAATGGGGCCTAGATTTTAATTTGTCAAATTTGAAACCAATATCAGGAAGGTCTGTTCCACAATGAATTGGAATAGACTTCTGGATAATGGGGGCAGAAACACCTGTAGGGATTCCCTATATCTGCGTGTGCTTTTGGTCTTGTACTTTATTTCAATTAATTTAATGTCATTTGTGAAAGGAAAATAGAAATTTAATTCAGTCATATCGGCATATATTCAGGTGCAGAGAAAGAAAAAAAACCTCTTTTGATAGGGTGGTCTGACACTTTGGTTCATTTGTTCTTGTATGCAGCAATTTAATTAAAAGTGAAAGCTTTGAATAAATTGGCGTTGGAGATGACTGAAAATTAAACTGGGTTATGTTGGAGTGCTGCTGCAAGCAGTGCAGGCAATGTGTGTGTGAAGGGCAACTGAGGTTGGAGTAGCAGGGATGTGAATGTGTATATTGCTTTGTGTTTTTTCATTTGCATTCTTCTATTGTGGCACCTCTCAAAGGTGTGCTGCTTCAAAGATGTCATATGCCCATAGGGTAAAGAATTATGGTTGGCTAAAATAAGCACTGTTTTTAAGTTAACTATGTTGATTTTGCTCAGACATCCAGTGACTAAATATTAACTAACCTAAATCCAGTTCTTTTGCTGAAAAAGATGCAATTCACCAACAAGCAAGAACCATAAGAATTACCAGTCAAATCAATGAAAACAGCTTGTTCCAACTTTTGAGCATTTATAAAAACTGAAGTTGTATTTTTGCACATTAGAAATTATATTTTGTTTGCTATAATTTACAGAGAAAGCAAAACCTCATGAAGCTTCCACCATTTGAAATTCCTGTAATAACTTTCCTGCGCATAAGCCTGCCCATTTCTGGAGCATGAAGTGGGAATTTCCTTTGATTCCCAGTCTTTGGGTTGTACCATCCCTAGGTATATTTCCTGTCTCTTCCCAGAATGATGCTTGCTGGAGCCTCCAAGCACCCCCCTCCTCCACCTGCTCCCGCCCAGTATATTGATAAACAGTGGGAGTAGCCCTGGGAGTCCTCAACATTGACTCGAGATCCCATGAAGTGCCATGCCATACACGGGCAAGGAAACCTTCTGCTCATCGCCACTTAATGTGTTCCCTTTGTTGATAAATCAATATTCCATGTTGAACACTACCTTGGGAAAAAATACTGAGGGTAGCAAGTGCACAAAATGTACGCTGAGTGAAAGATCTCAATGTCCATCACCAAGACGTATAAGGACATAACTACTAGATTAGGCCTGTGACAGGTGGTGATGGAACCAACAGGAGGGAAAAAATCTACCTGACCTCTTTCTCGCCACTCTACCCAGATTGTCCTGTACGTGACAGTAATGGTAGGAGTGACTGCCGCCCAGTCCTTGTGGAGATGAAATCACATCTTCACACTGAGGACACTCCATCGTGTTGTGTGACACTAGCAGCTCAAAGCTGGGCCATTGGCAGCAGCTGAATCAGCCTGGCATATTCCTCATTCTACCATTATCATCAAGCCAGGGATCAATCCTGGCTCAATGAAGAATGTAGGAGAGCATGCCAGGAGCAGTACTGGACATACTTAAAAATGAGGCACAATCATAAGCAGCAGCACAGGACTAATGCATGCTAATGTTTGGACAAAGTAAAGTGATTCCACAACCAACAGGTCATATCAAAAATCTGCAGTCATGCCAAATCCAGTTGTGAATGGTGGTGGACAATTGGAGAACTAATGGACGGAGGAGGCACCACGATCATCCCCATCTTCAGTGATGACCCTAGCACACTAATGCAAAAGAAAAGGCTGAAGGGCTGAGTAAATGATCCATCTCTGCTTCCCCACAACACCCCTGCCACGAGATCCCTACCATAACAGATGGTATTCTTCAACCCAACTGATTCACTCCACGTGATATCAAGAAATGTCCAGGTGCACTGGATATAGTGAAGTCTTTGGGCCCTGCCAATGTTGTGCTTGTGCTGCAGAACTACCCATGTTCCTAACCAAGCTGTTCCTGCACAGTTACAACACTGGCATCTACCTGACAAAATGAAAAATTGTCAAGTACACCCTGCTCTCAAATGAAATTCAGCCAATACCGCCCCTTCAGTTGACTCCCAATCATCAACAAAGTGATGGAAGGTCGCTATTAAGTGGCACTTCCTCACGAATACCTTTCTCTCCAACGCTCAGTTTAGGTGCTGCCTGGTTCACTGTACTCCAGACCTCATTACAGTTTTGGTCCAATCATGGACAAAGGAGCTGAATTCCAGAGGTGAGAGTGACTGCTCTTGAGGCAGCATTTGATTGAGTGTGGCCCTGGTAAATTTGAAGTCATAGGGAATCATAGAGAAGCTCCTTGCTGGAATCATTCCTAGGCAATGTACATCTCCAACAAGAGTGAATCGAACCATCTCCCCTTGATACTCTATGGCATTATCATGGCTCAACCACCATGAACATCTTGCGTGTGACCATTGACCAAAAACTTCACTGAACCAGCCATATGTAAACTATAGCTACAAGAGTAGGTTAGACTGGATACTCTGCAGCTTGTAACTCATCTCTAAATAAATCTGGAATATAAAGGTAGCCCCAGTCATGGTGACCGTGAAACTATCATCGATTGTTGTGAAAACCCACCTGATTCACTAATGTCCTTTAGGGAAGGGAATCTGCCATCCTTACCTAGCCTGGTCTACATCTGACCCCAGACCCACAGCAATGTGCCCTCTGAAATGGCCACATAAACCATTCAGTTCAAGGGTAATTAGGGAAGGACAACAAATGCTGGCCTTGCCATTGGCTCCCACATCCTATAAAAGAATTTTGAAATTTGAAGTCCATTGGCTAACATCACACAGTCAAATGCAGCAGCTATTGTAGGCCAACAGTGATTGGCAAGTTAATTTGATTTTGGTGGAATGTGGACCAGAATGCTGGGAAAATTCCTGTTCTGAGAATAGTGTCATGGGATCTTTGAAATTTCCCAAGAGCAGGTGGACAGAGCAGTGTGTATGCATCACACTTGAGATGATCAGTGAGACGTTCTGTTCTTTTAGAAAGGCAAAGAAAAGAAAAGCAAAAGGAGAGACAAACATTTATTTCTCGAGAGATAGAATTGTAAAGGAAAATTATGCTAAAGCTGGTTTCAAACCTTGGTTAGACCACCTTTGGAGGTAGTGTGTGGGGCTCTGGTCACTATATCAAAAAAAGGCCATAAAGACACAAGGTGCAAAAAAGATCTACTGGAAGGATCTCAAGGACTGCAGGATCATATTTGCAGGCAAGGATGAGCAGGCTGGGTTGTTTTTCACTTGAAAAGAGAAGACTGAGAAATTACTTATCAAAACTTTTCATAATTTAGATCTTTATTAAGTGTAGACCCAGCATGTTTCCATTTGAGGAAGAGCAAAATTAGATGCCACCAATATCAGATGGTCACTAAGAAATCAAATAGGGAATTCGGAAGAAACTGCTGTATCCAGATGGTAGTGAGGATGTGGAACTCGCTACAAAAGAGTAGTTGAGGAAAATAAGATGTATGTATTTAAGGGGAAGCTGGATAAGCACATGAAGGGGAAGAGAAGAGAGGGTTATACTGATCACATTAGATGAGGAGGACTGAGGGGAGGCTTGAGTGGTGCATAAATGTCGGCATGGGCTAGTTGGGCTGAATGGCATTTTTTATTGCTGTACATTCTATATAATTTGGTGCTTGGTTTTTACTGACCAGGATCCAGAAATTTACAAGCATATGCTGCTCTACAAACAGTAAATTAATATTTAATTGACCTGTGCATTTACAATAATTAAGACTTTGGTCTTGCAGCATTCTAGCAGCAATATAATGTATTTTGTATTGCGTAGCATCATGTTCTTGTCATTATAAAACATCACATCATTGTGAGAGTGGGGGACACTTTATAATAGACTAAAATAGCAGCTTATACAACATGCATTATTGCTTTCCTTTTGGATTACAATTTGTTTTTGCTAAGTGTAATCTGGTAGCATCTACATAATATATTCAGCAATGTGCAATCAGGGACAGTATTGTTCTGACTATTGTAATTTAAAGGCAGAAAACTTGTAGGACAAAAGAAGCTGACGTCCGAGAGCAAGTTGCGATTTCAGTGTGGGTGATGGTGAATATCAAGTATTGCACCTGCAAAAATAAAATGAATCTCATTGATTTTTTTCAAGTGTTTAATAAACATCAAATAGTCCAAACTCTTGTTGAAAATCACTGCAATTCTGAAAGAAAATATTTTGATTTATCTTTCTCAGATCCAAAGTGAATATCTCTCACTTTCTGACATTGAACTCCACCTGCTACGGTTTTGCCCATTCATTGAATCTGTCGATGTCCTACTTGCATCTGCACAATTTATTATTCCCCTTGGTGTGATCTGTAAACTTGCATGTACAACTCTCTATTCCTTCTTACATGTATTGAATTATATGCTGGAAAGCTGAGGTGCCAGTACAGATTCTGGAGGAACATCACTTGTCCAATTTCACCAATCAAAATATATTTCCTTTACCCCTCGAGTCTTTCTCCTACCTCCCATCTAATTATGTCCCAAGGCTACCTCCAATTCCTCACACTAGTATTTTTGCTAATCTCTTGTGCAGAGCCTTATCAAATACCTTCTGGAAATCTATACAGAGAGCGTCCATAGAAACTTTTCTGTTCACTTTAGAAGTGAGCATTTAAAAAAATATAGTCAGGCATGACCTCCTTACTACATCGATGACTTCCCCTGAGCAGCTCATATTTGTTAAAATGCTCAGGTGCTATGTCCTGACTAGATTTTAGCAACTTCCCCAAAACAAGCGTTAATATGACAAGTCTGTAGTTTCTTGTTTTCACCCTCCCCCCACCACCTCTTCCTCTTTTTTAATACAGTGACATTTGCAATTTTCCAATCCAAGACACAAATGTCCAATTTAGTTATGAAAGATGATGATTAACAAACCTGCAATTTCCCCATCTGTTTCTTTTTATACCATAAGGTGAAAGCCATCAGGTTCAGGAGATTTGTCTACCATAAGACCCATTATTTTCTCCATTACCATTCTTTAAACATTAAATCCAATAAGTTAATCTCCTTGACTTATTTTTAGTTTCCTTTTTACTGTCCTCTTCCTCCACCATGAAAGCAAATTCATCTAACAAGTGTGCCATTTTCTGAAAAGCAACTATATAGCCTTGCCTGTATTTGCCTTTGTCTGCATTTTCCCTTGGTGTTCTTCGTCCATATGTTTATTAATACTTTTACTCTTAGCTTTGATATCTCTTGCATTTTTTTGATCATACCCCTTTTTTGCATCTAATTTTCTTGTATCCCATGCTTTTTTCTTATATTGCCCCTGTCTTTCCTTTCAGTATAATACTATCTTAGCCTTATGCAGTTAAGCAATTATGGTCCACAAACATGAGGAGCTTTTGCCTTTGAAGTAATATACTAATTTTGTATTGTACCAAATCTTTGAAGACTTCCCACAGTTTGTTCACAGGTTTACCCATCAACAGCTCAGCCTAATTTGCTGTGGTCAATTTATTTCACTTCAAAGTTTTGGTTTGTGACTATTCTCCTTCTCTGAATTTGATAGTAAATTTTTCATATGGTCACTTTGCAAGATGTTCTCTTGATTCTGATTTGTTACTCATCACTAAATCTAGAATATGGTTACATACAGTTATAAACAGCATTCCAGAAAGTGCTCAAATACACTTCAAAATTTCTGGAAAGGACAAGTTTCTGTGGTTCCTCTTTTTCTGTCTCAACCATTAACTTGGACCTGTTTCTGTCTACATGGTGTTACTGTGTTCTGGAGTAAAAAATCCAAATATTCTTTCTCTCCTCAAATGTCAGAGAGTCTCTAATGTGCTCTAGCTCAATGTCTCTGAACCACAGTTACTCAAGGTAGAGACAGTTTCCACAGGCATGGTTATCCAGGGCAGTCTCACTGTCCACAAAGTCCTGAAATACTTCCTTTGCTGCTGTTATCTACTGGGTATTTTGTGTTATTTTCATGTCTCTCTTCTAATTCATCTTCAATACTAAATTATAAATTTGAGGTGGTTTAGTTTGGTTGTGATTAGTTACTAATTTTTTTCTCGTGACCTATTATTTTTGTTAAAGCTGATTGTTTCCCCCTCCCCCCACCCCCCCTGCTGGGTAGTCCCTTAATCTAATACTAAAGTCTAAATAAATAATTGAACACTTAGCTTTTATCCCTTGGGCTCTGCCACTCATTTCTCCTCAGCTATGATGTTATAGTCATAATATTGCCTTGCCTTTGCAATGCTGTTACGTTATTGCTTGAAAACCTTAAGCGGCACAAAAACTCTAATAACCATGTTTATAGGGGTTAAAGTCTAATGCCAGTAAAGATTCCCTCAAGGTGACACAATGCTGATGGAAGAACACATGGTATGTTCAGTTCTTTTCGTTGCAATTAGTCTATAATTTTATATTTAAAAGAAGTTGAAAATGAGTTCAAATTTAGAAATTTCAGAGATTTGTTTGGATTCAAAGCTGCAGATATATTTCAACTAGGTGAACACTCATTTCTAAAGATATCATTATTTAAGAAGCTCTGGTGTATCCAATACGTAATCTGAGTGAAGTCTTGTTGAGATGCACATCCAATTTGGTGCCTGGAAACCTCAAAAGCATTCCGTTATGAATGCTTGGAGTAATCCTGTATTTGGGCAAAAATGAATACTACAGCTTTTGTAACACAATATGGCAGCTGAATGTATAGTTTACTTTGAGATTATTTTCACTGTTCCCTTCAAAATCTTGTTTGTACTGTGAATTGGGATTGTAGATCTGTAATCAAATCTGTGGGGATGGATTGAAAGGTGGTGCTGTTGTGTGTTTAACCCTGCTAACTTGCAATGGAGCACCTCTGTAGCTGCAGCTCCCTCTGATGTCACCCAGTATGCATGTGTCAGACATTTGCTCTAATGATCCATGCTTAGTTATTTGTTTCAGGAGCTGAATTAAGGGGTGAAGTTTTTTTAACCAATTTCTAAAATTTAAATCCTCTTTGAACATATGCACCGAAAATGATTTGTTTGTTCTAAGAATGTTTGCCAAAAATCTCACTTTGAAACTCTGTCTCCTGTTTTATGATTGAGAGCTTTGCTGTGATCTGTTAGTATTTTGTTAGCCTGATGTTTTATCTTTTCTGACAACATCTGCAGTATGCTGTGTAACTGCTTCAACACAATTTGGCAGCTTTCACTGATTCCACATAACGCAAATTCTTGTGCTGTGGTAGATTGGCAAGCAGTCAGCAGTGATAATTATCCTTAAAAATGCTAGTGTTTCACTTCTCCATCTGCATGCATAGCATGTCAGAGCTTACTTGCCTGTCTGCATGATAATGATGTAGCGAATGAATGAGCTGTCTTTATGGTAGAATTGCCCAGACTATTTTTATTCATTTTCTAGCTAATCACAATCTTTGTACTCCAAAACTTTTCAAATAAGTGGTGTATTTTTTAACTGTTGTGGATCAACCTTTTGAAACTATTTTGCAAGGATTTAAACAATTTCTTGGATTGCAAATCCTTGTAACATGGGAGTTATCCACATCTTATTATGAATGTATATACCACAACATTTGGTTTTAATAATTATTCACTGTTATTCAAACAGAGTCTAATAGCAATAAGTCTATTGTACATTTCTAGCCTGTCGCACTTGAAGCATCACATTCTAATTTCTTTGTCATACTTGAAACATAAAATTGTGAAAAAAAGGCCAGTATTTAACAGGAATTGTAGCTCCTGTAAGTGACATAAAACATTTTTATTAAAGAAAGCCAAGCTTGTGAGATACAGTTTCTAATGATTAAGTACTAATCTCAACCTTTGTTTACACAACAGTAAATTTCCTTTGTCTGTAAAGGGATACACGTTGCATTACAAAATATATCCTGATCCTTGTGAAATGTCATCTGACTTGTGTAAGCTTTGCCACACGTGATCTGTTATCACTGTCAATATCCAGGATATTTCTAACTATGACCTTCACTCTATTGTGCATTGTTCCTAAGATCTCTGTGTTAATATAACTGTGTAATTTGGAATAGATTGTGGTTGAGTTGAATGTCTTTAACTGCACTTGCTGTTGCAAAATGTTTCATTTTAAATACATGAATAGATTAGGTCAGTTTCTTATGGATTTTTACAATTGAACACGAACTGATACAGATCATGTTGTCAGCTATTTAAAAAGAGAACACAATGCTTCTTGGTAATACCAGGTTGTTGCATTTTGTGATCTTTTGGAGCATATTAACGAAGTTGTCATGTTCAGGGTTAAATTTTTAAGCACCAATCAAATGGGTTTATTATCATTTAAAAGATGCAATTTTGTACTTTTGCCTTTTTTCAGAGGAAAGGAAGAGAAATAGGAGTTTGTCACCATCAGTAATGTGGCAGTGTATTCTTGCAGTACAGAAAACCCATTCTCTTGACTTTGTCCATTTTATTTTGAATTAGGTGATGTGTACAATGTATCGTACTTTGCTGTTTGCAGCAAAACCCAGTTACAAGAGCATTTCACTTTTGAATATTTTCTTAGGGGCAGAGAAGCAATATTACTTTATAATGTGGCGTTGTGCCTTCTGGTGGTCAGCTGGATAGCAGCGCTGGCAGAGGCCTGCAGTAGTTGATATGCTTCATCTCTACTATGGAGAGGAGTGAAAGAAAATTAAAATTGTGTTGAGGAAACTGAGTGATAGATTTGAGTGGCTTGCACCCCAGGACTCAGCAAGCGAGTCTTTTAATTGCTTTGGCTTGCTGGAACAGGCTACCCTGAAAAGTACACTCAAACCAAGGTAAATTGTCTTTCTCCATTGTCATTGTAGAAGTGAAATGCTGTTAACTTACAGCAAGAGCAGTGTTGTTTGTAAATACTGAAGTTTGTAAGATTGTTTTGGACTGTCTCTTTAATTTAGAGTAAAATGGAGGAGTGGGGGTGGGTAGGTCTTGTGACATGTTCTGAATTCTACCCATCAACTAGAATGAGTGACACGGTTGTTTAAGGAGGACTCAGATTATCTTACTGGGAAGAAGGTGCAAAATATTCATACCTGTAACCAATGAGCAGGGCAGCTATGCTGACAATGGCTAGACTGTTAGTTTCCAATCACAGGGAGGTAGATGCATGTCAGGTTTTGTAACTGATTATGCTTTACACTGTCTGTTTAATTCCAAGTTATAATAGAGCTGGGGGTTTGGAAGATAGTTACAGTATTTCTACCTGGATACAAGGCCTCTGTGATTCACCTTGTCATGGAGGTGGAAGTCTCGAGGGGAACAGCCATAGCACTGTAGTATTGGCTTATGGGGTTTTTTAATGAGATATCCCCGAACCTTGCAGTTAGATCAGCTTGCAAGAATTTGTTTGGGGGGCGGGGGGAAATGAAGAGAGAGCAGAGAGATAGAGGCAGCTAGTCTCACTTTCTCACCATGCAGAATGTTGGTGGGAGTGCTCAGATTGAAGAGACCAAGTTTGAGAGGATTTAAACTAGGCTGGAAGATTCGCCTAGCTTTGGCTAGAGGGAGGGATCTCCAGTGTAATCCTCGCTGTGAAAGTGCATTTAAGAAATTAGAAATGATCAGGCTGGAAAAGGAAAAAAATAAGCAAGTCCTCGGGAACTGATAATAGCCTTAGACTTGATTCCTGGAAAATGAAGTGTTCACTTAAGGAGCAAAGTACAACTGTGAAGGGGGAATTCTTTGTCGGTTTAAGTTAAATAGGAAATCTTTTCTGTAGTTTAGAATATAAGTAGCCTCTGAATAGTGTTTGGATAATGTTGCTTTTAGTTTGTTTATTACAGTAAGAATCTTAAAACTTGAAATCTTGCATGATCCTTCCAGTTGGCCACTGGAAATTCAAATATCTTTCTAAAGGTTATCAACCATTGCTAGGATCATAACAGCAGAATTTGGTAAGGCAACTTGAACACGTTTGTGACTTCACAAAATATCTAATTGCCTGCTATTTTAGGAAAGGGAATTTATGTCTCAATTGTTTGGGCTTTTCCTTTTTATCTTGTAGGCTGGTGGAGCTCCATTCTGAATCCCACTTGGAGAATAGCAGAGGAATTGTGCATTTTTTCCCAAAAATGGAACTTGATCCAATTTTTTGCTTCATTTGAGAGCTCTACTTGGAAATTTCTGTTTCCAAATGAGGCCATTTGGTGAAAGGTTCCTGTCAGCGCACAAACTGGTGCGATCTACTCTAAGCTCATTTCCCGGCTTGTTTCCTGTACTCTTTAATAATTCTCCTCCAAATATTTAATTCACCTTTAAATATTCTTGATGATTTGCTTCAGGAGCCACCTGTTACAAAGTATTCCATATCCTAAAAGCTCAATATCTGAAAACACACCCTCCAACCTTCCCCCTTTTATGTTTCTGGAACTAATTCTGAGCTTGTGTCCGTTTGTATGAAGTATATACCACATTGTTTGTAATTACAGTTGTAACTAGAACCTTATTATGAATTTTTCAATTGATAGCAAGAATTACATCTTAGGAAACATACTGCCGGCTCATTACTTCGAAGTAATTATTCATTTCCTGCTATAATAAACAATCCATCAAACATATACATTGTGGTTATGAAGCTGAGCAGACTTGTACCAATCTAAATTGTTAATTAAAGACTGAATTTTGTGGTCTGTGGTGAAGCAACGACACTCATTTCTGACCTCAAAGAAAGCTTGCCACAAAGACCTGGTAATCTCTGTGGCGTGATTTTCCCTTTTCCCAACGGCAGTTTTTGTCTGACGCCAAGTCAGGGATATTTTGGCATACAGCAGCAGTGATGTAGGTAAAGAGCCAATCACACCGAAGTATTCACTCAAAGCAACCTAGGAAGTTAAAAAAAACACTTGTTTTCCTCACCATTAATTTAAATTTTTCAGATAGCAAAATAAAGGATTGGATTAAGAAAGGAGGTAAAATAAAGATGAGCACACTTTTTTAAAAATATAGTTTTTAATATAAAGTTTACTTTTTCTATTATTATGGATAAATTTGACATTCCACTATTGTAAAATTAGCACTAAGAATGGCACTAAAGGAATTGCTCATTTAGAGAGCCAGTGCAGACACAGTAGGCCAAATGGCTGCCACCTGTGCTGTAACAGTTCTGTGATTCTGTGATATTCTGGGCCAGTGAGGGTGTTTAGTACTAATTAATTCAATAAGTGTAACTTTTCACAGAGGATACAGCAGCATAGGAGTGATGCGTCTTGTCATTCAATTGCTTTCCCACTGTTTGCAGTGCACTCTCCAGGGAAGCACCTGTCACTAAGACCAACTTCTGGATTTCCATGTTCTGCACATGTGTGGACTCCAGGGCCAGAATTTTGCCCTTGATGGACGGGCGGGCCCCACCGGCTCAGCAGCGGGCGGGCAGCCGATCGCCGCCGAAGCGGCCCCACCGCCATTTTAAGTGGGCAGGCCAATTAAGGGCCCTCCCCCCCCCACCCCAGTTGCCCGACGGGAACTGCTATGTGCTTCCTGTCTGTGGGGGGGAGGAAGGGATTCCCCACCTGTCAAAGTGCCCTTTATCGCGCATGCGTGCGAAAGAGCGCACGTCTCCCTGAGACTAAGTGCTGTCTCAGGGAGATCACTGACAGCGTTTTAAATGTCAAAAATAGAAAAATCAAAAAAAAAACATGTCACACAAGATGGGACATGTTAATAAATTTGACTAAAACTTTTATTAAACTTTTTGAAAACAGACATGAAACCTCATCCCGCCGATGGATGCGGTTTCATGTTTTTTCAGAAGCCCGCTGGGGCTCCTGGCCTGCCCACCAGCCTTAAGGTTGGACGGGCAGGGCCTTTAATTGTTTTAATTACCCTGTCAATGGCCTCATTTGGCCACTGACAGGTTGGCGGGCGGACAGCTGACCGCACTGTCCGCCCACCTGCCTGAATATTTAAATGGGGCTGGATAATGTTGGAGGTTCCGCCTGACATCATCTCGCATCATTTTTTGTGTTGGCCAGCAGGCCCCACCTCCAACTCGCCGACGGAAAAATTCAGGCCCAGAAGTTGCCATCAGTTTCAGCAGCGTAATAGTGGAGAACCGGTACAGTTTTGCTTTGCTACCACACCAAAACCCTGGCCATAGTTTTTTACGATTACATGAGCAACACTCAACGACCCTGTTGAGTAAGGTAAACCTATATTCAGTTTCCTCCTTGTTTCACCCATTTACAGTCATGGAAAGTTTGAAGTGTTCTGTCCCTCATTGAAATGTGTGCTCTATGGTCTTTGTAGATATCATGAAACAATTCTCTTGCATTCTGACCTATTTTAATGTCTGAATTGACCTGCCCAAAGCATTTGACTCAGTAAATTGAGAGGCTCTGTGGATTGTGCGCTAAAAATTTGGATGTCCAAGAAACTACTTCACAATTCTGCAATTACAGTAAAGTCCCTCTTTTTCCAGCTTTCTTGTTTGTTCGCTTACTTGCGCTAAAACCTTTGTACACCAGATCACCCATTGTGGGCCCAATTGTTCACTTATCCCCGGTTTTAAAAAAGGAAAAAGAAGCTAACATTAGAAAATGCTGAAAAAATGCTGATTTATACTGGAAATAAAAATTGCCCTTGTTGTCTTGTAGCTTGCACTAAATTCTTTACCCATGGGACTCAATTTTAACATGTCGCACTTTAAATGAGAAGGACTTGCTCCGTTTTTAATTCAGTTTAGATTAAAGGCACACCCTAAATGCTGAGCAAGCTAGTCTGAAGGCACGCTGTCACTGTTCATAAAGTTACAGATTTAATTTTTGCCCCTTACTGAAGGCAAGACACCATAAAAGTAACAGATATTTCCAGACTGAAAGGATTTGTATCCTCTTACACACAGGTGAGAAGGAGGCGCTACAGTTGCAAAGGTGATTATATCTGTTCTGTGCTGAATCCATATGTAGATTGCTGTTATGCGAAGGCATATAGATACTTCACAAAAACATCATATACAAATGACTTGTATGGTAAAAATGCGAATGAAGACAGGGCTGTTGTGGTCAACAGAAAGTAACTGCACAAACCAGTGCTGCCTTCTCATTGTTGGAACCTAATTGACTCCCATTGTAAGGCATGTTTGTCGTTTGAATTTTCGCTGTTTGCGAGGTTTTGTGGGAATGTAACCCCTGCGAATGGCAGGACTTTACTGTACTTCATAATGATATGACTGCATTGTCTTGAGTGGGAGATTTGAAACAGAAGCCTTCAAAGCCTAGACTTGTGTCAATCAAGGCTGTGTGATAGCCTCCCATACTATTTACAATCTAGCTGACAGTGGCTGTTCATCTCATCAAAGGTCAACTACCCTCTGGTGTCACTATTAAATACTGTCTAGATGGGGAACCTCTTTAACCTCAGTACCTTTGTGCCAAAGCTAAACTGACCATAGACACATGATTTACAGTTTGCAGATGGCTGTTGTGTCGTTTCCCGCCATGTACCAGATTTGCAAGCCACTCTCGGTCTGTTCAATTTTGCATCCAAGAAACCCAGCCTATCTTTGAATGTTATCGAAACAAAACTCTCATATCAGCTCACACCTGGTCAGCCAAATATATATGTTGAAGGAGAGACTGAAATATGTTGAACACTTCCCATACCTTGGTAGCCATCTCTCACAAAGGGTCACCATTGATAAGGAGATCCAACACCAGATCAGTTGCGCCAGCGCAGTGTTGAACAAACCAAGCCAGCAAGTGTTTGACAACGAAGAATTCCACAAGTCAACCTAAGTCCTACTGTACTGAGCAGTTATCATTACCGCTTTCCTGTAGTGCAGTGAGACCTGAACTGTGTATCAGTGACACAACAGCACTAGAGAAATTCCATCAGCAATGCCTCCACAGTGTCCTCTGGATTCAGTGGGAGGACCATCAAACAAACACTAGTATCCTTCTTGAAGCCAGCTCCATAAGGATTCAAGCAAAACCTCTGGGGGCATACAGTGGAGTAGTGGTAATGTCACTGGACCAGTAATCTGGAGGCCCAAGTTAATGCTCTGGCGACGTGTTCAAATCCCACTATAACAGCTGGAATAAAACCTGGAATTGAAAGCTAGCCTCAGTAATGGTGACCATGAAAATACTGTCTAGATGGGGAACATTATCGACTGTTGTAAAAACCCATCTGGTTCACTAATGCCCTTTAGGGAAGGAAATCTGCCATCTTTAGCTGGTCTGGCCTACATCTGACTGCAGGTCAAGAGCAATGTGGTTGATTGCTCTCTGAAATGCCTTAGTGAGCCACTCAGTTCAAGGGCAGTTAGGGATGGGCAACAAATGCTGACCTTGCCAGCGATGCCCACATCCCATGAAAGAATAAAGAAAAATTAATTCAACTTTGTATTAGAAATTCTCCACATGGCTGAAAAGCACCTCATCTGCCAGGTCCCCTCAATTCTCAAATGTCCAATGTTTCAGGGGAGGACAAAGAAAACGTTTCAAAGACACTCTGAAGCTCTCCTAAGGCAGCATTAACCTTAATGACTGGTAGTAAGCTCATTCAGAATGGTGACAACTTGTCCATCAAGCTGCATCAAGTTTTGAGTCGCAAAGTCTTAACAATGAGGCAGAGTGCCGGCAGAGAAGGAAAGAAAAGGAAGCAAATCCTGCACTCTGGATCCCACTATCTCGTGAAGCATGTGCCCCATGTGCCCAGAGTTCTGCAGATCGAGAATTGGCCTGTTCAGTCACATGACCCATGTCAGAATCTCAACTTGAGGGACAGCCAACGATTTCCTTATGAAATAAAAATTCCTTCCATTGCACAGAAAAATTACATACAAGTCAGTTATTTAAGTCAGGAGATCTTTGCTGATCCATTGGATTATTCTGAGCAAATCCTTTGTTTTATTTTTGAGAATTGAATTTGCTTTTGCGCCAAATAAAACTTGTTTTTGATATTCTTGCAATCCCAGAATCAGACTTTGCTACAATCCAAAATTTATGATTATTCTCCAACTCCAGCTCTTGCCTTCTAGCTTTCCCTTGTATTTTTTGAAATCTAGCTAACACCCAGTGGTGCCTTTTGGGACTTAACCTTATTTATGATAATCCTTTTAGGAATATCACATGCTAGTTGATGTGCGTTTGGTTTTCAAATTTCAGCCTTTTGAATCTTTAGTTATTGAATAGCTACAACTTTTATCCACTTGAGAGTTCAGTGTATGTTAAAATTCTTCAACTTCAACATTTTCAAAAATTGCACAACATATTAAAGAGCGTTGTTTGGTCTCGTGGTTCATGCTTGACTTGCTATGGTACTGCAAACCTTTTGATGTCAGCTGAGTATCAGCTTCAACAACAACTTGTATTTACGTAGGGCCATTAAATGTCCCAAAGCACTTCACAGGAGCATTAAAATTTGACGCTGAGCTGCATAGAGGTATTAGAGTTGACTTGGTCAAAGATGTACATTTTAAGATATGATTTAAAGGAGGACAGTGTGTTGGGGAGGGAATTCCAGAACTTAGGGATGAGATAGCTAAGTGAACCATTGGCGGAAAAAGGAAACTAGGGATGCACAGGTGGCCAGAAGTTGAGTAATGCAGCAGAGTTCTCGACACACTGTAGGGCTGAAAGGTATTAGAGGCCTTGGAGGGATTTGAACTCGGGAATTTGAAATGTCAGATGTTACTGGAGCAGGAACCAACATAGACCAATGAATATAGGGGTTTTGGGTGAATAAGGTTTTAATGTGATTTAGGATAGAGGTAGTAGTTTTGGATGAGCTGAAATTTTACAGACTAATAGAGTATTGGAATAGTAAAGTCTGGAGGTACCAAAAGCATAGTTTTCAACACCAGATCAACTGAGGCAATGGTAAAAATAGGCAGCATTAGGGAGGTGAAAGTAGGCAGTCTTAGTGATTGGGTTGGGAGCTCAGATCAAGGCCAAATAGGATGTTGAAGTTGTTAATAAGTTTGATCAATGGGGTGGAATCAATGGCTAGAAATGGAGTTTGTGTTAAGGAGCAAAGACAATGGCTTTAGTGCTCCCAGTATTTCATGGGAGGAGGTTTCTGCTCATCCAGTACTGGATGTTAAACAAGTAGTGTGCCCAACTCTAGATTTGGTTGAAGCTAAAAGCAAAATACTGCGGATGCTGGAAATCTGAAACAAAAACAAAAATACCTGGAAAAGCTCAGCAGGTCTGACAGCATCTATGGAGAGGAATACAGTAGTTCTGATGAAGAGTCTTATGGACTCGAAACGTCAACTGTATTCCTCTCTGCAGATGCTGTCAGACCTGCTGAGTTTTTCCAGGTATTTTTGTTTTTGTTTTTGATCCAGATTTGGTTCACTTGACAGTACAGCCCAAACAGCTCCTTCCAGAGCCATGTGCCATTCACCTCTGACTCAGTTGCAACATGATCTCAATGTGGAATTTATAAGTTGAATTATTTGCAGTCATTTTGGCTAAGCCCTGTCATGAAATGATTCAAAATGATTGGGGTGGGGCCGTATTCCCTCCACCAAGCCCCCAACTAGCTCTGCCTCTGCCACAGTTAATTAAACTGTTAGATCTGGAGGGTAGTTCAAGACGACTTCTCTTGTTTTGGGTCAGTGTCCCCATATCATTCAAAATAGTACCCATACTTAAATGATGATTGGATATTATTTTTAAATTATATCTGTATTTAAGTGGAACCAACAAAGATGGAGATGCATATTTGTAGCCTATCATAATTTTGTTAAATATTTCTAATTGTTATACAGCACGAGGTCAATTTGGCCTATCGTACCTGTGCTGCCTCTTTGAAAGAGCTGTTCAATTAGTCCCATTCCCCTGCTTTTTTCCCCCCAAACACACTATTTTCGCTTTCAAATATTTATCCAATTCCTTTTTGAAATTTAATATTGAATCTGCTTCCACTGCCCTTTCAGACTCTGCATTCCAGATTACAACAACTATTGTCTTTTTAAAACAAAACCTCCCCATTGCCTCCACTGTTTCTTCCCCCCCCAAACAACACACACACAACAAAGTCCTGGCAATTATGTTAAATTGGTGTCCTCTGGTTGCTGACACTGTCTGTCGATAGAAACAATTTCTCCTTATTTACTCTTGAAAAACCCTTTGTGGTTTTTCGCACTATTGAATCTGCCCTTAGCATTCTATATAAGATTGAAACTGTGGATTGATTTGGAAAGAATCCTTTTTGGTTTCTTTCTGTTCTGAAAAAATGTTGAACTGACAGTGGAGTATTGGCTCGATGGCTTCACATTCTGGGTAGAGGCAGGACATCAAGATTGTGATCCATGAAGAGTTATTGCAAAAATGACCAGCCCAGGTTTTGAATCTGGACAACTCAACAACAACTTTACATGGCACAAATATTAAAGACTAGGCACTTCACAGGCGCATTATAAAATCAAGAATAACATCGAACCACATAAGGAAATATAACCTTGATGGTTATAGATGGCTTGGTGGTTATGGCTTGTTCAGAGTGGTAGGTTTTAATAAGTATCTTAAAGGAGGAAAGCAAGTTAAAGAGGTGAAGTGTAAGGAGGGCATTCCAGAGCTTGGGTCCTGGATAACTGAAAGCGCAGCCACCACTGGTGGAACAATTAAAATTGGGGTTGAACAAGGGGCCAGAATTAGAGAAGTGCAGATATCTGAGGGTTGTGGGGGACATTACAGAGATAGGGAGGGACAAGGCCATGGAGAGATTTGAAAATAAGGATGATAATTTTCCATTTAAGATGTTGCTTGACTGGAAGCCAACCTCGGTCAGCAAGCACAGAAGTGAAGTGGGAATGGAACTTGATGTGAATTAAGATTTGCAACTCAACTCAAATGCCAAGTTTCTTCATTATTCCTGTATTTAAGAAGGGAGCCGTGAATTGCCAATCTGTCAAATAGGCATCTCCTGGGCCATCTATTTGACCTCTTAATTGAATAAACCTGTGGATTAGTTTGGAGAGCTGATAACCACAATGTTGATTCTGTTCTCCCAGTAGCTAATAAATAGCTACTATTAGCTATCCAATTAGCTGAAACACCTGACATGTTCCTATTAGACCCAGGATGGGGAGGTCAAACAGAAGCCATCATAGTTTTGAAGCAGACTCCCATGGGGTGCTTTGGAACATTTTTTTTTTAACCAATGTTTAAGGAACTATATAAATGCAAGCTGTTGCTGTTATATAGAACATCATCTTTTAATTTGCTTTTGAAGATGCAAAATCTGGCATCAGGATGGAGGAAACTTTCTTTTATTGAGGGAAATGTGATGTGAAGCATGAAGAAAATATTTAAATAAAGCCTGAGAAAGAGAGAAGTCATTAAATCCAAAGAAAGCTAAAATACAGAAGTAATCAAGTTGAGGGAGGGGAATAGGATACAAGTGCAGCAACAAAATCGGGGGTGGGGGGGGGGGGGGTGGGTGGGGGTGGGGTGCGGAGGCTCGGGGGGGGCACTAGGATGCAGGTGTATCAACAAAATCCATGGGGATGTAGTATAAGGTATGTTGGTTAAATAATATTCTAAAGTGTGTTATATTTCCTTGTACCACTTTAGCATTTAAAGTTTTGGAGCAGATGTCTGCATTATTCCAAGCATTATGACTCTGGAAAGGAAAGCTACAAACCACTGTTGGCCACAGCATTCCATGCAGTTTCATTTGAAAATATTAGTGTTAGCTCACTTTGATAGTATAAGGAAATCAGCAAGCGCATGCAGTTGATTAGCGGTTTGTGTTTTCTTTAATGCTAATTGTTGTATCATCAGGATGTAAAATTATAGTCTATGCCAATCTGTGGCTGCCAGGCTAGCGATAAGGCTTGGAAGGAACTATTAATTTCAGACGCAGTTAGTGCCAAACCAATTCTCTGTCAGACAATGGGGTTAGTCTAAGTCTAAAGTCAAAGGTTTGTGCATTTTTGAACTCTAAAATGGAAATCAGTGAATAGCAGCATGATATCCATTTTCTTTATTAAAACTCCTTTATATTCTTTGATGAATTCATGGCCCTAAGATCTAGTCTCAACAATGAAGATTCCAATGTTTGAATAAAAGCAAAATACTTCGGATGCTGGAAATCTGAAATAAAAACAGAAAATGCTGGAAAATGCAGCAGGCCTGACAGCAGAGAGAAACAGTTAGCGTTTTGAGTCCGTATGACTCTTTAGAGATAAAAAGAAGTTTAGAAGTTTCTTCTCTTCATCTCTGAAGAAGAGTCATACGGACTCGAAACGTTAACTCTTGTTTCTCTCTCCACGGACGCTGCCAGACCTGCTGAGTTTTTCCAGCATTTTCTGTTTTTATTCCAATGTTTGAATGTCTTTTACAGTTATGAACATGCCTAGAACATTACCATATCAGAATTGCCAAAAGGCAGTGGTTCAAAAGTAGGGAAAATGTTTGTGGCAAATTGCATCCAGTAAATCTCTCAGGACCTAAGAAATAGGAACAAAACTAGACCATTTAGCCTTTGACCCTGCTCCACCAATCAGTAAGATCATGGCTGACCTTCTGCCTCAACTCCACCTCCCTACACTATCCCCGTATCCCATAATTCCAATAGTACCCAAAAATGTATCGGCTTCTGTATTGATTATATTTGATGACTGAGCACCACCCACACACTCAACAACAGAAGCAACTTATGTTTATATAGGGCCTTTCATGTAACAGAACATCCCAAGGTGCTTCCCAGCAGCATTATAAAACAACAAGACATTGATCCATATAAGGAGACGTTAGGTCAGGTGACTGAAAGCTTTGCCAGAGGTAGATCTTCAAGGAGAAATTGAGGTAGAGAAGCATAAAGGTGAAGGGAGGAAATCCCAGAGCTTAGGTCGAAGTAGCTGAAGACATTGCCGCCAATTATGGAGCAACTAAAATTGGGGATGCTGAAGAGACCAGAATTAGATCAATGCAGATATCTGAGGATTGTGTAGCTTGAAGAGAGGCGAGAAGGCCTTGGAGGGATTTGAAAATGAGGATGAAAATTTTAATATCAAGATATTTACATTGGCTTCTAGTCAAGCAGCCAGTGAGCACGGGTATTAGGACTTGGTGTGAGTTAAGACATGGACAGCAGAATTTTGGGTGACCTCCAGTTTATGAAGGGTGGAATGTGGAGACCAACCAAGTTGAAACAGTCAGGATTGGAGGTAACAGCAACCCAAATGAGGGTTTCAGCAGCAGATGAATTGACATAGGAGTTACGTGTTGTTATGGAAGCCTTGGTGCTGATAGTGTCCAATCTGACTATATCTCTCTGCAACCTCTTTGTTGCCTCCTCGCTGCTTGCTTTCCACCTAACTCTTGTCTCAAACTGGGATATGTTGCACTCATTTACCTCCTCCAAGCTATTGGTATAAATTGAGAGTGGCTGAGGCCCAAGTACTGATCCTATCAATACCCTGCTAGTTAAAGCCTGTTAACTTGAAAATGCCCCATTTATTCTTGCTGTCTGTATTCTGTCCATTAACCAAAGTCATGCCATGCTAATATATTATCCCCAATCCCAAGAGTCCTGATTTTGTATAATGTCTTGTGTGGCACTTCGAATGCTTTTTAAAAAAAAAATTAAATATACTACATCCACTGGTTCCCCCTTTTCTTTATCTGTTTGAAACATCTCCTACCATGGTCAGGAGTTCAGTGAGATTCATAATTCTCTCCAAGTAAAGTGCCTTAAGAGGGTGTTGGTGACCATGGACTTCCATTTTTGATTTATGTTGATCCATGATTATGCTTGGCAAGGCACTGCAGAGGGTTTGCCATTTCTCTCTGTAATATAGCTGATCAGGAAGTATTCCCACTCTTACCACCTGCTGTCAAGCACTGTGCCACAAGACCTCCAATTTGTAATTAGGAAGATTTTTTTTACTGTGTTAAAGATACTACAGATATAAATGCACGTTGTTAGCCTGATAACATATTGATAAACTAATAGGCATTGGAGAACCATCAGATGACTAGTCCAATCCATCAGTCCTTCTCTAAATGTAGACCTAGAGAGTGGATACCTGCAGCCTTGAAGCTGGCACAGACATGAAAATGACCTGTGCACAAGAGTTGAGTTTTGTGCCTCCAGTTTGTTGCAGTGCAACAACTCTCTCAGGCTCCTTCGACATCACCTTTCTAACCCATGACCTCTGCCATCTGGAAGAACAACAGCAGATGCATGGGACCATCGCCACCAACTGCAAGTTCCCTTCCAAGTCACACCCCAGCCTGACTTGGAATTATATCGCCATTCTTTCACTGTCAATGGGTCAAAATCCTGGAACTCCTTCCCTAATAGCACTGTGGACTGCAACGGTTCAGGATGGCGGCTCATCACAGTCTTCTTGAGGTCAATTAGGAATAGGCAGTAAATGTTGGCTTGCCAATGATGCTCACATCCCATGAACAAATCTTTTAAAAAGGCTTACAAGCTACCAGTTTACATAGGCTTTAAAGACTTAGTATTCAGCATCGACTCCAACTCCATATTAAGCTTTCTTTAAAATTTCTTTGGCTTTGAATGAAGATTCTTGACACCAAGTATTAAAATTGAGTTTATTTTTGAAGAATGACAGCCTTTTGCTGTTGCTAATTATTGGTGATCCTTATGCTCTTCATCTTTCAATCCATGTTGTCCAATTTTGACCTGAGTATTTCATGCTTGGTGCCAGTCATCATTGCCAAGATGAAGCCTCAGTTAACTTAGGGCCAGGAGCATTAATTGCTCCATGCTCTGTGGGCATATAATGTTACAGTGTGATGTTCCATGTCAAACTGCATGGTTTTTCATCTTTATTGCACCATTTCCCTAGTCAATCTTTTCTTCTACTTGCATTTGAATTTTCAGGAAGCATTTTGCAATGCTGGTTTTCTGCCTCTGACTTTTTTTATATAGTAAGCAGGAGTTCTGTTCAAGTCATTATTTGAAATGAGCCTAAATTAAGATACCAGGTTGGGAGGAGGAGGTGCAAAGCAATGTGTATATTGAGTCTGTTGGACCACCAGACCATTGTAATTCCACAAACTGTAAACATAAACCATGCCATTTATAGAGTATTTTCCCATAATGTCTTATGCTAAGATGCCATTTCCAGGTAAGCTCTGTATTTGGCTGGTCTGTTGTATGGGATGGACATTTTTAATACCATGCAAATTCAGCTGTCCTGGCTGAGATGAGAAAAGGAATTTGTACAAATGTTTTCTGTACCCCAGAAGGTAGGTGCTTCAATGGCTGATGGATTTAAATAAGTATTGGTGTGCTTTGCCATCTAGTGGTAGATCTTTGTTTTGCAATGCTTGCCACCTTCTCAACTTGCAAGATAGCCAGCCGAGTTGCAAGTTTAAAAATAATTTATAATTAATATAGTCTGTCTATGTTTAATGTTCATGTAAATGTCCTGCAAATCAGCTGAGTATCATGGTTACTGATCCTCTTGACAATGTTTTCATAGTCTTGGGCATAGAGCAGACTGTGTGGGAAAACTACTGCAAAAGACAGGCCTGTTAAACAGTTTACGGGAATGATTTCAAGGCTGCAATCCAACTTTGGTCTTCAAGTAAAGTCAGTAAAATCTCTGGTTTCTACCTCTAGCTTTTAGTGTCATCTGAGCATTCTTCTGAAATTGCAATCAATTGCGAATACCCACTGAACTGGACCTGCTTCTGTTTTACATTATTTTGCAGCTACTTACAGTAGAGGGAGAGGGGAGAAGAGGAGAAATGAGAGGTATTGGAGGAACATTTAGGCAAAGGTTAGGCTCCTCTCCGGCTAGTGAGCTTGGTGCTGAATTCTGAACAGTTTCAGCTGGGATGCAACCAGCCAGTAAATTCTGGATATAAAAAGGAGCATTATACACTGGAGCTTGGGTTAACAGCCAAATAGTACTGATCTCTCACTATTTAGTAATAGATAATATAGCCAGTTTTCCTGTGGCCCATTATAAATTCTTTGTGGCCTGTTTTTTTCACACGTGTATACACTGGTTGTGATAACTTTACCACTGCTTGTTTGCGAAGTTAAGAGTATCGTGAAGTTGGATTACGTTGTTGCAAGTAAACATGCTATTTAAATAACGGCAAGATTGAAGCCATGGTCTTCACAGCACCCCCACAAACTATGTTCTCTAGCCACTGATTCCATCCCTTTCTCCTACCATTTCCTGAGGTTGAATCTTTCAGTTCTATTTGATTTAAATCTGAGCTTTCAATCCCATATTCTCCACATCGCAAAGGTTGCTTACTTCCAGCTATGAAACATTGCCCCTCCCTTCCACAGCCTCTTCTCATCTGTGGCTGAAACCTTCACCCATGTTTTCATCACCTCCAGTCTCAATGAGCCTAATATTCCCCTGGCTGGCCCCCTGTTGTCCATAAACCTCACCTCGTCCAAAGTTCTGCTGCCCATATCCTAACCTGAATCTTGTTGCGCTCATCTGTCATACCAAGATTACTGACCTACGTTGGCTGCGGCCCACTAACACCTCAAATTTAAAATATGGTTCTAGGTTTACTCTTCATTACCTGGCCCCTCACTAGGTTGGTGAGCCATTATTAATATCATGCTGCTCTTGGACTAATTTACTAGGCCAGTGTTAATGGGCATGTGTTTGTTGACGACTTGCACTATAGTAATGGTGCGTCAATGATCTATACCTTATTATGGTGCGTGACTTATGCTTTATCATAACCCAGACCACAGTTTGTTGGAACCTTTGCGCAAAGGTTGGCTACAAAGACCTTTGTTGAAAAATTTGAACAGCTAGTTATCATAGATTTTAATGGGAGAGGCAGAGCTATGATGGAGATCGAGGTTGCTGAGCTAAAGTCTTAGTGCATTACTCAATCATGGATGCCACTAAAGGGCTCAAAATCAGTGAAGTATTTAGTTGCTCAGTGGGCTTTGATACAGTTTCTATGAGATTCCCACTAAATAAAATTTCATGGGCCTAAATTGTTGGAAAGCTGTACTCTAATGAAGCTACTTAGGTTGACATGAGGGATTGGATGGATTTATTTAAAAACATAAGTCAAGTAACGGGAGATACAAGAGCTCTCTGACTTCCACTGTTGGTTAGAGGAATCTCCTTTTGTACTTATCTGTATTACTGGGCAAGGAAGTGTGAATACATTTAGAAATTACCTTTGATCTTTTATTAGAAATGCAGTTTGCAAGGATGGTAGTTGAACTGCAGTGGTTCAAGAAGGCGGCTGGTTCACCATTACTTTCTTGAGGACAATTAGGGATGGGTAATAAATGCTGACCTAGCCAGCGGTGCCTACATCCTGTGAATGAAAAATTTAAAAAGCACTCCTGCACTCAGCTGGCTAAAGTAGCTGTTATCCTTTAACTTAGATTCAAGCCAATGGTGGTAGAATGGGAGTGAAATAAACCAGCATTAACTGGATGGATGGGCTGCATGTGTGCCCTTTAAAATATTCAGCTGACTGTTGAAGCCTATAAGTCGACTCCATTTCTTACAGCTCCCAAAATCTTGTTTTTTTAATGTAGTCTGCATATAAGCCGACTCTCCCTTTTCAGGCACGACATGCTATACTCATACTAATGTTCGCCCTCAACTTTTCACCCCACAAATGGATGCTTTATTACCGGTACAAGTGGGGGCAAAGGATCAAGCAGGCAATACGGGCTGTGTTGCATAGGTGCATGGGAGTTTAAGGCGCCCACACGGAGCAAACCTGGCGTGGTGAACGACAAAGATGGCGACCACAGTTCACCATTAAGGTCAACTGCTGTTTTCAGGGATTTTTCAAGGCTTCAAAGGTCAACTAATACATTGACACCTATGGTAAGTTGCCTCTCCTCATTTTTCCTTCCAAAATGCATTTCATCTCGCTTTGCTGCAGCAGATTTCAACTGCTACTTGTCTGCTCACGTCCCAGTCACACATTTGCCGTCCTGAAATCTGCTGCTAGCTTCCTCATTGTTTCCCATGTTTCCAAATTTTGTGCCAACCGCAGACTTTGAAAGTATGCCCTGTGAGCTCAAGTCCAGGCCATTAATGTATTTCAGAGCAGTGGCCCTAGTACTGATTCATGAGGGATGCATCAGCATTCTTCCAGTCTGAAAACCAAGTATTCACTACTGCAGTCTATTTTCTGTCTCAGCTAATTTCGGATTCACACTGTCATTGCTCCCTTAAGCCCAGGGGATTCAATCTAGCTACTGAAGGAAATTGAACATGTACAAGGAGGATTATTTGCAAAGTGAGAAAAAAACTAACCCTGTTGATGCATGAAAATGGGAAAATCTGTTCTTTAAATATTAGTGAATCATTTAAATAATCTGTTCATCCTGTGCTGAGAAGGTACCATATGAATGTCAAACTTTGGCTACTCTGCTGCCAACCCACAGCAATGCTTACTGTGGTGCATTCCAATTACTTTTCCACCCACTTGAGGGTCAGAGAGCTCAGCGGTTTAACCTATGGTGTTCATCGCCAATATCATGCAGCTGTCTGGCTAATTTCTTAAGCCACCATTAGTATGCTGCTCCCAGGGTAATTTAGTGGGTCAGTATTAATATTGCGCTGCTCCCAGGGTAATTTAGTGGGTCAGCATTAATATTGCACTGCTCTCAGGGTAGTTTAGTAGGTCAGTATTAATATTGCGCTGCTCTAGGTAATTTAGTGGGTCAGTATTAATACTGAGCTGCTCTAGATAATTTAGTGGGTCAGTATTAATATTGTGCTTCTCTCGGTAATTTAGTTGGTCAGTATTCATATTGCACTGCTCTTGGGGCAATTTAATGGGTCAGTATTAATATTGAGCTGTTTGGGGTAATTAAGTGGGTCAGTATTAATACTGCACTGCTCTCGGCATCATACAATAGGGCAGTATTAATAGCATGCTGCTTTCGGGGTAATATAGTGGGTCAGTATTAATATTGCACTGCTCTCAGTAATTTAGTGGGTTAGTATTAATATTGCACTGCTCTCAGCGTAATACAATAGGTCAGTAATAATATCATGCCGCTTTGAGATAATTTACTGAAGCAGCATTAATATGCTACTCCTGCACTTGCACCTCTTATACTTTCCACTTTCATAGTGTCATCTCTAATCATTGGCTATGTTCCTTGTATGAGTAGGAATATTACTTATTTTCCCTGAAGTGTATTAATTGCATGTTTGCCCACATGGAATTAATTACCTTTCACTCATTGCCCCTTAAGCTGCAGTTTGGGACTCCTGTGGAATTTGTGGGTGCCTTAATTTTTGATTAAACATTTCAAAAAAATAAACTTGATCTGGCGAAAGGAAGTGCACTACATGGAAAACATGTTAAACTCCTTAGTTATGAAAGCTTTTCTTTTCCACAGTTCTCCACAATGCAACCTAACTAAGAAAGTTTGAATAGGTGGTTTGAGAGCCAGAGGCACTACTCTTGGATATTCTTCATTATCCTTGCATCCTTTATCAATGCTATACTTATCAAAGTGGTCAATTTAAGTTCTCGAGTATTCCCTTACCATCTGATTTAAGTTGCCTTTACTCCACATCTTCCCCACTCGCCCTGTGGAATTGTTCTTGCGGTGAGTCTGCTGATTACAGGGTTTTACCACAGTTAAACATTAATCGTGGCGATTTGGAACATCTCTTTGGAAGCTTGTAAACACAGAGGCAGATGTTCCAGTGGTGCCACATCACTAGCACCGAGCTTGGATTATGGAAACTACCGAGAGTTGAAAAATACAGGCAGCTAGCCTTTCATTCTCATGGAGACTTGATGGGCTGAATGGCCACTTGCTGTGCTGTTCTATTCTATGATTCTAACTGGATATGTCTGCAAAATGTTTACTTTGGATTATGTAGCACTGCTGAGTTTCGTTTGCCTGTGGATCTAAAGTGTGAAATGTAAGGGATAATCAATAACTTCATTTTTCCCAAAATGAATTTAAGCAACAAATGATGTCTGGCTATCAATTCTGCAGGCAGTACAAGGTCAAAACTGGTCCCTTTAGCTGCACGTCATAGCTTTCTACCGCATGACTTTTCAAGTATAGCACTGCTTTTGTACCAGATTTTTTCTTTTACCGCTGTCAATTGCCAATCATGTAACTGGAAGTTTCTCACAACCATACTTTTTGGCTGTGGTGTCAGATTTTTGGTCCAGTTTCTGTTATCTATAAATATATATAACATTTGACTTAACTATGAATGACTGGCAGTGTATTTTCATCAGAGGACTGATGACACATCCCTAAGATTCCAAGATGCCTTAAAAAAATCAAGTCAGTCAGTTGGTGGTACTTGCCATCATATCACCTTGCATCTCTTGTGGTAACACTCCAAAAAAGTATTAGAATCATGTGGCTCAGAAGGAGGCCATTCACCCCCCCAAGCCTGTGGTGGTCCTTTGAAAAGGCTATGTGATTTAGTCCCAAACCATGGCTTTTTCCCCATGGCCCTGCAAATTAATTCTCTTCCTGTTTATGTCCAATTGCCTTATGATAATGGAATACTGCTTCCATCATCCTTGCAGGTAGTGTGCTCCAGATCTTAATTTTTTTTTAATTCATTCATGGGATGCGGGCATCGCTAGCTAGGGCAGTATTTATTGCCCACCCCTTGTTCAGAGGACATTTTAGAGTCAACCGCATTGCTGTGGGCCTGGAGTGACATGTAGGTAAGGACAGCAGTTTTCCTTCCCTGAAGGACATTAGTGAATCAGATGGGTTTTTATGAAAATTCAAATTTCCATGGTGGAATTCAAACCTGGATCCGCAAAGACTAGGTCTCTGGAGTACTAGTCAGTGACAATACCATCACCTCCCCATAATTCTCTCTGCAAAATAATTTCTCATTTCCCCTCCAGTTCTTTTGTCAATTATTTTAAATCTGATTACTTGAACCCCTTTGTCATAGCAAACAATTTTTCTCTACTTTACGAAACCCCTCAATTATGAATAACGCTATTAGTTTTGTTTTTCATTTTCTTGGCTCCTAAGGAGGCCAATCCCAGTTTCTCTTGTCTCTCCACATTGAGGAAAGCATTCAGAGCAGAGACTGATGTTATGGAATTAATAATATGAACAAACCTGTTTGTGAACTGGACAAGGATGGAAAATAAACGTATTGGGTTACAATATATATGAGGGAAAGAAGATGGGAAAGTATGAAAGGATGCCAAGTGGGAATAATGGCAAAAGATGGAATACATGTTGTACAGAGGGGATACCCAGAAGATGTAGCAGAGAGTGATAGTTGGAGCTGAAAGATTTAGAAAAAGGGTTTCTTAGGGGGGTAATATCGAACTCCAAATTGTGGGAAGGAAATAGGGGAAAACTGTAGGCAGATTATCGAGAAGAATGCACTGGAATTGCACCCAATTTCAGAGGGTTTTAACCATACCTGGTGGTTGAGCATTATCGAAGTCAAACTGATGTTAAGATGCACGCCATGCCGGTGAATTGTTTAACAGCACAGTCGATGTAAGTGCAACATTTTCCAGGGTTTTATTGGCTCCCTTTAGCAATCTTGGTAGAATCAGTTCAGTTAAGAATGGGCCAGGCAGCTGTATCATTGTGCTGTATCCCAATCAGAATGTGAATGTCCAAGTATAATGGAAAATAATTGGCAAACACCTTAAAGAATTTGTCGTGTCTTTTGTTTGAAAGCCATTTTAGCCTTTTAAACTTGGTGTGTCAGGCCTGAAATTTAAAGGAGTAATTATTTACCTTGAGCAATTACAAAGCCCGAGTCTCCAAAAGTGCTCAAATTAGGGCAGCACACAAATCTCTAAAAGGAACAGATTGCCAAGTCTTTTTCACATTGGTTTAAGAATGAAATTCAGTTCAAATACTCCCTGAACAGATAATGTTTTCATGGGGCTTGCAGATGATTTGCTCTTTTTGATTACACATCTTGGATGTAACATTCCCCTGATGTTGACAGCTCTTCATTGTCCGAGTAGTGTTTAGCTTGCTGCCTTGTAATCATTCCAGGATTCCAGGATGTCCATTGTCTATTACCGTAACTATTCATGTGGGTGAGGGAAGTTCATAGGATTGGTCTCTATTTGATTGTACCATAGTTAAGGATTAAAGATGGATCTGAATTGAGGGATTAATTTGTGCGATTGCTGGAAAATCTCATGTCATGTGTTGGAAATGATGTGCAGATTGTGATGAATGGTGGTTTATCCAGCAAAAGGCCAAATGGTCATGAATGGAAATTGCCAGATACAGTAAAAATTCCAACTGACATTCTGCAAACTCGCCACTGAGTGGCAGTACAGGATTTCCTTTTGGTCAGTATGATCTTGTAGCTGTGGTGCTAAACCAGCAGCAAAGCTGTACTCATCAAGCCTTCACCCACAGTGTAATGTGTGTCCTCAAACCCTAAGAATTTGCCATATCTTTTGTTAAAGAATATTTTTGGGTGATGATTGAAATTCAAATTGGTGATGGTAACAAGTATTCCAATGCTATTCCAAGGCAGTTTTGACTTTGTTGCTCAGATTGTAGTGTAGGCTAACACTGTAGGTTACAAACAAAAACAAAAAAACTGCGGATGCTGGAAATCCAAAACAAAAACAGAATTACCTGGAAAAACTCAGCAGGTCTCTGGTGTATTGCTCCATTAAGTTGCACTTTTCTGGGCTGGTGCACATAATATGCCATACAGTGGGTTTAATTTTTTTACTTCCCTCAATGACCATTCTGGCAACACTTACTGGAAACATTGCCTTAAACTGGCTTTAAATCATTTAATAGAGGGGGTGTGTTCATTGTAATGTGTTTCCTGATTGGAATTGTGCTGAGTGTTTCACAGCCATTTCCATGCAGTACACACAATACCAGTTTGTTTAACCTTGTATTGATCTTTGCAGTGGTGCTACCTCTCAAAGTTGTTAAGGGTGAAATTTTCAAAGATATGACTTCCCAGGTGCAAGTTCAGTGAGCAATCTTTGATAGGTCCGTTAAAACTGCACCTTAGTGTTGAGTGTACAGTTAGAAATTTATTTTTCTTAATTTTAGGGTCAACATTGGACCCAGGAGTCTCTGCATTGGGAAATGGCAAAATCAAAATATTTAACTTTCTGCTCCTGTTGCCAGCATCAAGCAGTCCCAATGCCTGGCTTTGTGTGGCTGTTTATATAAAGCCAATTCTCGCTGCACGCTCAAGACCAGTGAATATTTTCCCTTTCCAGCACTAGCCACGCATGCAGGTGCCTGAGGCTGACATCTCTGAAGAGTCAAGAGAGTGTGCTGAAGCAGTACCATTACCAATTTGAATCTGTAACTGAAAAGATTCTGCGAAGTTGAGCATCTGCTCAGTATTCGTTTAAGCTGCAATAAGCTTGTCCTCTGCTTCAGTTGTTAGACTAGTTACATGATTTGGATTCGTAATGGTGCCAGTGGGTTGGCTGCACTCTTGCTTTGTCAGTTACCACTAGTATCACGCAGCTAATCTTGGTTTTGGAAATAGTGAAAGTCCTGAGGCAAAATATTCCCCATTAACAAGATTTTCAAACAAGATAAAGAATTGGTTGTCTTTGCTTGATGCTGACCTTCCTCTTGGAAGTAAGGCCCTCATCTTACTCTGACCCATCTGCTGAGTCACTCCCAAACCTTGAATTGGCTTGTGAGGCATTTTGACTTGTATTTGATTTTGTTCCTTGCCTTATAGCCCTAGGTTACGGCAGTGGGATGTAGTACCCTGGGAATAAAGTTTATTTCTGCTCTGTTCTTCTACCCACCTCCGCCTGACCGAGACACATGCTAAAGTTTGTTATATGCCTTGCACCCCCCACCCCTGACTTTGCATTCAAAATCTGGTGAACCGTTTACCTGTGGTGTACTAGTTGGTACCGGTTGAGACTTTACAGTTTGAATCTAATTTCAAAAAAAGTGGAGGAGTTATAGTCTTCCCTTCAGACTTTATTCTCCTCCTTTTAAATGTCATTTTGGACCTGCTAGGCCCTGCTGCAGGCTGTGAACCCATATTAAGGTGGGAATTTGCTGTTCCCCACCCTCTATCAGTGAAATGGTTACTGGGCAGCTTTAAGTTCATCCTGTGTACTAAAAGCAGCCCAAAGAAGTGTGGAACATATTACAGTTGTGGTGCTGTTTGCTTTGAAGGAGTTTATTTCATAATTTGAATTACTTGGAAAAACTCAGCAGGTGTGGCAGCATCGGCAGAGAAGAAAAGAGTTGACGTTTCGAGTCCTCATGACCCTTCAACAGTCATGAAGACTCGAAACGTCAACTCTTCTCTGCCAATGCTGCCACACCTGAGTTTTTCCAGGTAATTCTGTTTTTGTTTTGGATTTCCAGCACCCGCAGTTTTTTGTTTTTATTTTTCTTTCATAATTTGTTTGCTTCCAGTTTTTTCAGAGGAACACCACATATCAACATCATAATCATAGACAAATTAAAAAAACCGAAGTTGGAATGATGTCTGCTAAAAGAATGCTTGGGTGCCGTGGAATGGATGTAATCCCTGTAGATCGAAAACTGAGTTTTCCTTTCCACATAGGAATTGCTGTGGTATTGGGACCTTTGACCTCAGCCTCATTGGTAGATAACAATTGTCTGTCGTCACCAGCAGGTACCTGGAAGGACATGTAACTGAAATTAGAACATTGTTCTATTAGCAATTAGTTTTTGGATTTGAGGGATGGGTAACGCTTGCACCAAGTTGAATGCCTGTCTAATGCACTGGGAAGGATTCTTCGACCAATGTTCATTCCAGATTAGGAAGCCGCAAATGTCTTTGAATGGCACTTCCCTCCTGCTACTGCAAGAGCTCTGCAGACCGTTTTTCTGCAGAGTGATCTGCAGTAGATGGCTGTATTTGGATGTGCAGTCTACTGTCCAAAACACAGTTTTATTTGTTGACACATTTTATGTTTTGCTATGGTGACAGCCATCTTATTTGCAGCCAAAATGAGACCTTGTATTCCAAGGTTGCTTGTGGTTTAACAATCAAGTTTATTCTAAACTAACAATATTAAGTCAAATAGATTGCATACTTGTGCTGATCAAAAAGTAGAGATTTTTGAGTTAATGTTGGAGAAAGGGAGATTAATTATTCAGGCTTACGGGGTAAGTCTAGTCCCAATGATTATCTGTAATGTTTAATTTTCATGTTTATGATCCAGTTCAAGCCATCTGAGATAAGTTTTGTGGTAAGGGCATGGGTATTAGGCAAGAGAATCCCTGAGATTGCTGATGGCTCACCCAGTAATTCTGGGTGCCAAAGACTTACAACTGGACACAACAGTGACTGAATTCTAGCCACTTGCAGATAACACAGCTTTGCCCTGAATGGCTCCTGATCTTTACTGCATTTTGCTAAATTCCTTTCCACCCTAAATGACAGAGCTTTCCAAAGTCGCGTGCATCACAAGGTATCTCCAGCAACCCAAATAAAACTGGGCATTTGTTGTGATGCAAGAAAGGCTACTGAGTTGTGCTAAATGAAATGGGAGGCAGCAGGAAGGTTTTGATGAAATGAGCTAGTATGTAGGGAATGCCAAGAATCCCTGTGTTGCTCCTTGTGCTCTCTCCCCTGCCTGTTTTTTTTTTCTGTTTTTCTCTCTCCCTTTTTTCTGTCGTCTTTACATCTCTTTCTTCTCCGTCCCCACCTCCCCTTAGAATGCAAAAGGAAAAATAAGAGCTTGCAAAGATAATGGACAAGCAAACCTTATACTCCAGTAATTGTACAGTTTAATTTAAAAAAAAATAAAAGCCTGTCTCTTTACTCATGGGTATTTAAAATGACAGTAGAGTTTAAAAAAAAGTGTAAAATCCTGGTAAAGCTTCTATAGAAAAGAAAGGAAAGCATGAGTCAGTGAAAGAAGTATTCCTGCACACAGAGACCCTTTGATCCCATCACTAATTTACGTAACGGAGACTGGCATTTTAACGGTGGGAAATTCTTCTTGGCTGGTTGTGAGCAGGAAATGAGAGTGCTCTGTGTAGTTTTTTGAACAGGTGCAGTGTTCCTTATCTCTGTTAAAAAGGCTTGGTTTCCTTGATTTGAAATAGTCTTTTCCCAGTGGCATGATTGTGAAGATTAGGATAGCTACTGTGTTCGGTTGCTGAAGCATTGGCTGCAACCCCATTTGAATCATCTAGAGGTTTGTAAAACAAAACAATCTCTTCAGTCTGTGTGTTATTTTGTGTGCCATATCATGAGTCAGAGTTTTGACAAGCACTTCTCACATTAATAGTGAAGTAGTTATGGTGTCTTGGATTAAACATGTGAACAACGTTGGGTGTCTTGGATGGCTCACGTGTTGAGTTCATTGCCAGGCATTGACCGGGCTCATATAGGCCTGAAGGTCCCAGTTTTATGCTGAATTTAGCTGGTACCAGGGCCTTCAGCACCCTCTGTGCAGGGAAAGAATATAGTCAGCCAGTTCTTGCTCTAGATTGCTATCGAATCAGCCTTGTTACACATTGAGTGAGAGCAGGATCAGGCTTGGCTGTGATTATGTCAAATGGCTTGCTAATTCTCATTGTTCCAGCTCATACATGAAGAGCAGCAACTTGCTCAAAATCTTTCTATGCAACCAAAATGTGCCAGTGTCTTCAGCAGAGATGGGGAGAGAAATAACACACACACACACACACCCCCACCACCAAAAATATGCCTAATTACTAAATTAACTAAAATTACTAAAAAGTAATGTTAATATTTACACACTTGTTAAAAATAGGATCAGTGATTTTTGCCAACAGCGTCACTGTGAAGTGGCCTCAAACTACTATGTCTGAAAGTGCAGTCATTATTATGGTCATGATGTTGGGACTGGGGGTTAGAATAAGCAATTATCAGACATTTGATGCTGTCTGACTGTCTATTATGACCATTTTGAAATGTCTGTAATGTTCCTTGTTTATATTGAAGCACTTCAGGGTATGATATGATCTATGTGGAAAATTTGAGTATTATTGCATTTTTTGTGATGGCCATTTGGAAATATTTTGTAATGTTCTTTCAGATATTTTATGAATAAAGCATATTTTTGCAAAAAAGATCAGACATTTGCCGCAGGAGCTGTGGGAGATTGGAAGGACAAATCACCTTAGGCTACCTTTTTCACACCTTCAAACTGAATATTAAACAATAGCACAAAAGCAAAACACAGTGGATGCTGGAAATCTGCAATAAAAAAACAGAAAATGCTGCAAATATTCAGTTTTGACAGCAACTGTGGAGAGAGAAACATTAGTTCTGATGAAAGGTCATCGACCTGAGGCATTAATTCTATTTCTCTCAAACAATCCTGTCAAACCTGCCTAGTATTTCCATCAGTTTCTGTTTTTATTTTGAATGTTAAACAATATTATTGTCACGTCTTCACTTTAATGCTTTATTGTTAATGTTTCAAGTTTGATATAATAAATATGTGTAATTTACAGCCTGCTCCTCATTCTTTATATGCCTGCTCAATCTATTTGACAGCTGCTAATAAGATCCCTTTTAATGGATGTTGAGGGTGTGAGGATGGAGACTACGGCTAGGGTTTAGGGAATTATCAGTGCTGATTTTTGTAATAAAAGCTCATTTTCCATGAGAGAGCTGCAGCACATCAAATAAGCAAACTGAATAACGCTGGAAATGCTTAGTAGGTTCGTTGACACCCATGAAGGAAAACTGTAAAGAGAAAAGAAATGACTGTTTAAAATTTCCGGTAGAATGGGCCAGGATGAGTTCGAACCTGTTGTAAAGACAAAACGTTAAGCTGTCTCGTTTTTCAAGGTGCTGTTGGTCTTGCTGTGTAATCTGTTTATTTTATTTATAGTTGCAGTCTTTCAGTATTCCAGTGAGTAATTTTCAGAAATAAAAACTCGTAAATAGGCCACAGTTCAGCGACGCTGGTCATCCTTTGATAGCTCCCTTACTTTTTAAAAAAAAATGGTGTTAATATAGCAGCGCAGAAATGATCATTTACACCTAGCTTCCGAGACCATCAGTGTCACCATCTAAAGGTAGCATTGTTGTCAGATATCCCGCACTGGAAGTTTTACATTGGGAGGGAGTGAAATTGTATAAGAGTAGGCAGAAATACACAAGATTTATTTATATTTTATTTTAATGCCTTTTATGTTATCCTTGCTGAAATCTTAATTCAGTTTGATCATTTAGATGTATAAACTAGATAACCCAGGAAAAATGGCATTGTTTAACCCCCTGTAAATGACCTAATGCAGATGTGAATCCTTGAATATAACATAAATGATTACCTGGCATCTGACAGTTGTCAAAAACTGGTTTGGTCATTGATGAGAATAAATACAAGACTTTGTAAGTTTGTAGGAAGTGTTGATTATTCAGATTCTTAGCTCCTTTTGCTTCCTCTTTTGCCTGTTGAAAAAGCAGAGGGACCCTTTACAGCCATTTGGCTGATGTCATTGAGGCATTGTGATGTAGCAGCTGTAGAAATGCTGGTTTCTCCAATTTTCTTCCTTTTTTCTCCCTCCCCCCACCCTCGCCACCCCTCTCATCGAAGCTCTGACAAATGTTGACGGTCAGTTCCACGGGTGACATTAGTCCTCATGTACCATTCCCAAAGGGCTCTTCATGCCTTAACCGAGACAGTGAGTGTTGGTTGACTGCATAGCCCATTTTTAGGTGTAGTACAGTGCTATGTATTATAACTTTTTTTTCCTGTGCACCAAGTGGGAAGCTTGTGTTGCTCCTTTATAGGAGATGACTAGTTTGTTGTGGGTTATTTCACAAGGACTCTGATTTAATTGGTACTTTTAGAAATTAGGTTAATTGCTGATCTTTTCTAGGAAAGTGGCATGTGTTTGAGATTTAGAGCAAGCCTTTAATTCTGTTTTTCTCTCCTTTTTCCTTTGGCCTGCTCTGTGGGAAATGTGATGAACTTTCTAATCTTCCTTCAATCCTGTATCAGGTAAGAAACAGCTTTGATATTTTGAAAGTCTTTGCGAAAGGAATCATGTTTTATTGTGTGGCCCAATGGAACGGTGTGCTGAGCACAAGATCTCTAAGGTTCCCTTGTTTTTCACTAAAACAAGTTATACTCCATTATCAAGCTATTTGAAAAATTTTCAATGTTATTTATGTAACGATAGTGGTCAATATTGGCGGAAGGGGCCGAGTCACTGTAACCTGGAAACAGAACCAAATCAATGTGTTTTGATTAACATTCTTTTTTGGGTTTCCCTTGCCCCCATCCCCTCACTCTATGTATGTTTATTTAAATGTAACCTGCATTCAGTACTCAAAGGAAAAATGATAGATGAGTTGCTCTGACGAATGACTATGCTGGGCAGCATGAGGAAGTTAAAAGGGTGTCCATTGTGCCAATATATTTGGGAGAAATACTCCATTTATTTTATGTATTCAATTTTCTCCCATTGCAGTTTGTAATTACTTTGCCTAGTTAACAGAAATACACAGGGAAAGGGGAAACTGAAAGCTATTGCGTGAAATGTTGAGAGCGCATCGTAGGAGCATCTAGGCCGATAAATACAGCACAAAGAGAGTGACAGAGAGCATCGTAAAGCAATCATGGTGGAACAGTGAGCAAGTGACGTTGGAACTGAGGAGTGGGAGCTGAGTCGAGGGAATTAAGGTCGTGATCATGGTTAAGTAATGAGGTAAGGATCTAAGATTAGGGACTAGAATAATTCGACCAGGTTTCAGAAGTGAGAGGTTTTAAATCTTTGAAGTTTTAAATCCTGTGCCATTTGGGAACTCCAGGATACTTCTCGTGTCCTGATAAACCATAGGTACAGTAAGTGTCGGCAGCTGGAGGAATCAAAATCTGAGTTTTGGGGCTTGAGCAGCAGCTGGCATTACACTGGTGCATTCGGGAGGCTGAGAGCTACATGGATAGCACATTTCTAGAGACGGTTACTGCCAAGACAAGGCAGTGCAGGCAACGAGGGACTGGGTGACTGAAGGGCCAGGCAAGTCGTGCAGGAGTACCCTGAGTACATCTTGCTCTCTTACCGGTATTCTGGTTCTGAATATTGATGAGGATGATGATTCCTCTGGGTAGCACAGCCTGTGCCAAGTCCACAACACTTGGGTGGCACAGCTGTTTGGGGATGTGGGGAGGAGGAAGATTGGTAATCCAATAGTGATAGAGGAGTAAATACTTAGGAAAGCAGGCAGGTGATTCTGCAGCCACTGATGTAATTCTGTGGTGGAATGTTGCTTCCCTGGTGCCAGGTTCCAGGGTGTGACTGAACTGCTATGGAACATTTAGAAGTGGGAGGGTCAACAGCTAGAGGGATGGTAACAATGAAATGGTTAGAAAGAGGGATGAAGCCCCGCAGGTGCTTTTAGGGAGCTGGGAAAGAGATTAGTAAGTAAGTCATCTTCATATCTGATTTGCAGGTTTCCTTGTAGCAGATGTATGGACTCCTAAAATATTGTGAACTAGTGACCAATTCACTGTACGGAAGGTCTTTCGGTATATGGCTGTCACCCATCAGATGAACTTGGCTGAGTCAGCACAGATGCCCTTGGCTTAGCAATGAGCATATGCTGATGGAAATAACACAGCACAGGGCCTCTTGAGTTGATGGCCGTATCTGTCTGAGGCAGTGCAGGTGGAAACTATTCAGCCTTTTCTCCTGCCCTGGCATGTGTTGTCCAGGTCTTATCACTGTAGAGGAGTGTGCTGAGAAAGCAGGCTTGGTAGACTCGCAGTTTCGTGTTCTCAGTTGGGTTGCTTTTGTTTCCCCACACTCTTACTCAGCTTGGACATAACAGCTGCAACTTCTGCAATGTATGTTTTCATTTCAGCATCAAGTGACAGATTGCTGTTGATTGTGAAACTATCACAACCTCCAGTGTCACATTGTCAGTGCTGATAGATGGAGGTACCGCAACATCTTGGACCATGACATTTGTCTTCCTGATGCTGATGGTCAAACCAAACTCTTTAAAGGTGCGAGTGAGTCTGTCCATTTGCTGCTGCAGGTGTTCCTCAGTGTGAAATGTCAGTGCAGCAGTGTCAGATAGAGCAACTCTGATGAGGACTTGGCATACTTTTATCTTGGATTTCAGTTGAACAAGGCTGAATGGCATTCCGTTAGCTCTAGTATGTAAGTGGACAGCCTATGTGGATGACCTGAAGGTTTATGACAGCAGCAAAGAGAAGAAAATGCTGAAGTGTGTCTGTGCCAGGACATAACCCTATTTGACCCCGCTGCAGATCTCAGAGGTCCCAATGTTGTTTTGTCATAGCTGACCTTTCCGCGACAGCATGATGGATAAGAGGCGATCACATTGAGCACCTTCGGCAGGCAGCCAATTTTCTCCAGCAGCTTAAATAGACCACCTCAGTTTACCTGGTCGAATGCCTTGCTGAAATTGATAAAAACAAAAAACTGCAGATGCTGGAAATCCAAAACAAAAACAGAATTACCTGGAAAGACTCAGCAGGTCTGGCAGCATCGGCGGAGAAGAAATGAGTTGACGTTTCGAGTCCTCATGACCTTGGAAGGGTCATGAGGACTCGAAACGTCAACTCTTCTTCTCCGCCGATGCTGCCAGACCTGCTGAGTTTTTCCAGGTAATTCTGTTTTTGTTTTGCTGAAATTGATGATGGCAATATATAGTGATCTCCTTTGTTCACAGCATTTCTCTTGCAGCTGCTGGACTGAGAAGATCGTGTCAATTTGAGATCATACAGTTCTGAAACCACACTGGGATTCGGGGGTAGATACTTTAAGCCAAGATCTACAGTCTGACCAGGGAAACATGGGCAAATACTTCTCCGACATTGCTCAACAGGGCGATGCCTCAACAGTTGCTGCAATCACTACAGTAGCCCTTATTCTTGTATAGGGTCACAATCTTTGCATCACAGTCATCCTGGGACACTGCCCCCTCACTTGAGCAGAGACAGAGAAGGTGGTGCAGATGTTGCAGGAATGACAGTTTCCTGTGCTTGGTGAGTTCAGGTAAAGACAGATGTAAAGTACTCATTTAATACCTCAGCCATGCCCTCTATCCCCTTGCATAGGTTTCTTTTTTATCCCTAAACGACCCACCCCTCCTCTCACTACCTGTCTACAATAAGTCTTTAGAATATTTTTGGATTCCACTTTGTTAGTTTATTTTCATACTCTTTCTTTGCACCTATTTTTCCCTTTTGACTTACCTTCTGAATTTTCTATATTCAGCCTGCTTCTTTCTTGTATTATCAATCCTCCCCTTTCTCTGCTTCATCTTGCCCTATCTCTTTCACCATCCATGGAACTTTGGTTTTTGTTGCGCTGCTTTTGATCCTTGTGGGAATGTACTTAGATGATACCCACGTTGTCTTCTCTTTAGAGGGCCCCCGTTATTTGATTACAGTTTTGCCTTTATCCAAATTAGTTCTGTTCTCAACCCACTGAAATTGGCCCTCCTTCAATTAAATATCTTTACTCTAGATTGCTCCTTTCCTTTTCCATAGATAATCTAAATTCATATTCTTTTTTTCTCTCAATTTTGAATTTTGCAGGTGGCTATCCATTATTGCCCCTGGGTCAAGTAACCTGAAATTGTCACCATTAAATAAATGTCTTCATGCAGGGCTTTGCGAGTTGGAGCAATGGTGGAAGTTTATTGGAACTGTTTGTACATGATGATCCTAAACTGTAAACAGGGCCTCTCCTTTAGAAACAAAGGATCATCAAGGGTGTTCAACAAAAGGGGTGACCCTAGAAGGTCACCCCTTAGCCCTTTCTCCAAAAGAGAAAGGAGCCTCGGCCTACTGAGCCTTTCCTGTTTGTTGCCCATCCCTAATTGCCCTTGAACTGACCTTGCTAGGTCATTCAGAGGGCAGGTAAGAGTCAATCACATTGCTGTGGGTCTAGAGTCGCATGTAGACCAGACCAGGGAAGGACAGCAGATTTCCTTTCCTAAAGGACATTAGTCAACCAGATGGGCTCTCGCAACAATCCATGATTGTTTCATGGTCACTATCACTGAGACTAGCTTTATGTTCCAGATTTATTAACTGAATTCAAATTCCACCAGCTGCATGGTGGGATTTAAACCCATGTCCCCCGAGCATTAGTCTGGGTCGCTGGATAACCAGTCCGACGACATCGCCACCATGCCACTGTCCCTGCCACTGCACTGTTTATTTTGAAGTAGCCATTGGTTGGATGATGGGGTGAAGTAGTGTCGTTCAGTCTAAAAGGGAAAGTCTTGTTTTAACATGGTGCCTTAACATTTCCTTGGGATATCCCAAAGTGCTTCACAACCAGTACAATCTCTTATTACGTAGGGAAATGTAGCAACCAATTGCTGTGCAGCAGGGTCTCATAATCAACAAATTAAACAAAGATGAAGTTCATCTGTTTTTGGTGGCAGTAGAGGGAAGAATGTAAACCAAGCAATGAGGAGAATTCCCTGCTGCTCTTTGATGCCAAGGGATCTTTTATATCCAGCTGAACAGGCAGACCTTTGTCAGGATTTTAGTCGTTGTTTGATCCAAAAGTTAGCAGCTTCAGCAATGCAGCATTCCCTTTACACAGCACAGTAAATCATCAGCCTAGATAGTGTGTGCTCAAATTTTAGCTAATGTAAGATGGCTATTTTTTCTTTAGCAACAATAATGCCAATGTGTGTAATTCAATGAATAGCATTGGAATCTTGGACTTTTCATAATGTTAAAAAACTTAACACTAGTGTACTATATGCCATTTATCAAGAAGGTGTAAATATTTTAATTTTGAAGTATGGGTGACTGGAAGCAATGAGTATTATACACATGAGAAAATATGTGTTGTTGGTTAAGGAGCCTGATTCTCATCTCCAAATAGAAATACTCTACCACACTGAAAATTAACAACACATCAATGCATTTGCTAGGTCTTTTCTAAAGCAATAGCTGGATAAGTTTTTGTTTACTTTGTGTTATTTACCCTTGGTACAAAGGAACTTAATTTACCTGGAGATCTGACTAAATGTTAATGTGAAAGTTTGCTTGCTTCATGAAAGTGAATAGAAAGCCTAGCTTATTTGAGAAAATTACTTGTTTAGCATGCATATCAAGATATAGATAGTTGGACCCCACAAAATTTCCAGCTTCCACATGTTTGAGCTGCAAAACTTTCACCATTCTGCCATTTAATGTCTTCTGAATGAATTTTCTGCCCCTCCTGCACCTCTTAGTGCTGAATTGGGAACAAAGTCTTCAGTCTCTTAGCATGAGTGGATTAGATTTGATTGTCCTTCTAGTTGTTTCAAATGCATTTTATTCCCTCAGTGCTTCCCTTTTTGGGTTTTCTATAAATCTCCGGATCGTCAGCATATGCCGACAAGCCCCTAAGGCAAATATCATCAAAAAGTATTTGCTGCACTCATTAGGAGCCACATGCCAACAAAGCAAAGACAAACTAAATTGAATCAGTGTTGCCACCCAGTATAAAGACTGGGTTACATTTGGTGCATTTCCTATTCTGTATAGCAACATGCATTGACCAACCACATGCTCTCTAGGCAACCATTGAATTAGGCATTTAGCTTAGCATGGAACCCCTCAGCAGGTCTGTTGTCTTTTGTAAGTGTTTGCATTGATTATACATAATCGGCACATGGCAACATGTCTATAATTCTGTAATCAGGTATGCAATGAGCTGTTCACATTCCAAATGAAATCTGTCTTCAGCAGTGAGCTGCAATTTGGAGGCCAGATGTGGGGAGATTAAATGCTAGAAAAAAGATACTGAACAATTCCCAAGAAATCCCAATGTATGGGAAGACTGACAGACCACGATGGCAACATGTCTGGTGGGTCAGTTTGAATGTATTTAAAACTGCGAGATTTTGCCGCTGAATTTCTGTCACGCAGGACAGCTCCTCCATTTTGCCTCATCTGGCTTTCAATGTGATAATGTGTGGCAGCTCTCGCAACAACTGAGTCTCATCTATCAATTTGACAGGAGGCATACAGCCTACATCAATGTAAACTTAGGTTTAGGCAATATGTCTACACCAACTTTTGCCAAAGCTACCAGTATTCTGTCAGATACATCAGCATATTCACCAAAAATGCATACAATGCTTTTCCGTAAAATATGACATTCTTGGCTGCCATATTTGTCTCTTGAAGTTTACTTGTAAGAAAGACGGGAATGACATTAGTTAGCAGTAATTGAGAAACTGGAAAAACAAAACAACACAGCCTCTCTGATTTGAAATTTTTTGAGCTTGATGTATCTGGCCACTTCTATTTGGGTGTTGCCAACCACTCTGATTACTCACCGTTGAGAACTCATCAGAACAAGTTGGTCCAAAGCACTTAGTTGCTAAGTATCATGCAGGACAAAGGCAAAGCATCTCCACCCTTTGAAAAAAGGATTAGCAGTTCAGCAGTTCACAGTTTCACTCTGGCAAACTCTACAAGAAAATTATTCCGGTGGTGCTTAGAACGGTGTTGCAGAGGCTTAATTGCTACCAGTTGATATTTAAATACCTTTCAGTCTATAAACCCATTGAATCAGTCTAAAGACAACATATAAACATGTAAATCTGCACAAGCAAGGTACCAATGGGACTATCAAAACACTCACTAATCTGTTTTCAATATCTGTGCTTTTTGGTAAATGCTTTTTTGAGGAGGCATCTTCAAAGGAACCTGGCTTGTACACTCAGTGGCCTTTGGGGTGGATACCCATGGAAAATTATGCAGGCCTGGACCAGCCCCCAATCAGGGGTAGGTCTCTTAGAGTTGCCTGGAGATTATTTCCTGCCAGGTTGTCGAGGAGTACTTGAGTACCTCCGCATTCCTTTCCGAAAAAGGCAAACTATAGTTGTGACTTGTTTACCCATGCCCAGTACTGACTTGATTCCTATAGTTATTCACTTTAAACCAAGGCACAGATGAACTTCGCTGTAGGCAGTTTTCTGATGCAGATGCTTTGCAATAATTGTCCACTTGTATTCTGACTGATTCATTGCCTCACCCCTCCCTATCTTCCAGCCCCGTGACCATTCAAGGTGTCTGCCCTAATCATTGAAGTTCCTTCTCTAAATCTCTCCACCTTTCCCTCCTGCTGTCCCTTTAAGATGCTCTTTAAAACCCACTTCTTTGACCAAGCTTTTGGTCACCTGCCCTAAGACCTGTCAAATTTTGAGATAATGTTCCTGTAAAATGCCTTTGAATCTTTTACTATGTGCAAGCCCTTGTTGAAATCAGTTCAGACCTTCTGCCCAGATGGTAGAATATCAGAGATCCCTTAAATTCCACAGTGTTGCACAAGTAACAACCAACTAAATATTTGGAAGAGGACTCGCGTCAGGAGGAAGAAGATGACAGTGACTAAAAAGAAAGACTTGTATTTACATAGTGTCCTTCATGACTTCAAGATATCCCAAAGCACTTTACAGCCAATGACGTACTTTTGAATTGCAGTCACTCTTTTAATGTATGCAATGCGACAGCTAATTGGCACATAGCATGCTTCCACAAATAGCAAAGTGATGGTGAGCAGATAATCTATTTTAGTGGTGTTAGCTGGAAAATACATTTTGGCCAGGACACCAGGGATAGCTCCACTGTTGCTGTTCAGAATAGTGCCCTTTTATGTTCACCTGAGAATGCAAATTGGGCCTTGGTGCATTACCGCATCCATAAGACGACACCTTTGTCAGTGCTACACTAAATTGCCAGCCTAGGCTTTGTGCTCATTGTCTACAAATAAGGGCTTGAATCCACAACCTCTGACTCGGGCAAGCACACTGTCATTGAGCCAAGGCTGACACCTACTTGAATATGGCTTTAGATTCATAGAGGTATCCAATCTGTAGGCCAGTCCAAGCCTCTATATGCTTGCATGCAGAAAATTGCACTCGAATGTGCAAGCATTAATGAAGTATGGGTCTTAAGGATTATCAGAGATGGTTAGCTCCTTCATGTGTCTTGAGGTTTCATGGATTTTTTTTCTAATTGATCATAGAACCTGATCATGTTAGCAACTTTGGTAATGCAAAGTAGAATGGAAAAAGGATTGTCCTTTACTCCAAAAAAAAATTGTATGTTGTACTTTGAAGCAAGATAGACTTGAGCATTATTTCTCAGCAAGAAAAACTAAATAATGCTATGTTGCTTCTGACCTGCTCCCCTTGATGTTCAATGGTATTACCATCACTGAATTTCCCATCAATGTCCTGAGGGCCACTATTGGCTAGAAACTTAACTGGACCAGGCCTATAAATACTGTGGCTACAAAAGCAGGTCAAATGCTAGGAATTCTGTAGTGAGCAATTCACCTGACTCCCCAAAGCCTGTCACCATCTACAAGCTACGAGTCAGGAGTGTGATAGAATATTCTCCTCTTGCCTAGATAAATGCAGCTCCAACAACACTCAAAGCTCGACACTATCCAGGACAAAGCCACCTGCTTGATTGATACTCCATCCGCAAATATTCACTGCTTCAACCACCGATGCACAATGGCAGTGTGTATCGTCTAGAAGATGCATTGCCAAGTCTCACCAAGCCTCCTTAGACAGCACATTCCAAACCCATGACCACTGGAAGGACAAGGGCAGTGGATAGGTGGGAACGCCACCACCTGGAAGTTCCCTTCCAAGCCATTCATCATCCTGACTTGGAAATATATTGCCATCCCTTCACAGTCGCTGGGTCAAAATCCTGGAGTTCCCTCCCCAACAGCACTGTGGGTGTACCTGGTTCATGCAGCAGTTCAAGAAGGCAGCTCACCACCACCTCCTCAAGGGCAATTAAGGACAGGCAATAAATGCTGACCTAGCCAGCGATGCCCACATCCTATAAATGAATTTTAAAAATACCTAGAAGAACAGGACAGCAGATGTTTGGGAACACCACCACCTGTAAGTTCCCTCCAAGTTGCACAGCATCCTGACTTGCAATTATTTTGTCTTTCCTTCACTGTTGCTGGAAGAAAATCCTGGAACTCCCTCCCTAATTTACTTATATCAGGTGGACTGCAACCGTTCAGGAATGTAGCTCACCACCACCTGTCAAGGGCAGTTAGGGATGAGCAGTAAATGCTGTTATTGGTAGTGGTGCTCAAATCCCATGAATGAATGAAAAAACATTTGGGCAGTATGACCAGGTTATTGGTTAGCATCCACACATTTGAAAGTTGCCTACTTCTATAATCACTATACAGGAGGGACATCAAGCTTCTTGATTCAAAACCATCAACAGAAAGAGAAGTTTGACGACTTGGCACTTAGGGTTTCTGCAAATTACCTATAGCCACAGTGCATCCAAGATTGTTGTGATGCTAACTTCTCAGGAGCTTTGTCTTGAGTTTGCTTGCATAAGTGTGCAGCAGAGACCTGTGCTGTTCAGAAGCTAGGCTTCAAAGTCTTGGGAAGAAGCCTCTGCTACAGCCAATACAAGAGATAACATTCTTAAGAATGTTATCCTGAACTACGCAGAAAATCATCTTTGTCTAGACTGAATCGTGGTATTTCAGAACATGACAAAACTTTTACCCTCATGAGTAGTCATAGATCACAGGGCAAGTTATCTATAGATATTCAACTGGATAAAACAACCACCTTTTCTGTGGACAAAAACAGAATTAACTGGAAAAACTCAGCAGGTCTGGCAGCATCGGCACAGAAGAAAAGAATTGACGTTTCGGGTCCTTATGACCCTTCCACAGAACATTTCTGTGGGACAGCTTCAAAGGAATTAAGCTAGTAGAAGGGTCATGAGGACTCGAAATGTCAACACTTTTCTTCTCCGCCGATGCTGCCAGACCTGCTGAGTTTTTCCAGGTAATTCTGTTTTTGTCTCCTTGCAAGATTGACTCAGCTTTGACCCTGGGTCTCGTGGTCAGGAAAGCAGTGTGTTGCAAAGGAGTCCTCTGAAGGCTTTCTCCCACAGTTTATAATAATAGATTTGGCTCACTCAGAGTTAGCGTTTGCCTCCACCCTTCCCGAGACCTAGGGTGGGTGGACCTTAATGCAGTGCAAATCAATGTGTGTATGAACAAAGGAGCCGATAATGCTAAAGTAATGTCATCAGGCAGGAAGGGACTTACTTGTCGTCCCCCTGTCATCATTCGAACTGCCTTCTAGGTGCCTGAATTAGAGGGTAATGCTTCTGACTCTGCGCTTAGCAAGGGCAGACAACCTTGCAACAGATGGCCTGTCAGGAGTGAATTCTGAGATTACTGGAGGATTCACCTGAAAGTTATTTGAGGTATTTGAAATTTGTATTGCCTGGTTGTAAATCCCATTGTGATCTCCCTAATGCAGTCACCAGCACCCATATTCATGTTGAATACACATGTCAAGTCAACCTGAAGCCTGAGCTATGTTCTATTATTGTATGTGGGTTGAGGGTGGTTTATGGGTCACTACTCAAACTAAAAAAAATTAACTAATTTAGAAATAAATAAAATGAGATCTTGAACACTTCTAGCCTATAGCTGAATAGAACCAATATTGAATTTTGTGTGTTAAAAGCAAAATACTGTAAATGCTAGAGATTGAAATAAAAACAAAATGCTGGGAAAACTCAGCAGGTCTGACAGCATCTGTGGAAAGAAAAACAGAGTTAATGTTTCGAGTCCAATATGGCTCTTCAGAACTGAAGAGAGGCAGAAAGAGGCTTTATGCTGTTGCAATAGGTGGAGGGTCAGGTGGACCAAAAAAGGAAGGTCAGGGATAGGTTAGTGTGTGAGATTGAATTATGAAGATGTCATGGAACAAAAGGCAGAGAGAGTAGATATTAATAGCAGAATAAAGATCAGTGCTGTCTGAAAGCAAAACATGAGAACAATATACAGTCTGGCACCAGGGGGAGAAAATACAAAATGGAAGACAGAATTCATGGGCTGAAGTGGTTAAATCCAATGTTGTGTTGTGTATTCATATTGTATACAATCATGTGTGATTTATTTGAAAGCAACATTTGTTATGAACATGAAATGAAGTCACTGTCCAAGCGTGAATATGTTGAATTGAATCTTACCCCTGCCTTAAAGTTGTTCAATACTGTAAAAGTGTAAACGTAGTCTCTTTTATTCGTCCTTCGAGGCAAAGGTGACCATGTTCATCGTTTGGAGTGTTCGGTAGGGTTCTGGTGGGTAATTATGTGATTGCTAAGACTGATCTGCTTTCGGAAGATTCTGCTACAGATAGGATAAGATACTGCAGATGATTGAGTTTTGGATGGGATGCTAGCTCAGGGTTTCCTCTCCTTGTGTTTTCTCTCTGCCTTTGATATGCACTTGCTTTTGAAGGAGGCTGCACTGTTTTTTTGTTTGCGCCAGGTGCAGAAATCCTGGGTGAGCTTCTCCAGGACTTGAAGTCACCATCAAAACTCCTAAGTGAAGCCTTCAGTGACCTTGTAGCATTTCCTTTGACCGCCATGAGTGCACACCCCAGATTGAAGCTCCCTGTAGAAGATTTGCCTTGGTTAGCGTGTGTAAAGGTTCTGGCTACATGACCAGCCCAACTCAGTCGTAACTGCCTCAATATGCTAGCTTGGGTGAACCCCTCAGTGTATGGTATTTTGTCCTGCCATCTGAACTTCAGAAACTTCTGAAGGCAGCTGAAATGAAAATGGTTGAGCTTCTTGACATGACCATGGTACACAGTCCAGGTCTTGGATGTGTAGAGCTTATTGGTCTCTAGACTTTGTTTGGTAGGCAGACTTACTCCTCTTTATTCCTAGACTGACGTTTGAAGCCTGCTGAAGGCTACACTGGCTTTGACAATTCTTGCATGTGTCTCGTTAATATAGACAGCTTGAGAGAGCATGCTACCAAAATAAATGAACTTATCCACTGCTGACAGGTTCTAGCCATGGACTGAAACTTTGGACTCAAGATGGGCCTTTCCTGGAGCAGGCTAGTCCATTACTTCAGTTTTCTTTATGCTGATTGTAAGGTTGAAGTTGCCACATGCATTGGAGAGCGAGTCCATGCCACATTGAATGCTAGCTTTGAACTGGTAGTTAGTGCATCATCAGCAAACAGGAAATTGCAAAGTACATCCTTGGAGAACTTGGTCTTTGCCTAGTGTCATCTCATTGAGCAGCTTCCCGCCCATGAGATATCAGATTTTGATGTCAGGATAATCAACATGGAAGGCATTGGAGCGCATGGGAAAAAATATGCTGAAGAAGACTAGCATGCAGCCCTGTTTAACTCCATTCTTGACTGGGAATGGATTGGAAGACTTAACATCATCCAGGACACACGTGAGGATGCTGTCATGGAACTGACAAACCATTGTGATGAATCTCTCAGCGCAGCTGAATTTCACTATTACCTGTGAAAGGCCTTGGTCAGATCCAAATATGGTGTAGAGATCTATGTTCTGTTCTGTTAGCATTTCACCTGGAGCTGCCTACCTGCAAACACCATATCAGTGGTCCCATGACCACCTCTGAAACCCTATTGATTCTCTGGCAGCAGATCCTGGTAGTGATGTAGCGTGATGGTTCAGAAGGATTCTGGCGAAGATTTTGTCAGTGATGGAGAGGAGAGAGATTCCTCTCTGTCGCAAGATTGGCAAGTTCCTTTCAGCTCGTACAGGCAGACATGGGAAGCATCTTAAAAACAAAAAAACTGCGGATGCTGGAAATCCAAAACAAAAACAGAATTACCTGGAAAAACTCAGCAGGTCTGGCAGCATCGGCGGAGAAGAAAAGAGTTGACGTTTCGAGTCCTCATGACCCTTCGACAGAACTTGAGTTCGAGTCCAGGAAAGAGCTGAAATATAAGCTGGTTTAAGGTGTGTGTGTGGGGGGCGGAGAGATAGAGAGACAGAGAGGTGGAGGGGGTTGGTGTGGTTGTAGCGACAAACAAGCAGTGATAGAAGCAGAATATCAAAAGATGTCAACAATAGTACAATAGAACACATAGGTGTTAAAGATAAAGTTGGTGATATTATCTAAACGAATGTGCTAATTAAGAATGGATGGTAGGGCACTCAAGGTATAGCTCTAGTGGGTTTTTTTTTTATTTTATATAATGGAAATAGGTGGGAAAAGGAAAATCTTTATAATTTATTGGGAAAAAAAAAGAGAAGGGGGAAACAGAAAGGGGGTGGGGATGGGGGAGGGGACTCACGACCTAAAGTTGTTGAATTCAATATTCAGTCCGGAAGGCTGTAAAGTCCCTAGTCGGAAGATGAGGTGTTGTTCCTCCAGTTTGCGTTGGGCTTCACTGGAACAATGCAGCAAGCCAAGGACAGACATGTGGGCAAGAGAGCAGGGTGGAGTGTTAAAATGGCAAGCGACAGGGAGGTTTGGGTCATTCTTGCGGACAGACCGCAGGTGTTCTGCAAAGCGGTCGCCCAGTTTACGTTTGGTCTCTCCAATGTAGAGGAGACCACATTGGGAGCAACGAATGCAGTAGACTAAGTTGGGGGAAATGCAAGTGAAATGCTGCTTCACTTGAAAGGAGTGTTTGGGTCCTTGGACGGTGAGGAGAGAGGAAGTGAAGGGGCAGGTGTTGCATCTTTTGCGTGGGCAAGGGGTTGTGCCATAGGAGGGGGTTGAGGAGTAGGGGGTGATGGAGGAGTGGACCAGGGTGTCCCGGAGGGAGCGATCCCTACGGAATGCCGATAAGGGGGGTGAAGGGAAGATGTGTTTGGTAGTGGCATCATGCTGGAGTTGGCGGAAATGGCGGAGGATGATCCTTTGAATGCGGAGGCTGGTGGGGTGATAAGTGAGGACAAGGGGGACCCTATCATGTTTCTGGGAGGGAGGAGAAGGAGTGAGGGCGGATGCGCGGGAGATGGGCCGGACACGGTTGAGGGCCCTGTCAACGACCGTGGGTGGAAAACCTCGGTTAAGGAAGAAGGAGGACATGTCAGAGGAACTGTTTTTGAATGTAGCATCATCGGAACAGATGCGACGGAGGCGAAGGAACTGAGAGAATGGGATGGAGTCCTTACAGGAAGTGGGGTGTGAGGAGCTGTAGTCGAGATAGCTGTGGGTGTCGGTGGGTTTGTAATGGATATTGGTGGACAGTCTATCACCAGAGATTGAGACAGAGAGGTCAAGGAAGGGAAGGGAAGTGTCAGAGATGGACCACGTGAAAATGATGGAGGGGTGGAGATTGGAAGCAAAATTAATAAATTTTTCCAAGTCCTGACGAGAGCATGAAGCAGCACCGAAATAATCATCGATGTACCGGAGAAAGAGTTGTGGAAGGGGGCCGGAGTAGGACTGCAACAAGGAATGTTCCACATACCCCATAAAGAGACAGGCATAGCTGGGGCCCATGCGGGTACCCATAGCCACACCTTTTATTTGGAGGAAGTGAGAGGAGTTGAAGGAGAAATTGTTCAGCGTGAGAACAAGTTCAGCCAGACGGAGGAGAGTAGTGGTGGATGGGGATTGTTCGGGCCTCTGTTCGAGGAAGAAGCTAAGGGCCCTCAGACCATCCTGGTGGGGGATGGAGGTGTAGAGGGATTGGACGTCCATGGTGAAGAGGAAGCGGTAGGGGCCAGGGAACTGGAAATTGTTGATGTGACGTAAGGTGTCAGAGGAATCACGGATGTAGGTGGGAAGGGACTGGACAAGGGGAGAGAGAAGGGAGTCAAGATAACGAGAAATGAGTTCTGTGGGGCAGGAGCAAGCTGAGACGATCGGTCTACCGGGGCAGTTCTGTTTGTGGATTTTGGGTAGGAGATAGAAGCGGGCCGTCCGAGGTTGGGCAACTATCAGGTTGGAAGCTGTGGGAGGGAGATCCCCAGAGGAGATGAGGTCAGTGACAGTCCTGGAAACAATGGCTTGATGTTCAGTGGTGGGGTCATGGTCCAGGGAGAGGTAGGAGGAAGTGTCTGCGAGTTGACGCTCAGCCTCCGCGTGGTAGAGGTCAGTGCGCCAGACAACAACAGCACCACCCTTGTCAGCGGGTTTGATGACAATGTCAGGGTTGGACCTGAGAGAATGGAGTGCAGTAAGTTCAGAGAGAGACAGGTTAGAATGGGTGAGAGGAGCAGAGAAATTGAGACGACTAATGTCGCGCCGACAGTTCTCAATGAAAAGATCGAGAGAAGGTAAGAATCCAGAGGGAGGGGTCCAGGTGGAGGGAGAATATTGAAGATGGGTAAAAGGATCCGTTGAACTGGGAGAGGACTCCTGCCCAAAGAAGTGAGCCCGGAGACGAAGACGGCGGAAGAAGAGTTCAGTATCATGCCGAGCCCGAAATTCATTGAGGTGAGGGCGTAAGGGTATGAAACTAAGTCCTTTGCTGAGCACTGAACGTTCAGCATCGGAGAGGGGAAGGTCAGGGGGTATAGTGAATACACGGCTGGGGTTGGGATTGGAAGATGGGGTGGGGACGGAGGGACAGGCAGGGGTGGAGGGTCCTAGATGGGTGTTGGTGTCGATGAGTTGTTGGAGCTTGCGTTCCTTAGCACTTGAGAGAAAGAGAAAAAGTTTCTTGTTGAGGCAACAAGATCAACGGATTGAGTTCAACGGATCCTTTTACCCATCTTCAATATTCTCCCTCCACCTGGACCCCTCCCTCTGGATTCTTACCTTCTCTCGATCTTTTCATTGAGAACTGTCGGCGCGACATTAGTCGTCTCAATTTCTCTGCTCCTCTCACCCATTCTAACCTGTCTCTCTCTGAACTTACTGCACTCCATTCTCTCAGGTCCAACCCTGACATTGTCATCAAACCCGCTGACAAGGGTGGTGCTGTTGTTGTCTGGCGCACTGACCTCTACCACGCGGAGGCTGAGCGTCAACTCGCAGACACTTCCTCCTACCTCTCCCTGGACCATGACCCCACCACTGAACATCAAGCCATTGTTTCCAGGACTGTCACTGACCTCATCTCCTCTGGGGATCTCCCTCCCACAGCTTCCAACCTGATAGTTGCCCAACCTCGGACGGCCCGCTTCTATCTCCTACCCAAAATCCACAAACAGAACTGCCCCGGTAGACCGATCGTCTCAGCTTGCTCCTGCCCCACAGAACTCATTTCTCGTTATCTTGACTCCCTTCTCTCTCCCCTTGTCCAGTCCCTTCCCACCTACATCCGTGATTCCTCTGACACCTTACGTCACATCAACAATTTCCAGTTCCCTGGCCCCTACCGCTTCCTCTTCACCATGGACGTCCAATCCCTCTACACCTCCATCCCCCACCAGGATGGTCTGAGGGCCCTTAGCTTCTTCCTCGAACAGAGGCCCGAACAATCCCCATCCACCACTACTCTCCTCCGTCTGGCTGAACTTGTTCTCACGCTGAACAATTTCTCCTTCAACTCCTCTCACTTCCTCCAAATAAAAGGTGTGGCTATGGGTACCCGCATGGGCCCCAGCTATGCCTGTCTCTTTATGGGGTATGTGGAACATTCCTTGTTGCAGTCCTACTCCGGCCCCCTTCCACAACTCTTTCTCCGGTACATCGATGATTATTTCGGTGCTGCTTCATGCTCTCGTCAGGACTTGGAAAAATTTATTAATTTTGCTTCCAATCTCCACCCCTCCATCATTTTCACGTGGTCCATCTCTGACACTTCCCTTCCCTTCCTTGACCTCTCTGTCTCAATCTCTGGTGATAGACTGTCCACCAATATCCATTACAAACCCACCGACACCCACAGCTATCTCGACTACAGCTCCTCACACCCCACTTCCTGTAAGGACTCCATCCCATTCTCTCAGTTCCTTCGCCTCCGTCGCATCTGTTCCGATGATGCTACATTCAAAAACAGTTCCTCTGACATGTCCTCCTTCTTCCTTAACCGAGGTTTTCCACCCACGGTCGTTGACAGGGCCCTCAACCGTGTCCGGCCCATCTCCCGCGCATCCGCCCTCACTCCTTCTCCTCCCTCCCAGAAACATGATAGGGTCCCCCTTGTCCTCACTTATCACCCCACCAGCCTCCGCATTCAAAGGATCATCCTCCGCCATTTCCGCCAACTCCAGCATGATGCCACTACCAAACACATCTTCCCTTCACCCCCCTTATCGGCATTCCGTAGGGATCGCTCCCTCCGGGACACCCTGGTCCACTCCTCCATCACCCCCTACTCCTCAACCCCCTCCTATGGCACAACCCCTTGCCCACGCAAAAGATGCAACACCTGCCCCTTCACTTCCTCTCTCCTCACCGTCCAAGGACCCAAACACTCCTTTCAAGTGAAGCAGCATTTCACTTGCATTTCCCCCAACTTAGTCTACTGCATTCGTTGCTCCCAATGTGGTCTCCTCTACATTGGAGAGACCAAACGTAAACTGGGCGACCGCTTTGCAGAACACCTGCGGTCTGTCCGCAAGAATGACCCAAACCTCCCTGTCGCTTGCCATTTTAACACTCCACCCTGCTCTCTTGCCCACATGTCTGTCCTTGGCTTGCTGCATTGTTCCAGTGAAGCCCAACGCAAACTGGAGGAACAACACCTCATCTTCCGACTAGGGACTTTACAGCCTTCCGGACTGAATATTGAATTCAACAACTTTAGGTCGTGAGTCCCCTCCCCCATCCCCACCCCCTTTCTGTTTCCCCCTTCTCTTTTTTTTTCCCAATAAATTATAAAGATTTTCCTTTTCCCACCTATTTCCATTATATAAAATAAAAAAAAAACCCACTAGAGCTATACCTTGAGTGCCCTACCATCCATTCTTAATTAGCACATTCGTTTAGATAATATCACCAACTTTATCTTTAACACCTATGTGTTCTATTGTACTATTGTTGACATCTTTTGATATTCTGCTTCTATCACTGCTTGTTTGTCGCTACAACCACACCAACCCCCTCCACCTCTCTGTCTCTCTATCTCTCCGCCCCCCACACACACACCTTAAACCAGCTTATATTTCAGCTCTTTCCTGGACTCGAACTCAAGTTCTGTCGAAGGGTCATGAGGACTCGAAACGTCAACTCTTTTCTTCTCCGCCGATGCTGCCAGACCTGCTGAGTTTTTCCAGGTAATTCTGTTTTTGTATGGGAAGCATCTTTATATTCTTGCAGGATGGCTCCTTGTTCCCACATAGACTTGGAGTTTAGTGAGCTTCCTGACCAGGCATTGACCTCCAGCCTTGTAGACCTCAGCTGGGATTGAATCAGTTCTGGAGCTTTGTAGCTAGACAGGAGTTTGATTGTGTTCATCATTTTTAACAGTGTGGGAGCTGTTGATGGCAACCTGTGGCAGCCTGTTGATTGCTTCTTATTTAATGAATGAAGGCTGACTGAGGATGTGGTTAAAGTACCCTGCCCATCTTCCAAGAATTTGGGCTTTTTATGTGAGCAGTGTTGACTTGTTGATATCAAGGATTGGTGATGGACCAGTAAACTGGGACCTGTAGACAGATTTCAGAGCGTCATAGAATTTCTTTGTGGCCTGCACATGGCTGAATCAGAAAGCAGATGAATGTCAGTCAAGCATTGAGCATCTCTGAGCTTGTATTGGACAGTCCTGCGGATGTTTTAGTAGGCATTGTGTTTGGACTTTGATGACTTGTCAATGACGTAAACCCAAAGGAGGTGATTTCCTCTTCCAGTAACATTCATCAATCACTAAAAAACCTAGTGTCAGCCTTTGATTTAATAATAACTGTACAACTGCAATAAGAGAGAAGAGATAATTGTCACCGCTCAGCAATTTTAAAATCTGGTGTTTATGGAAAGTTTGCTCACAAAGGCATACAAAAGACATTTAATGATGAAAGGTAGGGTTACATGAACGTAAGCTAGTCATGCTGTATACAACCATGCTTGAAAGCTCTTTCCAAGTCTGGTGTACTGGTTTGTCAGCTCTTGATGATTTTAACCTCTCAGTTCTATTATCCTTGTAAATCTTCTCCAATCCTTCTATATCCTTTTTGTATTATGGAGACAAGAACTGTTTATCGTACTCCGTATGGACTAACCAAGGTTATATACAAGGTTTGACAAGGTGTTTACTAAAACCCGCTTTCACAGCCGTATCTCCTTTCTCAGTGACTGTCTCCGTCTCCGACTTACCCCACGTGGATTTCAACTGAAATTCCACCCCTCATGTTTCGAACCCACCCAGGATTACAGGTATCTCCGGGACATAAAACGTTTCTCGGACTGCTGTTCCCGTCACATTCTGAAATCCACACTCAGTGCCATGCGCCGCCATATGAACACACTCGACCTCTCCCTCCAGCAGCACCGCCGTACCCTTTTTCAAAGCTGCGCGTGCCCCCAGTTTCATTTTATCCTTCGGCTCATCCGACGCCTCAACAAGAAACTTTTTCTCTTTCTCTCAAGTGCTAAGGAACGCAAGCTGCAACAACTCATTGACACCAACACCCATCTAGGACCCTCCACCCCTGCCTGTTCCTCCGTCCCCACCCGTTCTTCCAATCCCAACCCCAGCCGTGTATTCACTATACCCCCTGACCTTCCCCTCTCCGATGCTGAACGTTCAGTACTCAGCAAAGGACTTAGTTTCATACCCTTACGCCCTCACCTCAATGAATTTCGGGCTCGGCAAGATGCTGAACTCTTCTTCCGCCGTCTTCGTCTCCGGGCTCACTTCTTTGGCAGGAGTCCTCTCCCAGTTCAACGGATCCTTTTACCCATCTCCAATATTCTCCCTCCACCTGGACTCCTCCCTCTGGATTCTTACCTTCTCTTGATCTTTTCATTGAGAACTGTCGGCGCGACATTAGTCGTCTCAATTTCTCTGCTCCTCTCACCCATTCTAACCTGTCTCTCTCTGAACTTACTGCACTCCATTCTCTCAGGTCCAACCCTGACATTGTCATCAAACCTGCTGACAAGGGTGGTGCTGTTGTTGTCTGGCGCACTGACCTCTACCTCGCGGAGGCTGAGCGTCAACTCGCAGACACTTCCTCCTACCTCTCCCTGGACCATGACCCCACCACTGAACATCAAGCCATTGTTTCCAGGACTGTCACTGACCTCATCTCCTCTGGGGATCTCCCTCCCACAGCTTCCAACCTGATAGTCACCCAACCTCGGACGGCCCGCTTCTATCTCCTACCCAAAATCCACAAACAGAACTGCCCCGGTAGACCGATCGTCTCAGCTTGTTCCTGCCCCACAGAACTCATTTCTCGTTATCTTGACTCCCTTCTCTCTCCCCTTGTCCAGTCCCTTCCCACCTACATCCGTGATTCCTCTGACACCTTACGTCACATCAACAATTTCCAGTTCCCTGGCCCCAACTGCTTCCTCTTCACGATGGACGTCCAATCCCTCTACACCTCCATCCCCCACCAGGATGGTCTGAGGGCCCTTAGCTTCTTCCTCGAACAGAGGCCCGAACAATCCCCATCCACCACTACTCTCCTCCGTCTGGCTGAACTTGTTCTCACACTGAACAATTTCTCCTTCAACTCCTCTCACTTCCTCCAAATAAAAGGTGTGGCTATGGGTACCGGCATGGGCCCTAGCTATGCCTGTCTCTTTATGGGGTATGTGGAACATTCCTTGTTGCAGTCCTACTCCGGCCCCCTTCCACAACTCTTTCTCCGGTACATCGATGATTACTTCGGTGCCGCTTCATGCTCTCGTCAGGACTTGGAAAAATTTATTAATTTTGCTTCCAACCTCCACCCCTCCATCATTTTCACGTGGTCCATCTCTGACACTTCCCTTCCCTTCCTTGACCTCTCTGTCTCAATCTCTGGTGATAGACTGTCCACCAATATCCATTACAAACCCACCGACTCCCACAGCTATCTCGACTACAGCTCCTCACATCCCGCTTCCTGTAAGGACTCCATCCCATTCTCTCAGTTCCTTCGCCTCCGTCGCATCTGTTCCGATGATGCTACATTCAAAAACAGTTCCTCTGACATGTCCTCCTTCTTCCTTAACCGAGGTTTTCCACCCACGGTCGTTGACAGGGCCCTCAACCGTGTCCGGCCCATCTCCCGCGCATCCGCCCTCACGCCTTTTCCTCCCTCCCAGAAACATGATAGGGTCCCCCTTGTCCTCACTTATCACCCCACCAGCCTCCGCATTCAAAGGATCATCCTCCGCCATTTCCGCCAACTCCAGCATGATGCCACCACCAAACACATCTTCCCTTCACCCCCCTTATCGGCATTCCGTAAGGATCGCTCCCTCCGGGACACCCTGGTCCACTCCTCCATCACCCCCTACTCCTCAACCCCCTCCTATGGCACCACCCCATGCCCACGCAAAAGATGCAACACCTGCCCCTTCACTTCCTCTCTCCTCACCGTCCAAGGACCCAAACACTCCTTTCAAGTGAAGCAGCATTTCACTTGCATTTCCCCCAACTTAGTCTACTGCATTCGTTGCTCCCAATGTGGTCTCCTCTACATTGGAGAGACCAAACGTAAACTGGGCGACCGCTTTGCAGAACACCTGCGGTCTGTCCGCAAGAATGACCCAAACCTCCCTGTCGCTTGCCATTTCAACACTCAACCCTGCTCTCTTGCCCACATGTCTGTCCTTGGCTTGCTGCATTGTTCCAGTGAAGCCCAACGCAAACTGGAGGAACAACACCTCATCTTCCGACTAGGGACTTTACAGCCTTCCGGACTGAATATTGAATTCAACAACTTTAGGTCATAAGCTCCCTCCCCCATCCCCACCCCCTTTCTGTTTCCCCCTTCCCTTTTTTTTCCAATAAATTATAAAGATTTTCCTTTTCCCACCTATTTCCATTATATAAAAAAAAAACCCCCACTAGAGCTATACCTTGAGTGCCCTACCATCCATTCTTAATTAGCACATTCGTTTAGATAATATCACCAACTTTAATTTTAACACCTATGTGTTCTATTGTACTATTGTCGTTGACATCTTTTGATGATCTGCTTCTATCACTGCTTGTTTGTCCCTACAACCACACCCCCCCCCACACCTCTTTGTCTCTCTATCTCTCCGCTCCCCACACACACACCTTAAACCAGCTTATATTTCAACTCTTTCTTGGACTTGAACGCAAGTTCTGTCGAAGGGTCATGAGGACTCGAAACGTCAACTCTTTTCTCCACCGATGCTGCCAGACCTGCTGAGTTTTTCCAGGTAATTCTGTTTTTGTTTTAAAATAACTTCCCTGCTTTTCAATTTCATTCTTGTAGAAATGAAACCGTGTGCTTTGTTTGCACTTTAATGGCCTTGCTAACTTGCATAGCTACTTTTAATGATTTGTGAATGTGTACCTCTAGATCCCTTTCCTGCTGTACCCCATTTGGGTTCTTAATTTCCAAAGAGCGTATGGCCACCTTATTTCTCCTGCCATGATGCATCTCTTCATACTTAACTATATTGAAATTCATTTTTCGTTTACACAGTTATTCTACTAATTTAAAAATGTCTTGCATTTTGTCACTGTTATCCCCAGTCTTAACCACAACCCCAAATTTAGTGTTATTTGGTGAACTATTTCTTGTAATTAAAAAAAAATGAATCAACTCAATAGAAGGTGGTAAAAGGCTCATGTGTAGTACAAACACTGGCATAGAACAAGCCGAATGATCTGTCTCAGTGTTGTAAATTCTGTGTAATTCTATATTGTGATATCCTGACCATACTTTGCATTCACTGAGACTGTGAATGTTAATGCACTAATTCATAATTTCAAAGCGATTATATAGGGGAAAAATCCAGTCATCTGAATGTTTTTAACCTAAAAAAGGTGATTAACTTTTAGTTATTGTGTGTATCAATGTAGGTTGAGACAGAAACAAAAATAATGCATTGTCAAAAGTGGTGAGATCTTAGCAATGCCGTTAGTCTTGTTGGATTTTTAAACTTTGCTTGGAGCCACACTTTAAGTTTGGATTGAGGAGAGGCCTTTTGGTCCATCAAACCCATTCCTTTCACTCTGGATGGACACCACCTTTATCAAAAAAGGAACGATTCAAATGCTTTGAATGATTTGAAATTGGTCACTCATAAAAACCGATTTTTGAGCTTTTTTATTACTGCTTGAGAATTGCAATCCTTAAATGAAATGTGGGGTTTCTGTCCATTGTCCCTATCTTCCCTGGCACCATCTTTTCCTCTCCAGTACTGTTCCTGGATTCTTGTAGTGCTTTAAAATGGATGGATAGGAAATTCAGCATTCTGAACCCCGTTTTTGCTGTGGAAATTGTAATATATGGATATCCTTTTGTCAAACTCCATCAACCTAATGTCAATTTTAAAGGGTTGTGTAGGAAAAGGGGAAATTGGAGCAAGACCAGTTGCCTTGGGTTCAAGGTCAGAATTTCCATTGAGAGCCAGCAGTCTTCTCTTTGATCCAGCTATTGAAGAAGAGTGTTAATCTGTGTGGTAACATTTTAGCGTATAATACAAAGTGAAAAACAAATTAATATTTTACTCAAAGTGCTCAGATTCCTAAGTTAATGTGAAAGCTCTGTTATTTTAGTCAATTTCCAGTGTTCTCTGAACTTTGGTTTGAAACCAAGGAGTCCTCCCCACCCCAGTTGTCCCTTGTGAGGATACAATTCCAAGGTGCCAGAGCACTCTGGCACTTGCAGATGACCAGTCTTCACCTATAAGCACAGCAGTTATCATTGGTTACCTATGTAATTGACAGGACATCACAGTTAAATTCAGATCTGTTTTGTTTATTGTTCATGGGGAAAACTTTCCAGGATCACTGAATAACTAGGAGTAAGAAGCTTGTGTGTTTTCCCCCCCCCCACCCATCCCCACTTCTTGTTCCCAACACTTCTCTCCCATCTGTGTTCTGGTTGAGCTTACTATCTCAGTATGGACAAGGGATCAAAATCTTGACTGCATGTCAGGGTAACCATTTTTAAGATAATTATTCTTTCTCTCCAGTTTCTCATGGTGATCTGAAGTTGGCATTTCACAAACTAATTTGTACTCCATTTTAACCAATATATTCTTACGACTTATGACTTTTTTCGTCAGAGGCCATCATACCTGAATAATCTTTGCAAATCATTTGGAAGGTGATTCCACTATGGCTATGTAAAAAAAAAAAATCCTAGTAATGTGTTCCTTTTTGGGACTGGCATTTTGACACGTTAAATGATTGGCTGTAGAATTGGCAAATCGGAAACTCTTTACTTCAGACTCAACAACAAAGGTAAACCTCCTGTCCTTTTCCTTCTCAACCTGTCTGCAGCCTTTGACGTCATTGACCGCAGCATCCTCCTCCAACGTCTCTGCGTCATCATCCAGCTACATGGGACTACACTTGACTGGTTCCATTCTTTCCTATCTAATCATTGCTGGGGAATCATTTGCAATGGCCCCTCTTTGCTCCTGTACTGCTACTCTGAAAACCCCCAAGGGTTTGTCTTTGGTCACTTCCAATCCCCATGCTTTCCCATTGGCAACAGCATCTCAAAAACACAGCATCAGTATCCACGCACATGCAGACACACAGCTCTTCTTCACCACCACCAGCTCTCTCAACCCCCACATTGTCTCTGAATTGGCGCTCTCTCTTTGTCCAACAGCCAGTATTAGATGTGTAGAAATTTGCTCCAACTAAGTACTGGGAAGACAAAAGCCAATGCCTTTGGCCCCTGTTACAAACTCTATACCATAACCACCAACTCCACCCTCTCCCTGGCACCTGTACGAGGCTGAACCAGAATGTTTCCAACCTTGGTGTCGTATTTAACTCAAAGGTGAAGTTTGACCAAATATCGATGCCATCACTATAAACCTCCTATTCTGACTCTGCTCCTGCTTCTTCTCGTATGGTGCTAAAAGCCTCATCCAAGCCTTTGCTACAGCTAGGCTTGACTATTCAGCAATACCCTTGTCATAGAGTCATAGAGGTCTACAGCACAGAAAAAGGCCCTTCGGCCCAGCGCTAAACCCATAGCCTTGTATGCCATGGCATTGCAAGTGCACGTCCAAATACGTCTTAAATGTTGAGGGTTTCTGCCTCTACCAACTTTGCTGGGTGAAAAAATTCTTCCTCATGTCCCCTCTAAATCTCCTGCCCCTTATCTTAAATCTATGCCCCCTGGTTATTGGTCCCTCCACCACGGGGAAAGGTTTCTTCCTGTCTACCCTATCTATGCCCTTCATAATTTTATACACCTCAGTCATGTCCCCCCTCAATCTCTTCTGCTCCAGGGAGAATAAGCCCAGCCTATCCAATCTATCCTCATAACTAAAACTCTCCAATCCAGGCAACGTCCTGGTAAATCTCCTCCGCATTCTCTCTAGTGCAATCACAACCTTCCTATAATGCAGATTCCAGAACTGCACGCAATATTCTAGCTGTGGCCTAGCTGTTTTATACAGTTCCAGCATAACCTCCCTGCTCTTATATTCTATGCCTCGGCTAATAAAGGCAGGTATCCCATATGCCTCTTTAACCACCTTATCTACCTGTCCTGCTACCTTAAGGGGCATGGGGACATGCACACCAAGGTCCCTCTGATCCTTGGTACTTCCTAGGGTCCTACCATTCATCGCGTATTCCTGTGCCTTGCTAGCCTCACACATTCTCTTAACATTGAGGTGTTTGAAAATGATGCTATTTGTGCCCTAAATTGCGCCAAATCCCATTCATCCAACACCCCTGTGCTTGATCATTTGATCTCAGTTAAGCAATGCCTCAATTTTAAAATTCTTATCCTTATCTTCAGTTCTCTCCATGGCCTTGCTGGTCTCCAAATTTGCTCCTTCAGCCCTGCAAAACGCTGCAATATCAGCACTCCCTCAATTCTGGCATTCTGAGCATCCCTGATTTTAATCACCATTAGCGAATGTACCTTCAACTGCCTGGGCTCTAAGCTCTAGAATCCCCTCCCTAAACCCCTCTGTTTCACTTCCTCTCTTTCTTTCTTTAAGATGCTCTCTTTGACCAAGTTTTTGGTCACCTGTTCTAATACCTCACGTGGCACAGTGTCAAATTTTGTTTGATAATGCTGCTGTGAAGGACCTCGGGACATTTTGCTACGTTAAAGACAATATATAAATACAAGTTAAGTTCAGAGCGGAGACGCCATCTTAATATCTGTCACATGGATAAATCATAAGCTTATGTGGTCAATTTAGCCCTGAATCTGTTGGCCACATCTCATCTGCATAGAAGGCCTTTCTAAAAGTTATGTCTTCCTTCTCTTTACTATTAACAAGCCAGTCACCTGCAGCACTTAAACTGCTTACATTCTTGTGAGCATCCTCTCTTAGTACGCAATCCTGATCACAACTCAATGATTATCATGTGGACAATAGGCAGGTACAGAATGTTATGATTGCATGCGTGATATGATTTGTGTCCTGACGTCAATATGTATAATGGGATTTTGATCTTTTTGCTCCCAAGTGACAACCTGGGCACACTTTCTACTGCGTGGTTTAGGATGCTTAAGTGAAAAAAATCTCTGTAGGTGATGCCATTAAGTGTATATGGAGGAAACAAACGAGGACAGCTATCAGGCAAAATTGATTTTTGCTTGGAATTACCCCCAAGCTAATGCATGCTCTGATAACCCTAGCTAATCATACACTGCCTTTGAATTTCTAAATAAACAAAGCTGAAAAAAGACACATCTACGTACATATGGTGTGGCTTGCATGCACTCTCTATCCTTGTGCCTCCTAACACATGAATGTCTGGGGGAGGCAAAAAAAGCATAGGCCAATTAAGTGGTTAAGAAAAAAGAATTCCTCTAAAACCTCTAAGGCAATTAAGTTAGTTCCAAGAGATTGCAGTAACTCATCAGCAATAACGACAGTAAGCCCACACCTACCTTCTACGTCCTTGTTTGATGGGAACTCATCCAGCTCCCTTTTAAAGGAGTGCAGTCAACTTCTACTTACTGCCCAATTTGGTAACATGTTCCAGAGGTCAAGAACATTCTGAAACAATAGTTGCATTTAACAACTCTGTTTTTGTGTCCTCGCTTTTCTGTCTAATTCAGGTAACATAACCACTTAAGCAGAATGCATTAGTTATCTTTATAATTTTCAAAGCCTCAATCAAATCACCATCAATTTTATGCTTCCCCACTGAGTAATGCCTTGTTTACTGACCCTTTCTTGACAAATAAGAATCCTGAGACTAAGTGTCGTTCTGGTAGCCCTCTTCTCTATCTTCTCCAGGCCTTTGATGTCTTCTGCCTCGTTTGGGGAACAAAACCAAACATGGTGGTCAAGATGGAGCTATATAGTATTCCTAGTTTCATATTGCAAATCATAACTACACCGTAACACTTCCCATTTTGAGAGCTGTTACACCCCTGGCCCCTCCCCTGTTCAGCTGACTTAAGCAGGTGACCTTGTATTGCATAAAAATGTTTGGAATTATATTGATCCAAACGTGTCACAGTGCATTTATGTAAATTGAATGGCACATTTTCTTCAGTAGACCTAGAACAATCTACAGGCTATTAATTTCATTTATATTCTTGACTCTTGGCGCATATCTTTGTCTGATTAGTAAATTTAAGAACTGTTCCCTCAATCCCTTCATCCAAATCATCAATAGAGATGCTGCAATGCAATGATCCATATTAAACTGCTTTAGTTAATTGCTGTCCTCTGCTGATATTAATGCAGCTCATTCTGCATATTAGTAGTGGGGTTCCAGGCAATATTAGTGTCTGGGAAACTTTTGAGAGAATCTTGTGTGCAACTTCAGTGATGGTGTTTAGTGCAAAATGTGGATACATAATTATGGTTAAAGTGCAGCTGCAACAGCTCTTGCATTCCTCATGTCAGCTCCTGGAGCTGTTGTGGCCACAATCTCATTGAGGACTGGATAGCTTGGGAACATATTTTACAATGGTAATGGAGGAATGATTATGACATAGAATAGGCCAACCCTAATGGCCCGGATCTTGTAGTCAACAATGAAGCAGATTTATTTAGGCCCTCCTGGCTCTTCTCCAATCTTGGTGGGACTGAAGGGATGAGGTGAAGTCAGGGGGAGGGGCCCCTAAATAAATCAATGTAAATATTGGGGTAAGTACAGGGCAATCACATACTGATGTATCCCCTCTACAGCCCATTCAGAAGCACCAGGTTTGAGCATAAGTGGGCTCTCCTGAGGTTGCGATGCCATTGCCACCCCGAGTAGCAGCGAACTTGTTAGCATTCAGCACTTTTGGAACTGCAAGAACTGATTCATCTGTTCACTATCCTTTTTGATTTCAGACTATTGAGTTCAACAATTTTTTTCAGCAGCTGGACTTAACGATATTCCATCCCCTGCTAAGAATGAGTTTTAGTGTACTGAAGTTTCTGACCATGATGGTAGAGCTAAGGTTTTGGAGAATTTCATTTTTTAGGTCATCTTTTCAATATTGTGCTATTCAGTTATGATTCCTAAGCTAAAGATATAGTCAGCTGTAACTGTAAAAATAACATAGTGTTCACAAATATGAAAAGGCCGGACTCAGAGTCGATGTTAAATTCGCCACATAAATGTAAGCTGTTTTTGACTCCACAGGTACTATCCCTGTGATCCCAGAGCTGATGCAGTTTCCTCGCAGGGTGCATGTTTGTTCGTTTGTGCTCACATGTACTCGCAGTTCTATACTTAACAGTTTCATAAAGGCATTAATAAACATGAGTTTTATCTTTGACAAGTATCAACCGTATCAGTGGGGAGCTTCTAATTTCTAGCTTCATATGTAGTTGTGTGTTTCTTGCTTCTGCCTTTAAACCAGCTAAGGAGGAACAATGTGCCTAAACATCAGAAAACTTTTTTTGGTTAGCTTTCTAAACATTTCCCCTGATTTTTCTTGAAAGACTGTTTTCTTAACTGGCCCAATCGTATCTCCAGTACACCAGCCCAAATTGGAATTTATTTTTCTATTGCTTGTGGTTGCATCAGTTTTAAGTCAAAAACAGAATTACCTGGAAAAACTCAGCAGGTCTGGCAGCATCGGCGGAGAAGAAAAGAGTTGACATTTCGAGTCCTTGTGACCCTTTGACAGAACTCAGTTTTTTAAGTGTTGTTTTTAGGCTGCCTCTGTTTCTCATTGGATAACGTTGGAATCCTGTTTAGAAGCAGGCCCCAAGCATCCTGGCAAAGCTTTAATCCTTAAAACACTCATTCTTGTTTTCAGATTCCTCTGTGGCATTGCCCCTCCCTATCTCTAACTTATTCCAGCCTGACAACCCTCAGATCTGTGAAGCACCTCGAGATACTTTATTAAAGGACCTATATAAACACAAGTTGATGATGTTGGAAAAATATTTTTCCACCACTAGATGCAGGTTATTGTGGGCAATCAAATACAGAAGTAATGTGTGCATGTTTCATTTTTTGGTATAAAGATATGATTTGATCTTTGAATAGTTTAGAGCTAATATTACAATATTAAAGCTATTTATGATTCTGGAATTGCTATTATTTTAGAGTTGTATCATGGGTGCTGCAATAAATTGCATTGAGTCAAAGGAGACTGGAGTTTCTTGGGCTTTCTGATCTAGCATTCTTGTTATTTTACCAATTTGTTTTTGGGTTATGAGCAATGCATTTATGACCCATCCTAAGTTGCCATAAGGGCTTCGAGTCAGTCACTGGTGCCCTCTGTAGACTCGCTAGACTAGATGAGACTGGCAGTTTTCCTTCCCTGATGGACATCCAGTTGGTTTTTCTGGTAAGCCGACAGTTTTCATTGTCACTTTATCTGGTGATGGTCCACAAATTAACCAGATTTATTGCATTTACTTTTGTAACCTATGTTGAGACTTCATCTGATAACTGTAATGTTAAAACCCAGTACCATAACAAATAAGCCGCCATACTGCTTTGATTTAAATATTATTAACCTTAGTTACTGTTCAAGGTGATCGTAAAATCTCTTAGATTATGGTAGGAATCCAGAAATAAATCTGCCATGAGGCCTTTGCGCTGCAGGTCTCTAGTCAGTGCTAACATTTGAAGAAACTGCATCTAGGTCAGAACTTCTAATTTATTTTATACCCTGGTTAAAGTAACACTTCACTAGTTTTGGAGGGGCAAAGAGACATGCCCTGCTGCAAGCTTCTAATGTTTTGAAGATGGTAAAGTATCTGAAACTAACCTGCTTTGCAATGAGGTATTACAGTGTGGGTTTCCTTTAGCTACGTCACTGACCAGTCGCTTTTTCAAAGAGAGAGCGAGCAAGAGAAAAAGGAAGGAGGAAAAATTGGCAGCGGTTCCTGAGGCTCCTTTTATTCACGTTCTTGTGGACAAGATGTGAATAGCTTGACAGACCAAAAACAGGCTGCCTGTTAGCTAGCCCTATTAGCAAGGGTTGGTGCATAATGGGGAAAAATTTTAAAAAACACTTGAAGCTTCTTGACTGTTTTCAGTTTGAAAAACATCAGCATGGAAGAATAATGTGATTCCAAGGGGAAGGATGGGAATATAAAGTTTTTAATGACCCTTTTACTTTAAACCTATGAATGGCATCTTTACATATCTAGTCTTGAATGTCTGAAATTCAGTAAATTTCTCCAATTTCATGCCAATAATTAAAATTAACTAAAAGCATTATGTTCTCCAATCATGTGTGGAAATGTTTTTCCAATTCAGATCAGCAAGTTCTCAAACTTTAATGGAATGGATCAGCTTAGCCTCCCAGTTGCCAGTCCATATCTCTGCTATTCCTACGCTTTCAGACTTGAGCTTGTGAATGGGAGAGGCCTGATGTCAGCAATAACTAAGCTAAGTGCTCTGGCCAACTACAGAGTTGGAGATTGTTCCCCATGGCAACTGCTGCCTGTGCAGTGTTCTGTATAATTGAACTTCATTACCAGTAGGTTTGCGCGCGAATTACCAGTGAGTTGCATGAAGTATTTGGTAGGCCCTTCCGTTTACTAGGCAGGGCATGAAAGGAAAACACCTTTAAAAAATGCTCACTCTGTGGATACCCCAATTTAAGTTTCGGATTTTTGTTCCACTTATTTCAAGAATTATGATTATGAATGTTTTCCTTACCCGCACCCCCCCCCCCCCCCACTGTGCCCCAGTTTGACAGCTGTTGTTTTAAACTATGAAGGATTTGTATCTTTGGAAGGGCACTCGGTGTGGCCTGCCTCTGCAAGTAATTTTGTGTACCTAGCAACTTTGAGCCTCTTGGTAAAGGTCTTAATAGGGGGATTTCACAATCTGCAGCTATCCAGAAACATGATTATTATGTACAGTAATTGAGTGCCTTCTCCTTCCTCAGATGATTTACTGGGTAAATGTTCTACATGGTGTGGTGCAAAGTTTATTCTGTTTAAAAATTAGTGTACAATCTTGCGTTCTATTGTTTTAACAATTTTATTATTTTTTTTTTTATTTGGTCTGAATTAGGCATAGAGGATGGTTTTACTCTTTCATTTAAGGCCAGTGCCAAAATTAGTCTCTTGTCTGAACCACAGGGAGCTGACACTTGTGTATGCTGATGGTAAGGAGGGCTGTTACCAAGGCACCTGTTGATGACTTAAGATCACTATTTGTGGTACTAGCAGGCTGTAAACTAAAAACTCAAACTTTTTTTTTAAAATGGAAAATTGTGAAGCCTCCATTAAACTGCAAAGCTTCAGCGCAGTGGTTTACTAGTACATGAAATGATATAGCCACTGCCACTCATTGACATTACTAAAAAGTATGTGGAAGAATTCAATGGTGAGAACAAATTAAACAGTAACCATTTGTAATAGTTTACATGTGCCAGTAAGACACCATTCCCTCTTCCAAACAACTCTGAGGCTGTAAGGAGTTTCAGATCTAATGGGTCATGCGTCACAAGGCTGCTGGAATTCTTTGAGGGGGAACCAAATAAATAGCTAAAGGTTATCCAATAGATATAAATTAACTTAGTTGGATTTTCAGAGTGCACATCTGTGGTTTGCAGAGAAGATTAAGGCTTATGGAATTATAGAAAGATGGAAAAACTTGCATTTATATAGCGTTTTTCACGACCACCGGATGTCTCATTCAGGCAATGAAGTATTTTTTGAAGTTTAGTCACTGGTGTAATGTAGGAAACACAGCAGCTAATTTGCACTCGGCGCATTCTCTTAAACAGCACTGTGATAATGACCAGATAATTGCTGTTATAATTTTGAGGGATAAATATTGCCCAGGACACCAGGGATAACTGTCAGTGCCATTGCATCTATTGCACGTACCTGACTAGCCAGCCTCAGTTTAATGTCTCGTCCAAAAGGCAGCACCTCCGACAGTGCAATGCTCCCTCAATTCTCCACTGAAACATCAGCCTTGACTTTTGTGCTCAAGGTCTGGAGTGGGATTTGAACCTGGAACTCTGTGATTCAGAGGTGAGTGTGTTACCAATTAAGCCACAGTTGATGCACGAATGGCAAATAGTTCGGCATTCTGAAAATCACCTGAACAATATAAGGGAGTGGGGGCTGGGAGATGGGAGAAGGGGCAGGGAAAGGGGGCATGGCCAGGAGGATTCCATTGAGTTGGTTCTAGAACAAAAATCCTTGCTACTATTTTAAAATATTGTTAGAGGCAGGTTCTAAGAATGGTGGAACATCTGATGACTGATATTCATATTTCGGCCAAATTAAGCAGATGAATTTAAGAATAACAACTAAATTTTAGATCCTTAAACACAAGATGGTTCACAGATCAGGAAAGGTAAATGGACACTATTGAATTTGTGTTCATAAACAAAAGTGGAAGATGCTTGAGGTCTGATTATGACTATTCAGTGTTTGGCTAATGTTGGGCAGTTGTGAAAAAGGTTATGCAGTAAACTTGATTTGCATCCCAAAGGATCTGTATTTCAATACAAACTGGTTACTTAAATAAAATCAAAATTTTTGCCACTTTTTTTCCTTCACTTCCCTGCTGGAGGCTGCTGACTCGTGCTGTATGGTAGAAGCCAACAACTCTTGAGCACCTTATTCGGTGGCCCTCAGTCATGTAAACTCATGATGGTGGGTGCTAGGAGCTACTTGATTACTGGGTTTGCATCAGAGCTGAGCCCAAGGCTGTCTTTACCTGCCATCCATTGGTTCACCAATTCCAGATCAGGAGCAGGAATGTATTTAAAAAAAAAACACACTCCTTTTGCTAACTTATTTTGCTGCATCATAAATATATCCATAAAAGAGGAGGCCATTTGGTCCATTGTACCAGTTATATCTTCCTTACCAGGGCTATTTACTGCAATCCTATTTCTAGTGTTTGTCCAAGTCCATTTTAAATATTGTGATTGACTTGGCTTCAGTAGCCACTCCTGGTCAAGCATTACATATCCTAATAACCTTTTGTATGAAAAGAAATTGTTCTAATCTGTTTTGACCCTCTGGCACTAATCCTGTGTTTATGCTCATTCGTTACTGAGTCACTGATGAGTGGAAATTATTCACTCTTTATCCTGGAACCCTTTTGAAATTTTGATTACAGCTCTTATATTCCTCTTGACCTTCCCTGCTACAATATACACAGCTAGGTTTTTCTTTTAAAGCCTGTCATCATACTGATAATCCCCTCATCTCTGGTATTATCCTGCTTGAATGGAATTTGCACCTTTCCACAATAGATAATGTACAGTTTTGGGCAATGTTAAATTTTTAGTCTACTAAATACCTTGTATAAATTTGTCACCCACCCCTTGCGTTTTCTATTTCTTGATAAATTATACCAGGAATCCCATTTTTTAAAAATGATCTCCCCACTTGAAATCCTGCTGGTTCAGATGAGGTCAGTTAATTTGGCATAGCCTGAGACTGAACCTTCCTGGTCTGTATGACTGTGTATGTATGGTGTTTTTGCATTTACCCACAGACCCAGTTGGGGAGCTCAAAATTAAGTTACTTATTTAATTTCCTATAAATTACTTGGTGAGGTTGCATTTAGAGCCAAATAAATTGATGAACGCTATCCAGTAGATACAATTGCTTGGATTTTTCAGAAGCGTTTGATACTGTACCCATATGCGGTTTATTTCTTCAAAAGGAGCTCGAGATTCATTGGGAAGACTTTAGAGAAATGCAACATGATTGAATCAGGGATTTAAAACTAATAGTGTACCAATATTCACCATTTGAGGAGTGGTGTAAGTAAACAGACAGTATCAAGAATTAGATTTGTTGCACCTAGCCTGCAACTAAGCGGGCCACTTAGAATGCTCCACTCTAACCATAGCATTAATCTTTAGTTCAGTGCGACACTAAGTCTTGTACACTACTGATGATCTGAAGCTGGAATTGTAATTTGTGTTTTTCGTTTCAAACCAATAAAGCATGTGCAGTACCTGCCCCAGAAAATTGAAGTGCTTTTGTTCATTGTGGGAGGATAGGGTTTAGTGGCAACTTAGGCATGGCTTTCAAATATTGATGGACGTTGGTGACCATAAGATAGATGCAGATGAGTCAGATCATTTTGACCATTTTATCTCATCCATCAAGAACAAATCTGCAGCATCCACCTATTAAATAATTCCAAAGTATTTTAGCTTCCCCTGGACTACCTGGAAGTTTGTTCTAACCTTCCACTTTGATCAAGCTTTTGGTCATCTGACCTAATATCTCTTCATGTGACTCGGTGTCATATTTTGTTTTATAATGCTCCAGTGAAGCACCTTAGGGTGTTTCATTATGTTAAAGGCAGTTAAATGTAAGTTGTTATTTTTGTGAAGAAATTGCTGATCCTAAATTTGTCTTTTCACTAGTTTGAAACTCCACCCCTTACCCTTCACTAATGATTTAGATTGAAGTACTGTTCTAGAATTCAACACTATTTATTGTCTTGTATTCCTTGGTGGCCCCTTTCTAGTTGCCTATGTTTAAGGTTGAAAAAAATTCTGTTTTTCCAATTTTTCTTCCGGTTTGGTCTTCTGGTTCTAGTGATGTTCCAGACCTCCAATACCAGGTGTATTCACAGGGGAAGATGGTGGCTTTTTGCCTAGAAAGCAGCTGTTTATTCCACTCGAGCAGAAATCGGTCAATTGTTTTGATCAACCCAGCCTTATATCAGGCTTGCATTTAAATTTACTGTAAATTTATTCCAAGAGATGATTCTGTTATTGCGTGAACTTAGTTTGTCTAGAGCTGAGTGCTAAGAGCCTTGAGCTCTGGTGAGAGTTAATCTTCTGTATCTAGTGATAAATGAGGCAACCCACTTCTGTCTGTTTAGGGTTAGATATTTGACTTCATTGAAGTATCATGCTGCCTTACATGCAGCAGATTATGGCTCTCCATGGTTGATAATTTGCAAATCTGTAACAAATTTGCCTAGTATCTAACAAAAGATTTCTTTTGCAGACGTTAATGTATGTCTCAACCTCCTACCAGGAGGACCAGTGGACTGCCTTTACTCTAGCTTCTACTTTTAAATCTTTCTTGGTTGGATGACCCTACCCAAAAAATTATACTGTAGCTGATGGCATAGAGGCATCTTCTCAAAGGCAATTAAGGATGGACAACAAATGCTGACATAACCAACTATGCCCACACCCCGTGAAATAATTTTTTTTTAAGATGCAACCCTTTCCACAAGGTCATGGTGTAGCTCCTAGCAAAAGCCTAGCGAGTTGTCTGCCCCTCCAAGTCCATTTGAGCTAGGCTGGCTGTTCAGTCAGTAATAATTCTCCAGAACATTGCAAACCCACCTGTCTTCGATATTGCTAACCACAGCACTTGATTCTAAATTTCCATATTTGAGCCACCTCAACCCTAAAGAGACCTCTTAGTTCTTCCCCACTTGAAGGCATTAACTACTTGGTCTTTGTAATGACTGACAACTGCAAGTTTGAATCCTCTGTCTAAAATGACCATCTAGGGGGTGGCGTGGTGAGCAGTACATTTGGAATGAAATGTGTAACACCCAATACTGCCATCCTCCTTGCCAGAAAATAAACACTGAATTGTAGTTCTGCCGGTTAAATCTCTAGCGCTTCAGCTCTTGCTCCTTTGCAGCCCAATCGTAGACAGTATGTCCTGATATGTGAGCATATGTTCTTATACTTGGCTACCAAATAAGGATTTCCAGTGACCATCTTCCCAAGTCTTGAATTTTCTCACCTGCCTTCAGCAGCCATTGGCTGATGAAACCTGTATCAGAATGATGCAAAAACAGGAGCTGAGCATAGCAACACGTGCTGGTAACAGAATGGAAAAGGAAGGACCTGCCCAAGGCAGCTTGCTTGTGCCAACTACCTTGAAAATCTAGACATTGAAATTTGGTGCTGCTTAATCATCATGTAAGGGGCTTTGGCAAAGAATTGTCTGCCTTCAGTGACTGTTAAATTAAGAACAGAGATTATAAGAATAGATGTAAACTCCTGTCTTAAAATTTGGCCCAGAGATTCCCTCCTGTGGAAAGTGTGTTGACCAGAGTTGAATAATCTCTGTTAATCATCTTCTGAAATTTTGTAAGATTACATCGGAGTGCTAGTGTTTTTGTCATGGTGGACGTTTTGCTTGTGATTGATCATCTCTATCAGATAACAAAGTCTTATAATTGACCAGGTTCAGTATGGGCAGTGCAAACAATCAGTTGGTTGGGAAAAGGGACCTTTTTATGTTCTGTACCCTTGTTATGACCGATGCAGTTGTAAAATGGAGTTATTTAAAAATCACTGAGGGAAACTTTAAACAACTGTCATAACCTATAATTTTAAGTGTTATGTTTGAGATGCGACTCTAAATTCGGGAATCAGATCACCAGTTCACGAGGTTATACATTAAACTAAGTGAAACATTTTATTAATTTCCACAGGTTAAAATATATATACACATGGCTACAAATTACTATTATCATAATTTCTAACACATTCCCAAACTAATCTCCATTAAGGCAACAGCAACCCATAGACTTAACCAAACACCGGGCAAAGCATTTTCACCGTACGAATTCAAAATGAGGTTCTTTTCACTTGGTTCCTGTGGAGCCAGTTGGAGGCTGACAGCTGCCTTTTGATCTCACGTTGCCTCTGCTCTGTACACCCGAAAACTACTGAAGTTATACCTACCACCACTGATTGAATTCAAATTCTCATTGCATCACCACCCTCTTTGAACTTCACCTTTTAACAACTCCTTTCAGAGTACCAATTTTATTAGTATTATAAACATTGCTTGGCAGCTGCTAGATAGGCGTCAGTTTTCACCCTACTTCTTGAATGCTCTATTCAAAAAATGCGAATGCATGCCTTCTTTCCTATATATCAAAACTAGAACACAGCAAAGCACCCAGACTAGCTGGTTTTGATCCAATTAAGACACACCCACCGACTAAACCTCTATTTTAAAAGAAAAATGTTTTCCAAAATATTATATACATTAATAGCTTCATGACAATCCTGTATTCTTTTATTCATATAATCTGGATGAATCCTTTGTATTTAAATTCAAGACCTATATGCCTATTGGGTCAGAAGCAATTGGGCAATGTTCTTATCAGACTTCAATATGTTATAAGAAACTTTACGTTTTGCAGGCTACTATTTGTTAGTTATGGTGCGAATATTTTCAAGGCTCTGTGAGCTCAGTGATATCAGTTTTAATGATTATTCATGGGTGTATTGGTCTTTGCTTTCTCCAGGGACTAATTGATAGCATTAAGTCCTTTTTACCAGATCCTCCTTGTGCTGTGCAATTGGACCTTCATATTTGTTAAGTATTGCAGAAAGGAGCTGTAGGAATTTGATTTATAGCGTTGTAAAGCTCCAGAGTAAAATGCTGCCTGTATTCTGCCAGCAATCATGCCCTCTTAGGTTTTCTATCTTTAAACTGATTGTCAATCCCTTTCTGTTTTTGAACCCACATGTCACGTACTAACTGCCATTCACATTAGTCACAATGTTTGTTTGCCTCTGCTCTTAAGTGAGAACAGAATGGGACAACTCCTGAACTTGTTCCTCTTCTTGTCAATCAACCATGCATCTTTTGTGCATGGGGAAGCTTGACTTAATACTTCAGCTGAAATCAGGAGTTTGCCATTTCAAAGAACAATGTGTATTAATGTGAGCTTTCCCTAATTTTTCTTGAGAGCACTGGACAACCTTACCAAAGATGTTCCCATTATTACGAAGAACATAGTTAAACACTTTTTAAAAAATTGCTTTTGTCTGAAAATGAGACTTTTAGTAAAGCGATTTTATAGTATCAAACGAGGTGAAATTGACTGGAATTTAACCCTGTTTGGTGCTAAAGTTACCATAAATGTACTGAACTGGTGTCACCCAAAACAATTGCATTCCTATCCCACTCTACACCAAGGTTCGTCATATTGTAGTTGGCAATAGTTGTACAATTGTTGTTATTGTGGCGTATTGTTGTGAATTAAGGAAATGGGCGACAATAGGAATAAAAAGGGAAAGCCTTGTGGCACGGCACAGTTTCCTACAGAGCAAGTTCCCAAATTTTGCAGTAGTGGGACGTGTGGGAATCCACTTCACGCAGGGAAGAATAGGGTAGAAATGAGATGAATTACAGTGGGCCCCAATAGAATATTCCCTAACACGTCCTGAGCCACTGACAGAGCTTGGGGAGCACAATAGCCCAGAATTTAACGGCGCTCACCGTTTGTAATTAGCCGAATAATTTGTGGCAAGGAAGGAAGAGGCCATGAGTTATAGGTATTGGCCTTGCAAAAACAGGAGCTCGCCATCAACCTCCTTGTGTGTCTGAAAAACATGCTGCCATTTGCAATGTTGAAATGAACTAATCTCGCCTCAAAGTAAGGGCACCTTTTAATAACTAGATTAATGACCTTACAACGTTGCTCAATCTCTCCGGCCTAGAAAGGGAACAGTTGAAACTGTAGACTCTCAATCTTGCAGATTACAAATTGTTAACCAGAGCTTTTTAAATTTAAAATGTTTTTCCTGCTGTTCCTTTGTGTCTTTTTTTTAAATTCAGTTTTTCTTGCTGCTTTATTTCACTTTTGGTATCTAATTTGGCTTTGTCACCTTATTTTCTTCTCAGTTGTTCCTCTGTTTCTTTCTCTATCCTTAAGTCTCATTTTAAAAGAGGTAGACTGTTGGCCCTTTTGTTCATCAAGGTCCCAGATGTCCTGTTACCCCTTTTATAAGCTCACATTTTCAACAGTTTACATTGCAAAATAATTTTGAGCTGAAGGATGAAGATAAAAATCTATCTAATACAGCGCGCTGAGAGATATCCCACAAAGACCAAGGCAAATTATGGGTCATAATTTATCTATCACTGGCCCTCTATCCAGCTCCACCTGCCCCACCCCCCTCAAACTGCTTATATATCACCACATTTCTATTCCTCTTTAGTTTTGATGAAGAGTCGTACAGACTTGAAACATTAACTATCTTCCTCTCCATATATGCAGTCAGACCTGAGTTTTTCCAGCAATTTTTGTTTTTGTTTCAGATTTCCAGCATCTGCAGTATTTTGCTTTTAAATTATGGTCATAGCCTGCTTGCTACCTTGTCTAGGAAGCAGTGAGTGGTATGTTGATGATCTGCAAGATTGCAGCAAAATATCTTGCAAAAGATAAGTAGAAAGACATACCCTTTAAAAGAAAAGACTTTGTGTCATGTAGAAATTTGGGGTTGAATCTAACTGAATAAATGTCAAACTGATTAGTTATGCTACAAGCTGCTTATTTTGACGCAGTAAAGCTGCAATACTAAAAGAATCACTTGATGAGGAACCACATCAGAAACCTTGAACTTTGTGATTTAAGCTGCAGAATTGATTCCTTCAATGTTTATGTAAAAGATTTTGCAATCCTGTAAAATTCCCATTACTGGATTTTGCAATACTTACTGTAGTATAGTAATATAGTCTGATTTTTGTACCTAAGCAAATAAATCATCCAATAATTGGAAAGAGACAATATAAATACTAAACCAAGTGGAAAATTAAGTGTTAAAAGTGAATTATCAAGTAGTTTTCATCAAGAGAAATAGCGATTTGACTTGTCAGTTGGTGACTGGTTTTTGTTCAAGTCTGCTGACTTTGGCTGTGTTTGGCATTAGTGTTTAATCTGGGTGCAATACATTAAACTTATGGTGTTGGATTGTTTGGCCATTCCCTTTACCATTCTGACTCCTGTTGGGTAACTATACTGCCAGAACTTTTGGGCACTGCCTCCATTTGTGAACAATTCCTTTCCTGCGTTTACTATCTAGACAGTGCAAAGAACAGACTGATCTAAATCCAAGAATTGTTTATACTACATTTATAGTGCACATTTTGCAAGGTACAGAAGCTACCTTCAACTAACTTGTTTGAACTTCTGGCAGTGCCTTGAACATTCATTCTATATTCACTGATGGAAAAGAATTGAATGTTTTATCAGTATTTAATTTGCATTAAGGAGGTTTTAGTAATAGATTAGCAACACGCCCAACATGCATTTTTCCCACCACAGACCTTCATCAGCTCTATTCCATGATCAGCAGTAACATTGGGGCTCTAATCATATCACAGGTCAAATATAGTCAGCACTGCTCTAGCTTGTGCATTGGTAACAGTGCATTGCACCTTATCTGAATTGGTATAAAACCTATGCCTATGGTAGTTTACTCTTGTGGTGGGACTGATTCAAAGCGTTGTGCAGGCAAATGTTATAATCTCCAAATGATTCTTGGCTTAGCAAAATCTTAAATCTAGCTTTTGTTGTGTTTTGCACTGGAATTCTGGTGTCAGATTTGTATGAACAGCATTATTGATGGTTAGAACTCAAAGGTGTTTTTCATGACCTGACACAGAAGCTAGTAATATATTTAAACAGCCAAGAATTCTGTTTTCCCAAAAATACTTCAGAAACCATTCTAATTCCTCCTTGTGTGAAAAACTATGATCCCACTTCAGTTACTCCCTATGATCCACTGCTTGTGAATAATTCCTAAACTGATGCCTACAATACCTAACTGGAAGGCCATTCCATATATTAATCATTGTATGAAGAAGTACTTCCTGTATTGAAATTGCATTTAACTAGTTGATGGCAGGTTTCTCCTTTCTCGCAAAGACATTGATTCCTTGCAGTCACCCTTACTGGAAAAGAACATTAATGGGTTTCTGACCCATCTCCCACCCCTCTGCCCTCACACCTTCCCCTCTCTCCCAGAACCATGACCTCATTTTTCACCCCACCAGCTCCTGCATTCAAAGGATCATCCTCCGCCATTTCTGCCAACTCCAGCATGATGCCACCACCAAACACATCCCCCCCCCCCACCTACCCATCAGCATTCCATAGGGACTGTTCCCTCCGGGACACCCTGATCCACTCCCAACACCTCATCCCCCTTCCCATGGCACCTTCCTATGCAATTGCTGAACGTGCAACACCTACCCCTTTACCTCTTCCTTGCTCATCATCCAAGGGCCTAAACACTATTTTTAAGTGAAGTAGCATTTCACTCGCACCTCCTTCAATTAAGTCTACTGCATTCGCTGCTCCCAATGCAGTCTCCTCTACATTGGGGAGACCAAACGCAGACTGGGTGACCGCTTTGCGGAACACCTTCGGCCTGCCCGCAAGCATGACCCAGACCTTCCCATCATTTGCCATTTCAACACACCATCCTGCTGCCATGCCCACATGTCCGTCCTTGGCCTGCTGCAATGTTCCAGTGAAGCCCAAAGCAAACTGGAGAAACAGCACCTCATCTTCCGATTAGGCCCCTATCAGCCTTCCGGACTTAACATTGAGTTCAACAACTTCACATCATGAACTCTCTCCTCTATCTTCACGCCTTTTTTTAATCGCCCCTTTTTAAAATTTATATATTTTTACTTATCCAATTATTTTCATTTTTATTCATTTATTCTTGCTATACCCCCTTTTATCCCTTTTTATCCCTTTTTTCATCCCTTTTCCCCAATCAACATCCCTTACCCCACACCCAAAAGGGCCATCTGTTACATGTTCTTTTCAGAGTGCTTACCCTTGTCCTGCTATTGGCACATTCTGCTTTCTTACCTTTATGCCACTATCAGCACCTCCTTTAGCCCTTACCACTACCTTTAACAGTCCGTCTGTCTTTCGCCCATGACATCTCTGTCAGTCTCTCTTTAACCCCCACATATCGCTGGCCTTCTATCCAACTTCACCTGCTCCACCCCCTTAAACAGTATAGATTTCATCACATTTCTACTTCTCTTTAGCTCTGAAGAAAGGTCATATGGACTCAAAACATTAACTCTGTTTCTCTCTCCACAGATGCTGTCAGACCTGAGTTTTTCCAGCATTTTCTGTTTTTGTTTATTAATGAGTGCCAAGTGGGGAAGTGGTTGGCAGAACAATTAATTTACTGTGGCTTCAATAAAGAAAGTTGCTTTTTATTTCGTGAGGGCTTTCATTCTGTTTGGGCTTAGCTCTAATGCTCCAGGTCAATACCCCCTATCAACCGTAATTTGCATGCATGAAGCACATTAAAGCAATATAGCACCATTTAAGGCAATAAAAAGCACTTCATAAGACATTATAAAGCACAATTTGATACTGACCTATTGGAGATATAATGGTAGATAAAGTTTGAAGAAGTGTCTGAAAGGAGGCAAGAGGTAGAGAGGTGGGAAAGTTTAAGGAGGGAATCCTAGAGTTTTGTTTTATTCATTTGTGGTATGTGGGCATTGCTGGCTAGGCCAGCATTTATTGCCCATCCCTAATTTCCCTTGAGAAGGTGGTGGTGAGCTACCTTCTTGAACCGCTACAGTCCATGTGGTGTAGGGAGCTATTAGGGAGGGAGTTCCATGTTTTTGGCCCAGCGACAGTGAAGGAACAGCGATATAGTTCCAAGTCAGGATGGTGAGTGGATTGGAGGGAAACCTCCAGGTGGTGGCGTTCCCATGTGTCTGCTGCCCTTGTCCTTCCAGTTGGTAATGGTCATGAATTTGGAAGGTGCTGTCTAAGGACCCTTGGTGAGAAACTGCAGTACATCTTGTAGATGGTGCACACTGTTGCCACTGTGCGTTGGTGGGGTTGAAGAAGTGAATGTTTGTGGATGTGGTGCCAATCAAGTGGGCTGTTTTGTCCTAAATGGTGTTAAGCTTGTGTTGTTGGAGCTGCACTCATCCAGGCAAGTATAGAGTATTCCATCACACTTCTGACCTGTGCCTTATAGATGGTAGACAGGCTTTGGGGAGTCGGGAGGCAAGTTACTCGCTGCAGGAATCCTAGCCTCTGACTTGCTCTTGTAGCCACAGTATTTATATGGCTAGTCCAGTTCAGTTTCTGGTCAATGGTAACCCACAGGATGTTGTTAGTAGGGGATTCAGTGATGATAATGCTATCGAATGTCATGGGGTGATGGTTAGATTCTCTCTTGTTGGAGATGGTCATTATCTGGCACTTGAGGCACGAATGTTACTTGTCACTTGTCAGCCCAAGCCTGGATATTGCCTGGGTCTTGCTGCATTTGAACATGGACTGCTCCAGTACCTGAGGAATTGTGAATGGTGCTGAACTTTGTGCAATCATCAGCGAACATCCCCACTCCTGACCTTATGTTGGAAGGAAAGTCGTTGATGAAGCAGCTGAAGATGGTTGGGCTTGGGACACTACCCTGAGGAACTCCTGCAGTAATATCCTGGAACTGAGATGATTGACCTCCAACAACCACTACCGTTTTCCTTTGTGCTAGGTATGACTCCTAGAATCTTAACTGCAATAGACACAACTATCAGTGGAGCAATTCTTATTCGGGTGCTCAGGTGGCCAGAATTAGAAAAGTGGAGAGATTTGAGGGTTGAGGAGTTGGAGCATATTACAGAATGAAGGAGGGATGGGACCATGGAGGCATTTGAAAATGGTGTTGAGAAGTCAATCAAACCCTGTACAATGAGCAAAGTTTTACTTGAACTGAAAATAGAGAATTTCTTAAAATGTTTGCACATGGGGTTAATAGATTCATCACATGAATCAAGGTTGAAAGCAATTTAAGTTTTCTCCTTGTTATTCTGCTTTACTAGAATATGAAACTCAAGAATGACACATCTCAAATCAAACTCCAATCTGCAGTGCACCAGAAACCAGGTGTGATTTAATAGCTTAAAAAACAGGCTGGTTATTGCAATCATTGCAGCTTCATGTGCTGCACATTTCTGCTTTAATTCTAAATAGGATTTTTGTATTTGTGTGAACATTAACTGAAGAATATGATGGCAGAAATGTTCTATTAATATTTTCTCTGTTTTAGAAAACGGTTGTAAGAACCAGAGCAAGTAATGAATTATCAATTATTATTGCCTGTAGCTTATTGTGGAAAGTAATAAAAGATGCAAACTGATGACCTGTCCACACTCCATATTGAGGCTTTCATTGCACCCTGCTACTCATTTCCTCTTTATTTAAATAAATTTTTTGTGGTGGTTGGCGAGCAAACTGTATATATTTGCAAGTACTGTTCTCCTGAGAAAAAAATAATCTTTCTGAATGAACTTCCTGTAGAAAGTTTGATTTCCTAAATTGATTTTAATTAAGCCATGTAATTTAACATGATTGTGATGACGTTTTGAAAGCACTTTCATTTGCGTGACTATGTCAGGAGCTGAGGTGGCATACTGTCTGCAGCAATGAAATAGTTTGTTTTACAATCAATAAACTGACCCGCCAGGGGCACAGATAATTAGGAGGTTGATGAAAAGCTTTGAAATTTGTCTATCAAAATAACACGTATTATGAGCTCAGACAGCTCATTTGTTCAAACAGTTATGTCTGGATGAACAAATCATTACAAACATCTTGACTGGCCAGCTGTCTGGGAGTTAGCACTTCCCTCTGTTCTTTGTATTCGTAATAAATTTTTATCTACACTAGTGTCTGGTTTCCAAAAATAAGACCAATATTGCTTTCAAATCTACAAATTAAGGAAGCCTGTAACAGAATAGATGCTGAGCATTTTCCAAGCAGAGGCATGGCATCTTGCATGCACTGGCACTCCGCCGAGAGTTAATTCTCGGTGTCAATTTAAGCAGATTGGTAGCACTCTTGTTTCTGAGTTGTGGGTTTCAAACTCCACTCCTGGGACTTAAGCATTTAATCTAGGCTGGCATTTCTGTACAGTACAGAGGGGTGCTGACTTTTGGCTAAGAATAAATCTAGGCCTTTTTTTGCTCCTTCAGGTGAACATAAAAGATCCCACAGCACTTCAAGCAAGAGCAGGGAAGTACTCCCCTGTGTACTGGGTAACATTTATCCCTCAACCAACATTGCTGAAACGAGATTTGATTATTTCATTGCTGCCAAAGCTTGCTGTGTGCAAATTGGTGTGAAGTTTCTTACATTATAGCAGTGACTTACTTCAGTAGTGCTTCAGTGGCTGCAAAGTACCTTGGAACAGAAAAATGCTATATAAATGCAGGTTCTTTCTACTCACCTGGCATTCATGTAGGCAGATTAGAATACTGGCCATAGATCCTACTCTCATCATGTGAGGAAGGGAGTATTTCATCTTGGTTGCTGTCTTTCATATTTTAGTCATTCAAGATCTATTCCTGACATTGAACGAAACTGATCTTTTTCATTTCATATATATTTTAAATTGTCAGAATAAAACTTGTAAAATAACAAGTTTTTACACTACCCACATGAGTAAAATTGCTCTAATAACAATAATAACATTGCATGCAATAAGCCAAAAGAAGCATGTGAGAAGTTTGTATTTACTCCCCTTATCTCACCAACATTCACCATTTCACTTAGTTTTCTTTTCTGTAAGTTTTCTCCATGACTTTGGCATCAGGCAGTCAAACATACTTCCTGGCTATCAGTACTATTAACTCTCTGCATGTTACTAATATGTTGCTGCACCAATGTACAGCTTTTTTGAGAGATGAAACCTGTATTTTGCAGCATTAGTAAATCTAAACTTAAATTAAAAAATTATGTCTAAACATGTTTGGAAAAAAAAATTCAACGGTTAATGTTGCATGTGGTTAGACTAAAATTGATTCTTTATTTAGTGCAAGTCTTCTCATCCTGTTGTATGACAAGATGAGCAAACAATCTTGAAGTGGTACGAATTTAATTGCATAGTACACTCATTTCGAGTTAAATTTTATCCCTGAGTTCTGCTGAAAGTCAGAACTGTTCAGATATGTTGAAACAGTTGTGCAATCTAAAAGGGATGGAGGCAGCAAGTGTGGTTTTCTGTATAATGGCTAATTGCAAACCTGATGGCATGTTCTGTATCTTTGAAATCACAACCTTCTGGCTCAAGTGACAGTGTTGTACCACTAAACCAAGCCTGATAATCAAAAGGTACACAGTTTGAACATTGCTGATATATGCAGTTTGTTGTTGGATCAAAATAGCTCGCTTGGGGGAGCTTTAGACCGAAGATCCAAAAGTCTTTGGTTCAACCCTGAGGCTTGCAGTCTTTGTTTAAATGTAAAACAGGCCTTTATATCTAAATGACTAGAATGTAAAGGGGCTGAAGTTATGGTACAGCTATACAAGCTCCTGGGTACCACACCTTAGTGAGGTTATATTAGCCTTGGAGGGAATGCATAAGGGTGACTAGCTGTTTCAGATTTTCTAGCCTATTGTCCTGTGTCTGGGACAGGCCCTCCCGGGATGTGCCCATGTATCGAATTCTGCAGGTTCGCAACTTGTGCTTTGGACTGCCCTGCGTGTGTCCAGGGGGTGGATCTGACGTGCAGCAGTTCGAAAGCTGGGTGGGTTGGTGCCACCCCTAACCCACCCACTCCCTTCCTCCCCCAGCTCTCTCTGGTTCGTCAGCACCCCCTTCCCATCCCAATCTCTAAGCTTTGTCACCATCCCAACTTCCTGCTCCTTCCTGGCTCTCGCAGGTTCTCCAACATGCGTTTTCCACCCCACCTCCAGCCACAAGAATTTTTTTTTGAACTGAGTTTGTCACCCTGGGAGTGCAGCGTAAAGTTGCCAAAATGATACTTGGACTACAACATTTAAACTACTATGAGAGATTGCACACTTTAGGGTTGTATTCCTTGAAATTTAGGATAGGCTGTGATTTGATCAAAGTTTTTAATAAAGTAAAGGAAACAAATAGGATCAGTAGAGAGAAACTATTTGTGCTAATTGTAGAGTGTAGGACAAGGAGGTAAATCTAAAAATAAGAGCTAGATCCTTCATGAGTGAAATTAAGAAACAAGTTCTACACACGCTGGGTAGAGAAACAAAAAAGATCTGCATTTAAATAGCACTTTTTACAACCACCCGATGTCTCAAAGTGCTTTACAGCCAATGAAGTCACTGTTATAGGAAACACAGCAGCCACTTTACGCTCAGCTAATCCCCACAAATAGTAATGTAATTATGACTAACCTGTTTTTTGTGATGCTGATTGGGGGGTAAATATTAGCCAGGATGCCAGGGATAACTCCCCTGCTCTTAGGTAGTAGAAGTTTGGAATTCTCTTCTGCAAACAGCATTTGATGCTCGATCGATTATTTTAAAACTGAGACTTTGTTAACAACGATGTTGAGGGATATGGGACAAAGGTGGCTATATGGTGTTAGATTACAATCAACCATCATTACATTAAATGGCAGTGAAGCTCAATAGGCTAAATGTCCTATGATCCTGTGGAATGGGCTGTCTAGGGAAGCAATCTGTATGGAAAAATATAGGTGGAAATTAGGTAAACATTTGAGGAAGTGAGCGAATGAGGGGGCTGTTTGGATGCAGACAGATAAAGTGCAGAGTTTTTTGTCTTCTATATTAATCCATGTGTTATGCACATGGTGAAGAGGCCTGGAATTTTGGGCCATTCTCAGTAACTATGTTTAAAAAAAAATCTGCTATCTTTACATTCTATGAGCAGTTATATATCCAGAATGTTGAGTGTAAAATCAAGTGAAGAAGCTTCTTATTGTTCCCTGTATTGCATTAGATAAAATTCTAATACTGGTGAAATGTACAAGCAGTGAATTATAAATGAGTAATCTCCTGTTGCGTTGTTCTACATTACCAAAGCTTAAACCAATGCAGAATGTTTTGTACAAGATCTTCCTCTCTCAATCTGCCTACTTTCTGATCGATGTTTTTCAGTGCCCATATGCTGCTGCTGCTTTTTTCAAAAAAAGACGACAAATTGTAATGTCAATATCCATTATTGGGATTAATGGCATCTTCCGATTTAACGTCAGCTACAGATTGCTTTTGTTAGCAGATGGGAATTATTTCAGAATTAAAGACCTAATTTATACATAATGTTAACTTTCAAGAGACGATTACTACATTTTTATATATTATGTGCCTCGCCATTTTGCAACTTCACAAAATATTTCCTGGAGTTAATTATGACTTTATGTAGCTAAATGTTACATAGACAAAACTAACAGTCTTTCTGTCCCAGCATTAACTCTCTTAAGTCATGGTTTACCTAATATGTTAGCATTCAATACAGATGGTCAGTATCCTCCATTACTCTTGTTACAAGTCTGTTGTGTCCATGTGCACTGACTGGCTCAACAAAGGGACTGCTAGAAACTTGATAAACATTATCAAGCCCTATACATGTGTCACTATTCTTAGAATTACTTTATAGCATAGTACCAGTGACTCACGCAAGAAAATCTGTAATCTGTTCAGCATTGCTGGTGAGAAAACTGCTACCTTGAGCTGACCCAGTGGTTTAGTGTATAAAGACATTACTTCCTGCGATATAATGAACTGTGCTGAGTGTGTTCAATCTGCAGTGTGTGCTTAGTTAATTATCAGATAAAATGGGAGAAAAATGATCAGCCAAGGTTCTTGTCAAATGTGCTCACTGCCTCCCTCCTGAGCCCTCGCTGATGGCAAGAGCTCAGGAGAAGCAAGTGGCGAGCGGGAGGTTGAGTTGGGTGGGGTAAGCTGAGAGTCGGGAGCAGGCAGTAAGTTGAAAAATGATAAACCAACTTATTACTTCACAATTGAAAAATTTCTAATCTTAATTAAAAAAAACTATAGTTGGAATAAATTCCATTACTTTGCCAAAAACTATCTAAGCAATCCACTCTCCTCACCGTCCAAGGGCCCAAACACTCCTTTCAAGTGAAGCAGCATTTCACTTGCATTTCCCCCAACTTAGTCTACTGTATTCGTTGCTCCCAATGCGGTCTCCTCTACATTGGAGAGACCAAACGTAAACTGGGCGACCGCTTTGCAGAACGCCTGCGGTCTGTCTGCAAGAATGACCCAAACCTCCCTGTTGCTTGCCATTTTAACACTCCACCCTGCTCTCTTGCCCACATGTCTGTCCTTGGCTTGCTGCATTGTTCCAGTGAAGCCCAACGCAAACTAGAGGAACAGCACCTCATCTTCCGACTAGGCACTTTACAGCCTTCCGGACTGAATATTGAATTCAACAACTTTAGGTCTTGAACTCCCTCCTCCATCCCCACCCCCTTTCTGTTTCTTCCCCCTTCCTTTTGTTTTTTCCAATAAATTATATAGATTTTTCTTTTCCCACCTATTTCCATTATTTTTAAATATTTTTAAATCTTTTATGCTCCCCCCACCCCCACTAGACTATACCTTGAGTGCCCTACCATCCATTCTTAATTAGCACATTCGTTTAGATAATATCACCAACTTCAACACCTATGTGTTCGTTTGTTCTTTTGTCTGTGACATCTTTTGATGATCTGCTTCAATCACTGCTTGCATGTCCCTACAACCACACCACCCCTCCCCCACTTCTCTCCCCTCACCCAACACCCCCCACACACACACACACACACACACACACACACACACACACACACACCTTAAACCAGCTTATATTTCACCCCTTCCTTGGATTCACCTAGTTCTGTTGAAGGGTCATGAGGACTCAAAACATCAACACTTTTCTTCTCCGCCGTGCTGCCAGACCTGCTGAGTTTTTCCAGGTAATTCTGTTTTTGTTTTGGATTTCCAGCATCCGCAGTTTTTTGTTTTTATATCTAAGCAATCATTCTCTCTCCTGAGATTCCATTCTCTTTTCACCTCAACCCCCTCTTCCCCAGTTCCCATATCTTGTCTTCCCCTTCAATATTCACTAAATTTATAGGAACACGTCTCTCTGACCTTCACTCTCCTGTTCACAAGAGCTAGCCCCTCTCCAAATTCACAGATTATGTTTGTTGGTGTGAAGAAATGACTGAGCTATTTTCTTCACTATTCATAGTTTGAAGTAAAGAAAATGCTCGAGCTCAAAAAATAAAAATTGCCTTTTCCACATATTCTATCAATTCAAAAGTCAAGCCTCCTTAGCTCTTTCTATTTTGAGCTTGTCAAATTGAAAGACAGCCTTGTCTTTTCTTGAGCCGCCACTACTAATTGCACTTTTCTGTCACATGATTAAAATATGAAGTACAATATAAAAACTAACAAATGCCTCTCTCATGCATGGTGGCCTAGGGATTATGCTACTGAACTTAAAACCTAAAGGTTGGAAGTTCAAATGCTGCCATGATGAGGTTAAAAGTGAATTTGGTAATTTGTCGACTAGCATGTTATGTTGGAGTAGTATTCTTTCTTCTTTCATACCCATGGTAACTTTTTAAATGTGCATCATATATAGGTTTTCTGCTTCACTGATGGCACACGTCCACATATTACCTTGATATTGGGGCACAGTAAAATTCATTCCACACATGGATGGAAAAAGTTAGAGGGAACATTGGTTCAGAGAAGATTTGATGGAGGTGTTAAAAATCATGAATGATTTTGATAAATTAAATAAGGAATAACTTTTCAGTGACAGAAGGGCACCTCAAAGGATTGCGGAAGCAGATTCAATAATAACTTTCAAGAGGGCAAGTACTTCAAGGGGAAACATTTGTAGGACTGCAAAGAAAAAGCAGGGGAATGGGACTACTCGGATAACTTGTTCGAAGAGCTGGCACAAGCACTATGAAATGAATGGCCTTCTTTGTATCATTCTATTGTTGAGTTACCTTGCTTCCCTTTAGTTGTAACTGCCTGTCTCAGTCCTAAATGCATCTAGAGCCTACAAAACACTTAAGGCTAAAAAGCTTCCATGACTGAGCAGCTTGTCATTGTGCTGTTTTCTGTAGGAATTCCTGCCGTGAATGCAGAAACACTCCTTGGCATTTCTGAGAAATGAAATCAACAGTGAACATATTGTGCTCGAATAGAAGTCTTACGAGAAGGAGCCCCTGGGCTCTGTTGTTTAGTGTGTCTCTCTGCTGATCGAGAGGTGATCACATCTTGTAGTAGGGATCTGTTTCAGAAGGGAACTCTTGTAAAAGGAGTGGAGAATTGACATCACCCAGATATTTGTGTAGAATTATTGAAAGAATTAAAAGTTTGATGGCCTGAAGAGATTTGTCATGAAGATGTTTGAATTTATATATTACTAAGCTAGTCTCCAAGTGGGTGTTTTGATCAGATCATCCACAGGGAAGGAGAATAGATCTGAAAGGGAAGATGCTTGGCTGACCTCTCAGTCCAACTACACAGTGCAGGAATTTGAGTCAACCATTATGGAATTGTGCAAACCTTTCTTGGATATTGGGCAAGGTTCGAGTCCAGAATAATGCATGCAAATTCAACATCATTGCACCCAGACATGAAGAAATCTCCACAGACTTGTTCCTAAATCTACCCCACAGTATAAATTTGTCAGCAAAGGAACTGCCACATGTTGTATTGGAAGTTTCATAATTTAAAGCATACTGGAAGGTGGAATAAGCCATTATTTTGATTTTTGTAGCGTTTGTATGTGGAAATCCTGGCTCATTAATTTGGATATTATTTTAGCGTGTTTATGCTTATGGGAATAGAATTTTCCTCAAGATCTGTATATGCTTCTAAAGTTGTGCTAACTCTTGACATATGATGACTCTTAAGCACTTCGTTGGGCAAAAAACTGGAATGGCTGCTTAGAGACTGGCTGTCTGTGTTCAGACCCCAAGAGAACTTTGAATTAGTCAAATTATAGGGACCTTTGAAGAAAAAGGGGTATCTGAATGCTAATATTGTGATCGCATTTGTTGAAGCTGCAAGAACTGTAAATGCTCTTCAAAGCAATCCACCCTGTTTGGTGTGTTGGATAAATTGCCTGTATTGGATAGTATTTATTTTGTTTCCAAGAATTGTTTCATCAACAATACATAAATTTGGATACGTTTAACCTGTCTGCAGTACTCCAGCAGTCAATTTTTGGCCACTTGAGGTGAAACAAGAACATAGTTGACATCCCATCCAATAAAGTACTTGAGTTTGGGATTGTGTCGTTAAGGAACTGTGTTGCCCAAATTTGGCAGGGCCTCTGTTTTGATACCACTCTGCATATGGGAATGTTGTTTACTTGTTGACAAGATGTTGGGTGTAAAAGCTCATACTGCAGCAACTGAATTTTCTAAGAGGGGAGCAGAGTTATATTTATATTGATAAAGTGTAAAAGTAGGCATCAAAGTTTCAGGCTTTTGCTATCTAGCTAGATTTGTGAGCTCAATTAATGATGGTAATATACTCACAAGCAAATTTTCACTTGCGCGGCTTTTAATCCTCCAAATAGTGCACGCAAATCAAAAACTCAATTTGGGGAAATAAGCTGTATCAAGAATACAGTCCTTGTGCTTAATCTATGATTTTATATACAAATTAACACCCCCACGCCCACTTGCTAATTTTCTCAACGCCCATCCACCCTCCTCAGGATGGTGTGTAACTTGGAGGGGAACTTGCAGATAGTGGTGTACTCTTGTGCTTCTAGGTGCTTGTGCTTGGAAGGTTCTGTCAAAGGAGCCTTGGTGAATTGCTGCAGTGCATCTTGAAGATGGTACACACTGCTGCCATTATGTGCAGGTGGTGGAGAGATTAAAAACGTAAGATAGTGGATAGAATGCCATTCAGATGGGCTGCTTTATTTTGAATGGTGTCGAGTTGCTTAGGTGATGTTGGAATGGCACTCATTCAGGTAGTTGGGAGTAATCCATCACGCTTCTGCCTTGGAGATGGTGGAAAAACATTTAAGGGTCAGGTGAGTTACTGAACGCAAAACTCCCAGCCTCTGACCTGTTTTTGTAGCCATAGTATTTATGTGGCTGGTCCAGTTCAGTTTCTGGTCACTGATAACCATGTTGATGCTGGGGGATTTGGTGATGGCAAAACCTTTGATTATCAAATGGAAGTGGTTAGATTCCCTCTTGTTGGAGATGATCATTACCTGGCTGCTGTGTGGTGTGAATGTTATTTGTCACTTATCAGCCCAAGCCTGAATGTTGTCCAGGTATTGCATGCTGGTATGGACTATTTAATTATCTGAGGAGCTGTGAATGCAACTGAACGTTGTGTAATTGTTACCAATGGTTCCCGCCTCTGATCTTAGTATGGAAGGAAGTTTAATGAAGCAGCTGATGATTGATTGGGTGTTGGACACTACCCTGGGGAATTGCAGCAATGATGTCCTGGGACTGAGATGATTGGTCTCCAACAACTACAACCATTTTCCTTTGTATTGGGTATGATTCCAACCATTGGAGAGTTTTCTGTCTGATTCCCATTGACTTCAATTCACTTTAAATCTGTGCCACCTCGTTCTTCTGGTTGAAGATCGTTGCAAATGCTTCAGCCTTATCTTTTATACTGACATTCTAGGCTCCCCCATCATTGAAGATGGGGATATTTGTGGAGCCTCCTCCAGTGAGTTGTTTAATTGTCCACCACTACTTATGCTTGGATGTGGCATGACTGCAGAGCTTAGATCTGATCCGTTGGTTGTGGAATCACTTAGCTCTGTTGCTTGCTGTTTATGCTGTTGGCCCACAAGTAGTCCTGAGTTGTAGCTTCATCAGGCTGACACCTCCATTCTTAGGTATGCTTGGTGCTGCTCCTGGAATGGCCTCCTGCACTCTTCATTGGACTAGGCTTGATGTTAATGGTAGAGTGGGGATATGCCGGGCCATGAGGTTACAGATTGTGGTTGAGTACAATTCTGCTGCTGCTGATGATCCACAGCATCTCATGGTTGCCCACCCTTGAGTTGTTAGATATGTTCAAAATTTAGCACAGCGGTAGTGCCACACAACACGACTGATGGGGCAGTAAATGGCTGAGCTGGATTTATCTTGCTTTTTTATGGACAAGCGCACATACGGGCATTTTTCCACATTATCAGGTAGATGCCGGTGTTGTAGCTGTGCTGGAGCAGCTGGCTAGAGATGTTCCAGAGCACTGTTTTGGGCACAACAGCCAGGGTGTTTTTGGGCCCATAGCTTTTGATGCACCTGGTGGGCTCATCTGTTTCTTGATAATACATGGAATGAATCTATTTGGCTAATGACTGGCATCTGTAATGCTAAGGGCCTCAGGAAGAAACTGAGATGGATCATCCACTCAGCACTTCAGGCTGAAGCTGGTTACGAACACTACAGCCTTATCTTTTGCACTGATGTGCTGGGCTCCCTCATTATTGACAATGGGGATATTTGTGGAGCTGCCTCCTCTGCTTAGTTATTCATTTGTCCATCATTCATGACAGGATGTGGCAGGACTGCAGAGCTTAGGTCTGATTCGTTTTTGGAATCGTGTAGCTCTGCCGATAACCTGTTGCATCTGTTCTTTAGCACGCAAGTAGTCCTGTGTTGTTTCACCAGGTTGACACCTCATTTTTTTGGCAAGCTTGGTTTTGCTCCTGGCATGCTCTTGTGCACCCTTCATTGAACCTGAATTAGTCCCTGGTTTAATTGTAATGGTAGAGTGAGGGATATGCCAGACTATGAGGTTAAAGATTTTAACGGTTATGCAGTGCTATTTCTGATGGCCCATAGTATCTCATGGATGTCCAGTTTTGAGCTGCTGGATCTATTTTGTCTCCACAGTGACTGTATGGTGGTCACTCCTAACCAGTGCTAGTACATGTACTGCTCCCCTGCCCACAAATTCCTCACCTGCCTGTCTCCTTGCCCACCCTTTGCTCGCTCTCTAAGTTATAGAGAGCTTTTCTGTGATTCACTATTTCAATCTGTGTTGAAGCTGCATTGTATCCCTTTCTTACATAATCTCCTAACACTGATTACTGAACCGCGACTGAACAGCCAACAATATCTTTAGTTTTCACCTCATTATGCTGTACTTGGGTTGTTGCTCGAGTAGGTAGTTTTTAACCGCATATCACTGAATTGAATTGTATTGGTTATAGTGATGCGATCATTTGATTTAATCAATTAAGATTTTCAAAGCTTTGCAGTGCAGTGGCTTGAATTTTTATCCTCTAACATGAATGCATAGTGACAACAGGGACCACGCAGTCAAGTGTAACTGATTGTTGGGTCATTAACTTTTATTATTGTAGGTGAGAGAGAAAGGACAAGTGTCAGTTTCAATTTTGTTGGAAACGTTCTTGAAGATTCAGGGCTGAGATGAGAGAGATGTGTACCTCATTCTTTTTCAAATCGCGTTTAAGTTAATTTGTATTAACTTGTGATCAGGATAAGATTTTGGGGAGGGTTGAAAGAGAAATTGAGGCAGCCTGGCTTATCAAAGAGAGAAATGTGTAATTTTAAGCAATTTGTTTGTTTGGTACAGCAAAGAGCAGAATAAGCAGTAAAGAGCACCAAAATCAGGGAAAGGAATTTGTCTTGCAGTTTTTTTTGGTAGAACTGTTGCTGTTTGGTTAATATGGCAGCAGGGCAGCATACCTTCATATAATAATATGGAGCTGTGCTCACATCTGGTGTGAGCCCAAAAATCAAGACTGACACTCCACTGCAATACTGAGGGATTACTGCACTGTCAGAAGTGCCATCTTCCTGCGATCCCCATCTACCTGCTTGGGTGGATATAAAAGGTCCCATGGTATTATTTCTAAGATGAGCAGGGCAGTTATCCCCTGTGTCCTGGCCCATATGTATGCCTCGATCAACATCACAATAACGGACTATCTGCTCACTATCGCATTGCTGTTGTGGGAGTTTGCTGTGCGCAAGCTGATTGCCGCGTTTCTGCATTACAACAGTGACTACACTTCAAAAATACTTAATTGGCTATAAAGTGCTTCGAGACGTCCTGCATCGTGCTGTGAATAGTGCTACATAAATGCAAGTCTTTATTTTCTTTTCTTTTCACGTACATGGAGTAAAGGGAAATGGGCCCTCTGAAGAAGGGGGACATAGCATTGGAAAGCAACACCGCTTTAGAATTGGGGAGAGAGGTGACAGTGGTTATTAATAACACCCATGCTTGACTATCAAGGCTATTAATCCAGTGAAACAGCAGCCTGTTTACTCCAGAATCCTGGATTGTAGCATAGTATCCCTGTAAGAAACCCAATTGATGAAATTGGAGCCCCAAAAAACCCAAAGGAAATTTGGAGGCATGAAGGATTTAAAAATAAACTCCACTTCTATGAAAGAACAGCCATGTACCTTCAAACTGAAAAAAATGATTTACCCATGGCATTTGGATCCCAAACAGGAAAGGCCACCTATTTGAGTGATGTGCAATATGCCTGCCTTTTGCTAGCTTTTCTGTTGAATGCTGCATGGCTACTTTGATGCTCCAATGCAATAATAAAGTTCAGTAGTAACTGTGATTGTGCTGAGTTGCATTCCAGTGTGATGGTTGGTATTCAAGCAGGAGCTAGCTGGAAGCAGACTTTTCCAATATCAGCAGATTTTCTCTTGCTAGCAGATACAGCGTGGTGAGTCTTTAAAGTTACTGTTTTGTGTACAAAACAAAACATTCTCTCCCGATGAGTAAAATGCCTCTGAAATGGCAATCTCCCCACTCCAGCATCTCTTTAGACTAATGAGAATAATTCCCTCCACTTAAGTACCAAAAAACCCATTCAGGATTTGCGTAGTGACCATCAGCAAATGGTTTCGCTATCAAAGTTAATCATCAATTCCAACAAGCACATTCCATTGGATTGAAGGAACCTACTTGTTTGACATTTGTGCTATTGTACAGTGTTTTGGGTGTATAAAATAAAATTTTGAATAGTTTTTCCAAATATGTCTGTGCATTTTCAAATTTCTATTTGGAACCAAAAGCAAAATTTACTCCTCAGTCCTTTGTCACCCTCTTCGGTCATGGTTCTGATGCCATTCTCTTGAGTAATACAAAGCAATTCTGCGTTCCTTTACAGAACTGAAGTGGCAGGTGCAGATGTTGTAATTAGATCACTTACCACATGACTGACTTCCTGTCTACTTTCACTAGAGATCTATTATCAGAATCTGTTTGTTCAAACTCTGCACTTTCTAACAACAGATAATTGTTATGATTTGGAATGCACTGCATGACATGGTGGAAGCAGATTCAATAGTACTTTTCAAAGGGAATTGGATGCATTCTTAAAAAGGAAACATTTACAGGACAATAGAGAATGGGCAAAGGATTGGGACTAATAGGTTAGCTGTTTCAAAGAGCTACATAGGCACAATGGACTGAATGGCCTCCCTCTATATTGCATGATTCTTATGAATTTGGGAAATGCATTTCTGGAGTCCTGAATTACATAATTGACTTTCTATCTCCTGGGTGGCTATTTGTGGTCTGTTAGCATCATAACATAAAACCTTGTGTGTTATTATCTTGGTCATTTCCAAACTCAGGCCTTTGTCCATCTGCAATATAACCCATGGTTTTATGTACATTTTCATACAGCTACTCCACTCACCTTTTCAGCTTAACCTTTGGTGTTTCCTTTGTCAGTGATTCTAGTCAGAATACAATCTGCTCTGGAGTCAATGTTTAGCTGCATCTTTTAAACAGCCACATTAACTAATCTTTGCTTTGAAACTTCTAAATTTTGCAGTCCATCATACACCTCAACTTCCAGGGTGTATATTTATTCCTTTTTTGTCTTTCAGCTTCTGTTGTCATTACTTATTACCTGCAGGGCTAGGCTATTTAACAATAATTGGTCTAGTTTATTAATGTAATATATACCATCTGTCACATACTTTTCTTTATCGGATTGTGAAATCGTGAAACACATTATTTCCGAAAAAAAATATTTTCTAGTTTGGAGCAAGAGCAGGAAACAGCACTTGACGGCCATCATTGTAGAAAAAAAGAGATGGAGGGGACCTAAATAGGACTGGAACAAAGAATGTTCTCCATACCCCATGACAAGGCAGGGATAACTAGGACCCACATGATTCCCATAGCAACACCTTTTATTTGGAGAAAGTGAGTGGAGTTAAAGGAGAAGTTTTCAGTATGAGAATCAGTTCAGTCAGGTGGAGGAGGGTGGTGGTGGGTGGGAATTGGTTGAGCCTCCATTCAAGAAAAAAGTGGAAAGCCCTCAGGACCACCCTGGTGGGGAATAGATGGGTAAAAGGATTGTATGTCTATTGTGAAAATGAGGCAGTTACGTCCAGGAAACAGAAGGGGTTGGGGAGTGGGAAGGACATAAGGCAAGCTGTGCGGGATTGGGGTCTAAGAGGTTGAAGACCGTGGAGGGAAAAATCTCTCTCAAGCAGGTCAGTGACAGCCTGGGAAAAGATGGGTTAATGTTTGATGGTGGGGTCACGCTCTAACCGGTGGTAGGGGAAGGTCTCAAAGTGTTGATATTCAGCCTCTGTTGGGTAGAGGTCTGCATGCTTAAAAAATAACGGACACCATCCTTGTCAACAGGTTTAACGATTATGTTAGGGTTGGACCTGAGACAATGGAATGCAGCAAGTTCAGAGGGAGATATATTAGTGTGAGAAGAGGGAGATATATTAGAGAGGAATATAGAAATTGAGACAGCTAATGTCATGCCAGCAATTTTCAATTAAAAGATCTAGAGAGAGCAAGAAGTCAGGTGGAGGGAGAATTCTGAAAATGGGAGAAAGTTCTGCCATACTCTGGAAAGTCCCTTGACCAAAGAGTTGGGCGCAAAGATGAAAGCGATGGAAGAAGAACTGCTTCGTCCGGGGTGGTGGTGTAAGGGGGTGAAGTTGGAGTCTTTGCTGCGGATTGATCGTTCAGGTCAGAAGGGATAGTGAAAACGTGGAGAGGTGAGATTGGAAGAAGAGAATGGGTCAGAAGGAAATGAAGGAAAAGAAGGATCTGAGGGATGTTGGTATGCCGGAGTTGTTGAAGCTTACAATCCTTGACACCTGAAATGACGCATAAAATGTTTGTGTTAAAGCGCCAGATGAAGCAAATGATGAAATAGAACTGTGGATTAGGGGATGTTTTGAGAGCAAGTTGGTGTTAGAGAGAAGACTTGAGCGTGTACCTGGCTGCACATGGCATTAAGCATGGATCTCATGATGCATCAAAAGCAGTGATTTGAAGAGTGCTGCATAGCTTGGAGATATCTGTTGTCATGGGTGCAACTGAAACATGAAGGGTAGAATTTTGGTTGGAGTCCACGTGGAATAAGTTGAAGCCAGAGGAAGTTGCTGACGAAAGATATGGTTGTGAAAGCAAGTTTTCATAGCTACTGATCAAACACAGAAGAGAAATAGAAAGCAGTGAAGATGAACAAGGTTTTAAAAAAAATTCCTGCCTGAGAGAAGAGTTGAACCTTGAGGTGGAACAAACTTTTTTCTGATGCATTGGTAGCTGATTTTTAATTGCATCTCTTATCATCAGTTAGAAACCTAATTAGACCTGAATGGATGTTCCCATTTTGTTTCCTTGTTCAGAGGGTGGTTCATTTCTAAGAATAGTAATGCATGTTGCTTATCTGGCCATTATCGCCTGTTGCTGAAATCTCTTGCCCTTAATTCTTGATAATCTCTTAGCTCAGCAGGTCATGTCTGAGCTGGGCCATCTGGGCTTTTTCATGCTTTGGTGTTTTGGCTCTTGTTTAGGGAGGATACTGTTGCTGGCATTGACCCTGCTCTGGCACTGAGTGTTGAGGTTTTGTTGCAATGTGCCCATCATTTTTATTTTTCCATTTGTCATAGAATCATAGAAAGTTTACAGCCTATCTTTTTGACCAAGTTTTTGGTCACTTTTACTAATCATAGATATCACTTTATATGACTTGTCAAATTTGATTAATGTTCCTGTGAAGCAACTTGGGACATTTTAATATATTAAAGTTGTAAGTTGTTGTATTAGAGAATAGAATATGTTTGACAAAGTATAGCTCCTCGACTGGAGTTGCTTACTATAATTGCATTTGTTGGGTCCTTTTAGAATCATAGGAAGTTTACAGCACAGCAAGAGGCCACTTGGCCCATCATGTCTGCGGCAGCCAAAAAACGAGCCACCCAGCCTAATCCCACTTTCCAGCATTTGATCCTTAGCCCTGCAGGTTACAGCACTTGAGGTGCATAAACAAACACCTTTTAAATGAGTTGAGGGGTTCTGCCTCTACTACCCTTTCAGGCAGTGAAAGACCCTACCACCCTCTGGGTGAAAAGACTTTTGCCGCATCTCCCCCTAATCTTTCTACCAATCACTTTAAATCTATGCTCCCTAGTCAATGACCTCTCTGCGAAAGTAAATAGACTCTTCCCATCGACGACATTAATTAATAACCACTACTTGTTGTAAAGCAAAGTGAAAGTGAACAAATCCAGGAACTGTAGCCCACAAGTTTACAGTAAAAAAATAAATCTAGCACTGTTACACATGGTTCAGTATTACTGCCCGATATCACAAGTTGCTCTACTTTTCAACCAATCACCATGCACAAATTGCTCATTGTACTTGTACCTTAGACTGATTCCTTTTATATTTGTGTCATAACCTAATTCCCTTTGCCTAACTTATGGTTGTGATTCTGGTATTGTTCCCAACCTTTTTGCATTTAGGACCTTCTGACCAATGACATTGTGGTCTGCATTATCAATTTGGAGCCCTTGCTTTTTGTTGCAATATATTTGATTTTTCTCACTGACTTGGATTGCTCCTTGGTTTTCTGTGGTAATTGAGATTACTTGCTTTACTATAGTTCTGGTTAATTTTGTTGCCACGTCTGTAGTGAAGCTGTTCACCTCATGTCTAATTATGTAAGTACTCCATTAATGGCCTTAACATTAGCTGGAGGTTGTACTTTGGAACATTCTCTGAGCTTGCACTTACTATTGGTAGTGAATAGCTTGAGGAATTTTCACTTACAGTAGTTTAGAAGAGTGACCTTTTACCAAAAATTTAAAGGTATATCATTGTGAAGCATTCTTTGAAGGTGGCAAGACATATTGAGAGAATAATCAGCAAAGCAAATGGGACCTTGAGCTTCATAAATAGGCGATAAGTAGATGTATTGAGTACTAAAGCAGGAAAGTTATGCTGAATCTGTATAAAGATCTGGTTAGGCCACAATTAGAGGATTGAGTCCAGTTCTGGATTAGAAAGACATGAATGCCCTTGAAAGGGTGCAGAGGAGATTTACCAGAATGGTTGGAGGGATGAGGGAGTTCAGCTACAAGCCTAGGTTGGAGAATCTGTGGCTGTTCTCCTTGAAGCAAAGAAGATTGAGAGAAGATTTGATAGAGGGGTGCTAGATTATAACAGTTTTATATAAGGGAGACCAACAAAAGTTGTTCCCGTTTGCTGATCGTACGAAGACTCGGTGCACAGATTTGAGCTTTTGGGTAAGAGATGCAGGGGTCTGTGAGGTAGAGCTTTTTTATGCAGCAAGTGGTAATGACCTGGAACTTGCTGCCCACAAGGGTGATGGAAGCCGAGACTATCAACGATTTTGAAAGGAAATTGGATGGGCACAGGAAATAAGCTTGAACGGCTACGAGTATAGAGCGAGAGAACAGGACTGTCTGGATTGCTGTACAGAGAGCTGGCATGGGCTCTGGCTGAAAGGCCCCCTGCACTGTAATGGCTTCATTCCAGCAAAAACACACTGTCCTTCGGATTCAATTTCATCCATACCAAGTGTGTGTAATATTTTCAATATCTCGTGCAGCTTTGTTTCTGTCAACATCTATCATGGCTATCTTCATGCATTCAAGAGCCTTTTAGATGAGAGACAGAAATTAAGTCTTTTATTTACTTGGTATTTATGAAAATAACTACTGAATCTGCTTCCATCAATCTTCTAGGCAGTACATTCCGGATCATAATAACTCACTTATATTTTTTTTAAAATTCTCTTCCCCTCAGGTTCTTTCGCCAATTATGTTAAATTGATCTCTTCTGATTACTGACCTGTCACTTGAAATAGTTCCTCTTCATTTATTGCATCAAAACCCTCATAATTTTGAACATCTAATAAATTCCCCCCCCCCCCCCAAGCCTTCTCTGCGCTAAGGAAAACAATCCCAACTTCTCTAGTGTCTCCACAAAACTGAAGTTCCTCATCCATTCTCTATACTTTTCAATGGCCATGATTGTCATGCTGACTCTCCCAATGCCGGTTTTGTTTTTCACTGCATGTTGATTGTTGCATAGCGTTAAACTGTGCCATTTTGCTGTCAACCTTTGGATCATATTAGCATTACCTGTCTCTTTCTGGTAACTTCTCCTTTCTTAGCTTCTTTTGACATTGTCATCATTACTCATCTTTTTCCTTCAATTCTGCCTTCCCTCCTTGCTCTAATTAATTCTTTTCTTTGTATTCTGTTTCCTCTGGCCAAACCCTCTACCTTTTGGGTTGTGGAATACAAAATCATGAGAAGGGATGATATGGAAGTTATAGATTGCTTAGTCTTTCCATTTTCAAACTTAAGGGTATTACTTTTCACTTACATTTCTTGACTACCTGTTCTATTGATTGCTCATATCTTAGAATGGAGTAGGTTTCAAGAGAGAAAGTCTCGAACTGGGATAGTTTTTTTTCCACCATGGTTGTCGATATCAAGTCAACTAAACTAACAATGATTTGGAAATTCTTTGCAATCTTGGAGTCAACTTGTGGCTGATAAAGATCAACAAATGATTACTAATTGTTTGTGAATGGTTTGTGCCTCTCTCAAGTGGTTGATTTTTGCTTAGTGCCAGATAGACATACAGACTGTTTAACCTTTCAACATATAAAAAGAGATTTTGAAAGCTGAATCACTTCAATTATCATCACAATACTGATGAACTTCAGTTTGATGAAGTACGTTCACGATACTCATTTTATACTTCAGATAATCAGCTCTTTATTTGATACCTTGAGTTCAAATTTTGCTATTAATGGCACTTAAATTGTCTTTTTATGGTATAATGGTATCATGAAATTCTTGCCCCTGATAAACTCAAATTCCAGTCTCAGATTCCCCTAATGTTGGGATAGCTAAATGCTGGCATTGAGGCCCCACCCACCCTAAATGAGCAGAAGTATATTCGAATCACAGATCCACATCATATACGCACACAAGGTGTAGAAGCATGCACTTGCTGTATATATACAGTATTATTTTTTTCCAAAGGCCAGTTTATGGGGAACCTTTCCCCGTGAAATTGTGCTCTCCCTTCTGCTGTTTCGCCCTGCCCAAGGCCTTTTCCTGCAACTTGTTGGTCTGGTTTTCAATCCAATTTTCAATCCAACCACAAAAGTTATGCTGTATTCCTGCCTGGTAGAAAAAGTGCACTAAGCACTTACTTAAAAAAAACCTAAATTAGCTCCTGGGTCATGGCCAGGAATGCAGCAGTTTGGTGTCTTAATTGAAATGGGAACAGGAGGTCACAGCTGGCTTTCCCAGCACTGGGCTAAGGAACCTTTGCATACTTAAAACGTATTGTGTATTTAACTGTAATGTACAAGAATCAAGGCCACTGATTTTCAGCTTCCACACAAATATATGGGCTTAACTCCATAATTTAGACCCATAAGAATGCTACACTTTGATACTGTACAATAAAAATGTAATTCCATTTATCTAATACCATAAAGTAGTGGCTTGATTATCTTATACATGGCACAAAGCAGCATGTCCTCTGGCTAAATGTGGTCTACCAAATTAAAATGCATGTTTTATTATTTTAGAGTTCATGCTTATGTCTAGGACTGATGCACATGATGTCCAAATGACCCAGCTTCAAACGACCCGACAGGAATCGATTTTAAATATAACCAAGTGCACATCAAGACCACAGTATAACTTCAGATGATATACTCACAACTCTTAACTGGTGGTGGTATTAAAGACTGAGTTAGGCACAGATCTATTCGGGGCCCCTTGAGTGTAATTTGGGGTCCATATGCTAAACTTTATGGTCAATGCGTTTGATTTCAAAATCTGCTGTAATTTATGTTCCAGTGGAATTTAGGGAACAAACAATTGTGGTTTCTATAATTTAGTATAAGTTCTTTAACCTTTTTTGAATGAAAAAGCACAGGGACAGCCCACATAGCGAATGACAATGAAATGTTTCATACAATGGCTTAACCTTTTCCTAACAGGCTGAGCATATATTGCCAAGTTTCAAGTAATGAACTACTCCATGTATGTTGAGGCTGCAGTTAGTAAACATGTTAAACAGCCCAATATCAAGGTTGTATACAAGTAAGTTGCAGTAAAATAAGAAAATGCAAAAAAATTGTACAGAGAATCAGACAAAACAACTGCAGAATCTATCAGAAACCAGTGAAATAGAGCAGTACCAATTTAAGTCTGAAGCTGAAGAAAATGAAAATGGTGGTAATGTTTCTATGACGAGTTTAGCAGAGTCTCCTACACTTTTCCAATGGAGAGAAAATAGAATGAAATTAGAAAGCAGCATGCTGATTGTTGCGTTGTCAGATTTTCCTGTTGGATGCAGCAATTCAAGGCTTTCTTCAAATCTTCGCTCTGTAATTTGGGTGGATTGCACATCACATCTGGCTCAATATCCTGTTTTGCTTGATTATATCTCTAAAGCACATTGTGGCATTTTAAAGGCACTTTATCAATGCAAGTTGTTATTTTTCAGGTACGTTTTTCTTGGACTCACTAACGTGAATTTATGTAGTTTCAATCTTTTTCATTGTTTTTTTTAATACAGGTGATTTGATTCCTCCCCCTCTTTATGTTGGCCTATGTTGCCACAGGGGACAAAAACAATCACCTGTAAGTGGCTATTCTTCATGTATGGACTCAGGCAGTGACAGTAGCTGGAATGCTCCTGTACCATATTTGCTCTCACCCTCTAGTCAGTCAGGCAACTGGCAAAATTCTCACCTGACAATGCACTGACTCTTTCAAGAAAGAGATACTGGGGTTTGGAGACGGGTTGTATTACCACAAACAGTCAACCAGCCCAGACCAGCAAATGAACCTAGAATCTCCCTCAATGTGTCTGTACCAAACCAGGTGGTGCCTTTACCCTTTGAGAGATCATAGAATAAGTGGAGCAACATATGATTTATTTCTAACAGCAAGTTGAAGTTCTCAATTGAATGCTAGCCAGCTGTCCAAAAATCACACTTGTCCAGCAAGTTCTTGTGGTGCATCAAAGTTGATGGTAGATTCTTAGCGTCTATATCTTAGTGAAACCTTGGGGTTATTTGCTGCGATCATATTTACTGTATTCTGCTGAACAGCCATCTGGTTTATGCTAGAATATTGCAGCTTGCCTGATTGTAGAAAAACCCTGTGTCTTGCTCCAGGCTTTGTTACACCATTGTCTGCAAATATGTTCCTGACATTCTGTTAAATATAGACTCTGTCAGCTTTGCTGGAACATAAATTAGGCAATTAGACATTTTTTTCTGGACTGCATTTGTGTGCAACTTGTGAAGCTGGTGCCATGAAAATGGATTAATTTTCATCATGTTATTGTGATTTATTGTAAAGGTAGGTTAATAGTGGGGTTTGGATAGTTTATCTGTCTCTCAAATGGTAAAGAAGGCAAATGGTATGTTGGCCTTCATAGCGAGAGAATTCGAGTACAGGAGCAGGGATGTCTTGCTGCAATTATACAGGGCCTTGGTGAGACCACACCTGGAATATTGTTTGCAGTTTTGGTCTCCTTGTCTGAGGAAAGATGTTCTTGCTATAGAGGGAGTGCAGCCAAGGTTTCCCAGACTGATTCCTGGGATGGCGGGACTGACATATGAGTCGCTTAGGATGATATTCACTGGAGTTCAGAAGAATGAGGGGGGGATCTCATAGAAACTTATAAAATTCTAACAGGACTAGACTGGGTAGATGCAGGAACGATGTTCCCGATGGTGGGGGAGTCCAGAACCAGGAGTCACAATCTGAGGATATAGGGTAGACCATTTAGGACTGAGATGAGAAATTTCTTCACCCAGAGAGTAGTGAGCCTGTGGAATTCGCTACCACAGAAAGTAGTTCAGGCCAAAACATTGTATGTTTTCAAGAAGGAGTTAGATATAGCTCCTGGGGCGAAAGGGATCAAAGGATATGGAGAGAAAGTGGGAGCAGGCTATTGAATTGGATGATCAGCCATGATTGTAATGAATGGTGGAGCAGGCTTGAAGGGCCAAATGGCCTACTCCTATTTTCTATGTTTTTATATGTGTGGGGGATTTATTTGAATTGGAGACAACTGGCCTGGAGACTTTGAGTTGTCAACAAGGTTTAAAATGCTAAATACGTAAACATGGCTGAAGTTTTAGAATATGAGATACAAGGAAAAATTGTATTTTTAGATAAATTGGGTAAGTTTGAATTTCAAAGGGATTGTAAGATGTTACACCTAGCCAGAAGAAGCTAAGCTAAACTGTGTGTTTATTTTTCCCAAAGGTTACTGATAAAATTAGTCTTATGAAAGATTTATATTATGTGAAAAGTAAAGTTGCAAAAACATATGGGAACAATGGAATATACATTAAAAAGGGAGAAACATGTGTAAAGGAGATGCGGCTGTGTGTCAGGAGGGAGAAGGCATTCTAAGATCTAACACAAGTGTGAAAAGCCTCCAGCATCTGTACATCCAGTTGCTATCTACAGGAACCAAAGCTGAGAAAACTCGCTTTGAATTTGATTGTCCAGGGTGTGTGCTTTGCTTGGATCTGTTTAAATATATTTGTTTTACTGTTGCCTTAACGGAGTTGTATCTGGGAGCCAGATTAATTAGGGGTTTTAGGAGTTATTACCGTAGTAATTTGTAGACCTATGTTTGTTCTTTTGTTAATAAATGTTTAATTCTATTTTCTAAAAACCTCAAGTCATGGTAGTCTTATTATTTCTGAATTCAGGGCACATATCTCGAAATAAAGTACGAATTGTAAAACCATTGTGACTGCGTGATCAAGTTTCCCTCGTGAATTTGATCCACCTGGCGCACATCATCTGCCATGTCATAACACTAGGGATCCCACAATACCCACCAACCAAAGCATTGCAGTGGCCTGTGTTCATTTCAGGAAACTAAAAGAATTATACAGTCTTGCAGAACTTCATAGACTTCTTCAATGAACAGCCTTTGCAAAGTATGTAGCCACTATGGGGAAACTGTGACTTGCCTCTCATGACTTTGTTTAATACACTTTCTTTCAAGTTCCCAGTAACTGCTATAATCATTCTTGTGAGGCAATTACCCTTGTTGGGAATAGTATTTCCAGCATTTTGTTTTTATTTCCGATTTCCTGCATCTGGAGTATTTAGTTTTTGCCCTTGTTGGCATTGTCTCCAGCTGTACTTTTCTGCTGTTCAACCTAATTTAGTCTACCTTTGATAATTCATTATTTGTGCTAAAACAAAATCTCTAATTGAATTCAGCAATGAATAACATACAAAGTGAGAATCTCAAGTTTTAAAAATTTGAATCAAGGAATTTTGAATTGAGAAGTAGCCTCCATAGTGAAAGCGAACAATGTTTGGATCAGGTCTAAAAATGTAGCCCAACAACTTGAGAATTGTTGAACAGCCTATATTTACACACCATGGTGTCAATTGTTTTGGTTGACTTCTTTTTAATTTCTGAGTTGATGGCTGGTAGCAGAAGGTGCATGATTCTCTGACTCGAGACTTTCCGACTGGTTACATTGTGTCTCGCAGGCTAGATCAGAGCTCAGAATTGACTTGAAATACAGTAGTTCATTTTTGTGTTTATGTAAATTTTGAATCTATATCATGATGACTGGAAAAAATAGCAGCCCACATTCTCTAATTCCACTATTGAATAGACCCCCCACGTCCCCCAATCCCTTTCCAGATCCCCTGAACACTCTCATTATGTCATCCTCTGCCCCAGCCATTATTCAGTTTAACAACAACTTATGATTATATAGTGCCTTTCGTCCCAAGGTGCTACACAGGAACATTATAAAACTAAGTATGAAACCGAGCCACATAAGGAGATATTAAGTTGGGTGGCCAAAAGTTTCATCAAAGAGCTAGGTGTTAAATGTCATAAAGGAGTAAAGTGAGGCAGAGAGGTGTAGGGAGGAAATTCCAGAGGTTGGGGCCTAGGCAACTGAAGGCACGGCCACCAATGGTGAAGCATTTATAATTGGGAATGCACAAGAGGCCAGAATTAGAGGAGCACAGATAACTTGGGGAGACATGAGGTTGGAGGACATTACAGAGATATAGAGGGACAAGGCATTGAGGGATTTGAAAACAAGGATGAGAATTTTAATATCAAATCCTTCATTTGACTGGGAGCCAGTGTTGGTCAGCAAGCACCAGGATGATAGGGCAACTGGACTTAATATGAGTTAAGACATAGGCAGCAGAGTTTTCGATGAGCTGAAGTTTACCGGGGTAGCATGTGGGAGAGCAGCCAGGCGTGCTTTGGAATAATTGAACCTAGAGGAAATGAAGGCACGGGTGGGTGACGGTTTCAGCAGCACATGAGCTGAGACACTTGAGCCAGCAGTTCCAAATTTAAAACACTGAACCCACTCAAACCCATTTGCAATGGTGTAGCCATGATTTGTAATTCCATTTGATGCTAACACCTGTATCCTGCAATAGCCTCTCTTAGTTGTTTTAGCTCCTTTTCTTGATTAATGTGCCAACTGTTTATATTTTCCCTTCCAGACATGTTGTGTATAATTTCACTTTTTCAGTAATTTTTGTTATCATTGGCTTCTTTGCTCGCTTCTTTGCTGAATTTTAAAATAAAGGTGCAGTGATTAATTTCAGGATTTTTTTCACTTCAGGAAATATTTTTGCTTTTGTTTTTTAAAGGCTTTATATTGTGGTAATTTATGTGCACAACATTCGGTCATTTGACAATTGGCTTTATTTGATTAATGAGCTTACATTACGCACCAATGGTTTTGAACGGATGACAAAAATGTCATAGATGAACTTTGAAAGCTATCAAGTCTCTAATGGTGCAACAATAAAGTACTTGCTTGCAATGAAATGTAACTTGGAATAGTGAACCTTTCAACTTTTTGCCATTATTCTGCTTTATTCAGTGTAATCTTCATTTAAAGTTCATTCCTATGCAGCTGATTGGCACTGCTGATGGACAAAATGTGACTTCACAGACCAGAAAGCTGAGTGGATGCTTTCTGACAAACTTCGACCCAGTAAGGATGTGCTACTGGCAGGGGCACTGCTGCGGTGGGCAGGGATTCCTCTTGCATTCTGAGACATTCAATTAATTTGTGGGGGTTTTTTTCTGTTTTGATTGCGGCCTTGATGCCGAGCGCAGTGACTCTCACCTCACCTGGGGAGTTGAGCTCTTTTGCCCATGTTTGAACCAAGGCTGTAATGAGGTCAGAAACTGAGTGGCCCTGGCGGAACCCAAACTGAGCATCAGTGAACAGGTTATTGCTAAGCAAGTACCGCTCGATAGCACTGTTGATGATGCCTTCCATTACTTCACTGATGGAGAGTAGACTGATGGGGCGCTAATTGGCCGGGTTGGATTTGTTCTGCTTTTCGTGTACAGGACATACCTGGGCAATTTTCCACAAAACCGGGTAGATGTAGCTGTACTGGAACAGCTTGGCTAGGGGCACGGCAAGTTCTTGAGCGCAAGTCTTCAGTACTGTTGCCGAAATATTGTTAGGGCCCATAGCCTTTACAGTATGTAGTGTCTTCAGCTGTTTCTTGATATCACGTGGAGTGAATCAAATTGGCTGAAGACTATGATGCTGGGGACCCCCAGAGGAGGCTGAGATGAATCGTCCACTCGGCACTTCTGGCTAAAGATTGTAGCAAATGCTTCAGCCTTATCTTTTGCACTGATGTGCTCGGCTCCTCCATCATTGAGGATGGGGATATTTGTGAAATCTCCTCCTCCAGTGAGTTGTTTAGTTGTCCACCACCATTCACAACCGGATGTGGCAGTACTGCAGAGCTTAGATCTGGTTGGCTTGGCCCTGACCATCACTTGCTGCTTGTGCTGTTTGGAACGCGAGTAGTCCTGTGTTATAGTTTCGCCAGGATGGCACCTCATTTTTAGGTATGCCTGGTGCTGCTCCCAGCATGCCCTCCATCACTCTTCATTGAACCAAGGCTGATCCCCTGGCTTGATGGTAATGGTAGAATGGGGATATGCTGGGCCATGAGGTTACAGCTTGTGTTCGAGTACAATTCTGCTGCTGCTGATGGCCCACAGTGCCTCATGGATGCCCAGTCTTGAATTGCTAGATCTGTTTGAAATCTATCCCATTTAGCATGGTGGTAGTGCCACACAACACGATGGAGGGTTTCCTCAACGTGAAGGTGGGACTTCATCTCAAACCGATACTGTCATGGACAGATGCATCTGCGGCAGGCAGGTTGGTGAGGATGAGGTCAAATATGTTTTTCCCTCTTGTTGGTTCCCTCACCACCTGCTGCAAACCCAGTCTAGCAACTGTCCTTTAGGATTCGGCCAGCTCGGTCAGTAGTGGTGCTACCAAGCCACTCTTGGTGATGGACGTTGAAGTCCCCCACCCAGAGTACATTCTGCGCTCTTGCAAGTGGTGTTCAACATGGAGAAGCATTGATCATTAGCTCAGGGAGGGCGATATGTGGTAATCAGCAGGAGGTTTTCTTGCCCATGTTTGACCTGATGGCATGAAACTCATGGGGTCCATCTATTTTGAGGGCTCCCAGGGCAACTCCCTCCCGACTGTATACCACTGTGCTGCCACCTCTGCTGGGTCTGTCCTGCCAGTGGGACAGGACATACCCAGGAATGGTGATGGTGTTGCCAGAGACATTATCTGTAAGGTATGATTCCCTAAGGATGACTCTGTCAGGTTGTTGCTTGACAAGTCTGTGAGACAGCTCTCCCAGTTTTGGCACTAGCTCCTAGATGTTAGTAAGGAGGACTTTGTAGGGTCAGCAGGCTTGGTGTGCCATTGTCATTTCCGGTGCCTAGGTTGATGCCGGGTGGTCTGTCCAGTTTCATTCCTTTTTGTGACTTGAGTGAAGAAATGCTGTGGGAGATAAGAATGAGAGAGTGGCTTTGGGAATGAATGTGGAGATAAGAAAGGTGATTTTAAGGGAAGAATTTCAGAGGGTGATGAAGTTAGACTTGGAGTGACTTGGTGAGAAACTGAGGGAAAAGAAAAACATCTCTAAGGAAGTCGGGATGGGAGGGGTAGGAATTAACAATGAAGATTTTAAAAGATAATTGAGAAAATGGCAAGAGTGGGACCATGTCGCCATCATAGCAAGACCAATGGTGGAAAACGTAGACAGTTGGGGAGGCTTTTGTAAAGGGGAACAAATCACTACTTGGGCCATGTTTCTGTCAGAGCTATGGTAAGGTTGTTAACAAAGGATCTTTGGATATACAGAGAGTGTGGCAATTTTTGATCTGCCAGCTAGCTCTTTGACATTCCTTCTTTTCACATTGTTAAAGGATATTGCAGTTTCTGCCTCAGTTCACTGTTGTGATTTGGCAGACCTTGCTGCAGTATAACTGCCACCCAGAAAAGGCTTTAGGCTGCCAACCCTAGAATGCATCTGGCCATGACATGTTTTAACGTTAACACAAAAGCTACTGGGGTATTTAAATCAGAGCCTTAAAATTTTATCAAATAAGAAAAGAAATTGTGGAAACGGTGTAAAATACCCAAAGTACAAATTTTCTAGTGCATCAGAACTGCCAGTTACTGAGCACAAGGATTCAAATATGTTGCATTTTATATATGTTTTGTGCAGACATTTGGGAGTACGTATAACGAGTGCTGCATGAGTTTTCCATTCATACCACTGGGATGGAACTTCAATGTCCTATAGGGAGAACATTTTACAGAAAATGCCTGATCTTGAGTTGTTAATTTTCCACATGATCAGCTGGGCAATGTAAGCTAGAATACAATCATGTCATAATTTTGTGTAATTTGTTTTTCCATTTCGAAGTTTTCTCCGCCCCCAACTGTTGCTATTTGAATATTGAGTAATCCTGGATAAATGATAGATAGGTAAGCCTGCTCCCAGCCCCTGGTAGTGCTGTGCAAGAATGGACTGGGTTGATCACTTTTCTTCCCCATTCTTCTGCACCTCCCTATGATCGGCCAGATAAGATTGAGAACATTATGTATGGACACGAGCCTCATTGCCCTATGGCACAACATGTTGGTACACCAACCTGCTACATCACCAGGCATTGTGACCGATATATTTGATGTGAATTTATAACTCGAGTTTAATTCCCTTGAATTAATTGGTGCCTAATAGAGTGTAGCTGTGCACACAGTGCTACCTTAAATTTATTACTTGGTCAACACTTCAACCACAATAACACTCTTGTGTTGGCAGGAATATTGCTTTTGAAAGTAAATTCTACTTTCAAAGTGGCTAATTTTAATAAATGCAGAACAGTATATTGGAGATTAGTTAGAGAAGCCACTTAGTGATTGCACAAAATCTACATACAGTCCCAGGTTAAGCAGTGCAAGGCTGGTTTTAATGGTGTGATATTGAAGAGAATTTGGCTCCTGAGGATTGTATTTATGGACTGAAGTACAACTAATAATGGCATCGAGGTCATATAGTACCTATTAGTATTTGTTTGAACTGACTACATTAAGCCATGTTGTTTGAATTGATGCTAACAGGTCCTCCTGTTCCTCCATCGTTTCATTGCGTTTCAGTGGTCTTGTCAAATGCAAATCTGTAGTCTAATAACATTTTAAGAGCTACATCTGTCTTTTGGCAGGAGCCAGGATGGCAAAACAAAACTATGCTGCTGATATAAATTTTAAAATCTGATTCAGTGGATTAAGTTTGCAATAATTAGTGTTTGGTATCTCTGTCTTTCCAGCTGTTCTCTGTTGTTTATGACTGACCGATTTGAAGTCATATTGTATAGGCAGTTGTATTTTGTCTCTCTGCAATCTGTCACTTTACATAAGCCCCTGGATGGTTTGGGACAAAAGAGAAAGCACAGCCTGGTGCTGAATTCTTAGAATTTGTCAGGTAAGAAAGCAATGCTGGGCACGGCAGGGGCCTTTTACAGTTAGTGGCCCGAGGTAGTTATTTTACACAGTGACTCACTTTGCCATATTATTCATATTTCCACTTGACTCCCAAGTGTTCATTTAGAACTCAGTGTGAACAGGGTCTGATAAGTCTTGTGTTTAGATAGTTACTACATCATGGAACTAATAATTTTCTTTCTCTCGAGCTTTGGGTTATTTGTTACTTTCTTCCCCTCTTGTAACAGTATTGCTGGCCAAGGCAGTCTTTACTAGGGTTTACTGGTGAACTAGAATAAATACGATGACATGTTGGTTGACGTTGTATTAGATTTTGTTTTCTATGCTGCCCTTAAGTAGTTAAGTAGATAAATATATTGAGTGCTGTGCTGCTAAGTAATAAAGACTAAGAGCAGTCTAAATTTAGTGTGGCGGTTAACGTGACTGGCAGTGGGAGAACTCTCGTTGGCCCTAGTTTTCCTGTCTAGTTCACTATCCAGTGATGTGCTGGGAAGCATATGCATAGACAGGGTTGAACTTGAATTTTTGAACATTCCTCTCTCTGGCCTCCCCCCCCCGTGGGGTAAATGTGCATGCCTGTGTGTGAATTCGGTTACTTCCAAAATTAATTGGGCTGGGCTAAAACATGGAGAGGGATATGCAAGGTGGACCATTCAGGACCAGACATGGTGAAATTGGTAATGGTCTCTTTTACCTGTCCACACCACCCCTGGGACAGCACGTCATCATGCATTCTGCATGCCTAGTCCAAAATTTCGCTCTTTGTATCCTGACTCGCTCAAGTCCCATTCGCTCATCACCCTTGAGCTCGATGACCTGGCTTCTGGTCTGCCAATGCCTTTATTTTTAAAAAACATTTCATCCTTGATTTCAAATCCCTCCATGGCCTCACCTCTCCTTATCTCTGTAACCTGCTCCAACCGTACAAGTCTCTCAGATCTCTGGACTCCAATTCTGGTCTCTTGTGCATCTGCGGCTTTCACCTTTCCTCCACTGGTGGCGTGTCCTCACCTTCCTAGACCCTAAGATCTTGATTTCACTCCCCAACCCACTTCACCTTGCTCCTCCTTTAAGATGCCCCTTAAAACCTGTCTCTTTGGCCAACCTTTTGTTCACCTGGTCTAATACCTCCTTATGAAGCTCGATATCAAATTTTGTTTGATAGCACTCATGTGAAATGGGTTGTTTTAATACATAGAATTAGCATTTTTATAGCATCTATTATATTGAGAGCACTTATGAGACGGGATCATGACTGAGCCCACATCTTAGATCTCTGCACAATGCATTTGAAAAATAATCTTTCCTTTTATATTTGTTACGGAGTTCTCTTGAGCAAGCACTCTTAATTGTTCATATCTGTACAGAAATATACCTGATCTAATAGTTTTTTTTAAAGAGTTGAGCGGGAAGCTGAATAAATTTCATTCACATCAAAAACCACTAAGTTACAGGACTTACTATGTCTTGGTTAGTGAGTCTGTGCTCACTGGGTTGTATAATCGCTCATCATAAAGAGTCTAATCTCTGGTGATAGTTTATGTAACTGTAGGTCAGGTGATCCAAGTGCAGTGACGTCATTGCCTGCCTCTTGTTTTTTCTCAGTTGCTAGTATCCAGCTGGGAAAGAGTGTGGAACAATCTTGCGTGTAAGAAGCAAATGAGTTTATCAGTGCATTGAAAACCTGCAGGCTTTACAATGTGCATGTGTGTTCTGGACATTACAACCTGTTTGTGTTTTCTGATCATCCTGTGAAATGCATAGTGCTGTACCTTAGAGAATATGCCTTGTGTCTCAGAATTTTGTACGTTGGAGTGTTGTGTGTAGATTTGTCCCTTGGATCATGCAACGTAAGACTTTATCAATGAAAAATACAGTTCTTCGTGCTCGGGGCCGAGACAGAATGGCCATCAAGGTGCTATTTTGGGAATTGGAGCAACATTTGAAGAGGTATTTCTGAAGTACAGTCTTTAAAGCTCTAAAAATAAAAAGACATTTTTTAAAAATTAATCAATGTTTAGCAATCTTGGTACACTTAATTTTAGATGAATCAGTATTGTTAGCGCACAGATTAAATGTAATACTTTAATGTAGATTTCATATCCTACTCAGTAATTTGAAGTGGTTTACTACTTTAGATGGTAATTTGACTCCACCCTATCTTAGACATTTTAAACAATTATGTACTGTATGATGCCCATATTTCTTGAAATGTGTTACTTTACTACTCTAGGTTAGTGAACATGCTGCATTTGTTACATTTCAAGTGTTTTGCTAGAAAAAGTGGATGCCCCCTTTTGAGAATGCTAGCAGTGCCCTCTGTCATCCGTTGCTGACCCATTGCATTGCAAGCAATTCTAAGGGACCTTGGCTGTTATAAAATGGGGAAAACTAGAGGTTGGTTTGTCAGTTTCCTCCAGTTCTTTTTGTGAAACCACCTTGTTTTGGTACAGTACCTTGTAAATAATTTCAACGCAATTGACATGAGCTTTTCATGAAGTGGACATTTTATATTTAATGTCTTGCAGCTATTGTTTCTGAATGCAATACATTTATGCGCGCTAATTGTATCGTAAACCGAATGGTTTTCACCGTGCATTCCAATTACAACATAGGTAAAGGATCATCAGCTTCTCTTGGCTCTCAAGTTGTCCACATTGCAATCAAAGCATGTGAAGCCTGAAAGATGCATGCACATTAGTGATTGTTTTGGACCAGACATGGTTCCTGTATTCCTAGTACAGGCATTTGGATTGTGTCAATGTTTTTATTCTTTCATGGGATAATGGCCATTGTTGCCCACCCCAAATTGCTCTTGAGAAGCATATTTAAACAAATATTTAATAAAGTCAAACAATTTCTACGAAAGTCAATAGGGAGTTCCCATGAGGCATAACCAGATCCTAAAAACAAAAAAACTGCGGATGCTGGAAATCCAAAACAAAAACAGAATTACCTGGAAAAACTCAGCAGGTCTGGCAGCATTGGCGGAGAAGAAAAGATTTGACGTTTCGAGTCCTCATGACCCTTCGACAGAACTTGAGTTCGAGTCCAAGAAAGAGTTGAGATATAAGCTGGTTTAAGGTGTGTGGGGGGGGCAGAGAGAGAGAGAAGTGGAGGGGGTGGTGTGGTTGTAGGGACAAACAAGTATTTGTCCCTACAACCACACCACCCCCTCCATTCCCATAACCAGATCCTGTTGAGCCTAATTTTCACTTCACCTTTTGCAAAGTACCTGAACTGATAAACTTATAACCTTTGCCCTCCCACTGTTCAAGCCTGTAACTATATATAGCAGCTTAGTAAAGGTGCTGTTTTCCTTCATTGTTTTTAAGGATATTGGATTGATAATGAGCATTCCTTCAGGGCTTCAGAATTTATTGTTCAGTTCCAGCTTTTCGAGTCTACCCACCCTACTTGTTATGTAATGCACCTGAATCTATCCTAACTTAATTTGGCTGTTTTGCACATTAAATACTCCATGAAGTTCAAAGATAAATGACTACAACTAGCTGGGTGTTAGCTGCACTTATAACATGCCCACTAGAGCACAAATGATTATTTCCCAAATTTTCTCCTCTTAGGCAGGTTCAACAACAACCATGATCAGATACATTTATTTTGCACATTTCAAGTAACTAGAACCCTGGGGCACTTTATAGGGAGTGTGATAGATGCTCAGTAGGAAGTATGAGAGAAATTAAACAAGGTGACTTAAGTTTTTGAGGAGACTTTTGAAGATGGGAAGAATGGTAGCAAAGTTTAGGGAGTTGCAGACTGCAAGAATGTGATAGCTGACAGTTATGCAATCAATTGATAGAAGAGGTATAGGCATGCAGAGATTTCAAAGAACACAGCCTGCAGGACAAAGAACTGAAGAATACAGATAAAAACGGGCCATTTCACCCCAAGTTTTTCACCTCCAACTCCCTTCGCTCCCTACACCTTTTAATATTCCTTTTGCTTGCATAACGCTACCTAATCACCCTTTATTAAGAATTTGCAATCTCTGCTTTAACAAAAGTTTGTAGCAGAGCATTCCATGAAAGTTAATCTTTTTCTTAACCTTCTTGCCTTGGTTTGTCAGCTGTGGCTGTTTGTAACACCCTCAAGTCTGAGTCTTAAATTTAGCGGTTCAAGTCTCACTTCAGGACTTAAGAATGAGGGCTGAAACTCCAGTGAAGTTTTGAGGGAGTTCTGCACTGTCAGAGATGTAGTTTTTCAGTTGAGAGGTTAAACAGAGGCCTCTTTGGCCTGTCAGGTTGAAATAAGAAATCTCACGGCACTACTTTGAAGAGGAGAGTTATTCCTGGTGAACTGGCTAATTTTTATCCCTCAGTCAACATCACAAAAACAGATTGTGGTCAGTATCAATTGCTCTTCATGGGAGCTAACTGGCTGCTGTGTTTCCTACATTATGTCAGTGATTTTGGGTGGAATTTTATGGCTCTTTCCGATGGCGGGATTTTCTGGTCCCGCTGAAGTCAGTGGACTTTTGAATGGCTCACGGCATTTTCCATTCCTGCCACTGCTGTGACGGGGCTGTAAAATTCTGCCCTACACTTCAGAAAGTACTTCATTGGCTATGGAGTGTTTTGGGACATTCAGTGGTCATGAAAGATGCTATATGAATGCAAGTTTGTCTTTTTACTGACAGTTATATTCTAGTCAGTTGATGTGGCACAATTTTCTTTTCCTTTGTACCCTTTCCATAATGAAGGACCCAGAGACATAAGCAACTACAGCCTAAGTTCTTGAACAATTGATTTTATATCATCTTTGTTATACAAAATCAAGGATTCTATACAATCTTGTCATTCTCACTTGTGGAGCAGCTTGAAGTCTTAACATGAGTGCTTTGCAATAGGGAAGGAGTCATTGAAGTTTAGTAAGGATGGAGTGATCAGTTTGTGGGCTCGTGTCTGTCTCCAGTTCTATTTAAGTTAATGTTGGATGGACGTTATGGCAAGGAAAACATGGGAGAAGGCAACCCTTAATGTGAGATTATGGATGAGGGGGATGTTGGTGGTGAGGTGAAGTAGATGAGTAAATCCTAAAGGTGGAATAAGTAGCCATAGCAATATAGATTTTGAAGCTCACTTCTAACTCTTCTGGTTAGAGGTACTTAATTTACACAACAAAATTTGCACACTAAAAACAATGTAATAAATTTGTACATATGTACTTATAATTTCTTCACTCTTCTATTTGCATATGGAGAAAATATTCAATACACAAGTTGAAGAAATAGAAGTATGTGATGTTATTAGAAACCTGACATTGAGATTGCCAGAAGCTGCCCTTGTCCTTTTAAAGTGTTAATTGAGGTTGCAAATGGCATTCACAACAACCAAGTTTGACATTAGTTTTATTCTTAAATATTTCTCATTACGCAAAGCACAAATATCCCAACATATGCCAGCTCACTGGTGCTGATGATATTGTACCTAAATGCTTCAAGACAAGTTGTAAGGGATGGATGGTGGATGTTAGGGGTGGGTGGGCTGTTAGAGGAATGAGAGAGAAGAGATGAGTTTAAGTCTACTAAGTAAGAGAATTAAACTATCCGAATCAGTTACATCTACAGTGGTCATCAAAGAGAATGGATTTGCCAAGGGTTATTTCTCTCTTCCTCCCTCCCACCCCAAAGTAAAATTAGCATCTTGAAGTACATGGCATCAGAGCAGAGAAGATGCTCATTCATGCCATGATAGGCATGCTCCCCACTCTAACTTTCGTTAATGGATGTGCAGTCTACTCCTTCAATTAAGCGGTGTAAATAATAAGGCAAACTGAGCACTAAGGGGGAGAAAAATTGCATCTTTAGAGAACTTGAATGAAGTGGCATGAAATTAAGGGAGTAGATTCTTTCCTGGCTTCGTTGTGAATCTTTATCTTCCACTAATAAATCAGTTAAAAGGAAGCAGAGTTTATTGGTTGGGTTATTGTCTGCATCAAGAGCGCTGTTTGGCCTGTGCTGATGCAATCAGTATATGCGTGCACCTTATATAATCTTTGTCACGTCATTCCTGAAGGTGGCAATCTTCTTGCATGTATCATACTATTTTGGCTGTACCTTTTGTATACTGCCACCTGGAATATGTTTGCAATTTTTAGTTGCATTTATCATGATCTGCTTGTTGCAAGGTTTTTATATTCTATATTATTCCTCTACTGATTGACCAGCTTACCGTCAGATCCCTTGGCCATAATAGTCCCATCAGCTAAAAATCCACTTCAGTTGTCTAAGGGTTAAGTTGTTAAACTTGCAGAGCAAGCTACAAAGGCTTGTTGACAACAACTCCTTTACCATTCTGATAGGAGGGGCATGGCTTTTGTACTAGTCAAATTTAGTTTCGAGGAAACTAGCTGTCAACAAACAGAGCCTGCTTTTTTCCCCCAAAAGTCATTTTGAGCTCAAATTCAATTCCATTGCAAAGCTCGAAACACCAACCTCAAAATGTTTGTGTTTCAAGCTGGCATCGAGTAGCACAAATTCCAAAATGGTTCCCTTTGCAAGGAACTGGACTAGTCAAATAAGAAGTCACATGATGTAGTTAATTCAGTTAACAAATGGAATGAGAGTTGTTTTTAACCGTGAGTTGGTCCTTTATCTGTTTTCTGATTTTTCTGTGTTTAGCAGATGTTAGTTGCATATACAAATAGACGAATTTAGATAGGGGAGCAAAATATTGTGCTACAATGTAATACATGAAAAGGGAAAATAGTGATCAGTGCTTTAATACAATTAAGTAACACTGAGAAACCCAGCACTGCAAATTGAAACTTGAAATGGGATGCGACCCAACCCTAACTTGTGGAATGCAGGTTGATAACACAAAAAAACAACTTAATGTAGATGTAAAAATGCAATAGTGAATCTGTCTTCACAAAACACCTGAGCAGATAATGTCCTCCTGCTGCTTTAAGATTCACTCATTTATAACTGCTCTTGAAGTTAGGTGGTTGCCTCTGGATAGCTTGGTTTTCTGGTGTAGATCATGTTGATTTACAAAATAATATCCATGTTGTGCTCTCCGTTTCAGAGTTTAGATGTTTAAAATATATAAAGGAAACAGTGCAACATTGTTTTCATTGCAGAGCAAAGGCAGATAGACTCCACCACTGCCCCCCACCCCCGGCCACCTTTTACCAAGGCCAGAGTGGAACAGAGCTGGGAAGGCATGGGTTCATGGCTTGAGTACTGTGGCTTAGCTTTGCCGCTTAAAATTCATTTAAAGCCTTGTAACCCAATGGCCTACACTGAGACACAAATGTAATGTGAGAGAAGTAGAACTTTTTATTTAAGAAACTAAAATCCTCTTCATACAATTGTAGGAATTTCTGAAAATCCCCATTCAAGATCTAGACTCGACAGTTAGCAACTAAAGTCTTCTCACGTGAAGCAGGCTCCACCAAGCTGGAGTGGAATCCCCACCCCCATGCTCCAACTATCTGACTGAAATGTGGTGAAGCACGTGAGACTCAGTTCTACCAATCTGTGCTGTTGTGATGTACCCTTTTGGTTCATCGGTGCATTGTACCTTTGGACCTCCCCTAATCTAGCTGTTAAAGATCTCTTCACTGGGGGCAGCAATTCACTCGTGAATGATTAACAGCCCTTTTATATTATGGAACTGTATTATCACGCATACTAAGAATTGGATTTATAAACAAGACAGCTGCACGTGAGCAAAGCCAAGATGGTGGACATAAAACCACACACAACTAATGGGAGCCACTGACCATTAGAGAGATTTGACTTTGCTATCGGTGATGATCCTGATCAGAGGAACCAAAGTCAAATCTTTCAAATGTTTGCAAAGTGCTTCTGATGCAATTGGTAATGAAAAAGAACACAAAAGTGATGTCCATTTGTTCCATTTTGGACAGCATTTATACTTGCTTGACTGCTTAAAGTTTAGTAATTTTTTTCTGCAGCTAACTGATGATGAATGACTCCCCAGTTCCTGTGGAAATAAAAGTGTTGGCTTTCTTGCTGTTTAATGAATCGGCAAGAAAAGAAGTTTTTAAAACAGGCAAAAGCTATTAGTCTCAAACAAGCTGGCAAGAATTCCTTGCGAAAGCTTGGTATGTGGGCATAGTAACTGCAGAATAGAAACCAAGACAGTGATTTATAAATGATCTTTATTATTCTTGTGTCTCAACATATTAATGTACATTTCCTGCCTGCTTTCACGCCTCAAATTTATATCAGAACAGTCTAGATTGTGCTGGAAATAGGCTAAAATCCAGCATTCGCAATGCAGTATGTTCAAACTTGCTTGTGTTCCAAATCAATGCCAGTGAAAACACAAGCTAATCTCAGTTTGCACACTGGCACTGATGAGATGTTTCAGTCAATCAAATGAAAATCTCAATGGACACACTATATGACTTAAATAAAAGCAAAAAACTGCGGATGCTGGAAATCCAAAACAAAAATAAAAATACCTGGAAAAACTCAGCAGGTCTGGCAGCATCTGCAGAGGGGAACACAGTTAACGTTTCGAGTCCATATGACTCTTCAACAGAACTAAGTAAAAATAGTCACTGTGTGATTTGTTCTGTGGCAAACTATCTCTTCCTGCTCCTCCTCACCTTCATCCTTCTTCATTGTCCATCTAAATGGGACTGTCTTTGCCTGGATCCACTTTTACCTGTTGAATTGTAGCCAAAGAATCTCCTGCAATATCTTTTCCTCTTGACCTGATGCTGTGCTACCTCTGGAATCCCCTAAAGATCCATCCTTAGCCCCATCCCCCTCTTTTTTTCCCTCATTAACATGCTGCTGCTTGGCAAAATCACCTGAAAACACTACATCAGATTCCACATGTATCCCTTATTTGTCAGTGTACTGTACTATTATGTTCATATTTCTGTCATCTATTTCCTGAATTTTCCCTTGAATATATTATTTTCTAAATGTAGATGGTTGTCATCAGATGTAATAATTATTTGAGTCTTACTGTAATGGTGATATGTGAACTCTGAAACTCAGAAAAAGAGCCTATAACAACAGTAGTGGGTCAACATGCTTCTGACATTCCATTGCCTGCAAGAGTTCAGTTTATTTAGTGATTTTTCCCTTATATGATTTGCTTATGATAGCTATGGAATATACTTTTTAAAAATGCAGAGGCTCTTTTCTATGTATCAGACTTTGGAGGCTGGCTTGATTTAGAAAATGAGCCGCAAGTAATACGTTCTACTTGGTAAGTTTTTATTTCACAAAGATGAAGGATATTAATGCAGGCTAATGGAACAATTTGGCTTTCACTATGGGCACCAAGTGCTTCCTGCTCAGAGAAAGTGTGATTGGATGCAGAATAAAACTGCCTTTAATGTGATCAAACAACATTCTTCAACCCAATCAAATATATGCTCAGCTGCTCTACAGGTGTTCTATTTCTGCCATCCTTCTGCCCTCTCCAAAGTGACAATGCCAAATTGATGCAAATTTATGTAAATTGTGCACTTGTTGCATTGCCAGCACAAACCCACACTTGGAACTTTTGACCCTGCTGGGACCATTTCTTCAGACCTTTACAGCTGACAGAAATGGGGAAACATTAATCAGTTTGGTACCTGGGTTCAAATCCAACACACTGATCTCCAATGCTACACAGTATATTGTTGTAGGATAAGGCCGAAGCAAACATCTAGAAATTAAACTTTGCTGAGGACATGGCTTTGGAACACCAACACAATGTCTGGAAGTAAAATATTAATGAACCTTGGTGAGTACCAGCCTGCTGAAAGTTATTGGATGAAGTGTCCGTGGTTTGGTCAGCTTGACTGAAAAAATTAAAAGTTCAGAAATGAAAAACTATGCAGCTTGCATGATTATGGCATCCTTTTTGATTGGTAAACAGTCCCAGCTCATCTGTCTCAAACTGTCTCCATCCTTACTCAAGTAATCCTCCTCCAACAGACCCTCTGTGTTGTCCAGCTGGTTGGAACTGCCCTCAGCTGGCTTTGTTCTAATATATCCAGTCTTGGCCAGGACAACACCTGCAATGGCTTCTCTTCCTGCTCTTGTTGTTACCTCTGGAGTCTCCTAAGGATCTACCTTTGACCCCTCCTATTTCCCATCTACTTGATGTCCCTTAGCAACATCATCTGAAAACACAGTGCTCATGTGGAACAATCCCCAGCACTATCTCAAGTTTCACCACTCAGTCTCTTTACTGTGTTTGATTTGTCATGCTGCTCGGCTGTCAGTCAATACTGGATGAGAAGAAATTTCCTCCATCAAAAACGTTGGGAAAATTGAAGCTTTTGCTTTTTGTCCCTGCCACAAACTCCATTCCCAAACTATTGCCTTCATTCCTCCTCCTGGTCACCGTCACTGGTTGAACCAGACCACTCACAACTGTAGCATCTTATTTGGCTCTGAGATGAGCTCCAATACCAAGAGCACCTTTTTTGCACATCCATAAGGTTCACCCATGCCTCAGTTTCATCCGCTGTAACCCTCATCCATGCCTTTCTTACCTTTGGACTTGCCTATTGCAATACTCTCCATAAACTTGATCTCACCCAAAACTCTTCTGCCTACATGCTAACTTGCATCAAATCATGTTGCCCCCATCACCCTTGTGCTTGCTGACCTACATTGGCTCCTGGTCTGGCCACGCTTTAATTTTTAAATTTTCAACCTTCGTTCTCAAATCCCTCCATGGGCTAGCCCCTCCCTTTCTCTGTAAACTCCTCCAGCCCACAACTCTCTGCACTCCTCCAATTCTGTCCTGTTGCTTACCTCTAATTTTAATCACTCTATTGTTTTCCATGCCTTGTGTCTAGGGCCTAGGCTCTAGAATCCTCGCCTTAAAACTCTCTTCGCCTCTACCTTGCTGTACCCCTTTAGGACACTTCCTGAAAATTCGCCTCTTTGACAAAGCTTTTGGTCACCTATCCTAACATCTTCTTGCGTAGTTTAGTGTCAAATTTTGTTTAATAGCACTCCTGTGAAGTGATGTTTTATGAAGTTAAAGATACAATTTAAAAAAGGTTTTGCACATACTTAACAAATTCTTGAAACAAAATGACAGTGTGGCACTTCCTGCTGATTAAGCATGACTTGTCAAGGTATCTAGTTGGTTATCTCGCTTAGAGCGGCATGTCGTACCAAAAGAAAATGCATCATTGCAAACCATGCATTCAATTGCACTTTCTCTTAATAAAAATTTTATCCCTTTTTTGTACAAGAGATCGGAAAATTTACAGTGGGAGCAAATCAGGTCTAAGAATAATTAGTGTGTGTTTCTGCATGGCTGTCTCCCTTTAGGAAAGGTCACCAGAGTTAGTTCACAAATCACTAAACCTTAATGTTCAGCATAGTGTACTTTGTCCGTGCGTGACACAATGTATGTTTACAGAGATAAGGTGTATTGGCAAGGACAACATACTGTTTGTTTGTTTTTATATGGACAACTGACAGTATATAATGACAAGGTGTGAACTTGAAATCTTTCTTTATCATAAAGTACACTGTTTTTTGGGAAAATATTTGACTGATTGCATAGGCAGTGCCTGCATGTAGCTGGTACACGGGCATCCCTGTGAGCACCAATTTGTTTTTGATATTTCTATCTTTAGTGTAATGTTACCTTGAGGGAAATAATAACTTGTTTCAGAGCAATGTAGTTTACTTTTTAGTCATCCTGTTAAGCGAATTCCTAGTAATTTTTGACTGATTTACGTAGAAGGGAACCAGTGTCACAGCTGCATTCATAAAGAAAGCCTTGTGCACTTATTTCATTTGATCCAATGCCATAGGAATTACTTGGCAATCATGTTAAAGTGGCAGGCTCCCAATAATCATCCCAAAGCTGTTCCCCATTCTCTGTTTGCATCCCCCCCCCCCCCCCGCAGTTTGTAGTTATTTTTCTTAGCCCAGTTTGAGGTTCACTGGATGCCATTCCACAACTGACAGAATAAGGAGTGGGGCCGAATTTCTACAACTTGTTATTCAATCTTGTGGTGTATGTTTCTATAGATCATCTAGTATTTTATTTGCATAGCTACAATGGAGCTTCTACAGTTTGGAGAATCTCTTGTAATTCTTTATACCTGTTCAATTTTTAGGGGTTTCTCATTGTGGCTTGGTGCCAGGATTGCATTCTGTACTTCCAAGTATGGATTTATATAACCTCATTATAGTCACTCTTCCAGATACGTATCCTAGAATTATGTTAGCTTTATTTTTGTTGCCTCATTATAATGTCTAGACTTGGATTGTGTAAATCCAAGTTTACCTTGGCTTCTCACTTTCAGTGACTTCGGTCACTAGTGTAAGTGGAGCCTACACTCTTAACATGTTGGTTTAGATTTGCACAAATCCTTTTATTTGATGTATCCCAAGGGCGGAATTGTAGTACCTTTCCCCTCCCCACCACCCACCTGACCCCCGACTGTGATTTGAATTGGATATTTCTGTCTTTTGTTCATCCTCCATTTTTTTTTGAAGACCACAGCACCTGGTGAGGTGTGGCCAAGTTTTTTAAAAATTACTTAAGCTGTTTTAATTCATCACCTGTGAGCATACTAAGCAACACATTTCCTCACGTCAGCAGGTTGCTTGATTTAAACAAAATGACTGTTAACTGTCTCACCACATTCTCTTTCAGCACCAAGTGAAAGTTTGCCTTTGCAAATTTCAGTTTAAAACTTGAGTGCCTATTTGTGTCTCTTATCTGTGTTGGTAACCTGAGTGAAGGTTCTGTCAGGTAACCTCTTGTCAGTCAACAAGAGCAGGAACCTCAGCACAGCAAGCGGGAGGGTGCTTATGGATTACTGAGACAAGCTAACAAATTTTTATTCTTTTCAGTATTTGGGGAAACAGTATCAGCATTTTAACCATATTGATGCTTTTTTAAAAAAAAGTATGAATGCACTTTTCTTTTAAGTACAACTCTTAAATGTAACTCTTTAAACCCTTTCTGTGAAAAAATGTTTTAAAAATACTAAAAGATGGCAGTGTTTATTTGCTATGGCTAACTACACATTTTTTCTTTTTTTTTTCTCACCTTCCATTTGATTGTCATCCCAAGCTCCGATCTTCTTCGGTTAAGATTTTGCATTTCTAATCTAGTTAAATAGGCCTTAATTCTTTCTATTGTGTTCCTAGCTACTCTTTCAGATTCTGCCCAATGAAGGGATAGTGATGGAGGTCCCGAATGGGATACTGTGTGACTTGGAGGGAGCTTGGAAGTGGTGGTGTTTCCATGCATCATCTGCCCTTTGCCTTCTAGGTAATAGTTGTCACAGGTTTGGAAGGTCCTTTTGTAGATGCCTTGGTAGTTAAATTACTGTTGTACAAATAATTCTTTAACAGTCCTTGCTTGATCAACTGTTCAAGACCTTTAAGGAAGTGACAACTCAAATACATTGGAAAATGCTACAATATGGTGTGCCTGGATTTCCAGAAGTAAGTGTTGATGTCAGATCATTGTGAGCATTGTGCCAAATTCTTGTTACCAGGAAACAACAGAGATTCAAACACTGGAGGCAGAGCAAAGATGAACCACAAGATTAATTCTGAGTGTAAGGGATTTGAGTTTTGGAGAAGATGATCTTGTACATTAGTAGATGGTATGGAAAATATTATTCCTGAACAAAGGAAGCATGATAAAAGGACACAGGTTCAAACTCATAAAAGGTTGATTTCAGTATTAAATTTCCAAGTTCTTCTTTGTACCTAATGATAAGCACATAGAACGAACTTGCAGATTGACCTACATTATTCTTAGCTACTTCTTAACTGATTGAGCTAAATGGGGGTAGAATACAGAGTAAATGAAATAAGTTGGGACATATGGCTTTCCTATTATCTAGTGAATTAGCTGTGAACTGTTTATTTGTTTCTATAATTCTAGACATGAGTCTTCACCTGTACCAAAGATTAGAAGAACACTCAGATATGCTACGTATAAATCTGAGCAATGTGAAACAATTTTTGCGTATCTGAGATTGTTTTCTTCCCAAGTCATAAACTCCCACTTAACAGATCGAAAGGCTTCTATAGTACTGTTAACTTTTATTGCTCTGTGGGATGCTTTACCATGAGAAATCATTAAGGCAGATACCATTGCAACTTCTAGTAAAAAATGGAATGACCTCTACCTCACCTACTTTCCATCTGCTTAATTTGCTTAGCAATCAGCAGTTCTCTGTAAAAGATGCTGTTTGCAATGAATTTCCCATTCATCACCGCTCCATCCCATCCCTGGCTGTAATGCACAAATTTGAATTTAGCCCACTGAGTGCAGCACAGCAGAGGGAGTTACAGGAGAGAAAGTGAGATAGGTGAGATTTGGATTACTTGGGCAAAGATCTCATGCAAACATTGAGGGGCTGAATGACCTCACTTCTGTGCTGTTAACTTCTAGGCTTCAGACGTTGGTGTGTCTTTGCTCCCAGGTGGAGACTCTGCTGCTTTCAGAAGCTGCAGAGATACCTATGCATCGAGCCCTCTAAATGGTGTGTGTTGGCAACATTTTTTTTTCTCCATGTGATGCACGGCCTCAGTTACAACACGCAGCTCCTGTTTACAAACCTTGAGGGGTGGTTGGCCTCCAAACCCCCTCGCAGGGGCGCTCTGCCTTTTATCAAGAACCGACCAGGACCTCGAATACGGTCACCTCCAGCCAAAGCTCTCTTCTGTCTGGAGCATTGGCTATCTCTCGGGAGCTGCTGTTCAGGAATTAGCACCTTCGGCAGTTTGAGTTTGTATGGCTGGTGGAGGAGAGGGCTGCATGTCACTGGAAAAGTTAACACAAAAAGAGTGTCCTTGGGTACTGTCCAGCTTGCGGCCAAAGAACCGTAAAATGATGCTCAGCCCTAACTCACTTGAAGTGTCAAGGTGGCTCAGGCATGTAGAGCACTGCCCCCTTTTGGATAGACTTTCTCCTCTGTGTCAGATCCCAAAACATCCCTTGGGAGCCTTGGTCCCACAACCTGAGCCATTTCTTGAAAAATCTCCATGCCATTCCACTCTGCAGAGGGATTTCCTCCAGGGGCTGCTGCTGCATACCTTCCACTTCCTAACCCTTGTCAGCCGTCTGAGCACACCATGGTGTTCAGTCCTGTTGTCTGGAAGAGACGCAGACCCTCAGTGGATAGCTCTGTCTTCAATTCTGCTGTTGTCCATCAGGCATGGAGGGGTTAGGCCAACTCACTGACTCTAGGGCCACTTCTAATTTATGAAGCCCATGTTTCACATCTACATAGAGTGTGGGAGGTTGCTGCTCTCAATTTCTGGTTACACTTCAGTCCCACGCTTACCTTTGGCCATTCATTGTGGAAGGGAGTGAGCAGATCAGAAGACCTCATTGTGGACTGCTGCTGGACCTCCTGGCCAAGGAGGTCGATCAGCCTGACTTTCTGCATCTCTTCTGCAGCCACGTTTGCACCTGGGTGTTGCTTAAGACAGTGTCCCCACTGGTATGTTCGAGGTCTTTCATGACTAGTGGGCACCGGGAGGTGTATTGGAGTGTATTTCAATTTCATCAGCTAAGTTTCCTTTAAAGGTTTTGACTTTTTGTTTCATTATATCAATGGCGTCCCTTTCAAAATGGGCATTTAGCTCTTTGTGATTGGCAATCTTCTGATTGGATCAAAAAAAAGTATAAATTGTTTGTTTGTGTGAAACAGTAAGTGGATGTCCAGCAGTGGAAATTTTTTTAAAAATGAGACTATTGCCTGAAAATATGCAGTGTGCAAAAAATCTAGCTGTAACTGCTGGGTTATATCAAAAAATGACTGAGGCTGTGGACCCTGACAACATCCTATCTGTAATGCTGAAGACCTCTGCTTTAGCTCTTACATCATCCAAATAGACAGCTGGGGCCAAGACTTAACATCCAAGTAACATCACTTCCAACAATGCAGCGTTTCCTTTGATCCCCTTTTAAACAATGGAATTACATTTGCACTGATGTACCAGTCTAGATTGTGTGCTCAAGTCCAGGAATGGGACTTGAACAAGCAAACTAATTGGGAGGTAAGAGCGTTACCAGCTGAACCAAGCTGACTATTCAATCCCACAATTAACACGCACCATTTTGCCCCACACAATTTTCTGTGTACACAGAAATTTGTACCATGTACATTGACTGTTAAATGCAAATATTTAATATTGCCATCCCTGAAGCTGCTACTTTCCATGTGTCTGAACACTGCAAACTCTATGCTGGCAGATAAGTTTTTTTCCGCCAAAAAATATGCTTTATTCATAAAATTTGTAAAGGTACGTTAAATACCAAATTTGACATTGTTTGATGTGCACTACTTTCGGCTTTCAGTGGAGTACATTTAGTGCCTAAACACATTTACCATTACGGGTTATATTTACAATGTACATTTACTTGTCGAATATTCTGAGGTGCATTACAGCCTGACGGGTTTTACATGGTTTCCAGTCTCATGGTGTCCTGTGGTGTGAGGGCCTTAGACAGTGGCATTTCTCCATTGAGCCTTTGCAGAGGCTGCTGCACGATTTAATGCAATGCTTAGCGTGTAGTCCTGGACCTCGGAATGTGCCAGTCCACAGATCTTCAACAGATCTTTGCACTGGAAGACCAGCAATTTTCTGATACTGATCAAGGCACCTATATCTCTGTATCTATTAAAGGTGAAACTTTGCAAATCTGTTGTTCTGGTTGTGCAATGGGGAAGTTCCAGCATCCCAAAGATGATAAGTTTATCATTGTAAATGGGTAATTTTAATATGAATGCAATACTTAAATAGCTGTGTTGCTGTCAATGGGTTTGTTCAAATTTATATATTCTAACTTAGGGATAGTTAAGGTTAATTAAGGAAAAAGTGGGACCTATCAGATGAAGATGGAAACTTGTGTGTAGATGCAGAGGCTGTGGGAAGGGTTTTGAATGAATATTTTGTCTCCGTGTTTACAAAGGAAAGGGAGGATGTAGATATAGTAGTCCAGGAGGAACACTGCGAGATATTGGATGGGATAGTCATAAAGAGAAAGGAAGTACTCGAAGGGTTGAAATCTTTGAAAGTTGATAAGTCATCAGGGTCAGATGGATTGTTTCTGAGGCTGCTGAAGGAAGTCAGGGAGGAGAAAGCAGATGCTCTGAGGATGATTTTCCAATCTTCACTAGATACAGGGGAGGTACTGGAGGACTGGAGAAATGCAAATGTAGTTCCATTGTTTAAAAGGGGATCAAAGGAAATGCCAAACAATTATAGGCCAAAACAAAAACATAATTACCTGGAAAAACTCAGCAGGTCTGGCAGCATCGGCGGAGAAGAAAAGAGTTGACGTTTCAAGTCCTCATGACCCTTCGACAGAACTAAGTAGAAAAATGATAGGCCAGTTAGTCTTACATCGGTGGTGAGCAAATTAGTAGAATCAATCCTGAGAGATAGGATTAACTGTCATGTGGAAAGGCATGGATTAGTCAGGGATGGTCAGCATGGATTTGTTAAAGGAAGGTCTTGCCTCACAAATTTGATTGAATTCTTTGAGGAAGTGACAAGAAAGGTTGATGAAGATAGTGCAGAGGATGTTGTGTACATGGATTTTAGCAAGGCATTTGACAAGGTCCCACATGGCAGATTGGTCAGGAAAGTAAAAGCCCATGGGATTCAGGGTAATGTGGCAAACTGGATAAAAGGTTGGCTTTGTAAGAGGAAACAAAGGGTAATGGTCGATGGATGCCCTTGCAAATGGAAAGTTGTCTCAAGTGGTGTTCCACAGGGCTCGGTGTTGGGACCCTTGTTGTTTGTGTTATGTATTAACGATTTGGACGTGAATGTGGGGGGCGCGATTGGGAAATTTGCAGATGGCACAAAGATTGGGCAAGTAGTGGATAGTGTAGAGGATAGCCATAATCTCCAAAACAATATAGATGGGTTGGTAAAGTGGCAGATGGATTTTAACATAGAGAAGTGTGAAGTCATACATTTAGGGAGGTCAAACAGTTACAGGGGTTGCAAAATAAATGGGAATATTCTAAGAGGGGTGGATGAAGTGAGAGATCTTGGCATACAAGTACACAGGTCCCTGAAGGCAGCAGTTTAGGTAGACAAGGCTGTAAAGAAGGCATATGGAATGCTCCCCTTCATTGGCAGAGGTATAGAATATAAAAGTAAGGATATAATGTTGGAATTGTATAAAACACTGGTGAGGCCACAACTGGAGTATTGTGAGCAGTTCTGGTCACCACATTACAGGAAGGATGTAATAGCTGTAGAGAGAGTGCAGAGGAGGTTTACAAGAATGTTGCCAGGGTTAGAAAAGTGTAGCTACAAGGAGTGATTGGATAGGTTGGGGTTATTTTCCTTAGAACAAAGAAGGCTGAGAGGTGACTTGATTGAGATGTACAAAATTATGAGGGGAATAGATAGTGGACAGGATAAAATTGTTTCTCTTGGTGGAGAATTCTAGAACCAGGCGACATAGATTCAAGATAAGTGGCGGAATGTGTAGGGGGGACATGAGGAAGAACTTTTTTATGCAGAGGGTAGTGGGTGTCTGGCATTCGCTGCCCAAGTTGGTGGTAGAGGCAGTAACTCTAAACTCTTTTAAAAAGTACCTGGATCTGCACCTTAAGTGCTGTAAGCTGCAGGGCTATGGGCCGGTTGCAGGAATTTGGGATTAGAAAGGGCACCTGGGTGTCCTCAGGCTGGCGTGGACAAGATGAACCGAATGGCCTCCTTCTGTGCTGTAACTTTTCTATGGTTCTTTGGATGAGAGATTTCTTGCAAACAGGATTATATATTTAGACATTTGGTTTAAGATAAATTGTGATTGCATAGGGCTGCTGATATGTAAGTCAATAATGAACATAGAACCTTTTTCTTCTTTCCCCACCCCCTACCCAACAGAGGAATAGAAATGTACAGTGGTTAATATTACTGTGATTAAAGCCCAGTTTTTATGACGGATTAACAACAACATGCATTTGTATAGCATAGTCGACATAGTAAAATGTCACAAAGTGCTTCATGGGAGCATTGTCTAACAATATTTGATGCTGAGCCACAATAAGATATTAGAATAGGGAGGGAATTCCAAAGCTTACAACTTAGGGATTAGATATAGAAACCTTCCTGCACCCTATTGATTTTTTAACATGACAGGTATACAGAACAATGCAATTTTCTAAATAACTAGGCTTGAGATACTAGCTGTGCCTCCTAATCCATCAGATGAAGGTTAGGGCCCTCTGTGGATGCAGACAAATTCTTTGACCTGCAGTGGAATTAGAATGCAAAAACTTAGCCCAAGGTGACAACCAAGATGCATTTAATTGAAGCTGTGGTAGGAGGCTAGACAAAGTGACAACACCTGCTCAGAAGATGCTGCCTATTTACAGGCACTCAGCAGGAAGGGCTGCTTCCGTTGAGAAAAAGCAAGGTAGTTGGCGTTTAAGGTCAAAAATCTTCGCTCAGAAATGAAAGATATCAAAGATAAACAGTATTTAAGGAGGAACAAAACTAGGGAAGAAGAGTTTGCTCGTGCACAAACACATGCAGGCATGGAATGGCCTGTAAAGTTTTACAGTGGGATCAGGAAATGGTTAAAAGGCAGAAGTAATGCACACAGAAAAAAGAAGCAAAATGAAAGAAATAAAGTATGTACACAAGACTAGAAGAACTGAAGAATCTCCATCCCACACACTCTGAACTCCCTATTTTTGGCCTGCTACACTATTTCACTGAAGCTTGAGAAACAGCATCTCTTTTTGCTGGGCACTTTGCAACCCGCTAGCCTTGCCCTATCAACTTCCGACTTTAACCAGTGTTCCCATTTTTTTCTCCAGCAGGTGCTGGCAATGTGGGATGGGTGTCTACATGTGTTTTCAAGGATGTGACCCAGATTGCAACAGGATTTTTGATCAGTATCTTAAAAAAAAAACTGAGATAGTCTAGATAGTTATGTGATTGGAAAACTTAAGAAAAAAGTATTGAAGAAGCACCAGTTTCCCTCCAGCTGGAACCTTGAAAATATCACTTGTGCATACTGTGTGGAGTTTGCTGGAGTAATGCTCTTGGAACCTCATAGTCTTTTCTCATTCTGTTTTATTTTTGTAAGTGTTTCCCATTTACTGCTTGAGTCTGTCTGATAAAATAAGAAAGGGAATGAGAATGGCATTGGAAGAAAATGGAAGAATTCATACATATGAACAAGGAGTAGGCCATTCAGCCCCTCGAGCCTGCTCCACCATTTAATAAGATCATGGCTAATCTGATAGTAACTTGAAATCTGCATCCCATCTACCCCCGATAACCTATCCTTTATTACCAAGATTCTATCCACCTCTGCCATAAAAATATTCAAAGACTCTTTTCAGGAAGAGAGTTCCGAAGAGACTCAACCCTCTGAGTGAAAAAATTTCACCCCATCTCAGTTTTAAATGGGCGACCCCTTAGTTTTAAGCAGTGAGCCCTTGTTCTAGGCTCTCCCACAAAATGAAACATTTTTTCCACATCCACCCTGTCAAGACCCCGCAGGATCTTATGTCTCAGTCAAGTCGCCTCTTACTCTTCTAAACTCCAGCAAATACAAGCCTAGTCTATCCAACCTTTCCTCATAAGACAACCTACCCATCCCAGTTATTAGTCTGGTAAACCTTCTCTGAACTGCTTCCAACACATTTACATCCGTCCTTAAATAAGATGACCAATACTGTACATAGTACTCCAAATGTGGTCTTACTAATGCCCTGTACACCTGAAGCATAACCTCCCTACTTTTGCATTAAGTTCCCCTCGCAATAAATGATAACATTCCATTAGCTTGCCGAATTATTTGCTGCATTGCATAGTAGCCTTTTGTGATTCATGCAGTAGGATAGCCACATCCCTCTGCATCTCAGAGCTCTGCAATCTCTCACCATTTAGATAATATGCTTCTCTTTTATTCTTCCTACCAAAATTTCACATTTCCCCACATTAAACTCCATCTGCCAGATCTTTCCCCACTCATTTAACCTTTCTGTCTGTTTGTAGCCTTCTTAAATCCTCTTCACAACTTACTTTCCTACCTATCTTGGTGTCATCAGCAAACTTGGCAACCATCCCCTCCAATCCCTTCATCCTAGTCATTTATATAAATTGTAAACAGTTGAGGTCCCAGCACTGATCCCACTCATTACATCTTGCCAATCTGGAAAAGACCTATTTATGGCTATTCTCTGCTTCCTGTTAGCCAGCCAATCTTCTCTCCATCTTAATATGTTACCCCCCATACCAAAAGCTTTTATTTTCCGCAGTAACCTTTGATACAAAATCTGAAAGCCTTGGATTATAAGAACTGCTTTGATATCATTTAATTTTGATTAAGATGCTGATGGGGTGGGATCTATTATAATTAAGTATAGTCTAACAGTCAAGTGTGCTAAGAGGTTAACAGTCGGATATATGATCAACATATTGGACGTTGAACGCTAAATATTTATTACAATATAATGGTAGTGTATGCTCCTCATTAATGATGACAGTTGCCAACAGAAAAGAAGCATAAGTTCATGGTTGATGGGTGCATTGATAACACTAGGCCTCAACATCGAATACTTCAAATAACCATGTTCTGGTCAGGGAAAAGAGGCTTCTTCTGTTGATCCCTCTGATGTTGCCATTTTTTTTGTACATCTCCCCCCATCTTCCCATCACAGTGGCATGGTGTAGCTGAAAAGCTCTTCACTCTTGCCCTTCATTCAGCACAACTTTACTTCGTAATAAAAAAGTCAGCCTGGATTCCCTATTGTGGTAAATTGATGAAAGAATTTCAACCACAAATTTCAAATGAAATATACTACAGTTTTAAGAAACACTTACAGTTCTCTGACAAGTTTAATCTAATAAACTGATTTGAAACAACAGTTTTAGAACTGAGGTTGGGATGATGTTCACACATGGAGTGATAAGTATGTGCTGGATATGTTGTGGAGGCAAATAGCCTGGAATTGACTAAGACAGCTGCAGGTTCTTTGTGGAGTGGGTGAATAGTTGCCTTCTCTTGTATCTATTTGCTGAATTAATTTGTGATTGTTGCAACAGTGGATTCATTATTAATGTCAGCAAAGTGACTGGTGTGAATCCATATCTACTGGAGCTACTCGAATTCCAACAGTGTGGAACTACATTTGAGCACAATAGTAGGTAGAGAATTCTCAGTCCAAATTAACATTTTTTTAAAAAAAGCTATTAAATGCTATGAAATTGCTAATACTTCTGACCTAATGTAGGATGGGAAAAGTGCAAGCAGAGCTCTGTACCATAATGCATTGCTTGCCTCATCAGTATAAATTATCAAAAGCTTTGAAGTTGTGTATTTTGCTCAGTGACCTAAGGCTTGTATCATTAAAATTAGGCCATTCATTTTGGCTAAATAATGGGCATTAAAAGGGCATAGGATCAGGATAAAGGAAGTGCATGATTTAGGAAGGTTGATCACATAATACTTTTAAGGCTCCTCACTCTTAGTCCAATTACTCAATTAATATTGAAAATAGGTTAGTGATGGCTTTCAAGAATAAACCGGATTGGAGGCTCCTCAGATCTTTCACATTATCTTCCAAGTAATTTTTTTTATATGACATTGAAGTTTACCGTTACCTGGTGAATTGAATTATTGTGTATCGGATACTACAACCCTCTTGTCTTAGCCAGGTTATCGTCACCATTTACATTTGGTCTATATTTTGTTCAAAACACGTTGCTTTTACTGAGGATTGTATTCCTTACTGGCCTACATGTGCTCAGATGTGTTTTTTTTTAACAAAGTGACTAAAACTGTGAACCCAGGCAGCTTGTTTCCTTTATTTTATACCTTTTAACTGTGTGGTTCATCCACTTTGAACTTCGTAGGCTTTGACATTTGGGAAGGACTGTACACTCATTGATCAGAACATGCGAGGGCTCTTGGATATTGGTACCTTAAGATCTGTATATATTAATAGAAACATTACCTTGTACAGTGAAACCGTGATGAGTCAAACTCGGATGATACAAAATTCAGATTATGTCAAAGTCGTCGACCAATCTCGCCAGCAGAATAGCAAACCCCACTGAATGATGCCCATAATAAGATGAAATTCTGCACTGAAGTTATCCGGAGTTAACAGATTAGCCAAATTTTAAGCTTGTCGTATGACCACACCGACTGATCAGAGTGGAGTTAAATCACACGAGTGCACATCATTTGAGAGCGGGCCAAGCCATCACTTGACATCGAGATGTCCCTGTAAAAGGACGTGCAAAGACTATGAATATGGCAAAACCTATGAAGTTTTTTTTGTTGATTGTGGAGATGGATAATGCCATACGCTGCGTGACTTGAACTGACAGATGATGCCATCGTATGTTCTTCAACTGAGGAGGCCAGTGATCCAAAGAGTCTGATGAGTGCCTACTCACTCGCCTGCTTATTTTCCTAACCGATGCTACAAACGCTGTAGAGGATTACACTCCTGGATTACACATTGCAGCGTTAAAACACTGAAAACATGTTTGACTGCATCAACGACATGATGGACTGTACCGCGCACATCCAAAGACCACATGCTAAGCAGAAAAAGATTGTTTTTTTCTGGAGCTACCTCGTAACATCTTTCAATGCAAAGCTGTGGCCTTTTTTCAACATTTCTAACATTTTTTCAATGCAGCAAGGTTAGGCCATTATAAGGTGTGAACAAATTGAATAAAGACTTTCTCTCACGTTTACGGCTGTACTGTGTTTTCAGTTGGCAGTTTGAATCAGTTATTTTTGACACAGACCGCGTTTGTAGGTATATTGGGTTACATAGAGATAAATTCATTTGAGAATGGGGCCTCTTTGGCTATCACAAAGCTCAGTTTAACATGAATTTGTGGGTGGACCCCCTGGAATTTAGCTCATCAGGATTTTACTGTATATGATGCCCAAGGGCTCCAGTGTTAGCATCTGTGTGTCCCTTGAAGGCAAAAAAGCTTGGACGTCCCAAGATTAGAAGGAAAACAGAGCGTGCATTGTGTGTAGCCCACATAACCTGTAGAGTGCATTGTGTGCAGCCCACATAACAGTACAGCTATCTGCAGCTGTTAGACTAGAATCAGCTCAGCATTCTACCAAACTGAAGCGAGATCTTTTCTTCAACTTAGTTCTATCTCTTAGGATATATTGATCTCTTCTGGACACTCTTACCTACATCTTGGAACAAAACACATTCTATAAACCAATCCTGAAATTAAGTCTGTCAACTTGGACAGCATTTGAAATTTATTTACTGCTTATACTCTTTGTCAGTGAAGAAACTAATATTATGCTCACTAGTTTGGAGGGCTTAATCCTTCATTCATCCCTTCCCTCAAATCGGATAGTGTTTTTTAAAATTAATTCATGGAATGTGGGCTTCGCTGGCTGGGCCAGCATTTATTCCCCATCGCTTGTTGCCCTTGTGGGGAGCTGCCTTCTTGAACTGCTGCAGTCCATGTGGTATAGGTACACCCACAGTGCTTTTAGGAAGGGAGTTCCAGGATTTTGACCCAGCGACAGTGAAGAAACAGCAAGTCAGGATGGTATGTGGCTTGGAGGGGAACTTCCAGGTGGTGGTGTTCCCATCTATCTGCTGCCCTTGTCCTTGGTCATGGATTTGGAAGGTGCTGTGAAGGAGTCTTGGTGAATTTCTGCAGTGTGTCTTGTCGATGGTACACACTTCTGCTACTGTGCGTTGATGGTGGAGGAAGTGAATGTTTGTTTGCGACTCCAATCAAGCAGGCTGCTTTACCCTGGACGGCGTCGAGCTTCTTGAGTGTTGTTGGGGCTGCACTCATCAGGGAAGTAGTCCATCACACTCCCGACTTCTGTCTTGTAGTTGGTGGACTGGCTTTGGCGAGTCAGGGGTGAGTTACTTGTCACAGGATTCCTAGCCTCTGACATGCTCTTGTAGCCACAATATTTATATGGCTAGTCCAGTTCAGTTTCTGGTCAATGGTAATCCCCCCCAGATGTTGATAGTGGGGAATTCAGTGATGGTAATGCCATTGAACATCAAGGGGCGATGGTTAGATTCTCTTTTGTTGGAGATGGCCATTGCCTGACACTTGTGTGGCGTGAATGTTGCTTGCCACTTGTCAGCCCAAGCATGGATATTGTTCAGGTCTTGCTGCATTGAGGCAAGGGCTGCTTCAGTATCTGAGGAGTCGCAAATGGTGCTAACATCGATGATTGCACAGCAAACATCTCCACTTCTGAAGGTCATTGATGAAGCAGATGAAGATGGTCGGGCCGAGGACACTACCCTAAGGAACTCCTGTAGCTGGGATTACTGACCTCCAAAAACTGTAACCATCTTCCTTTGTGCTAGGTATGATTCCAACCAGTGGAGAGCTTTCCCCGATTCCCATTGACTCCAGTTTTGCTCAGGCTCCTTGATGCCACACTCGGTCAAATGCTGCCTTGATGTGAAGGGCAGTCACTCTCACCTCACCTCACCTTGGGAGTTCAGCTCTTTTGTCCATGTTTGAACCAAGGCTGTAATGAGGTCAGGAGCTGAGCGGTCCTGGCAGAACCTAAACTGGGCGTCGGTGAGCAGGTTATTGCTAAGTAAGTGCCGCTTGATAGCACTGTTGATGACCCATTCCATTACTTTACTCATGATCAAGAGTAGACCGAGTTGGATTTATCCTGCTTTTTGTGTTCAGGACATATCTGGGCAATTTTCCACATAGTTAGTTAAATGCCAGTGTTGTAGCTGTAGTGGAACAGCTTGGCTAAGGGCGTGGCAAGTTCTGGAGCACAGGTCTTCAATACTATTGCCAGAATATTGTCAGGGCCCATTGCATTTGTACTGTCCAATGCTTTCAGCTGTTTCATGATATCACATGGTGTGAATCAAATTGGCTGGAGACTGGCACCTGCGATGCTGGGGTCCTCCTCCAAAGGAGGCTGAGATAGATCATCCACCCAGGCACTTCTGGCTGAAGATTGTAGCAAATGCCTTACATTTTGGCTTCAGCCTTATCTTTTGCATGATGTGCTGGGCTCCCCCATCATTGAGGATGAGGATATTTGTGGAGCCCCCTCCTCCACTGTGTTATTTAACTGTCCACCACCATTCATGACTGAATGTGGCAAGACTGCAGAGCTTGGTTGTGGGATCCGTTGGTTGTGGGATCACTTAGTTCTGTCTATCACTTGCTGCTTATGCTGTTGGCAAGTAAGTAGTCTTGTGTTATAGCTTCACCAGGTTGACACCTCATTTTTGGGTTTGCTTGGTGCTGCTCTTGGCATGCCCTTCTGCACTCTTCTTTGAACCAGGGTTGATCCCCTGGCTTGATGGTAATGGTAGAGCTGGGGATATACCAGACCATGAGGTTACAGATTGTGTTTGAGTACAATTCTGCTGCTGATGGCCCACAGCACCTCATGGGTGCCCAATCTGAGTTGCTAGATCTGTTCGAAATCTATCCCATTTAGTATGGTGGTAGTGCCACACAACATGATGGAGGGAATCCTCAATGCGAAGGCGGGACTTTGTCTCCACAACACCTGTATTTTTCGCTCTCAGTTCACTCACTACCTGCTGCAGACCTAGTCTAGCAGCTATGTCCTTTCGGACTCGGCCAGCTTGGTCAGTAGTGGTGCTACTGAGCCACTCTTGGAGGCTTCCATCATAAAGTCAGATGTGGGGATGCTTGTTGATGGTTGCACAATGTTCAGCACCATTCGCAATTCTACAGATACTGAAGCAGTCCATGTCCAAATATAGCAAGACTTGGGCAGTATCCAGGCTTGAGCTGACAAGTGGCAAGTAACATTCGTGCCACACAAGTGGCAGGCAATGACCATCCCCAACAAGAGAGAATCCAACCAACACCCCTTGTTGTTCAATGGCATTACCATCACTGAATCCCCCACTATCAACATCCTGTGGGTTACCATTGACCAGAAACTGAACTGGACTAGCCATATAAATACTGCGGCTACAAGAACGGGTCAGAGGCTAGGAATCGTGCAACTAGTAACCCACCACCTGACTCCTCAAAGCCTGTCCACCATCTGCAAGACACAAGTCAGGAGTGTGATGGAATACTTCCCACTTGCCTGGATGAGTGCAGCTCCCACAACACTCGAGGCTTGACACCGTCCAGGACAAAGCAGCCCCCTTGATTGTCACCACCTCCGCAAACATTCACTCCCTCCACCACTGATGCACAGTAGCAGCAGTGTGTACCATCTACAAGATGTGCTGCAGGAATTCACCAAGGCCCCTTAGACAGCACCTTCCAAACCTATGATCACTACCATCTAAAAGGACAAGGGCAGCAGATAGATGGGAACACCACCACCTGGAAGTTTCCCTTCCTGTTCCTTCACTGTCGCAGGGTCAAAATCCTAGAACTTCCTTCCTAACAGCACTGTGGATGTACCTACACCACATGGACTGCAGCATTTTAAGAAGGCAGCTCACTACCACCTTAAGGGCAGCTAGGGATGGGCAATAAATGCTGGCCCAGCCAGCGAAGCTCCCATCCCATGAATGAATAAAGAAAAAATCTGTGGTTTCATTTTCTCCTCCGTCAAATTCTTAATGAGGAATCTCACCTTATTGCTCCTTTCTGTTCTGATGTAACCAATACTTTTATTTCCATTCTTTGAACTTCAATCTTGTTTTGACTCCTGATCTTTCTACTGCCATTGAGATGTAGCCCTACAAGCTTGCACTTTGTCATCTCTTCATTCTCACTCCAGGCCTACCTTTCCTTCAGCTTGGTAATTTGTTGTCTGTGCGCAAGTTGATCCCTGAAGCTCTTAATGTTGGTCCCTTCCAAAGTCAGGAAGCTGTTTCACAATCAAATTATCCATCATCATGAATGTCCTTGCCCAATCCATGATTATCAATGTAGTTTTTGGCATGGCGCAGTAATAACTGTGTCACCTTTGTTATACCTCGCTGGAATTCTGCCCTTCAAAACTACTTAATGGTCCATCATTACTTTGGAGAGGATCTGGTACCATGCATTTGGCAGCTATGCGGCCTTGCATCAAAGTCAAAACCATGTCAAACCAGTTTCCTTTGTCTTTGTAGTTTGTGCCTCATCCTCCAAATCTCTTTCCATTGAATCCAGATTCCCTGAGCTTACTCTCCTCTCCCACTCTTGTCATCCTTAATGTTAATTGCTCCCTTGCTTACCATCAAATGGCATACCGTCACTGCAGACAGCCTCCAGTCTGTTTGTGATTGCAATAATTTAATATTCGTTGTTGATTTTCCTCATGCCCCAAGATTAAATTTTTCTCTTTTTCTGGGAAATGTAACAGCTGCCTTATCTTAACTGTGGCTCATGTTTAGCCATTCTTCATTCATCAGTGATTTTGTACTTACTGTCCCCTCACACCTCAAATGAAGCTTCCAATCTCATCTGTTCTGGAAATTCCCTTTAAGAAACTTGTTTTTTTTCTTTCCATTTGGTAATTGTAACGAGTTAAAATTTTGAAGTTGATTGGCTTTTGGAGGTGGCGCAAATCATGTCTGCGAAACTGGTTTATAACATTGGGAAACATTAGACTAAGGGAAAATTGCTGTGTGATCAAGTGCGAGAGGAGCTGAATGGGGTTTGATAACTGGGAAAGAAGCTGTTATTACAGAAGGAGGGCTAGGCAGGGGCTTTTGTTGTGTTTAGTTAAGTCTCTAAGTTGTGGTTGCACAACTATGTTAGAATCTAAGAGTTCAACATGTTTGCTATTGCATTTCATGAATAGACATGCTTAAAGTATTGAATTATGGACTAATTGGGAAATAGAGGAAGTGAGATTGTGACTTAGAAGGAGCTTTCCGCATAATTATATGTACTTAAAAGTTAGGGCAGTGGAGCAGTTCTGAATTCAGAAAAACACAAATTAAATTACATACTGTCATTTGCAGGGCTGCTTTCTGAAAATAAACCCAAAAGCAGCTGAGAAAGAAAAATGTTGTTGAAGGAGGAAACTGCTGGGAGTAATTTTTCTCAGTCTTTCCTGGCATTTGGCAGTTCTCACCCTGACCCAAGGTTTCTTTTTTTTCTCCATCCCTTTGTCGCAAGACAAATTTGAATTTGGTCCTTCTTCCTTCAGCTCCACCCCACCACTGCAGTTTGCCTCCTGTGCTTGGAATCAGTTACATGTTCATGTAGACATGACAGCCAGACACTCATCTAATCACACCTTCCGTCAGTTTTCTGAGCAGTGATGGAACCTGGACTTCCACCTCTGCACCATTTGTCTGTCATCGCCAAACTCAACTTATTGGCTATCACTGACATCAGCTTACATCAGCCTTAATGTCTTCCTAAGTTTGAAGTAAACTGACACTTGTCTCGTATCTGAAATTTCCGTGTGGCATACGTCATTATCTTGCATTTATATAGCACTTTACATACATGGTTCAAACTTCTTCAAGCACTTCACAGGCAATAGATTACAGACATCTGTAAAGTGGACAAACGTAATGACAGCTTTCATTTATGTAGCACCTTTAATGGAAAAACATAATGCAAGGCAGTTCAGAGGAGCATGACCAAACAAAAATTGACACCGAGTCAAAGAAAGAGGCACTAAGATTGCTGGTATAAGAAATATGTCTTGAGGAGGAGAGAAGCACTCAGATAGGGAATTTGAGTTTGGGGCCATAGACAGCTGAACAAAGCATAGCAAGGTCCAACAAATGGAAGTGAAATAAAAGACCAGCTGATCTGGTTTTGGTGATTTTGGTTGAGGAAGAATTTGCATCCAAGACCTAAGGACACATTTGTTCTTAAAAGCATGCTGTGGGATTTCCAACATTCCCCTAAATCACTAGAACAGACCTATTGGGAGCATGGTTGGACATCCCACCCAAAAATCACATTGCTGATAGCACAGACGTGAATTATGAGTCTGGATTATTAAAGGAGCATGCGATCATTACACTGACATTTAGAGAAATAAGGGAAAGAAGAGACAGAATGACAGACTTAGTGAAGGGGAGTGTTAGAAGTGAACATCTTACATATTACTGTTTTATTCCAGCCAAGATGTCAATTTGCAGAATTTAGTTCATCTTTAATTTGTTCATGGGATCTGGGCATCGCTGGCAAGGCCAGAATTTGTTGTCCATCCTTAAATGCCCTTAATGTGGCAATGAGCCACTGCCTTGAACTGCTGCAGTTCATGGTGTGGTACACCTATAGTGCTGTTGGGGAGGAAGTTCCAGGATTTTGACCCAGTGATAGTGAAGGAACAGCGATATATTTAAAAGTCAGGATGGTGTGTGACTTGGAGCAGACTTGCAGGTTGTGATGTTCCCATGTGCCTGCTGCCCGTTGTTACGATTGCCGTAAAGACCGATAACACTTAAAGAGAAATTTGAACAGTTCACAGCTGAATGAATAATATGTCAAGATTTTATGTTTTAAAACTTTTACTATATAAAATGACTAAAAAACACTATTGACTAAAGCTGCTTTTGCTGCCAACATGGTGCATGCGCAGTTGTACTGTTGTACTTTGAGCAACGGAAATCAGAATTCATATCAATTATACTTTTCAATTCCTTAGATACCTGGCCTAAATTTTTTATTTGTCATGAAAAATTAATGTGTTTTTAAATTAAAACGATAGTGGTCATCCGCCTGGTAAAGTAGCAAATCTCTATGTAATCTCATCATTTCTAAATATTAAAGCATCAGTGTACTTTCATATGAAACGATTCAAAAATACTTACAGATCAATTTGAAAGCCTTCAGAGATTGAATATACAATCCTCAGATTCAGCATGTAATGTTGTGTTCGCTTAGCTCTAGGTTATCTGTAAAGTTAATACATTACCAGATGGTAAAGAACTGAATGTAACAGAGATTTATTAAAAGTGGAATCTACAAATTCAAGTTCTTAGAGGTTTGAATAAAATTGTTTTTTAACTCATTGTTTAGTTTGAAAATCTCCCCAGAAGCTTTTTATTTAAGGACTGGTTTTGTTGGCGATTTGTCTCTGGTCAATGATGTCATTGGTTTTCTGCACGGACAAGTGTGCGTGTGTAGACGTGTATCGATGGCCATCATGTGTGGCCATCTTGCATTGGCAAGAGACAGCGACTGACTAAAAACTGTCTTTTGTAGGCAACTCATACTTTAGACTGTCAAAATAAATGGTGCATTTTTAATTATCATGCATGTCGCTCTCCACTGAATTACAGTTCTTATCGCAAACAGTTCACAGGTGCTCCAGCTTCCAATGGATTGCTTCCTTTTTATTTTTCCAGTCAGGCAACCTTTAATTCCAGAACTGTGAAGGTTACGCTGTAGACTACTTCCTCTAGCTTCAAGCCAGGCAAATCTTGTAGCCTCCTTTAACTCCCCACATCTTGTCTTAATCTGAGTGCAGGCTCCAACCCATGTTCTGCGTGGTCAATGATAGAGTCACCATTTTTTCTGCTTAAGATGCAGGCCTGGCTGTTTCTATCTCTTGTTGTCTACTTCCCTGTTGGCCACTGACCACATAAGGCAAAACTGCAACTGTTTGTTGATATACCTAGTTTTGCAGGGAAGCCTGTAACCTGATTTCAAAATGGCTTCCTCTGCCCTCTTTCCCCATGGCAACAGGAAATACATTAACATTTCTACTCCAGTGCAAAGCTAATTAGTTACCCTTAATCCCAACTTCCTTTCATCTTAGAAGTAAAGGGAGTGCTTACAGCAGAACTGTTTACAACTTAATAACTGTAACACCTTTCTGGGACTTTGAGAGATGTTTGTTCTAGTCACTATGAATGTGAGAACAATTACAGCAATTTCTAGGTGTAAATACCTTGCATCTCCCTGTCAATCAAATAACCTCGGTCTTCCTTTTAAGCTCCTAACAATCAACCACCAAGGCTTACTGTCAGTCACACTCCACAGGTTACATGACCCCCTTTCAACTACCCTATGTTTAAAGCTACAGACCCAAAATGTAGTAATCTTATGAACCAAAAGATGCAATCCTAAAATATAATAACCTTAACCTCACAACTTAACATGTTTTCCTTCCAGATGGTGGAGGTTGCAGGTTTGGAAGAAGCTGTTGAAGGGCCCATAGTGAGTTGCTGTAGTGCATCTTATAAATGGTATACACATCTGCCATTGTGTGCCTGTGATGAAGAAAGTGAATGTTTAAAGTGTGGATGGGGAGCTAATCAAGTGGAGTGCTTTGTCCTAGATGGTGCCGACCTTCTCAGGTGTTGTTGGATTGGCACTCATCCAGGCAAGTGGAGAGTATTCCATCACACTTCTGACTAGGGCTGTGTAGATGGTGGACAAGCTTTGGGGAGTCAGTAGATAAGTAAGTTGCTGCAGAATTCTCGGCCTCTGACCTGCTTTTGTGGCCACAGTTTTTATGTTGCTTGTGGAGTAAAGTTTCTGGTCAGTAATAACTCCCGTGATGATGTTGATGGCAAGTTCAGTGATGGTAATAGATGTAACAGTGATAGATTTGGGGAGAATAAAGAAAGAGAGGCTATGATTTATAGTTTGTGCATTAGGTTTTTTTTCTTTTAATATCCGTGGTTATTTTAAGGAATCAAAGAGTGGTTACAGCACAGAAGGAGGCTTGCGTCTATGTTGGTGCTCTGTAAGAGCAGCTCAGCTCATCCAGCTGCCTTACGCTGTCCCTGTAGCCCTGCAAATTTTTTCTCTTTGAATTTGCTTATCAAATTCCCTTTTGAAAGCCATGATTGAGTCTGCTTCCACCACACTTCAGGCAGTGAATTTCAGATCCTAACCACTCACTGCCTAAAAATTGTATTTCCTCATGTTACCATTGATTCTTTTGCCATTCCCCTTACATCCCTGTCCTATGGTTCTCAACTCTCTTGCCACCAGGAACAGTTTCTTCCTATCTACTCTGTCTAGACCCCTCATGATTTTGAACACCCCGATCAAATCTTCTCTCAAGGTGTCTTCTCCAAGGAGAACAACCTCTGCTTCTGCAATCTATCCACGTTACTGAAGTCCCTCAACCATGGAATCTTTTCTGCACGATCTCTAAAGCCTTTATGTATTTCCTAAAATGCGATGCCCAGCATTGTACATAATACACCAGTTGAGGCCAAATCAATGTTTTACAAAGGTTCTTCACAACTTCCTCACTTTTGTACTCTGTGCCTCTACTCTGCAATGTAGATAAAGCCTGCGATAAAGTATGCCTTTTTTTAGCCACTTTCTCAACCTTCCCTGCCACCTTCAACGATTTGTGCACATATACCCCCAGGTCCCTCTGTTCCTTCCCCTCCTTTAGAATTGCACCATGTGGGAATGTTGGAAGAGAGAATGATTTTAATACCAAATGCCTGATTTGCATTTGTGTTACATAATACTCTATAAGAGAGAAAACAGCAGAAAATTTTGGCCGTACTTTCCTCCTGGAACCTAATTTTCCACTTGAATTTCATCATTGTGGGTTGGTCATGATATGCCCCAATATCTTCCTGCCTCCCCGTCCCCATAAAGTTAATTCCCAATAGAAAAATGGAATTAGAATTGTAGCTGTACCCAAAAGTAAAAACAATGCATTTTGCCTGTCAACATTTGAAATTGTTGTGTATGGGGATATTTACAGTATAATGAAAGCCCATGTATCTAATTGGGTGACAGCTTTTAAAATTGTTTATTCCAATCAGTCACCGAGTTGCCTCATTTCTACTAAACATTAAGCTGCCACTTGACACCTAGTTTCTCAGTTGGTTAAGTGAAAAGTCAGGTGAGACAGCCAGATATCAAGTGGCAACTATTCAGTAGAATGAGCAGAGAACAAAGAGACTGAAGGAATTTTGATTGAGAGCCCCAGTATATGTATTATGCAGTACAGTTTCAGCAGGAAGGATTATTCAGTCGTAGGTGAATCCTATATTACCAAATATTCTTGTTGCATTAGGTAGATTCTCAGTAAAATTAAAGGAATGCTGCTGATCGCTTTTAAAAGAACAATATACTTGGTGTGAAAGTTTCCAAAATACCACTTACCTGAGGAATAATGCCCCATGACTACTCAACATAAAAGTCTCAACCCACCAATCAAACATTCCCAGGATAGGTAGAGCATAGGTTAGATAAAAATAAAGGTCCCTCTGCAAGTCCCACCAAAGGCTCTCAGGGCAGATATGAGGAGGATAGACAAGCCTATGAGGGATAAGGGAATAGAAGATGACGCTAATAAATTTAGTTGAGGTACGATGGGAGAAGACTCAAGTGGAGTATAAATGGCCTGTTTCATGTGCTGTATCTCCTATTTATGTATGTAAATCTGAACAGTGCTGCTCACAATTGTCCAATCCGTTAGACATAAAAATACCTATTTTTAAAAGTCATGCTGTTCCAGAGCTTCAGGATTTTGCATCAGTTAGTTGTCCCCACCCCATGCTTTGGAAGATAGTTTGATGTTTTAAAAAAAAAAATTGTATCTTTTTTTACCTCTCCCACCCCTTTCCCCTACCCCCAGCCTTCCCAGTTTATATTTTGGTGAACCTGTATCTCAAGGTAATAATGGCAGCAATGTGTGATTTCTCTCTTCCAAGCAATTATCTTTTATTGCTTCAAGCATCTTTGTATTGTAATAGCTTCATTTAATTCAACCTTTTTAATGTCATTATATTTTGAATGTACCCTGTTGCATTAGATATTTGTAATGACATTGTGTGAGCTTTGTTTGATAAGCAATCTCCTAAATTAGCTCTCACTGTGTCGATTGTGAACAAAGACAATAAGATTCTTATGAAAATCCGCTTGGTAGAGAGATTTAATTTAAATCTGGACAATAAACTGCAGGTCCACAACAACTCAATTCGAAGCAGTCAGGTGGAGGACCTCTGTAATGTAAACTAGTGTAGCAGCAGAGGTAAAGGTTTCAAGCTGAAAGAAATTTCTGGAGGAGTGCTTGTTTCACGCTTTAACCTGCAAAAGTTTGTTTGCCAAGTTCTGCCAAGGGAACATTAAGGTAGCCCTAATCCTTATGATAAAGACAATTTATGATTGTGCTTTGACTATTGACCAATTTAACTTTGGTTAGTTATAGTTTGTGTGACTTTGGTCATGTATTTGCTTTTTGTCATTGGCTGAACACTGTTCTCCCTGGTAGCTGTCCTTCCTCCACCTCCATATATCTTGTTCATCCAAAAGACCACCACCTACACATTTCCTGTTTATTTCTCACTCCTCTCAATTGACCTATATGCAAACTTTAAATCAAAATCTTTGTCCTCCTTTTCCAAATTCTTCACAGCCTTGCCTCTAACCTTCTCCTATCTTGCATCTATTCCCACATCCTTTGTTCTGATTTTGACCTGTGTGTATCCCTCACATCTTAACTTCAGCTGTACCGTCTGGAGTTAACTCACTAAATCCCTCTTTCCCACTTATTCCTCTTTCCACTTTGGACAACTACTTAAAATCCAACTTTCCAACTAAACTTTTGATCACCTCTCTTAATCTGTCCCTTTAATTCTGCTGTATAAATGTGAGCTGTAAGGAATTGGGTTAGTTTTCATGTAGGGGAGAGATCGCACAACTGCAGGTGCAAAAGATGTAAAGCACAAAGCTTCTGTGTTGAGAGACAAGGCTCTTTTGCTGGAAGTTCTGTGAAACTATTGAACAATAAAACAATTTTTAAACCTAAACCATAGCAACCACTATGATTTGTTTTGCCAGTTCCCACACCAGCCCTCCTGGTAACCTCTGAGTAAGATTACTAATTTAGTACCAAATTGTGGTCAACTTTGCTCTCCGCCCTTCCCTCTGATTCTTCATAAATTCATTCCGATCAGGGTTCCCGCACCGAGTGGAAAGGGGACTTTCAAACAAAACTAACTCCAAACATGTTATCCTTGAAGTGAAAGGATGTGAAACGTATTTAACTTGGAGCTGAGTGTTTGAAAGCACTCTTTGTCCGTCAGGTGGTCTGGCTACCATTTGGCAAATCTGAAACTGGGCACTGATACAGCAGTTTTAAAGGATGTGAGGAAACGCTCAATCACAATGAACACATTCCTTATAAAGAACAACAGTTAAAAGCTGGGATTACAGTCCAGTTTTCATCCCACTCCAACAAAAACGCAAGTGACAGATTCTGCTACTGCTTGAGTGATAGTTTTCAAACTCAACCATTGCCTGTCTCAGTAGCTAATAAGTCTTGGCTTATTCTGTTTGGAAACTGTTGTACATTTTATACAAATGTTTACATTTTTCCTTTTTTTTAAAGAAGAAACTTCCATCAAACTCTGCAACTTTCTGAAAAACATATTGCTGCGACCTCTCCTTCCAGGTCTTTACAATCCCACTTTGACCATCCAAGAGGAGGGATGTGGATGGTTCATTCTTCATTTTTTTTCTTTTCTATGAGATACTTTTCCCCTGTTTACCTTCAAGTGCTGAGGCTGATATCAGTGTTATCAGAATACCTCAGAACCAGTGTCCCAGCATTCTTTCCTGTACTCTCTGCCCTCCCCTACTTCCACTCTGGGGTTGCACCAATTTTCAAGTATTAAAATGAGCGCACAATAGGAAAAGGTTTGGGAGGCACTGCTAGGAATTGATGTGAGCACCATATCTCCCACACTGTGATATGGGAGGCACTGAAAAAGAATTAATGATTGCCAAAAGTAGATATCACACCAACTCCTAGTGGTTAATTTTAGGACAAAATTGGTGGAAGCCTAGGAGAAACTTAATGATGGATGTCAAACAGCAGAGTCAAGAAGTTTATCTTTTTGAAAAAAATAACAGTTTGGGTTGGAGGGATGATCCCTGTTTGGATATCCATGGGGTGATTCTTCGATCTAGCACTCCCAGTGTTTACCTGAGAGAAACTTCCTGCAAATGCAGCTCCCAGTGTGCAAGAGTTCCATAGTATGAGAATGTTACTGTGGGAAGTTGCATCATATTATATTGAAGATGCATTTCAAAAATGGTTCAATATAACTACCCTCCAGCCCCTCTTAAAACTGCCAATGTTATATGCAGAGTGGGTGAGCCCATTGTAGTGTTCAGTAAGATTTTGGCTTTGGCTTTCCAAGAGGAGATTAAAATATTTATCAGGGAATACAATGATTTGATTCCTGTTAAGATATCTTCAGTCCAGACTATTCCATCCTTGCTTCAGTGTGGTTTAAGGTTTATGCAACCTCGTGGGCAAGTCCTATCAAATGCAGTCAGACACCATTTTGAATATGTGCCTGCTATTGTTTGTAAAAGTTGAATGATGCCAGCCTCGTGTAGGTTGGAAAAAAAGATAGAAAACTGTAGCTGTGCTGATCAGTGATCTCTGCTGGACTGCTAATCCACCTTATTCTCTCAGACACTGACAAATGGGCATTCTGCTTTTGTTTCAGATTTCTTTATTTGTATTTTATTTAAATCATGCATATCAAATGTGTTTAATCCAAAATTCAATAATAGAAACAGCATTTGATGGAAAGCTTGATTTTACATTTTTAATGAGTACTGCCCAGCTTTTGTTTGTAGTAGTGTCATTTTACTTTCCAGTCTCTTCTGGGGCTGAATGGTACAGCTGTTCTTATGGACTGGTAGAAAGCTTCTTCAGATTATTTTTATATACAGGAAACAAATGCAGTGAATTTGTAACTGAACTCAAAATGCAAGTTCCAAATATAGTACATTCCAGTTAATTGGATTTAATCTAAATGATGGTACAGCAGTGAAGTGGTTGTTGCTAGGCTAATGTTAATCCAGGGAGCGTGTGCTCAAACCCAAAATGGCAATTTAAGAATTTCAAAAAATTGAGATTCTGTGAATTCTTTTCTTAAAAATGGAAATTTCAGTAAAAATAATCATGAAGTTGTCAGTTTCTCAAAACTTGGTTCGGTAAGGAGAAGGATACCTGCCATCCTTACCCATTCTGGCCTGTGTGTGAGGTCCGACATGGTCGGCTTTTAGCTGCTCTCTCAAGTTGGAAGTTGCATGAAACCATGACAAAGAATAACCCACATCATCACTTGGTCAGAATCCTGGAACTCCCTATCTAACAGCATTGTGGGAGCATCTTCACGTGGACTGCAATAGCTCAAAGGAAAAAGCTCACCACTCCCTTCTCAAGGCACTGAGGGTGTTGGCAATAAATGCTGGCTTTTCCAGCAACACCCAGATCGCAAGAATGTCTTTTAAAAATTGATACCAGTACAAACCGACTTTCCATTCCATGCAACATCCTCGGCCATCAGCTTTGATTTCTATTTTGTAAATTAATGAGTTGCTCTTGCAGACATATTAACTCAATTCTGGCCCCTTGCACATCCCTAATTTTAATCATTCCACAATGGTGGCTGTGCTTTTAGCTGCCTTGGCCCTAAGCTCTGCAAATCATGCCTTAAAACTCTTAGTCTCTCTACTTCTCTTCCTTAAGATGCATCTTAAAGCCTACCTCTTTGATCAAGCTTTTGGTCATCTGTCCTGATGTATCCTTCTGTGGTTTGGCGTCAAAAACGTTTTTATTGACAATGCTTTGGCTAAGTGCCTTCCAAGTTTTGCTACATATAAATACAAGTTGCGCGTGCACAAGGAGCGTTTTTTTTATTCATTCATGGGATGTGGACTTCACTGGCTGGGCCAGCATTTTTATTGCCTATCCCTAGTTGCCCTTGAGAAGGTTTTGAACCACTGCAGTCCATGTGGTATAGGTACACCCACAGTGTTGTTAGGAAGGGAGTTCCAGGATTTTGACCCAGTGACAATGAAAGAACGGTGATATATTTCCAAGTCAGGATGGTGAGTGACTTGGAGGGGAACTTCCAGGTGGTGGTGTTTCCCTCTACCTGCTGCCTTTGGCCTTCTAGATGGTAGTGGTTGTGGGTTTGGAAGGTGCTGTCTCAGGAGCCTTGGTGAATCCCTGCAGTGCATCTTATAGATGGTGCATACTGCTGCTACTGTGCGTTGGTGCTGAAGGGAGTGAATGTTTGTAGATGTGGTGCCAATCAAGTGGGCTGCTTTGTCCTTGACTGTGTTGTGGGAGGTGCACTCATCCAGGCAAGTGAGGAATAGTCCATCACACTCCTACAGGCACAAGTCAGTTGGTGGCTAGGCTTTGGGGGGTCAGGAGATGGGTTACTCGTCGCACAATACATAGCCTCTGACCTGCTCTTGTAGCCACAGTATTTATATGCTAGTCTGATTCCGCACCCCAGGATGTTGATAGGGGATTCAGTGATGGTAATGCCATTGAACATCAAGGAGCGATGGTTGGATTCTCTATTGTTGGAGATGATCATTGCCTGACACTTGTATGGCACGAATGCTACTTGCCACTTGTCAGCCCAAGCCTGGATATTGTCCAAGTCTTGCTGCATTTGGACATGGACCACTTCAGTATCTGAGGAGTCGCGAATGGTGCTGAACGAGGTGCAATCATCAGCGAACATCCCCACTCCTGACCTTATGATGGAAGGAAGATCATTGATGAAGCAGCTGAAGATGGTTGGGCCGAGGACACTACCCTGAGGAACTCCTGCGATGTCCTGGAGCTGAGATGATTGACCTCCGACAACCACAACCATCTTCCTTTGTGCTAGGTACGACTCCAACCAGTGGAGAATTTTCCCCCCGTTTCCCATTGACTCCAGTTTTGCTAGGGCTCCTTGATGCCACACTCGGTCAAATGCAGCCCTGATGTCAAGGGCAGTCACTCTCACCCCACCTCAGGAGTTCAGCTCTTTTGTTCATGTTTGAATCAAGACTGTAATGAGGTCAGAAGCCGAGTCGCCCTGGCGGAACCCAAACTGGGTATCAGTGAGCAGATTATTGCTAAGCAAGTGCCACTTGAAAGCACTGTTGATGACCCCTTCCATTACTTTACTGATGATGGAGAGTAGACTGATGGGGCAGTAATTGGCTGGGTTGGATTTGTCCTGCTATTCTGTACAGTACATACCTGGGCAATTTTCCACATAGATGCCAGTGTTGTAGCTGTACTGGAATAACTTGGCTAGGAGCACGACAAGTTCTGGAGCACAAGTCTTCAGTGCTATTGCCGGATTATTGTCAGGACCCATAGCCTCTGCAGTATCCAGCACCTTCAGCTATTTCTTGATATCACGTGGAGTGAATCGAATTGGCTGAAGACTGACATCTGTGATGCTGGGCACCTCCAGAGGAGGCGGAGATGGGTCATCCACTCAGTACTTCTGGCTGAAGGCTGTAGCAAATGTTTCAGCCTTATCTTTTGCACTGATGTACTGGGCTCCTCCATCATTGAGGATGGGGATATTTGATTTCTGCTTTTTTCCCTGCTGGGAATGTAAAGACCATTCATCCCTTCAGATCTGAAATTGGATTACGTCACTGCATGTTGTTGTAACTATCCACAGTCAACATGGGTTGCAGAGAAATGGCTTTCACCAGTGTTTGCAAATTTAATGGTCGCCTCTAGTAGCACCAGTTATATAACACTTGTTATGTAAGTGTTGCAGAGTTGAACAGTAGGTGGCAGTATGTCTGTACTATAGGGAATGGTGATTGAGTTTGGCAGCGATTAATGTTACGCACAATAACATACAGAAAATATGCACAGTGAGGCTGTAGTATTGAAAAATCTCCCTATATAAAGACAGGTACACGAGTCGTATTTGATTTGTGTCATCGACATAGACTTGTAATCAGACTGCAATTTATTTCTCCATTTGACAAAAAATAGAAGTTATCTGTGTGATGAGTCAAGTTTCCATTAACAAACTTGATCGTTTGAAGCCAGGGCTCATGGTATTTTCAGAAGTGGTCCAAGCTAATTTTTTTTTAGTGAAGTGGATTCCTTAAGGTCCAATTTTCATAGTTACAGCTAATGGTTTTAACTGAACAATTAGCAAGGAATTGCTAACACAGTTATTATGCATTGAGGACTGTATGACCTGCCCTTTGAGCCATGCCATTTATCACCTTGTGCTTCCTCTACTACGGTCAGCTTTCAACTTCCCTGTCTTAAGCATCTTGGAACATTTATATATGTTAAAGCACTATACCTCTGTACTCATCCCATCCTCATTTCTTGCCCATCCCAGATCTTCGTTGCAACATCACTGGCAGCTATACTTTCAGCTACCTTTCCTCTCTTAAGATACCAATTAGAGCTTGTTCTAAAGCCAACTGTTGGTCACCTCCTTATGTGGGTGGGTTTGAGAACACTCCTGTAAAGCACCTCGGGATACTTAGCTATGTAAAGGTGCTATTTAAATGGAAGTTGTTATTTAAATGCAGATTATTATACAAACTGTGGCCTTACTTATTGTGGAAGTCTCAGGCATGCCTTTTGGATAGTCTTGGAAAAGTCCACTGTACTGTATGGTGGGAATGAACGGTCTTAGCTATATGTAGAGAAAATTGTATGTTTAATGCCTGGGAGATGAGGTTTGGCATTGATCTGGTTTTATTGCTTATAATAATAAAGGGAATTTGACAAGTTAGGCAGGGGAACAGCTATTTACTATGGCAGGGAAATTCAGAACAAAAGAACATGACCTTATATTCCCTAATTATTTTTAATTTTAACTTAAAAAGAGCTGTATTGCCGACCAAATGATGGTCAGCCATGGGTTGAATTACCTGTTCTTTAGTACTTTTGCCAATTATTTAAATATTCTTTGTGCAGAATGCAAAGCTAGCTGTACAAAATGTATCAAATTTTGCAGGAGTTTTAATTTCCACACAGTTTTGCTGTTACCGGAAAATCGCATACCACCACCGCACCGCCCCCCCCCCCCCCCCCCCCCCCGCCTCCCCACACGAACAATTACCCCTAACCTGGATCAGTAAATTCACCCAAAAATAGAATATCATGTGAGCAAATGAAAATGTTCTGAAAGGACTAAGATAAGAAAACTACTTCAGCATATGGGTCTCAGAAATGAATTAAATCCATTGGTTAGAATAAATACAACTCTGGTAAATGGGATGTAAAAGAAAAACAGAGTGAGCAAATATTCCTGCAATGGTTGTTTGTCTTTTCAAATAGATTGTCTGCTGGGTTTGACTCAAATATTTTACGTAAATGGCACGTCATATAATAGACATGTAGAGCTGAGTTGTGACAAGTGAAGAAGGCGGCTTGTTTAACATTTACACAAATCTGCGCCCTCCCTACCTGTGCTTGGGTGCTTTGCATGCACTCTGTGGGCGTTCCTGGCTGGCTAATTTATGCATGGCAATTATGAAAATCAGGTGCGCTGAGCCGCTGCGGCCGTGGCTCCGTGTTCGTATATATTATGCTAATGAGGATCAGGTGAGCCTATGGCAGCACAGTTAGTGGGCGTTCCTTGCATATGTTATGTTGATGAGGGTGCCTTGGAGGGTTTTGTTGGGGAGAAGCAAGCGGCAAGGAGCTGTTTGTGAGCATCAGAGGGCTTTCTTTGTGGAGCTGTGTGGAGGTGGCTCTCCAGGTCTCTCACTACATTGCAGTTTCACTCCAAATTACCAATCCCTGTAACCTTCAGCATCCATTAAACTCTCTCTGTCCCTCTACCACGACTGGCTAATCACAGGCAGCAGCAACAAAAAGCTCCGTTTCTCGACTAATTTTTTCCTCTGGAGTAGCATGAATGCTGAATATTATAAGTCACTGGCGATGGAGCTTGGGGTTTACCAGCTGAGAAATTTCTCGATTTCATTCCTCTCCTCTTTGCTTGGAACAGAAAACGCCTCCGTAAAATTAGACAGTAGGTAAATGTCGGTTGTTGGATTTTTGTTTTGTCTTTTTATTTTGCAGTGTTCATGTTTGTGGATTTGAGGTAGCAGATACAGTATAGCAAATACCACTTGCATTGCAACAGTCTGCATCGCTTAAAAAGCGGTGACAGCTTCTTCGAAATCTCTGGCTCTTTGTGGGGTTTTGGGTTGGGGGGATTATGGATATTTGAAAGCGGTTTTTAAACGTATGTATGTCTGGAGCTAGGAGCTCTTGCTGTCGATGTGTGCCTATGGAAATATTGGCGGAGATCAATGCAGGGAAAAATGGCTGGCGTCGTCTCCCAGGCTTGTTATTTTGCCGCATTACAGAGGGGGCATCTACCCCAGAGTCAGCAAAAAGTGAAGATACGGCTGTTGTTGTTTGAAGGCTGAATCCTACACATTTACCAAGATGCAAAGCTTGATTAAAATAAATAATATTGCAGCAAATATGCTGAGTGTTGCATAGCCTGCAAGCTGGTCTCTGCGCCCGGGGCGGGCGGGGGTAAATAAAATGCATCAGTTAACACAAAAACAAGGCTGTTATCAGGTTACAACTGTACATTAGACCTTGGCAGGATGGACTGCTTGATTTGACTTCCATTCTCCTTTTCCTTTCATTTTGAATCGTGATTGCTGCTTTAATCTTGTTTTTGTTGTTTCTTTACAGTTCTTCTGGTGCCAGTGTGGTAGCCATAGACAACAAAATCGAGCAAGCCATGGTAAGTCAAGTATTTGTGTAGAGAACGGCGATGAAGAAAATAAATATTGATCTTGCAGTAATGTCAGGGAGGAGAAGCCAATTCAAGGGATTTCAAAAGCCCTTTGGGGGTGAAAAGGAGGGGGAAAAAGAGAGGGGGATGCACTATTTTTAAGTGGGACCATGCCAATCGGAAAAGAGAGAATTATAGGTGTAGCAATGCAGGTTGGTACAGTGTGCCAGTATTTCACTGCTTGCCTCCTCTATAAAGGGGCATTTACTTATTGTTCATGCAGTGGGAAATCATTGCATGGATGCTCAAGGTGAATGTGAGACACCTTTCTGTGTGCATCAGCCTTCTTACATCCTGACCTCGTCACTAATCCACTGCTGTGAATCCTTATACACCTTATCAAAGCATAGCTTTAGTTTTTATGTGCCTGTAATTAGAAATAATTTAAAAGTCTCATTTAATGCCACGATCATGCAGTTGGGATACTAAGAGATTGCAAGGTTTTGCACCAGCAAGAGCAATATTCAGTGATCTCTCAGTAAACCTTATTGCAGTGCTAGCCCTACTAGTAAATCGTTCATTTATGTTAATATGAATGTAGTTGTGTATGGCACAATTCTGGGCCAACTTGATCTGAATGTTGTTGATCAGGCAGTAAACCCTTTCCATATCCCACGGGGGAGTTTATCTGTTTATGGCTGCTAGGTTTGACTTGACTGGGTTGGTGGGGGTGGTGGGGGAGGGGGGCCGGTGATGGAATAGTTTCGATGCCTTTGATATTTTTACTAGCTGGACGACGATGGAGGTTGTCTGAGCCTTTCGTGCCAAGATTTTCTGTATGTTAGGGGCTGAATCATCGCTTTTATCGTGTGTAGGGGGTTTGAATTCTGTTCCAAGGAGGCTTGCTGTTTATATAATGTATTGGCTGAAGGTTCAGTTCCAGCCTTTCCCATTGAAGACTTGGCGTGTGCAAATTGATCAGACTCCAGCCTGTGATATTAAGACGGGGAGCGCAGGCTCAAGTGTGGTGTGTTCCCCGCAGCCGCGCCGCACCGCTCTCTCGGCGGCTCCGTTCCATCTTCCGGCTGTTGCCAGGCGATCTCAGAACCTTAAACCCTGGGCTATAAATAACTCGGGCTCCGATTGGATGACTGGTAGTGACGTGGCGCGGCCTGCGGCTCCGCAGACGTCAGCAGTTGTCAGGAGCGGAAGGAGCAGAAAATTGGAAGGGGGTGGGGGGGGTGGTGCGGTAGGGGGTAGGGAGAGAGGGCGAGGAGAGACCAGGGAGAAATAAGGAGGATGCAGAGTGAAAGCCACTCAGCCTATCTCACTGTAAGCCAGCAGTGAGAATCAGACAAGTTAAAAGCAAAACACTGCAGATGCGGGAACTGAAACAGAAAATGCTGGAAAAACTCCGGTCTGGCAGCATCTGTGGAGAGGGAAACAGAGTTAATGTTTTAAGGCTGTATGATTGTTCTATGGAACTGGAGAGGTAGAAATGTTAGAATCAGATAGGATCTCTGCAGCCTGAGCCAGGCTGATTGCTCGGAAACGGATCTGCTGAGGAAGCTCTCAGATTCAACTCTCACATTTCTGCTGTTTAACATCGTGTAAAATCCCACAAATATTCCATAGATTAGTAATACCGAAATTAAAGGGCAATGACTGGGAGCTGTAGCTCTCAGGCTTTCAGTATGTCAAAAATCTTGGTAGTGCTCACCTGATAATTGTTTGCCTTGCATCCAGAATATTTATTGCTTGTTGACCTGAAAGTAGTGTATATCAACAGAAATAACTAGTGTTTATATAGTACCTTTAACACAGTATCATGTCCCCAGACACTTCACCACACAATTGGCAACAAAATTTTACATCAAAGCACATGAGGTATTAGGACAAGTGATTACATCTTTATCAGAGAGGTAGGTTTGAAGGAATGTCTTCAAGAAGGAGTGGTAGAGAGGTGGAGAGCTTAGCCAAAGGCAAGGCTGGTGAAATGATAAAAATTTAGTACAAGGCCAAAATTAGAACATTGGGACTTCAGAGGGTTGTGTTACAGGGATGGAGAGGTACCAGACCAGGGAGGAATTTAGAAAGCAAGACGAATGTTAAAATTTAGGCATTTCTGAACCAGGTGCCAGTAGCCAAGTACAGGACTGCTGGGTGAGTGGGACTTGGTGTGTTAGAATTCAGTCAGCAGAATTTTGGATGAATTCAATTTAAGGTTAGAGACCTGGCAGGAGAGAATTGGACAGTCAAGTCTAGAAGTAATAACAACATGAATGAGAGTTTCAGCAGCAGATGAGCTGAGACACAAGCAGAGATGGCTGATGTTATGGAGGTGGAAGTAGGGTGTCTTGTTAATGGAGAGAATATGAGGTTGGAAGCTCATTTCAGGGTCCAGTAGGACACCAAGATTATGACCTGGGATGAGATGGTCAGCTGTATCAAAGGCTGTAGACAGGTTGAGACGAGATAGTTTACCATTGTCACAATCACAGAGCGTCATTTGCGACTTTGAAGGTCATTTCAATGGTGCAGTCAAACCAGATTGGATGAGTTCAGACATGAAGTTGTCAGAAAGATGGGCACAGATTTGGAGGGTGTCAACACATTCAAGAACTTGATGGTTGGAATGGGGTGGTAGTTTGCAAGGGTAGTAGGGGTGAAGGATGAGTTTTGTGAAGTGTGGGTGTTGATAGCTGATTTGAAGTGGAGGAAATTACCCGAACAAAGGGAATTGTAGCATCGGTTAACATGAGGGTCAGGAAGGGAAGTTAGGTGGCCACCAGTTTGGGGAAAAAAGGGTCAAGGGAACGGGTGGTGGGTCTGAGTAAAGCTTGGAGAGGGCTTGGAAGTAACTAGAGAAAGATTCATGTTAGGGGCTAGTGCAGTGTATATGATACTCTACAGGAATTTGTTTCAAAGCATTTTGCCCAAAGTGCAGATTGCTGAAGGGCACAACTGTTTTCCAAATTTTAAACTTACAAACCTTTGAAATCTCTCCGTATTCAGGCTTTCGTTTAAGCAGTATATCATTTTGCATTACATCAGACATTAACTTAAAACCTTGATTGAGAAATTCAAATTCATCAACAACAATGGTTAAATGAAGGATGTAGAATGTACTGGCAATATTTTCCTATGCAAACGTTGCTCATTTCAGTGTCATGACTGATTTGGATATCCAAGATCCAGTCTTGGAGTGGGAGTCAGACTGTTCCCACTTCGAACTAGCAAGTGTAGAACAGACTCACATCAGGAGTTTTGTATGGCAGTGCAGTCTTGCCATGTGCCTCCTAAGCTCACCTGTCTCTCCTTTACTTCATCCAACAGCAACTCTTCAATTTTCAGATTTTTTTGCTGCTGAATCGCACAAAGTGAAGGGACACTGAGCAAGAGAAAATTCACTTTGCTGCCTTTCAGGAGGATCCAGAACAACTGAGATACCCTCCTTGAAAAAACAGCTCTGCGAAATCCCACCAAGATGGTTTTTATATAGTGGGATTATTATTTGTTTAATGAAAACTAAACAAAGTATCAGATGAAAGATGAACGAGCCAGCAAAAAGCTTTAATTGTTGTTTTATTTAAGTAAATGGAAGTTTTTAAAAATGTGGTTCAGTATTGTGAGATGAGATTATCTTTAATGGGATTCATTGTTTTGCAGGATCTGGTGAAGAGTCACTTGATGTATGCAGTGAGGGAGGAGGTGGAGGTCCTTAAGGAACAGATCAAAGAACTGGTAGAGAGAAACTCCCAGTTGGAACAGGAAAACAACCTGCTGAAGACTCTGGCTAGCCCTGAGCAGTTAGCACAGTTTCAGGCACAGCTCCAGACAACTGGCTGTTCCCCGCCAGTGTCTCAATCAGGACAATCCACTCTATCCACGCCACCAAATGGGGGATCATCAGCTTAAAGTCCTGGCTGTACAAACCATTGGGGCCAACAAGCTTTGCAGAGAAGAGAAATAAACTGTCATATCAATCATCATGTAATATTTCATCGCACACCAACAATTCCAAATTGGTTATGGGAACTAGAGTTGTATAAATTCAGAAAGAAACTCTCTTCAGTGTTAAGACAGTCGTCTTTGGCTAAAGGAGTTTGCTTTAAGGGTGTGGAATGAAACCTTGTTCTCTTAAAGAGAGTGGTTGTATGCACGAAAGAAAAAAAGCAGCCGTGCAGATCTGAGTGCTGGTTACCGATCATTGCTCATGCTGTGAAAATGCGTGCACAGTTTTATTTCATTCAGCACGCCTATGTCTGTGTGTGCATGCGCGTGTATGTATGTGTGCACCAATATAATTGCTTCCTGACAAGGTTGAGGAAGAAGCGGATCAGAGGCAATCAGATACTGACTGGAGAGTCTGAGGGCCGTGCCCTCCTTTACACTGCTATAGACCACTTTTGATTTATAGATGAGTTATGAAGACAAACGGGAGTATGAAGGCAAAGCTGAACAGTATTTAACTTGAACTATAGAACTGTCACCTTGGACCTTAAATTGATAACTTTGTTATGTTTACACAGCTTCCCAGGAGGTGGAGAGGTGTAGATTTTTTTCAAGTTAGATGTGACTCTAAAGATTTCGGACAATCCAAAGGGTTGTTCATCTAATGTATATTGTGTACGTAGTGTAAGTATTGTGTAATATAGAGCTGTAACTATTAGGTTGTACAGATTGAAATCTTGCTGTTTCACTGATCCAATTGCATTTGGACATTTTTTTAATGCTGTTGAACAGAAATGGCATTTGTGAACAATTATGCTGTCCTAAGACATAGCAGGGCTGGAAGAATTTTTTTTTTGTAAGTTAATGGTACGTGACTGGTAATAATAGAAAGTAAGTGGTCCACTGGTCCCATTTCTTATATCTATCAATGCTAAGCAGTGGCAGATGCTACACATTAGGTGCACTGATAGAAGCGGTCTCTCCGTCAGAAGAAGCACTGAGAGATGAGAGAATCTATGGGCTCCAGTGGAATTGATTCTCGTTAATGCTTTATAGACCTTAGCTGTTGGTTCAGTAGCCCATTGGTCTGTCAAATCTATTCTGTAATGGCCTGATTAGATTCCTTAGGATTCAGGACCAATGGATTCATCCAGCTTGGGTACATTTGTTGCTTCTAGCTGGCTGTTGAATACCTACAACAACATTGTACTCACCAGTAGTACAGTATTTGTAACACCAATAAAGAGTGTGTTTTGACAATTAAGCACTCCAGACCCAAAAACCTCTGTTACAAGCTCTGATTTCTGCTATGGATTTCACATTAACAGTAATAGTGTTGCTTATGTTCTGGTGCATGTTCTGAAACAGTTGTAACACATTCAGTTATACTCGACTACTGCACAACTTCGAAACTTTCAATAAACTCATGTTGGTAAATAATAGACTGAATTGTCTGATTACACTTGATTTTTATTGGAAACTGCAGTTTCCAATGAGTTTGAATTGTTTGAGAGAAATGTGATAATGTTATCAACTGGTAGAATTGCTACTATTGTAATCCTGTCATCAATGAGCTGTTTTAATTTAAAGAGTAACAGCACTTCGGATAGCCTCGCAAGGCAGCTGCTTTTCCATGGGAGGAGCTCAGATGTCTGTAGTTTTATGCTTGTCTTTTCACAGATTTGGCTTTTCACAGACTGGCCATTGACAGATGAGGTGGACTTTACAAGATGTGCTCAATTTGAATGTGTTAAGCCAGTTAATCGGTTCTGCAATTTCTCCAGCTTTTGATTTGACAACTTTATGCCTCCCCCAACAATTCTTGTGTTCTCAAAGTTTAGGTTGGGCAAGATTTAACTTGATGCATACCATCAAAAACATTCTATCAATATATGCATGTACTGCACAGTTGCTGTCGAAAACTTAGCACCGTGGATCTATAAAGAATCAGACTGCAGTGTTTGAAGTCTTAATGCCAATTTCACAACATCGTTTTTTTGGAGGCTACTTTTTCAGATCATCATGTTGACATTGGCTTTATTACTGTTGTTGCTCAGTTACACCTCTACTGAACCAGCTTTCTCTCTTCATGAAACAAGGTGCTTGTGCAGCCAATGTGTTATACTTGTGACATTTTAGATGAGAAGCAAAAGTCTAAAATGTTGAACAGAAATCTGGTTGACTGCCACAGAAGCAAAATACGTCAGATGCTGTAAATCTAAACTAAAAGCAAAATGCTGGAAATACTCAGCAGGTCAGGCAGCATATGTGGAGAGAGAAACCAGAGTTGATGTTTCAGGTCAGGGCCTGGGAAAAGTTAGAAGTGTAAGAGATTTTAAGCAAGTGGAAGGAGGGAGAGTGGAAAACAGGAGAGATTAAATAAATAACAAAAGGGTTGGTATCACAGGGCCAAAGGGAGTGATAATGGGAGAAGTAAAAACAAAAGCTGTGACTCGAAGTGTAAATGACAGTCTAACGAACATCTGCCGTCCAAAAGCAAAAATGAGTAAAATCAAAACCTGGCAAAGAAAAAAAGTAACAAAATGGGAGTAGGGGATATGGTCTGAAGTTGTTGAGCTCCAACATAAGAGTCCAAAGGCTATAAAGTGCCTAATGGAAAGATGAGGTAATGTTCCTCGAGCTGACCTTGAGCCTCAATGGAACACTGCAGGAGGCCGAGGACAGGGGTCAGCCTGAGAGCAAGGTGGAGAATTAAAATAAACCTGGGGGTCACGCTTGCTGATTGAACGGAGGTGTTCCACAAAGCCGTCACCCAATCTGTGTTTGGTTTGCCCATTTGCAGATCGTATTGTGAGCAGTAAATTGATGGCTAATCTTGTCAAAACAGCAGCAGAGGCCAAAACTTGAGGTTAACATTTTCTTACCTCTGTGTATGGTAAAACACAAACCCAGACATTCCGTTTAAACATCATTGGAAAGTACAAACACTGAATCCAAATCACATAACATTTGGTAGTGATTATCTGTTACCAAAGTCACTGTTCGCTGATTTTATGAATTATACCCACAAAAAAGTGTATCAAGGTTTTGGAGCATTTTTGGAACTGAAATGTATTTTTTATATGTAAGCTTGTATTTAAACTTAGAGTTGCATTTTTAAAAACATTTTGCACTGATTTTGAGCTACATTTATCTCAGCCACAATTTTTGTATCTTTTGATGTTTAAGCAGAAACCATTTCTTGAAACTGATTAAAATGCACTCAGACTTGTGTGTGCATCATGAATTTGGGTGGCACCACTACATCGTTTTCCATTGATTACTAGAGTGGAGGCTTATGTCCCCTCGAAGAGAGAAGTCCTGGTACCTGACAACAGGACAGATTCAAAGCAAGAGTGTGGCCAACCCTTCCTTGTTTACAGCATTATCGATCTGCTTAGGTGGCTGAAAAGGGTAAATTACAGAAGGGAAACTTTGTAAAATGTTTAAAAAAAAAAGGACAATAATCCAAATCGCAAACCTGGGAATGATAAAAAGATTTCAAGTTACTCTTTTCACAGGAGACTGTCTCCCTTGGTAGAGGAAGTGGCTGCTCAGACATGCACAATGGGTATGGAAAAGTCAAATTTGGATAAGAGAAGAAAACCACTGTCTGAGTTGCTTCCGAGTTTGCGATTAAAAACAGCTCTCCACACTCGACACAAAGGTTGGATGCTTCACCCCTGTGTATTGAGTCTATAGGTGACCTGAGAGATCCAAAATGGTGTCTGCATGCAGCACATGCACTTTTGTGAGAGTTGTGCTAGATGTCATATTAGCGAGGGTGTTAGCTGTAAATGCCATCTGAATTATGCAGAGTAGCTAGATCATGATGCCAGTCAGTGTGCAATGCTGATACCAGTGCTGCCATTTTGGAGCTCCAGCTCCTAACCTCTCTTAATGACTCACTATTGAATAGCATTCAGCAGGTGGAAAGATCATCCTCACCTGCACCATTTAAAGGGATCACCAACTACTTTTAGGTTAGTTGCTGATGGACTTCTTCTGGCTCTTGCTGTTTTTGTACAAGTGTTATGTATTTTCTGAAGTTACGCATATTTGCTAAAGGCTACAGGGAGTAGGTGCCAGCTGCTGAAGGACTTAGGCCTGACTTCAAACAGTTGCTCCTAGATATGAGTGCAGTAATAGGTTTTCCCCTAGGAATACAGCATGACTGGGAGAATGAGCAGAGGCCACACAGCAGGACAAGTTACTGGAAAGGGGAGAAGTGTTCTCAGCAGGTAGCCGTATTTAACTAGGGTGTGGAGGGAGCAATTTGTCTACCTCGACCTCAGCAGGTTCATGATCCACAGAGCCACTGCCACTTCCCTGGGCCGGCACCTCAACAATCCTTGTAATGTGTTTGCGCACAGATGGCCGGACTGCTGAGAGATCCTGGAAGTCCTTTTGTATCCGTAGCTATGATGGCAGCAGTCTGAGCTTCCATGGAGCAAAGTGAGCTTTCATGACTTGGCACTCAGATATTGTGTATCTTCTGCTTATGCTGCAATAGAAGCTGAGACATTGGCCATCAGACACTGCATTGTGGTTGGGTCCACAAGTGTGCTAATATATTTGCACACCACTTCCATGTTGGAAAGAATGGCTCCAAGCTCTGCAATGTCTTGTGCAAAATTGGTGTCAGACTCCCCATGCTCCTTAACATTGGCAGGCCAGCCAGAAAGCCTGCAGTCAATGCACCAAGCATTTCCGAGTGCAAACCCATCATCGTCTTCCTGTATAAAAGCAAAATACTGCAGATACTGGAAATCGGAAACAAAAACAAAGCGCTAGAAAGACTCAGGTCAGGCAGCATCTGTGGAGAGAAACAGAGTTAACCTTGCATCAGAACTGGGAAAAGTTAGAAATATAATAGGTTTCAAGCAAGTGAAAGAGATGAAGGTGGAAGGCATGGTCTTTGATAGAGTGGAGGGCAGGAGGGATAAAATGACAAAAGGGATGATGGTGCAAGGCAAAAAGTGGGTGGCAATGACACAAGGAAAGAAAGATAACGTGTCTAAATGGGGAAAATGAAAAATCACCACCAACAGCAGCCATCCAAAAACAAAACTGTGGTCATGATCTGAAACTGTTGAATTCAGTGTTGAGGACAGAAGACTGTAAAGTGTCAAATCAAAAGATGAGGTGCTGTTCCTCCAGCTTACACTGAGCTTCACTGGAACAGTTTGGAAGTCTGAGGACAGAGGAGTGGAGTGGAGAATTAAAATGACAGGTGATCAAAGGTCAGGGCCATATTAGTGGCTTGAATGGAGGTATTCCACAAAGTGGTCACCCAGTCTGTGTTTGGTCACCCCAACGTAGAGCAGACTGCATTGAGCAGCGAATACAGTAGATTAAATTAGAAGAAATGCAAGTAAATCACTTCACCTGGAAGAAACATTTGAGACCTTGGGCAGAGAAAAGGGAGAAAGTAAAAGAGCAGGTGTTGCATCTCCTGTGCTTGGAAAGGGGAGGGTCTATTGGGGTAATTGAGGAGAGAACCAGGGTGTCTCAGAGGCAGTGGTCCTTTTGGAATGCTGAAAGGAGAGTGGGTATGCTGGGTTTGGTGGTGACATGCTGAAGGTGGTGGAAATGTACAGAGAGAGCTTTGAAGTTGGCAGCACATATTGAGAGAATAATTAGCAAAGCATATGGGATCTTGGGCTTCAAAAATAGAGGCATTGTGTACAAAAGCAGGGAAGTTATGCTGAATTTTTATAAAACTCTGGTTAGGCCACAAATAGAGTATTGCATCTGGTCATGGTCACCACACTTTAGGAAGGATGTGAGGATCCTTGAGAGGGTGCAGTAGAGAGACACTAGAGTTGTTCTAAAGACGAGGGATTTTAGCTACAAGGTTATGTTGGAGAAGATGGGCATGTTCTCCTTGCAGCAAAGGTGACTGAGGGGAGATTTGATGGAGGTGTACAGGATTATAAAAGGTTTAGATAAGGTAGGCAAGAAAAACTCTTCCCGATTATACAAGGACCAGAGGATTTAACGTTTTGGGCAAGATGCAGGGGGAATGTGGGGGAGAACTATATTTATGTAGCGAGTGGCAATGACCTGGAACGATCAATGATTTCAAAGGGAAATTGGATGGGCACGAAGGAAATAAACTTTCAGGGCTGCAGGGATAAAGCAGGGGAATAGGACTAGATTACTCCATGGAGAGCTGGCTAAATGGCCTCCCTCTGTTCTGTAAATGACTCTGATTCTCTGATCTGTTGAATGTGAACGTTGAGGATAGAAGGTGAGGACAAGGGAAGGTTTTCATGCTTCTGGGAGGGAGGCGAAGGGGTGACAGCAGAAGTGTGCGGAATAGAATGGACCCAATTGAGGGCCCTGTCAGCCAAAATGGGGGGAAATCCTCAGTTCAGGAAATAGGAAGACATTGAAGTGCTAGTATAGAAGGTTGTATTGTCCAAACAGATGCAACAGGGAAACTGGGAGACTGAAATAGTGTCTTTATAGGAAGTGAGGTGTAGTTGAAGTGGCTGTGGGAGTTAGTGGGCTTATAATGAGTTGTGGTGAATAATCTGACCCCAGAAATGGATCAAGAAAAGTCTAGGAAGGGTAAGTCAGAAATGGACCATGTGAAGGCAAGGGTAGGGTTGGAATTTTCAGAGGATGAAATGCTATCAACTAATTTTCACTATAAAACCACAGCTACCTTGATCACACTTCCTTGCACCCCACTTCTTATAAGGACTCTGTTCCAATCTCCCAGTTTCCCCATGCCGGTCACATGTGCTCTGACAATCCAACCTCCCTTACTAGCGCTTCCAATATATGGACCTGTTCACTCCACTGAGGATTCTCCACACCATGGTTGACAGGGCCCTCGACCATGCCAGTTCCATTTTTCACATTTGTGCTCTCATCCCGTTCCCCCACCAAATCCCTGATAGGGTTCCCCTTGTCCTCATTTTTCACCTCCACCAGCCTCCACATTCAATGGACCATCCTCCACCATTTCCACCACCTCCAGTGCAATGCCAACACAAAACAAGTCTTCCCCTTGTATCCTCAGGGACCATTCTCTCCGTGTCACACTGGTCTATCCCCCACCCCCTCCCTATTCAAACCCAAGAGATGCAACAGGTGCCCTTTTACCTCCTCCGTTCTCAATGTCCAAGGCTCCCAAACACTACTTCCAGGTGAAACAGTGATTTACGTGTAACTCTTTCAATTTAATATGTTGCATTCACTGATCACAATGTGATTTTCTCTACGCTGGGAAGACTAAATGCAAATTGGGTGACCGTTCTGTCCACAAATGTAACCCTGAGCTTTTAATCAAAAACAAAAAATGCTGGAATAACTCAACAGGTCTGACAGCATCTGTGGAGAGAAAGACAGTTAATGGTTCAAGTCCGTATGAGTCTTCAAAGCTAAAGGGAAGTAGGAATGTAATGAAATATATACTGTTTAAGGGGGGGTAGAACAGGTGAAGCTGGATAAAAGGCCAGTGTTAGGTGGAGGCAAAGGAGAGATTGCAAAAGATGTCATAAACAAAAGGTCAAAGGGGTGTTGATGGTGGTGGTACGGGCTAAAGGAGGTGCTGATGGTGACATTAAGACTAGAAAGCAGAATGTGATAATAGCTGGACCAGGGTAAGCATTCTGGAAAGAACAACATGAGCAAGTGACAGGTGGCCCTAATGGGGGTGGGAAAAAGATTGAAAATAGGTTAAAAGCTGGGGATAAAACAATGAATAAAAATGGAAATAAATGTTTAAAAAATAATAAAAATAAGTAGAAAAAAATAAATAATTTTAAAATAAAAACGAATACTGCAAAAAGGGGTGAGGATGGAGGAGAGAGTTCATGATCTAAAACTGTTGAACTCAATATTCAGTCTGAAAGGCTTTAAATTGCCTAGTCAGAAGATGAGGTGCTGTTCCTCCAGTTTGTGTTGAGCTTCACTGGAACAATGCAGCAGGCCAAGGATGGACATGTGGGCATGAGAGCAGGATGGTGTGTTGAAGTGGCAAGCGACAGGGAGGTCTGGGTCATGCTTGCGGACAGACCGAAGGTGTTCTGCAAAGCGGTCACCCAGTCTGCGTTTGGTCTCGCCAATGTAGAGGAAACTGCATTGGGAGCAGCGAATGCAGTAGACTAAATTGAGGGAAGCGCAGCTTGAAAGGAGTGTTTGGGCCCTTGGATGGTGAGGAGGGGGGAAGTAAAGGGGTAGGTGTTGCACCTTCTGTGATTGCATGGGAAGGTGCCATGGGAAGGGGTTGAGGTGTTGGGGGTGATGAAGCAGTGGACCAGGGTGACCACTTTATGGAACCCCTTCGGTGTGTCTGTAAATTTGACCCAGACCTTCCTGTCGCTTGCCATTTCAACACTCCACCCTGCTCTCATGCCCACATGTCCGTCCTTGGCCTGCTGCATTGTTCCAGTGAAGCTCAACACAAACTGGAGGAACAACACCTCATCTTCTGATTAGGCATTTTACAGCCTTTCGGACTTAACATTGAGTTCAACAACTTCAGACGATGAACTTTCCCCTCTATCCTCACCCCTTTTTGATCCCCTTTTTTCAATGTTAATTTTTATTCCTTTTCTACTTATTTTTATTATTTTTTAAACATTTATTTCCATTTTTATTCATTGTTTTATCCCCAGCTTTTAGCCTATTTTCGATCTTTTCCCACCCCCACTAGGGCCACCTGTCACTTGTTCATGTTGTTCTTTCCAGAATGCTTAACCTGGTCCGGCTATTATCACATTCTGCTTTCTACCCTTAATGTCACCATCAGCACCTCCTTTAGCCCGTACCACCACCATCAACACCCCTTTGACCTTTTGTTTATGACATCTTTTGCAATCTCTCCTTTGCCTCCACCTAACACTGGCCTTTTATCCAGCTTCACCTGTTCTACCCCCCCTTAAACAGTATATATTTCACCACCTCTCTACCTCCCTTTAGATCTGAAGAAGAGTCATATGGACTCGAAACGTTATCTGTCTCTCTCTCCACAGGTACTGTCAGACCTGGTGAGCTTTTCCAGCATTTTTTGTTTTTATTTCAGATTTCTAGTATCCACAGTGTTTTGCCTTTATCCAAGCTTTTAATTCTCTGTTCCTCTCCCACTCTGTCCTCTGTTCCTTACACCGTTCCAATGAAGCTCAACATAAGTTTGAGGAACGGCACCTCATCTTTTGATGAGACATTTTACAATTGTCCAGATTCAACACTGAATTCAACAATTTCAGATTATAACCCTGTCCTCATTATTTTTGATGGCAGCTGTTAGTAATGATTCTGCATTTTCCCTTTTACACCTCCTCTAGACCCATCTTTTATATCCTGTTGGCCTTGCACCATCATCTCTTTTAACAATTAATCTCCTGTCTCCACCCTTTCACAGACCTACCCTTTTGTTCTCTCCTCCCCACTATCCCCCTACTTTCCCTCCATACGTACTTGCTTCAAACCTCTTACATCTCTTAACTTTTGCCAGTTCTGATAAAAAGTCATCAACCTGAAACGTTAACCCTGTTTCTCTCTCCTTAGTATTTCCAGCATTTTCTGTTTTTATTTCAGCCCTTTTCTATAGCCTGCCCCATCCAAGCCTTCTGCACAGAATTTGTGTGTGACCTCATCCTCCAGCAGGATGTCCCCTGCCCAAGCTACAGGCCACTCAACCTCAGCCACAGGTCCCAACTCGAAGCTGGCCTCACAAGTACATGGTGTCAATATCCAAGCCGTGTGGCTGCAAGTGTGAGAGCGAGTGACAATGCATTCATCTTCACTGTCGTCTTGTTTTTCGCTTTGTTCTTTTCAACCACGGCCTGGCCAGGTGGCAGTTCTTGGGTATCTGAAAGGAGAAACGCACAAGGGTAGGGTTGTGGTATGGGGAGGGGACGGCAGGTATGCTGGTGGGTGTGGTGGAAGCAAAAGGTGTAAGTTTACACCATCTGCAGTTTATAAATCAGAATAGATTGTGGGATTAGGGGGAAGTGGGAGGTGAGGAAGAGGATTAGGTCTGAGAATACCATCATCTTCAATGGTTTCAGCCCCGCAGTGGCCACTCTAATAATGTTGAACATTGGCTCTGCTCATGATGGAATCTGGTATCATTTCTGCATCTCTGTCATCCTTATCCCTAGCTGATCTGACACCATTCAAAGAACAAAGAAAAGTACAGCACAGGAACAGGCCCTTCGGCCTCCAAGCCTGCACCGATCATATTGCCTGTCAACTAAAACATTTTGCACTTCCGGGGTCCGGATCCCTTTATTCTCATCCTATTCATGTATTTGTCAAGCTGCCTCTTAAACACCACTATCGTATCTGCTTCCACCACCTCCTCTGGCAGCGAATTCCAGACACTCACTACCCTCTGTGTAAAAAACCTACCCCGCACATCTCCTCTAAAGTTTTCTCCTCTCATCTTAAATCTATGTCCCCTAGTAATTGACTCTTCCACACTGGGAAAAAGCTTCTGACTATCTACTCTGTCTATGCCACTCATAATTTTGTAAACTTCTATCAAGTCGCCCCTCAATCTCCATTGCTCCAGTGAGGACTCTCCGAGTTTCTCCAACCTCTCCTCATAGCTAATAACCTCCAGTCCAGGCAGCATCCTGCTAAACCTCCTCTGCACCCTCTCCAATGCCTCCATATCCTTCTGGTAATGTGGCGACCAGAATTGCACGCAATATTCCAAGTGTGGCCTAACCAAGGTTCTATACAGCTGCAGCATGACTTCCCAGCTTTTATACTCAATACCCCTGCCAATGAAGGTAAGCATGCCGTATGCCTTCCTGACTACCTTATCCACCTGCGTTGCCACTTGCAGTGACCTGTGGACCTGTACACCCAGATCCCTCTGCCCGTCAATGCACTTACGGGTTCTGCCATTTACTGTATAATTCCTGCCTGTATTAGACCTTCCAAAATGCATTACCTGGAAGGTAATTCACTGACTAACTCCACCTCTACTTCTTGCAATGTATAGGACCTTACACTATATTGAATCAGGCCATGTCAAATTTTATTTACAGCTTTGCAAGTGATTGATTAGATTCAATGCCCAAACACTCCCACCTACACCTCTCCCCGCACCCCCTCCACTCACACCCTAGACCTCCAATTTAGTATCACCAAGAATCTGACCATCTTGCATTGAACTTGTGAATACAGACCATTTGGTTAGATCAGAATCAGATATTCTGCATCAGTCCCTGGGACACTACTACTTAGCACATCTCTCCAGCAAACAGCACTACCCTAACTAGTACCTGCTGTTGCCTCCCGCAAAGTTCTTTCCACCGCCAAGCTCTACCAAGCATCCCTACCCAGTGCCCCAACTCACGTTAACAGCTTTGCACTAAGACACTAATGAAAATTTGTGGAAATCCAGGTAAACTACAGTAGGGGGCTAATAGCATCCATTTCAGATGGCACTTCCTGAAAGAGATATTACTCTCCCCTTTCTGAAGTCAGGCTAACCTGCCATCCATTTGTTAATATTCACTCAGACAATCCTCAAAATTATAACTAACCTGTTCCACTATGATTCCAGTTATCAAGAAATAATGACTCTGTACTTACTGGTGTGTTGTATCATATCTGTTGAAAATAGCTATTATGATGGCTTCTTTCCAACCCTGTGGCTCCTGCTTGTTTTCATTAGTGACCACTAACACTTTGTAAATGTAAACTTGACAGTCCTTGTATAGAATCTTTTCAGTCTGGAATAGGATCTTACTGCAATTAATCATCACTTAGAGTAGTGTCAAACCTACTGCAATGGATGTGGTCTTGACTGGTTACTCCCAGGAGTGTTATCTATTTTTCAATCATGCCCTATTTTCATCAAAAAGCCCCTGACAACCCTCTTCCTTTTGGGGAAGGGAACCTGCTGGGTTGCTCAGTCTGGCCTATATGCGACCCCAGTTGCACATAGTTGTGATTGACTGCCCTCTGAAGAGGTCTGGCACAGCAGCCTGTTTCAGGAAAGATGAAGAGGACTTCTGAAGGAAATGGATAATGAATGTGAGGTCCACCCAGGGATGTGCACCTCCTGAGAAGGAATAATAAAAAAAGATACTGAAAGATTTCTTGTTGACATTTTGGTCCCTACAGCTATTCTCATTTCCATTTTGGCCTCTGCTTATTGATGGTTCCTGCATTGTCCCAGTGCCGTTTCTCACTTTTTTCCCTGCTTTGCAGATTTTGCATTTATTTCTTTCACACTATATTAATTGTCTGCACTTTCTAGTTCTTGTTTTGTATTAACGTTTATTACTCCTTGAAGATATTCTATTTGCTTTTAGCTAGTTTTCTTAACCATGGTTCCAGGTGACTGGTTTAATCTCTCCATTCCCTCTATGGCACTGTCCCTGTCAAATTCTTTCCCACTTTGCTACTCTTTACAGTTTTTGCTGTACACACTAACACTGTAGTTCCATCTGTTACTGTAACTATTAAAAATAGGTATTACACATTTACAGTAAATATTGGGCCACTATTTACTGTAAGTTTCTGTTTCCATTATATACAGTTTCTGTGGTTGCTTGAGCTGACTGACAGTAATGGTTTCTAACTCATGCATCCAGTTACCATAACTTCCAATTATCTCAGTGTAATCCAGCTCTAGTGTTGTCCACACTTCCAGCTAAACATGAGTTATTGTAATAATACGGCCTCACTGCCCACAGTTACTATAATGAACTAAGCCCTCTGATTGTACAGGGTCCAATCCCAGCTCTTTTGTTGCTGTTGTTTAAACATTCCCCTTTTCCCATTGTAACCTTGGCGAGGTTCTGGTACCTGAATGCAGTAGCAGCAATGAGGAACTTCAGTTACGTGGAGGGATTTGGAGAAGCTGGGGTTGTTTTCCTTCATTTAGGGAAGGTTAAGAGGAGTTTTGATGGGTGTTCAAAATAATGAATGGTTTTGACTGAGTAAATAAGGTAAAACTGGCAGAAGGTTAGGTAACCAGAGGATACAGATTTAAGGTGATTGCTGAAAGAGCCAGAGGTGACATGAGATGAATTTCTTTACACATCAAGTTCTTTTGATCTGGAATATGCATTGCCTGAGAAGGTGGTGGAAGCAGATTCAATAGTAACTCTCAAAAGGGAAAGGGCAGGATTCTGACATATAGCTCTGACATGGCTCCAGGTGACTGGTTTAAGCTCTCCATTCCCTCTATGGCACTGTCCCTATCAAATTCTTTCCCACTTAAGAATGATGGGCCAAATGTCCTCTCCATTCTGTATCCACTCTATGAAACTAAAATGATGCTCTAACAGAAATTCTACAAAATATAATTGGCAACAGTAAATAGCTGGGGTATTGCCTATCACTCCTCCTTTGGGCTAACAATAAATGTGGATGAAAAATCTTGGCAACGAGCTCCTGGGTAGTTTTGCATTGAATATTAAAACGTTGCTATTTACTATTTTTAACCAAGAGCTGAGTGTTGTGCAATGAGCTCACAACTTAAACATCAAGGATTTGGAGAGAGATTTACTGGAAAGGCACCAGCGATGAGGGACTTCAATTCTGTGGAGAGACTGGAGAAGTGGAGATTGTTCCCTTCAGAGCAAGAGGTAGTTTTAGGGCAACTTAATAGAGGTGTTCAAAATTGTGAGGGACTTTGATATAGAGTAGATACGGAGATATATATAGGACACAGATTTAAGGAGGAGGATGAGGGATTTTTTTTAATGCTCTGAGTTATCTGGAATTCACTGCCTGAAAGGGTGATGGAAATAGATTTGATGCTACCTTTCTAAAGAAAATTTAATTCCAGTACAGTGTCTCAAATCTGGCAATACAAGTCTCAAGCTGTCCGAAAACTAGACATGGTTAGATTGTGCTATGCATCAATTTTAATTGAGTAAAATAAAAAAAAATGACCTGCACAATTCAGCGAGGTACCGGGCTATTTATCCCTTTCACTGCTCGCGCAGGTCTATTCCTGCATTCTGAGTGACCCTTGACCTCACCTGACCCAGCTTGACCCGAACCACCTGATCCAAAATCTGGCAAGATCTGAAATCCAGCATGGCCTCGGTCCCAAGGTTGCCGGTTTTGAAACATGGGAAAATAGGGGAATGGGACTAATTGGAGAGCTGATGGATAGACCAAATGGTCTCCTCCTATTCTGTTTAGTATACTATGGGTGGAAATTCGACACACTTTAAATAGCTATTGGAACAATTTCAGATTTTGCAGTACAGCTACAGAAAGAATATGATTTTCACTTGACGATGTCCCGTGGTATTGCCCACTATTAATCTGGGGAAACTCTGTAATGTCAATGCCAACTTGTCCTGTTTCTGTAAGGAGTTGATAGCCTGTGGGAGCAATAGCCTGTTTTTAAATAGCAACTTTAATGTAAGGAATGTCCCAAAGCACTTTACAAAAATATCGATAGAAGGAATTGATGTTAACACGTAATTAGGAGAGGGGGCTGAAAGCTAGGTCAAAAAGATGGGTTTTGAACAGCTTTTTAAAGGAGGAGAGAAAAGGGGAGTGTGGGCACGGGGCTTTAATGAGTGTTCCAGAGAATTAGATATATCACCAATGGTGGAGCACAGAGAGGGAGAGGGATTTCGAGAAGATATTCTGGAGAGTGGGGCATAAGAAAGGGATATAATTAGAGGGCTGGTGCAAAGCTGGATGAAATTGCAGAGATGAGAAGGAGTAAGGCCACAGAAAGATTTGTAGATGAGGACAAACACTTTAAATCGAAAGCTTTGGCAATAGTCAACCAATCTAGGTCATTGAGGACAGGATGATAGGAGAGGACCCAGTGGGGACAGGATATGAACTTTGAAGAAGTTTGGAGTTTACGGTGAGTGGATATTGAAAGCAGAGCATCAGAGAAATTGAGTCTAGAGGCAATAAAAGTGTTAATTAAGATTTCAGCAGCAATGAGGACAGTGTTGAGGAGGTGGAAGTTGATGGGGGTGATTGTGGAATTCTCAGCTGCGCAGGTTTTACATGGTCTCATTCAGCCAGGGAGTGACGATGAAGCCAGTATTATGAGGAGTTCATGGCAAGGGCCAAAGACATAGGCTTCAGTCTTCCCAATGTTTAGTCAGAATAAGTTTTGAGTTTCTTGCACTTTGATATCACACAGACAGTCTGATAGTACGGAGATGGTCACGTGAAGCGACAGACAGGCAATGATGATTCTGGTGCCTACAGATGATGCCACCAAGGGGTTGCAGGAAGAAGATAGGACCAACATTAGATCCATGTGGGTCCAGAGGTGGCAGCAAGAGAAGACATTGCTGGGGACATGCTGAGCTGGTCATATTTGATGGAATCATGCAAGGACTGCATATGGCTACCCCATGAAGGACAAGAGATTGAAAAGAATAAAATGGCCAACAGTGTTAAATGCATGGAAATGTTGGAGAGGAATGGAGGGATGATGCAACAGCCACAGACGACTATATTCTTGACTTGGTCCAGTTATAAAAGCAAGAACCAGACTGACTGAACTTGAATGGTGAATTTAAGAAGGAATAGGCATGGAGCTTTGCACGGAGGTGGGAGGCCACCACATATACAAAGACAGTCGAGAGGAAAGAGAGGTAGAGGTGGGACGATAGTCAGAGAGGGCTGAATGGAGTCATTGCAGTTTCCTTGAGGAGTGGGCGATGGCTGCATTGAAAGGAAAAGGAAGGTGCCCGAGGCAAGGAATATATTAACAATGTCAGTGAGCACAGGCCAGAAGGAATAGCTGAAAGGCAGGAGGTAGATGGCAAGGGGGTAAATGAAGCAGGAGGTGGGGCTCATGGAAAAGAGTTTCTTAGCAGGGCTCTTGGGACCAGAGTAGAGGGAGCAGCAGAAACAGTGGCAGGAGCAAGCTCAGCGATAAGGGAGACTCCAAACTCCTCACATTTGAAGTAAGGATGAAAGATGCAGTGGACGGAAAATGAGATGGTGTTTGTTCATGGAGGAAAGCAGCCTTGGATGACCCTTGTCCTCCAGGATGACCTGGAGCATGAGGGTTTAACTATGGAAGATGGAGATGCATTAGTGCACAGCCTTTATAAACTGCATCTAGCAATTGATAGCTGGACCTGTTGTGCATCAGCCGTGCTCAACAACCCTTTGATTTCAGGGATGGGTAGTAGACTGGGTGGCAGGGATAGGGAAGACTGTGTGATTTCGTAAAAGTAAAGGGAGCATCAAAGACTGAGATGTCACACTAGGTGCAGAGTCAGAGAAGAGGGAGTGGGGTGTTTGATTGCGAATTTGTGAAGGAGTCAGGGAGTTTAATCCCCCAGTTTGTAATGAGGGTAATTAGTAAATTTCAGGGTGCAAGTCACAGGAACTCATCATGAATTGCCAGGCTTTCTTTAAAAGACTGCCATGCCATTTGTAAAGAAGGTGACAGCTGAATATTGAACATAGCGAGGGGCAACTTTGGTGCACATTTGCAACTTTGCCAGAAATGGAAAATGGACAGATGTGAAGCATCTATGGACTGGGCCGACTTCCTTTTCTATTTACTTTGGAAGTGACCCCAAACGTTAGAGTGTAGAACCTAAACGACGTTACTGCAGTTGTGTACCTAAGGATACATTTACAATGCAAGTTTAGTCATGATGTGAAACAGTTTCCACTTCACACCAACACTGACCTTGCAGTGTAAATCTGTGCATGAGTCAATGCCTAAGCTACCTGTGGCAGAAGCACAGCAAGTCTCTTTGAAGAAAATAGTCCCGCACTGGTTTGACGGTGCCTGGAGTTTTAACACCAAAGTGCCATTAAACATAGTTTACAAAATGTTCAAGGGCTCCAATGGGCCCCATTGTCCTGAATTTTCCCACAGGCATCAGGAACCTGATTTCAAGAGCCCACATTTCTTGGCAGCACACCCAGTGGCACAAGTTTAGGGGAGGCGGGCTACTTTTAAAAAATTCATTCATAGGATGTGGGCTTCACTGGCAAGGCCAGCTCTTATTACCCATCCCTAAACGCCCTTGAGAAGGTGTTGGTGAGCTGCCTTCTTGAACCACTGCAGAACATCTTGCGTAAGTACATCTACAGTGTTAGGAAGCGAGTTCCAGGATTTTGCCCAGCAACAGTAAAGCTTCGATGATATTGTCCCAAGCTTAGCTGACAACCTCTGCTCCAGAACAGAGACGTGTGAAGGCCAGTTAGAGAGCCTGAAGGAATAGTCAACCAACAACACCAATGGGAGGGAGGAGTGCTGTTGAGGAAGATGGAGACATAAATGCTGCCTCACAATGGAGGCGCTCCAGAAAGGATCCAGAGGGAGTAATAAAAGACAGACACAGAACTGTGAGGGTCCTCAGTGTGTTCAGCCACAATTGCGTCCCATTGACCCTTGCATCTCCCCAGTAACATTTACAGGAGCCTCTGATGTCCCTCTGACCTCCCAACAACAGGCCATTTTCGAAGTGTTGCTGGGCTCCAGACATAGTGAGGGGGCCCCATGCAATGCTGGAAAACTTGGATCACTCTCAGAAAGCTGCCATTAATTGAGGCCTTCATAATCTTGATTGCCTCCTCACCTCCATGGAATGGGGTTGCTGATTCAAGTGGCTTCCCACCCCGGGAAACTCGCCCAGAGGCGAGACCATCAGGGAGCCATCCTGACTGGGGTTTTTCCAGCCACATCTCCACAGAGCTTGGAAAACTCCCCATTTGGCCTCATCATTTATATTAATAGTTATTGAGATCTCTGTACTCTGTGAATCAAGGCATGCACAGAACTCTGCTAAACAGGGTCATTAACTTTCCAGCTTGACAAGAGCCAAGCAATGTCTTGTAGGTCACTAGTTCAGATACATGAAACTTAAGTCAAGTATTTCATCACGCAGTGTAACCATTTCACTCCCTCTTTAATATGGTGAAGACTACTTCATAATGAGGTTTTCTATTCATGCTCAATAGTGTGTGACCCATTTCTTTAATTTAAAGTGTATTATACTGTAATTGTCCCTCTGTCTGTGGACAAGTGTATTCTGGGCGATTCTCCACTTAATGAACCAAAACCTGCTCCAAAATCTGACCACACTACTGCCAGTGCACCACAAAAGCACTTCTTCCATCCCCAGAAGCTTTAGGATAAACAGCCCAGTTAATAGGACATCAGAACAGCTTCAAATGGGGCAAATCCCATACTTGCACCATTTCAGGGCTGGTTGGAAGCTCACAAAGAACTAAAACATTGACATTGAATCAAACGTTTACAGTTGTATCTCTGGAGAGCAGATTCATTGAGTTATCACAATATACTCACCAGGAAGGATTAGGTAGGGCAAATTTCCACCTGAAATTTTGGTATCTGTGAAAATAGACAGGAATGGCAGCAGGTGTGTTCAAACAATTGCAGTGTGTACATAGCCTTGAAAGGTGAGCTTGTGATGTCAATTCAGATTTGGTGAAATCCAGGATAAATTAAATATGATAAAGTGAGATGAAAACAAAAAACTACGAATGCTGGAAATCCAAAACAAAAACAGAATTACCTGGAAAAACTCAGCAGGTCTGGCAGCATCAGCGGAGAAGGAAAGAGTTGACGTTTCGAGTCCTCATGACCCTTCAACAGAACTAGGTGAATCCAAGGAAAGGCGTGTAATATAAGCTGGATTAAGGTGTTGGGGAAGGGGGGGGGCGGGGTGGGGGTGGGGGGGGGGTGTTGGGGTTGGGGGGAGAGAAGTGGAGGGGGGTGGTGTGCTTGTAGGGACAAGCAAGCAGTGATAGGAGCAGATCATCAAAAGATGTCACAGACAAAAGAACAAAAGAACACATTGAAGTTGGTGATATTATCTAAATGAATGTACTAACTTGCATTTCCCCCAACTTAGTCTACTGTACTCGTTGCTCCCAATGCGGTCTCCTCTACATTGGAAAGACCAAACGTAAACTGGGCGACCACTTTGCAGAACACCTGTGGTCTGTCCGCAAGAATGACCCAAACCTCCCTGTCGCTTGCCATTTTAACACTCCACCCTGCTCTCTTGCCCACATGTCTGTCCTTGGCTTACTGCATTGTTCCAGTGAAGCCCAACGCAAACTGGAGGAACAGCACCTCATCTTCCGACTAGGCACTTTACAGCCTTCTGGACTGAATATTGATTTCAACAACTTTAGGTTTTGAACTCCCTCCTCCATCCCCAGCCCCTTTCTGTTTCTTCCCCCTTCCTTTTGTTTTTTCCAATAAATTATATAGATTTTTCTTTTCCCACCTAATTCCATTATTTTTAAATATTTTTAAAGCTTTTATGCTCCCCCCCACCCCCCAGAGCTATACCTTGAGTGCCCTACCATCCATTCTTAATGAGCACATTCATTTAGATAATATCACCAACTTCAACACCTATGTGTTCTTTTGTTCTTTTGTCTGTGACATTTTTTGATGATCTGCTCCTATCACTGCTTGCTTGTCCCTACAAGCACACCACCCCCCTCCGCTTCTCTCCCCCCCAACCCCAACCACCCCCCCCCCAACACACACACACACACACACACACACACACCTTAAACCAGCTTATATTTCACCCCTTTCCTTGGATTCACCTAGTTCTGTTGAAGGAGTCATGAGGACTCGAAACGTCAACTCTTTTCTTCTCTGCCGATGCCGCCAGACCTTCTGAGTTTTTCCAGGTAATGATAAAGTGAGACTTGTTGGGTCATGAAATACCTGCCTAGAATACCTGCCAAGGTACATCTGGCATACATCTGTCTGTCACACCTCAGGTATCATCTTATATGTATGCTAATGTTCATAGTGCTTGTCATTGTACATTCTGTCCAGAACAGCAAACTGCTTTGCTATGTTTCATTCTAGGCACATTTATTCTAAGCAAGTTTCTAGGTATTGGTTGGCTCAAATGCAAATTATTCCTAATCATCTTCCTAAAAATGAAAGAACGTCAGAACATGCAATCAAAGTTCCCAGCCAACAAGATAACTTATTAACACAGCAGTCAGTACCTGCACACTGTGCCTTCAGATAAACAGAGCTCATTGAGAAAGTTTCATCTTGGTGCTGGCCTGAACAGTTGGTTCTGGTGGGTGACTCACGGCTCTCCCACCAATTTCCGATTGACTTGAGGCTGAGTATGTTGACCAACAATTCGATTCTTCAGCCTTAAAGAAACATGGCTCCACTTTAGCAGCATCAGAATAGTACACTGTACATTTGAATGTCAAGCAAACAGGGCAATACACTCAATGCTATTTTCACAGTGCAAAATGGCAGGTGTCGCTTCCCATTTCATATAGTATTACCTTGTCAAGAAAGGAATCAACAGAACTTACTGTTTATGTGGTGGTCCCGAACCATCTGTAGTTCTGCCATTTCACACCACTCTGCAAAACCAACCAAGCAACCACAAACCGCAGTATGATTACAGCAGACAACTGCTCACAAACTGGGATACCTTCACCCACAGGTGGTACTGAGACATGACCTGGTAGGGAGGATGTATCTACTCTATTGCTTGAAGGAAAATTCAAAAAACTGCCTACATGTGTGACAGAATTGAAGTGTGTGTGTGGGATAAATGGTCATGAAAAGTTGGTTTCAATGGAAGAGTGTTAGGCAACAGCAATATGCTTAATGCTATTGGCCAAGTACACTATATTGCAGATCAAAGAAGGGTTGCTGACACCATCTTGGCGACCCATAGTAAGAATCCCCCACACTGTGGAGGAAATTATATCCAGCATGATAAAAACGTCAGGGCTGGAGGCACAGACGACAATATTTCCTAATATAGGTGGTTAAAATGTAAGGACATAAATCTCAGATTTCCCAGCATTGATGGTAAGTCTCCCTCCCAGCAACACAAATCAGAAAGCTATCACTACAGTGTTCTATTGAACATTTCAACTTATCAAATGCATCAAACACCTAGCAAATCTCCCATGGCATTACTTAAGCAAGTCAGATGATGCCCTGTTTGCTTGATATTCGAATGTACAGTGTACTATTCTGGTGCTGCTAAAGTGGAGCCATGTTTCTTTAAGGCTGAAGAATCGAATTGTTGGTCAACATACTCAGCCTCAAGTCAATCAGAAATTGGTGGGAGAGCTGTGAGTCATCCACCAGAACCAACTGTTCAGGCCAGCACCAAGATGAAACTTTCTCAATGAGCTCTGCTTATCTAAAGGCACAGTGTACAGGTACTGACTGCTGTGTTAATAAGTTATCTTGTTGGTTGGGAACTTTGATTGCATGTTTTGACGTTCTTTCATTTTTAGGAAGATGGTTAGGAATAATTTGCATTTGAGCCAACCAATACCTAGAAACTTGCTTAAGATAAATATGCCTAGAATGAAAAATGGCTGAATGTACAATGACAAGCACTATGTTATATTACCAGCAGATCTTTTGTGGTGTAAAAACAAAATGCTGGAAATACTCAGCAAGTTCAGGAAGCCCCTGTGGAGAGAGAAACTGCGTAATGTTTCAGGACTGTGACCTTCCATGAACAATGGTTGGATTAAAACATTACTGGTATTGGCCAATATCAGCTGTAATGAGAAATACACACTATACAGTGAATCAGAACGTGCCCTCTACATTCACGTGCCAGCCTCTTGAGCTCTCTCACTGTTTCCAGCTTGAGTAGGCCAGTGTCTTCACTTGTCAATCTTGTTCTCTCTCTCTCTCTGTCCATCGTTGATGGTTGAGTGCAACCTTCCAGGTTTTATTTTACATCATTAAATCCACTGTGCAGACACCAGCATGTGTCTTTACTCGTGCCATCTCATTCCAGGTCCCCCTCCAGCTACATGGGCTTTGGAGGATTTAAACTGGCAATAAAAATGGGCAAGCTCCATGCCAATGCCTCTGGCTGCCATGTCTGGGTTGATAAACCCTGGCTATTTCTGGTATTTCTTTTTCTGATTAACTCTGATTACTGCCTGGCCACAGCAGTCAAGTGTCACTACTTTTGCCTTGATCTTTACCTGTGATTATTGCAGTGAGCTGGTGATACATGTGAAATAAGACACCCAAAGTTAAGATGCTGTGGGTTGAAACATGTAACATTAACAGCCAGGTACCCTTTGCAGTGAAACTGTACAAAATGTCTTTATGCCCAACATTATATAGGTAGGTCCTTCAGTGTTGAAAATTGTTAAGCATCGGTCAAAAGAAATTTGTGTCAGAAACTTAAACAAATTTAAGCAAGTATGTTCACTCAGTGAGTACATTGGGTCATGATTTGCTGTCAAAATAAGAGCAAAGCTAACAGCACTTGCCTATTCTCATAGGCAAATGGTAAAGCAACTTCTGGTGAGGGGCTGGTGTGCAGTTGAATGCCAATATCCCAGAGTTGCTGTCCGAGTTGGGCCAACCCACCAACAGTTTAATTCATTGAAATGTACTGAAAAATGTGAAGTTGCTGTGTTTGCGCAGTCCCCACAAACAAAACTTGCCACAGAAATTACATCTTGTCATTGCAAGTGCAAGCACCCTTTTAACAATGTGTTGATTATTAATTACTGCTAATCAACCTCTCTCACAATAAAAACTGTTGGAGATTTTAAGATGTCAAATTTAAAGAAAAAATTATTTTTTTAGCATTTCTTTTTTCTTTTGTTCTCTCACTTAATCCAAATTTCTTTCCCTCCCTCTGTTTCTTTTTCAGTGCCTGATTGACATTGGGTGGAATTTTCCGTGCCTGTTGGCATCAGGTGTGTTTGGCGTGAACGGACATTAAGGCGAGAAGGCCAAAAATCGGTTTCACAACGTGTGAAACCAGTTTGCAATTGTCCGCTCTGCCCGTCAATGGTGGGTTGAGTTTCCACCATCAGACATCAGGAGCCTCATTGTAATACATCTGCATATCATTATAAGCCCAGCTTGCCGGAATAATCCCCTCGCTGGATCATCCGAGCATGTACAACTGTACTTAAGCAACATGCACCTGGCAAGCTGCTCTTCATTCGGGACTTTGAGGTTTGTTTGCCTAACTTGTTTCAGATAGCATTTGCAGTCATCAGGCTTCACAGGCAGCACCATATCACTTTTAGGGTTCTCATGTGCAGGTCTATACTTACCAGGCCAGCTGTAAGGTGGGGGTAGCTCTTCAACAGCTGCAGGGCTAGGGCTTACTAGGGGAAGGAGAAGAAGTGGCCTCAGGCAAGGGAAGAGACTGCAGGGCGAGGGCAGTACCAGGGAAGGGGGGTATTCCAGGGTGTGTGTGGGGGCACATTGATCTGTGCAAGTGGCCTCAAGATGGTGATGGCTGAGAAGGCAGTCTCCAGAGGAGGTGAGGCCCGCTGAAGATGTGAGGGTGTGTTTGAGAGAGTGAGCGGTGATATCCCTTGAGCTGGCAGTGAGTGAGATGCCAGTGAATGTGTAATGGGCTTGTGAGTGTGTGAGTTTAGAGTGATGAGGTGGTTGCCTTAACCTAGTGGCACAGATGAAATCATTCATCCTCTTTCTGCACTGGATGGCCAACCTCTTCTGTGCAGCATTGGCACTGACCATCACTGCCTCCCAAGCTGGAGTGGTGAGGTTGCTGCAACTCCTGTGGCCAGAGCGGGAGTGGAGGACATCACAGCAAGCCTCTGAAAGGCATTCCAGTGATGGGTCACTGAACTCTTCTTGGCTTTCAGGGCCATGTCTTCACTGGAGTAGTCCTGGGCTGCAAGCATTGAGAACTGTGTGAGCAGCTGCTGTTTAGAGGAAATGGTGAGATAGCAACGTGTCAGGCGATTCAGAGGCTGCCCGCCAGCGGCAGTTGGGTAAAGCGTCCTTTATCCCGCCCACTACTGCACTTAGTGCAAATCTGGGATGATTCCGCCCACTGAATTCACCTACTTTCATTCAGCTTCCTTCTCAGTGCTTTCACTGATCATTTCTCAATCCTTCAATCTGATTGGTTAAGGAGATGAGACATAGTGCTTGCCCTGTTCACTCAGGTGCCAGATGCGTTGTTACCCTCAATGTGATGATATCAGGTCACACTTTCAGCAACTTACAACTCAAATAAAATTAAAAACATTAAACATGCATGAAGTAGTCTAACCAATGGCAGGTGTCATTAGATGTGGTGCTTCAGTAAAATCTGGGCCAATGTGTCTACAAGTCTCTGGCAATATCCCATTTGTTACTCTTGATTCACACTCCACAAGATTGCTGTTGGTGAAAGCCAAAACTGCTTTGCACAGATGCTAAATGTGTGAGTCTAATTTTGGTATGAAGTTGCTAACTGACTGAAGCAGAGTGATACTTCACCCTCCAGGAACATACAAACATGTGAATTAGGAGCTGAAGTAGGCCACTTGGACCCTCGAGCCTGCTCCACCGTTCAATAAGATCAGGTTTGATCTGAATGTAACCTCAACCCCACAGTCCTGCCTATCCCCGATAACCTTTCACCCCTTTGTTAATCAAGGATCTATCTAGATCTGCCTTAAAAATATTCAAAGACTGCACTTCCACCACCTTTTGAGGAAGAGAGTTCCAAAGACTCACAACCACCAGAGAGAAAAAATTCTCCTCATCTCTGTCTAAGGGTGACTCTTTATTTTTAAAAAGTGACCCCTAGTTCGAGATTCTCCCACATCCACCCTATCAAGACTCCTCAGGATTTTAAAGGTTTCAATTAAGTCATCTCTTACTCTTCTAAATTCCAGTGGATACAAGCCTAACCTGTCTAGCTATTCCTCAAAAGACAACCCACCCATTCCTGGTATTAGTCTAGTAAACCATCTCTGAATTGATTCTAATGCATTTATATCTTTCTTTAAATAAGGAGACAGTACTATACACAAGACTCCAGATGTGGTCTCACCAATGCCCTTTACAACTGAAGCATAACCTCCCTACTTTAGTAATTGATTCACCTCATAATAGATGATAACATTCTATTAGCTTTCCTAATTACCTGCTGTACCTGCATACTAACCTTTTATGATTCAAGCACTAGGACACCCAGATCTCTCTGAATCCCAGAGCTCTGCAATCTCTCACCGTTTAGATAATAAGCTTCTTTTTTATTCTTCCTGCCAAATGAATGATTTCACATTTGCCCACACTATACTCCATTTGCCAGATATTTGCCCACTCACTTAACCTACCTATGTCACTTGCAGCCTCCTTACATCCTCTTCATAATTTACTTTCCTACCTATCTTTGTGTCGTCAGCAAATTAGGCACCATTCCTTTGGTCCCTTCATCCAAGTCATTTATATAAATTGTAAAAAGTTGAGGCCCCAGAACTGATCCCTGTGGCACAGCACTCATCACATCCTGCCGAACAGAAAAAGGCTCTTATATGCCAACTTTCTGCTTCCTATTAGCTAACCAATCTTCTATCCAAGCCTATATGTTACCCCCTACACCATGAGCTTTAATTTTCTGCAATAACCTTTGATGTGGCACTTTATCAAATGCCTTCTGGAAATCTAAGTACAGTACATCCACCGATTCCTCTTTATCCACAGCACACGTGACTCCTTCAAAGAACTTCAATCAATTGGTTTAACATGGGGCAGAATATTAAGCTCGGCGGGTGGGCACACGCTCGACCCGGCCAGGTGTAAAATGACAGGCGATGACGTCAGGCAATCGTCCCGACGCCATCGTGCAGCCTCGCGATATTTCATTTGGTGGGCGCGTGGAGTTGGCAGTGTGCCCGCTGACAATTAAAAGGCGTGGTAAGGCCTTTAAAAAGGTAATTAAATTCAAATTTACGCTGCCCGTCCAACGTTTGGCGGGCAAGTGAAAAGGCCAAGTGGCTTTTGCACTTTTTAAGAAACCTCATCCACGGGTGGGATGAGGTTTCCTAAAACAAATAAAAGTCAAATGAAAATTTTATACTTGAATTAAAAACATGTCCCTGCTCAGGGACATGTGACAGAGTCATGTGAGGGGACATGTTTTATGACATTTTTATTTTTTTTATAAACAACAGGTAGATTATGCAGTGTGCACTCGTGCACTTGTGTGAAGTTCACGGTCGGCCCTCTGGCCCTCTTCCCTCTTCCCTCTGCCCGCACAGGCACAAGCTGCCGCCCACGTTTCACGCTGGGCGGGCCTTAATTGTTCCACCCTGCAGGCCAAGGGCAAAATTCTGCCCATGATTTCCCTTTTACAAAACCATGTTGATTCTGCCTGATTGCCTTGAATTTTTCGAAGTGCCCTGCTATAATGTCTTTAATAATAGCTTCTAACAATTTCCCCATGACAGATGTTAGGCTAACTGGCCTATAGTTTCCTGCTTGCTGTCTCCCTCCCTTTTTGAATAAAGGAGTTATATTCGCTATTTTCCAATCTAATGGAAATTCCCGAACCGAGGGAATTTTGGAAAATTAAAACCAGCGCATCAACTATCTCACTAGCCACTTCTTTCAAGACCTTAGGGTGAAGTCCATCTGGGCCCGGAGATTTGTCAGCCTGCAGCCCTAACAATGTGTTCAATACCACTTCCCTGGTGAGTGTAATTTTCCCGAGTTCCTCCCTCCCTTTCGTTTCCTGATTTACAGCTATTTCCAAGATGTTACTTGTGTCCTCCATAGTGAAGACCTGGGCAAAATATCTGTTTAATTCATCTGCCATCTCCCTACTTTCCATTATGAATTTGCCAGACACACTCTCTATAGGACCAACGCTCAATTTGTTAACTCATTTCTTATTTAAATATCTATAGAAAATTTTACTCTTTATATTACCAGCCAACTTTCTCTCATACTCTTAATTTTTCCCTCCTTATTAACCTTTTTGTCATTTTTTGCTGTTCTTTATATTCTTTCCAATCTTCCGTCCTACTAACTATCTTTGTGTAATTATGTCCCTACCAATATCAGGTTAAGGCCTTTCTCTAGGTACAGATTGTATTTTCACTCAAACTGCATCATCAACTGAAAACCAAATCACTGTGCATTAATGCTATGGATTGAAATGTAAATGCAACAAATAGGAAACTGTAAACACTCAGCAAATCATTGGTGGATTGAATGATATTTCAGGCAGAACTGATGAAGATTTATTCCTGAAACACTGACTTGTTGCTTTTCTGCACATGTACTGTACCTGACTGTTACACTCATGCAATATGGAGAACTTATGGAGAAAATTTGAAATGGGCACTTTAAAACAAAATGGAGTTGAGAAGTCAGGTGAATTTTACTTTCCTGCAAATATACATGGAACTACAAAACACCTGAGCTAATGTCTGGACAAGACATTAAAATGTAAATGACCTTTCACAACATATCTTTGAGAAGTTATTAAAAAGCAAAAGACCTTTCCTGTGGCAAATGGCTGCCCTTCTCCAAATAATTAAAATGTTTTCACAATACTACTTGCAGACCATTTGACTTCAGAGTTGAAATCCAGAGAATGGGTGCGAAACTGCCTAATCTATCACAATAGTATGTGAATGGGCAAAATTTGGACCCCATTGTTTGACAATGGCCTAGCCATCAGAAACCATTTGTGAGGATAATGTTGGACAAAAATGCTTTAATCACAAGACAGAAACTAGGTTTCTAATAAGGAAATTTAATTATGCACATTTTTGGAGCAAAAAAGGAGAAACATCCAGACCAGCGAAGGAACAAGACCTCAGAAACACCAGTTGGCCTTTACCTCTCAATTTGAGGAACTGAATCAGGGTTTCACTACAGGTCTCCAATTGCACCATGGCTGGAATGGAACTAGAGAAATCAGCTACTGCAAGCGATACATCACATCAAATCCATCTTCCCAAATCTCCAGACTCTTTTCTTCAGTGGACCAAAAGGATCACAGGCCTGAATTATTTTCAAGTCTTCATCTCAGGGAACCGCAAGTGTGACCAAAGAACTCTCAAACCTCTAAGACCTAAACGCATGCTACCTTTATGTAATCACAATCTTCTCGCGAGTGTTCATGCATGAGTGTGTGGGTAGGTATGGTTGCGAATATATTCAGTTATTGAGTAATAAATGTTATCTTTCTTTTAAAACTTATGAGAAAACCTGTCATTTGTCTGGTTCTGACGTTATAGTAATCAGGCGGTGGGGCAGGAGGAGGAAACATTTTTCCTTTTTACAAACACACTCTCTTCGGTCAGTCAAGAGGTGAAAAAAGGGAACCATCTTAATCATCTCACTCCTGGCTGTAACACTGAGTGTTTCCAGCATTTTCTGCTTTTGCTTCAGATTTCCAGCATCTGTAGTATTCTGGGTATTGAAATGTAAGTACAACCTTAGACTCACTGTTGGTCAAAGCTACACGGGCTAGGAGACTTTATGAAGGCCCTCCACTCCTCTTCTCCCTCCTCCATTCTTAAAGGGACAAGGCTGGGCTGAAAAACCATTAGAAGTTTATAACTTAGAACAGCATAGGACTTGCTGACACTTACATAATACACAAGCCTCTGCACTTACAACTCAACACAGTGCCTCATTAAAAACAAGTACAGAAAGCCTATGTTCAAGCTTTGCACAACATTGCTGCCTGTGGAACTCACTCCCATATGCTTTTATCTGCAAGATTGAACATCACTTGCTAATTTAGGGTTGATGGTGCATTCACTTGGCCATGGGAAATGTGCAAACTGTGATTTGGTGCCATACACAATTTCTTCAAATGTTTCTGCAGTCCCAGTGATCTATAAGGCCTATTGTGTGTAGTAGCTGCACTCGCTATAGTTGCCTCTGACTCCACAATATGACACAATTACATTTTATGCAGAAAGATTAACGTACTGCACAGATATAATGTTCATTATCTGGAGGAAAATACCTTACAATTGTGCCTTTACAGAGGGAAAAAAAACCCTGAATCTTGTTTCGATCTACACTGGTCGTTCATCTGAAAGTATAGGATTGATTTTCTGAGGACATTGGTGAGCCTTACCTGTCATCAGGGTATATTGTGAAATGGAGGGAACCTGTGATGAGTGAGACTCCATGTCAACAGTTGGTAGTCATTAATTGACCTCCCAACAGTCCTGTCTGAGGGACAGGATCAGTGGAGGTGGACACTGAAGATGACACCATGACAATGAAGGGCAGAATATGCACAATACAAAGCCTGGAGTCCGACACTTCCATTAGGAGATTGTCCACGTGTTCAGTTCATAAAAATGAGTGTGTTATCCTTGGTTGTATAAAAGGAAGTAAATCCTAAATGGTAACATTCTTAATAAGAGAGGAGCAAGAGAGAGAGGGAGAGAGAGAAATCTAGTATGCAGCCACACATTCAAGGGATATTGAACTTCTACAAGACATTGTTTAGGCCACAGTTGAAATATTGTGTGTGGTTATTGTCAACCCTTACAGGAACACTCCTTAGAGACACTGATAGGAGACTGAGAAGATTCTCTAGGACGTACTAGGAATGTAAGGTTAAAGTTTTGAAGGAAGGTTGGAACAGGGAAAGGCTAAGAAAGGATCTAACAAGATTTTCAAGTTATTTTCTCGTATTCTTTCATGGGGTGTTGCTGCTAGGTCAGCATTTGTTATCAATCCCTAATTGCCCTTCAGAAGGTGCTGGTGAGCCGTGTGGTGTAGGTACACCCACAGTGCTGTTAGGGAGGGAGTTCCAGGATTTTGGGTCAGTTATAAAAGGTGTTGAGATGGTTAACAATAAAAGTTTGCAGTTGTTGAAAGTTCAGTAATGGGGTCCATGGACTGAGGACTGAGTCTGAAGAATGAAAGGGGAAATTAAAAGAAATGGTTTGCACACAGGACGTTATTGTAACAAGGAATGCTTTACCACAAGAGGCCATTGAGGCAAAAACTAGAACTAAAAGAATTTAAAAGGGAATTGGATAAGTATTTGATAAGGAAGATTGAAAAGGAAATCTGATTAGGGCAGACTTAGTTTTGAAGAGCCAGCACAGGCACAATAGGCCTGTAGTTCAATGATTCCACACAGCCAATTATGCAACTTCACAAACTGTGGGCTAGCTGCCCGACAATTTCAATCCATTCATTTTGTTAAATAGAAAATCATGCTCCTGAGCCTGGTGATTTTCCAATATGAACAGTGAAGGCTCCTACCTTCACTTCTCAAGCTCCTCTCTTAAGAATGTTACCATTTACTTCCTTTTATACAACCAAGGATGACATGCTCCTTTTTGTGAACTGAACTCGTGGACAATCTCCTAATGGAAGTGTTGGTCTCCAGGCTTTTTATTGTGCATATTCTGCCCTATGAGCATCTACAACTAAGCCCTCACAGGTACATTTAAGGCTCCTGTAACCCAGAATACCAGCGGGGCGACTGCACCCACACTCATTAATACATGTCAGTGATAACTGCATGTATTAATTCATTCTTCTTGCACTGAGGGCTCAAATTCTTTTAAACCCATTCTATTACTGAAGTCATCACCACGCTCTGTTAAATGAAAAAGATTCACATCAAAAAGAACAGAAATAATGTTAAAAGTTGATTACTCTTTGTATCTCACTTTAAAAATATTGATTGGTGGCATCCTTTTTAAGACTATGGTAGGGATTTTCACAGATTAGAACTTTGCCAAGACAAATTCTTTCTAACGAAATGAAAGTTAGTCAAAAAGATGCTCTGGAAAGGCTGGCTAAGTTTGGAGTGGATAAGTTGCCTGGTCTGGATGGCTTGTATCCCAGGTTGCTAAAGGAAGTGGCAGTGGACATAGCGGAAGTCATGATCTTCCAATCTTCTCTTGATACGGGAGAATGTGCCAGAGTATTGGAAAGTAGCAAATGTGACACCATTATTTAAAAAAGGGAGTAAGGACATTTCTAATAACAACAGGCCGGTCAGTTTATCATCAGTGACAGTGACAGTCAGTAACAGAATGGGTTTAAAAGAATTTGAGCTCTCAGTGCAAGGAGAATGAATTAACACATGCAGTTATCACTGACATGTTGTGTTTAAAGAGTGTGGGTAAGGTTTTAGAAATACTAATCAGGGAAAAAAAATCAATGGGTGCTTGGAGAGGTTTGAGTTAATTAAGGAGAGCCATCATGGATCTGTAAAAGGCAGATTCTGTTTGACTAGTGTAATTGAATTTTTTGATGAAGTGACAGAGCAGGTTGATGAAGGGAATGCAATGGGTGTGTCTATGGATTTTAAGAAAGTGTTTGACAAAATACCACATAAAAGGTTGAACAAAATTAAGGTTTATAGGACTAGGAGGGTTAGTGTCAGCTTGGATAGGAAACTTGCTTAAGGACGGGAAACAGCGAGCTGTGGCAAATGTGGCAGGGCTATGGAGACAGAGTCGGGAAATTGGACTGACTGGCTTGCTGTACAGAAAGTTGGCATGGACTCAATGGACTGAATGGCCTCCTTCTGTGCCATTATGACTCTATGAAAACCTGATGGAATGATAGAGGATAAAAAAACTTTAGAAGCAGCAGAACTGACACCCAAATATAGAAGAACTGGCAAACTTTGAAATGTAGCAAAGGTCATGCGCAAATGCTTAACATGTCCGTAATGCAAACCTCAGTCATGTTAGCACTAGTATAATAACAGCGTACACTGGAATATTGTACAATGGTGTTAAATCTTCATGCATAGTCTGCAGGTGATTTGAATCCCATTTATTACAAATTAATCACAAGTTAGAAATCTGTCCAATAAATGCAATTATCTCAACCCAAACACATTAATGGAGCCATCAAATATTTATTGACGTCACCATGAGTCTCTACATATAAAGGAGAGTTCAGCTCATGTTAAAAGGCACTCATTCATTTATACATATCAAGAGGTTCTGAAGAGGTTCTTCAGAGACCATTTATACTTTTCAGTAAATAATCGGCATTGAATCATACTGAAATGCCAAATTCTTCTACATTCTATTCCATATATCACTACCCAGCTGTGTTGAGGCCAACTCTGATAAAGGGAGATCTAGAATGTGATTTTCTGATCAGCCAGCAGTCTCTAAGTGACTTGTTATCACTCATATAGTCATTCTGGGTGTGTTGCCTGGCAGTCAGCCCTTGCCCGATGGGCTAATGATGTGACAGCATCTCACCAACATGTTCCAAGGATAGTGTTAGAGCATATCTGAGGAAAGAAAATGGACCAGTATCAACAAGTTTGACATCTCAGTCCTACTGTTAAACTATGTATTGACTGAAACATTTACCAAGTAAATATGAAAAGAATAAATTGGAACTATCACTGTTAAAATTGTTGGTAGTAAATCGAGGCTCCTGATTTCAGGAAAATTAAAACACAATAGAATCCATTGTTCAGTGCGCTGGTTTTTCACTGCATCTGAACAATTTGAATGTTTGCCTAAAAGGGAGTAAATAAGGAAGAACAGAAAAAATAAATAGAATGTTGTTCAGGTGATGCAACAGCAACTCATGCAGACCCAGATCATGGTCAGTTCTATTCTGGTTCTGGCAATGCTCCACTTTGGAATTTACGCAAGTTTCCCACATCCCTCCTGCCATTCAAGCAAGCAGAAAATATGAAAGTCTCTGTACAGGCTAAAATATCCAACCCAATTTATTTATTAAGGGGCTAATGACTAACAGACATAAGAAAATACTAAACAGCACAAGCATTAATTTACAATTCAAACCAAGAATGACTGTATAAAAATAATTGGTTTTATCTCAGAAACTTCTGGCAAAATTTTGAAACAACATTTCAAAGGCAAGTGTTTCTGGAGTCTGATGCATCCAAATGTACATCAGCCATGAAGCCAGAATGGTCAGAACTGCAATGATCTGCTCATTTTATACTTTTGATCCCTTTGAAAATACAGCAACCAAGCAATTGTGATTAAAGGAGAATTAGTACAGGTTCAAGCAGCATTAACACAAAATGGGGGTGTGTGAGTAGGCAGACATTAGCAGCCTTACATAAGTGAACTCCTTGCACACCCCTCTGGACAAACCAAAGCTACTTCTTTACAGTCAGTCCCAAAAATACAGCCTCACAGTCTGTGCCGCCCAGAAAGTAAACTTGCTGGGTTTGCCCGGGCTGGCTGCAAATAAAACACCTTCTTTAAAGCAGGTCCTCTGGTTAGTTTGCAAGTTCGAGACTTAGAGAATTTGCCAATTTTGTTCTGAGATTGACCCGGGAGACTACCTCTCCACAACAATTAACGAAGAATTAATGTAAATAGGTAGATAATTGGACATCCAAATCAATTTATTTGCCTTGTCTCCAACGTTTTTACTACACTGTCAACCTGAAATCAGAAACTCAGTTTCACTCTACACACAGGAACCTGGATGACGATTGTTGGTGGGTTATTCAATCATGAGAAATCCCTACCAACCTGAGCCGTTCAGTACATTCCAGCAGGGATCATTGGGATTTGATCTGAAAGGAGAATTTTGGGCAACTTTCCATCTTGCCTAGCTCATGGGACTCTAGCACCTCACTTACTGCCCTGGTCAAAGTCAACCAGCTCAGTATAGGTTGGGGATCAAGCAGTGAGTCTTCCAAGTCTGGGCAGCTCAGCTGGATCACCGACCTGTGAGCTGCTGAGGGAGTCAGTTTTTATTGACAATTGCTCAATTAATATCAGTTATCACTGTGATGTGTTCCTATTGTGAGAAACTTACTTTTAAGCCACAGATTGTACAATGTGCCCAATTGTGCTCCCCTACTGCAGGATAACCCTTATTGCAGCAGGCCACCAAATTACAGGTTAGAAGTGGTAACTGGACAAAAGCTTTAATGTAATAAATGATCTTCCATTATAATTATAGCTCGATATTGTGCAGTGCAGCATAATGAACATTAGTTTGAACTATTAAGTGAATACTGAAAAGTTACTGACTTGGTAGAAAACAGGTTTGTATGGAAGAGTCAACTTAAACCAAGTTACTGTTTGACTGACTTCTGACTAAAAGTATACCCAGGTTTTCCTTTGCTTTTAGTCAGAAAATAAAGATGTCAGTGGAACTTAGAGCTTTGTGTTAAATGAACAAGGCATGGCCTTGAAACTGTGAGAAACATCCAACAACAACTGGGCAGTGTGACAAGTCAGCACAATGCCCTTCCACAGCCTTCATCCTATCAGTCTAGGATAAATACTCATGTGCAATGAGTTTCTGGGGTTTTGGAATAAAATTAAATTAATTCAGCATAAATGGACAGAATTAGTCAGACAAACTGCAACCAAAGATGGTATGGTAAATGGAAGAGTCACATTGCTGCAGTAACTAAGGTCATGGTTTACTGGCAGCAGTATATGCTTTGGAGACTTGGACAATCTACAGCAGGCACCTCAAAGCACTGGAGAAGTGCCATCAACAGTGCCTTCGCAAGATCCAAGAAAGATGGTCCAACACTCAGTCTCTCCCAAACCAACCAGTCCAGCATTGAGGTTCTGATCATTCAAAACCAGATCCACTTGTGTGGGGCATGCTGTTTGTACGCCTGACACCAGACTTCCGAAGCAACTGCTCTACTCTGAACTTGGTCACGGCAAGAAATTCTGAGGACTGCAGCAGAAACGCTTCAGGGATGTCCTCAAAGCACCCCTGAAGAGGTCAAACATACCTGCCAACTCATGGGGACCTGGGGCTTACAAGAAACCAAAATGGAGAAGGCTCATTCAGGAAGACACCAAATACATCAAGAGACTTTGTCAGGAATGTGCAGAGGTGAAGTCGAGGCATCAAAATGAGCTCACAAACCTCCAAACAACTCATCTACCCAATCCTTCAAGCACCACCTGCCCCTGCATGTGCCAGAGTCTGTAGATTGCACATTGGACTTATCTCAGAACCAATGAACCAGAAGCTCAATCCCGAGGGGCTGCCTAAGAGGAGAGGCTGCCCAGTAAATCGTGACCTTATAAACTGCAGTAATGTGATTCTTCCATTTCCCATACCATCTGTGGGGTTAATGCATGTTTTGGGCTGTGTAAAAGGGGGTTCAACCAGGACTGATCTTGAGATGCAAGTGCACAATCCTGACTCTGAACAAAATGTGGAATTATCAATTCTGAAGCATTGACGCCCCATCACCTTGGCAAGTACAAAACAAATCCAGTGATGCTGCAGTTAACAAAAGTTTCATCGAATAATATTGAAACAAAGAATATTCAGAAGCCATGAAATTTACTGAGGTTCCAATTAGTTTACTCAATGAACCGGTGAATTAAAATATAGGGCAGAATTTTCTGTTTGTCGGTCGGGCGGCCAATTGCCATCGGAGAAACGGGCTGTGCCGCCACTTTCCGTGGGTGGGCCAATTAAGGCCCGGCCAGCGGGTAAGCGACTCCCGTGGAGAACGGGAAAACATTGTGGGGGCGGTGGTCTCAGATTGCCGGCTCCAATGGGGAACCAGCAGCCTGTGTAAAGAGTGGCCAGGCAGCCTGCTTGAGGCAGTGCACCATGGCCACTTGTGGAGAGAGGGAGGGAGGACCAATTGGACAGCAGCATGAGCAGGAGGAGGGGAGCAGGCTGCAGGAGAGGCCAGCGGGGGGGCCACTGTGCCCCCCCCGATTTTCTGATACATGCCTTGCTGTCCTCCTCCGAGAGGTGTCTCTCCGTCGCCACCTGCTGTATCCGGAGGATGAGAGGAAGAGGGCCCCCCATGTCACCAGCCAGGCGTGGGAGGAGGTGGGTGATGCTGTGAGTGCCCATGATGATGTGCAGCGCACTGACACCCAGTGCAGGAAAAGATTCAATGATTTGCTGCACTCTGGATGGGTGAGTACCATGTCTGTCAGCCATTTGACCCAGAAGGCAGCCTTAGCCTTTGAGACCCTCAACCATGTCTTGTTGTCATTACTGCAGAGGGCATCTGTCACACGCTGGGTGGGCAAATGGGTACTGACCATGCTTACATCAGCCTTAGTGGTTGAGGAAAAGATGGGTTCTCCCCGCAGCATATGTTGGTGTTTGTGGCATTTGAGTAGTCTGGGGGCAACCTGCAGGAGAGGCAGCTGGACACATATTCAGAACTCCAACACATGGCTTATTGATGATGATGAGATGGTGGAAGGGGAGCCTCAAGGTGTTTTGGCCAAGTGGCATCTGCTGGCCTTGGCGCCGTGCCTAGTTGCACCTCCTTGCCATGGGCGCTAAGACCCGTGTGTTATTCAAAGTGATGGACGCTGAATGTGTCCAAGGTGGCCGTTGGGGGAGGGGTTTGGGACCAGCCGTACTATCTTCTGGGGACTGATCACCAGTAGTGTGGACAGGAGCCACTGGAGGCCTCAGATGGGCCACTGTGGTTGGGGTGCAGCGTGCACGTGCAGAGTACATGAGCGATCTGCCCCAATAAATCCTCTTCTCTGTTTTGCAGGCAAAAAGTCACCACGATGCCCGGGAGCGCCAGAGGACTTGAGGTGGGCACACCCTCCTCTAGTGCCTCACAACCTTTGAAGAACAGGCCATGGAGCTGGGCAGGAGGCAGGAGGCTAGGACGGCTGGGGGGCGGCGAAGGTCCAGTGGCCAGCTATTTGAGGTCCACAGTCCCATCCACTCTGTTTGCCCACCATCAAACCACTGATTGTTGCTGCAATCGTTAATGCTGAAACACTGCTCATTCATAGACTGAGACATTCTGACCTGTGGGTCATACAGAAGGGACCTTCGTCCCCTTGAGGATTCACGTCTCCACCACCTTCCAAAGTCACCTTATCCCATTTGTGACCACTATCCCCATGGTCTAACATGCCATTAGATCGCTGCTGCACAGCCAAAATGTTATTGCATCTGAGGGGGTTTGGGACCTCCAGCGCCCTTCCAGCCAGTGCGCCCCACATTACTCTGTCCAAAAGGTCCTCAGCACCTCAGCTGTGAGCCTCATGGCACTCAACTTAGATAAATGCCACCACGTTACTCATCCCTGCACCAAGGGGAAATGTTGTCTTCTGCCCACCCGGTCTATGCCCCTCCTTACGGAATGAAGGGCAATAATGTGACCTTTCAATCTCCTGTGATCGACGGCAAATGTCGCTACTGTTTGCGATGTTTCCTCAGCCCCACAACTATCCAGGCCTGAATGCATCCAGGTCAGGTGCCTCTGCACTCTCCCCACTCCCATGGTTCATAACATGCCATGGGGCATTCCTGAGGCCATCTGACCAGCCTGTCTGCATGTGCGTTTAATGGTTGGGGCTCTTCTTGACTCTTTACCACCCCACCAACGTTCGTCTCCTTAGGGTCTTGAAGGGTGAGTGACTTATGAGTCTGGGGGGGAATGAAAGGTTGAACTGAATGGACACTAACTGATGCACTGTCCTTGTTGTTAATTTCAACATCACTACCAAAGCGACCTGCACGTCAACACCGCAGCCCTCCCTCCACACCTGAGGGCCAACATTTGCAACTTGTGGTCATTTCAGCCAGCCAGGCACCAGCGCAGACACACACACCTCAGTGGGGACTTTACCGTCGGCTAGTGTCCCGGGTCACAGTGGAGAAGACACATTACAATTGCTGGAGAGATGGTAGGGGCAGACAGTGCCGATGGCACCAGCAGCTAGAGGGCTGCAGGGGACGAGGCAGATGCTGAGTCCGGCACTGATGACATGCCTCTGGAGTTGTCCCCAATGCAGCAGCTGCAGGACAAGTGGCAGGAAGTGTGTTTGCATCTGGCAGGGTTGCATGAGGGAATGCTTCAGTTGCTCTCTGTGACGGAGGAGCCCTGGCAGAGTGCACGTGAAGGTTTGACCCTCAGGGCAGAGCTTCAGGCTTCCTCCAATGAGAGATTAGCGACTCTCATAGAGAGGGGCTTCAATCGAATGAAACATTTTATGATTGGGATACGCTCTGACCTGCAAGCCCTCAAAGCAGTACTGGCCACGGGTGGTTATTCCCATTGTGGGAGATGTTGTGGACACCAAGCAACGGCACTTGGTGCCCATGCATCTGTGGTGAGCAAGGAGGTCGAAAGGGACCTCACGTCAGTGCAGCAGCTGCCTGTTGTCACTGCGAGCTCCTCTCAGGGTGCTCCGGATGAGGGCAGCAGCTCCTCCTCCCCTCTGCCAGTCAATGTTTCTTCTGTTGAGACTGCGACAACTGGGGAGGTGCCAGTTCAGGAGCTGGCCACTCTCTCCCAGGCGGAGCCATCCAGGCTCCATGGACCGGTGGATGCCCATCAAGGTCATCGAGGCCAATAGGACAGCAGAGTCAGCAGGCTGTCTCACAAGCCACTCTGAGTGATGGGGCGGCACCTAGACGTAGCACCCGCAAACGTAAGCATAAGGCACCTTAGGGACTCCCCAGGTACGTCACTGGTGATTTTGTGTTGCCCTTAGTATAGGGACCCAAATTTTCCTTGTTGCAATGGAGCGTTGTTTGCTTTTCTCTTAGATAGAATAAAGTCCACCTTTGTTACCACAGCTGAGGGTCTTTTGTTTGTGGTGCATTTTTCTTTTTCACATAGTTATCATGAGTGTTTGAGTGGACATTGATGTTTCTGTACTAAGCCCTTGGTTGCAGCTGATGAGGTGGAAAGTGTAGCACCTAAGTGCCACATGTGGAAGCGCCAGGCAATGCTGCTCCTGCTAATCCATGTGTGTGGAGCTAGTTGAAGTTTTGTTGGATTAAATTGTCCCGGGTGTCCCTGCCTCCTTAGTGTAATTGCGGATCGTTGTTCTGCCCCATATCATCGCCCTTTGCTTCCTCATCCTCTGAGCCACTGCTGGAGTCATCATGTGCAGCCTCATCCACTGCATTAAGATCTTCATCATCAACTGCATCCCCCCTTTCCAGTGCCAGATTATGCAGGGTGCAGCATGCTACCACTGTCACAGAGACGCGATCTGGGCGGAACTGGAGTGCGCTCCCTGAGCGGTCCAGGCAACGGAAGCGCATCTTGAGAAGACCGATGGCTCTCTCCTCCACAGCCCTTGTGGTGCCCTGGCTCCTACTGTAGTGCTGCTCAGCTTCTGTTCTTGGATGGCGGAGAGGCGTCATGAGCCACCTTCGCAGAGGATAGCCCTTGTTACCCAGCAGCCATCCATGCATCCGAGCCTGAGCACTGAAGAGCGCCGGCACCTGGGAGTGTCTGAGGATGTAGGCGTTGTGGGAGCTGCCTGGGTACCTTGCACAGACTTGTAGAATCAGCATCCTGTGATCACACACTATCTGCATATTCATGGAGTGGAAGCCCTTCCTGTTGCCGGAGGCACCGGGCTCACCTGCTGGCGCCTTGATGGCCACATGTGTACAGTCTATTGCACCCTGGACACGGGGGAAGCCAGCAATGGCCGCAAAGCCTCTGGTTTGCTGTGTCTGACTTGCCTGGTCGCAGTGGTAGTAGAAGAAGGTCAATGCCCGTCTGAACAGAGCTTCTGTAACCTGCTTGACACAAGTGTGGACTGCTGATTGGGAGACACCACAAAGATCACCCACCGAGCCCTGGAAGGAGCCAGAGACATAGAAGTGGAGGGCAACTGTGACCTTCAGAGCCGCTGGCATGGGGTGTCCACCCACACAGTTAGGGGAGATCTCAGGGCCAATCATCTGACAGATATAGTTGACCGTGTCAGAGCCTCCTTCGGTACTGCACCTCAGTCATATTGAGGTAGCTACTTTGCCGCCTGTAAACCCTGGCAGCAGGATAGTGGCATCTTCTGTGGCCCCTTGCACCTTGGACAACCTCTTGGCCCTGTGCCTCTTGTGCCTGCGCCTGGCCTCCCAAAGGTGGCTTCCTGGAGGCTGATTGTTCAGTCCTGGCCTCCTCCTTATTCTATCGCTCCCTTCGTCCTCAGGGGAGCTGCCTCCAGTGGCGAGGTCAGAACCCATATCCCCAGGCTAAGTGGAGGCCTCTGGAAAGCTGCAGGCCTGAGAAAGTTTACTGTCTGCAGACTGGTTTCATAGTACACAAGAAGCTCTAGGAAATTGGTGAGAACTGCTAACAATCACACAGGCAACTTTTAAACACTTTCAGCAATTAAAACTTGGTGTAAAACATGAACAACCCCTCTGAATCCACATATCCTGACATTGCATTAGTTTGCTTAAAGAATCTCCTACCCGCCTGCTCGTTGGGCCCGTGCTCCGAACTGAAGTTCGCATGGGCCCCTCAAAATCCAGGACAATTGGCAAGTTAAGGGCCTTAACGATGCCTTCAATTAATGGCGGGCACGTGTCCCGCTGCTGAGCGCGCCCGCTGACCGAAATATCGCGATGCTGCGCGCTGACGTCAGCAGGCGACATTTTAAGCGCTGATGTGCAGGCTCCGCCATCTGCACGTCAGCCAGAAAATTCTGGCCATAGTAATCACTACATACCAACTTCCCGATCAAAGGTCGTGCTCGATACATAATGTCAGGGACCCACCCAGTCATACCCAGTCCTGAACACTGAATTCTGTACCAGTGAGTCAGCCAATGTTTGTGCCCTGTTCAATGAACCTGAGTGCTAAAATTGGCAGGCTGCCTTTTAAGGTAGGTGTAGCTGCTCACCTGAAACAATGCTTTCCTCCAATTCATAATTTTACCCTCCTAATTTAGCACTGGAATTCAAGCAGAAAGCAAAGAAAGAACTTGCTGGGAAAGTCATAACACAACCTCCCAAAGCGCTTCACAGCCCATGAACTGCCTTTGAAGTGCAGTCACTGTGGTAAAGTAGGATTAAGTTCAGTACAGTTGTTTAAGCAGTTGGAAATGGGAATTTTTCAGGCAAGCAGTAAAAAACATTTGGATTTTTAGCTGCTTTTAAAATTCTCTTAGTTGTTTTTCCTATACTGTGATATATTTCCAGTCTATCCCGAGTTATGCTGTGCGTACCATTCTCATTTAACAAGTCATCAAAAAACATACAACGGCCAAATAATTTATCTTAGGATTCTTTGTAGGAGCTCAACAGTTTTTAAAAAGCCTGCACTACCTGAGTTCTGGAAGGGAGATGGTTTACTTTAGTTGGAGTTTGGGGGAGGGGGTGTGGCGGGGGGGTGGAGGGTGGATGCGGAGGAGGGAGTAGGGGGAGAAAGAGGAAAGGTTTTCTCCAATTTACAGTGAAAGCTATTTTGAATACAGATAGCTTTGCCAGAACAAGGAATCTGACCTTGTGATTTCAACCAATAAACCAGAGGTGTTGTGCAATAATAACATGAAGACAGGCCAGATGATGTATGTGTTTTCACAAGGACACGGTTTGATGCAGTCTGCACGGAGTCCTGCCTACACAAAACAGACTGCAATTTATATAACAACAATGAGATGGGTGCAATTCATTCTCAGATCCTATGACAAATAAAATAGGGAGTGGGGGGTGGGGGGATCGTGAGAGGTTGGGGGAGGGGAAGAGGGAAACTATTTTCACTTAAGGGATTTTAAAACTAAAATAAAATAACTGACTTTATATCCCTATTTCCCATTAGTTTAAAATGTTTTATAAAATGCATTTTAAATGAAGGCTATTTATTTGGGGTAAGCTTTGTAGAAGGGCTAGATCTGAGATGGAAATGCACAATTCAGTGCAAGAAGCGATATTATTTCAATCTGAAGCATTGACAACCCTCACCTTGAAAGCACAAAACTAACGAGTCTCTTTCAAAATAAAAATAAACAAAATTTGATTTTACATTCTTTTATTCTTTTTCAGTTTTGGAGTGCTTCTGTGAGATCAATTGTACTTCAGTAACTCCAGTAGTTGTTAACTCTAGATACTTATTCATATTTATATATTTATCATAATATATATATTATTGGCATCAGTCCATCCTCGGGAGATGATGGAATGTGCCCTGTGTGTATGTCACTCCTGTACTGAACATCAAGTGGCTGTAGAAGCCAATTTGTGAGAGGCAGTCCCTTTTGCAGCTGGCACAGATGAATGGCACAGAGTTCAGGAGATAAAACAGCACGAGTGGAGAGACAGTCGGGAGATTGAAAACAGCACGCATACAGAAACGTACATTTCTAAACAAGCACAGGGAAAGTAAGAATTTATAGGCACAGGAGAATGAGCTGATTTGTGAGCCAGGGCAAAGAATTTCTACTTTCTACTAATCTCCAGTTTATAGTACTAATGACATAGGTAGGGAGGAGGATGTGGTCCTGCAATCAGAATTTAGGGAGCTAAGTAGAAAATTAGCAAGCAGGACTCCCAGTGCCACATGCAAGTGAGCACAGAAATAGGAAGATAAGGCAGATGACTGTGTGGCTGGAAAGATGGTGCAGGAAGGAGGGCTTTAGATTCCTGGGACACTGGGACTGGCTCTGGGGGAGATGGCACCTGTATAAGCCAGATGAGTTGCATCAGAACTGAGCAGGGACTGGGTTCCTTGCAGGGTGTTTTGCTAGTGTTATTGGGGAAGGTTTTAACTAACTCAGCAGGGGTGTGGGAATCAAGAGAGAATATTAGAAAGTAATACCAAGGTGCATGGAATGTTGGGAGAGACAGATAACACTAAGATAGAAAATAGTAAGTTAACAGATAGAGTCGGGATAAGGGAGCAAGTAATGAAGTCTAAATCAGGGTTACACTGCAGTATAGTTAATAAAATTGGGGAGTTACAGGTACAGATTACCTTGTGGGATTATAATGTTGTGGCAATAACAGAGACCTGGCTTAAGGAAGGGTAGATCTGGGTGTTAAATATTCTTGGTTACAAGGTATTCAGAAAAGATAGGAAAGAGAAAAAAGGAGGAGGATTGGCGTTTTTGGTTAAGGAGAATATTGCAGTACTGGAGAAAGAGGATGTGTCAGAGGATTCAAGGACAGAATCAATTTGGCTAGAGCTAAGGAATAAGAAGGGTGCAATTACATTGTCCAGTGTAATATATAGACCACCAGTTAGTGGGAAGGATACAGAGGAACAAATCTGCAAGGAAATTACAGAGAGGTGTAAACATCATAGAGTAGCTATAATGGGGGACTTTAATTACCCGTATATAAACTGGGATAGTGGTAGTGTAAGGGGCAGTGAGGTTCCTAGATTGTGTTCAGGAGAAGTTACTACAGCAGTATGTGTCCAGTCCAACAAGAATGGAGGCACTGTTAGACCTGGTTCTTGGGAATCAGGTGGGCCAAGTAGATCAAGTGACAGTGGGGGAACAATTAGGGGACAGTGATCATTGTATCATAAGGTTTCAGATGATGGTGGTCAATCCAGAGTAAGAATAATCAAGTGGCAGAGAGCGGACTTCAACGGGGCAAGAAAGGAGCTGGCCAGATAGACTGGGACTAAAGGCTGGTGGGAAAAACAGTAGCTGAACAATGGGCTACCTTCAAAGAGGAGATGGTTTGTGCACAGTCAATGTATGTTCCCTCAAAAGCAGATCCTATAACTGTTGCAGAATTTCAACCAGTATTGATTGGCATAGTGCTGAGTAGTCTGCTGGGACCTATGCAGGCAGCGCTGAGAGCATGTAGATTTTATTTGCTGCTGACTTTTGTTCATGAGGGCTCACCTCTTGGTTGCAGTAACTGGCTCCATTTCAGTCCACACACACACACACATGTATGCACACACACAAACCCGTCCATGCAGAAATTTCTCCTCATTTCTGTCATAAACGATCATCCCCTTATCCTGAGATTATGCCCCTGCGTTCTAGATTCCCCAGCCAGTCTACCTTGTCAAGCCCCTTCAGAATCTTGCATGTTTCAATGAAATCACTTCTCATTTTTAAACTCCAGAGAGGATAGGTTCAATTTACTCTCATTTTAGAACAATCCTCTCATCCCAGGAACCAACATAGTGAATCCTGTGTGTGGACTAAGTTCTCCCATGCAGCTCTCTAATTAGTTTATCGGCATTTAGAATTTAAACAAAGAGTTTTTTTTAAACCAATTCATTTCCTTTTAAAGGTTGGTTTTTAGAATGAGTATGGAGAGTGACACTTTCACTTCACTAATTTGTAACATCAAAATTCAATTTTCAACCGTCTTGAGCTCTTCAGGATGTCAACTTCATGAGGAGATTTTAACCCATTCTGCCCAGTGGGAATGAGGCAGGCAATTAAAATGGGGTTACTGACTATCCCATTCCTGTTCAGTTCTTGCTGGCTGCCATTTTAACTGAGGACATTCAAATCGTGGGCCTTGTGATGCCATTGAGACCCTGATGGCATTTTAATAGGCTGATGTTTGGGGCACTGAGCATTCTATTAGAGCTGGCAAGGAAGAACAGGCCCACTAAGGTAAATCAAAAATTTTCCTTTGTGTATTCAGGAAGAGCACAACTTCGTTTTCAAGATCCACAGTCAGAGGAGGGTTCAAAAATAGGAATAGACAAGGGCACACAGGAAATTAGGCACAAAGTTAAGAGCTTTGACAAAGTACCATGTAAAAGACTGGTTATCAAAATTAAGGCTCACAGAATAGGAGGGTCAGTTTTAGCTTGAATAAAAAAAATTGGCTTAAGAACGGAAAGCAGAAAGCCGTGGTAAATAGTTGTTTTTCAGACTGTAGGATGGTGTTCCCCAAGGTTCAGTTCTAGGACCACTGCATATATAATTATGCATATATAATTGACTTGGATATTGGAATACAGAGAAAATTTCAAAAATTTTCTGATGATACCAAACTTGGAGGAATGGCAAACAGTGAGGATGGTACAAATCGACTGCAACAGGGCATAGATAGGCTAGCTGAATAGGCAGACAAGTGGCAGATGGAAATTAATACAGAGAAGTGTGAGGTGATGCATTTTGGCAGAAGGGATAGGGAGAAGCAATATGGACTTAATAGCATAGCTTTAAAGGGTTTACATGGACAGAGGGTGCATGTGTAGGACAAATTGAGAGATTGGTTAGCAAAGCATATGGAATCTTGGGCTTCATAAATAGAGGCATTGAGTACAAAAGCAGGAAAATTATGCTTAACTTTTATATAGCTCTGGTTAGACTACAAGTAGAGTATTGCGTCTGGCACTGGTCACCACACTTTGGGAAGGGTGTGAGGGCCCTTGACAGGGTGCAAAGCAGATTTACCAGAATGGTTCCAGGGACAAGGGATTTTAGCTCCAAGGTTAGGTTGGAGAAGATGAGGTTGTTCTTTTTGAAGCAAAGGAGATTGAGGGGAGATTTGATAGAGGTGTACAGGACTATGACAGTTTTAGCTAATGTTCCCATTAACTGATGGCTTAAGCACTAGAGGCCACAAATTTAAGGCTTTGGACAAAAAAAGCAAGGGGATGTGAGGAATTTTTTTTTATGCAACTGGAACTCACTGCCACTGAGGGTGGTGAAAGGAGAAACGACCAATGATTTCAAAAGGAAATTGGACAGGTACTTGAGAGAAATAAACTTGCAGGTCTATAAGGGCAGGGCAGGGGAATAGGATTGACTGGATCACGCTACAGTGAGCCAACAAAGACTCAGTGGTCGAATGGCCCCCTTCTGTGTTGACATGGCTGTATTACTGAGCTTTATGGACCAAAAGTCTATGTGGTTCAGTGAACAAAAGGGAGCAGGACTTGATGTGAAATAGAATCCAAGCAGCAGAGTTTTGGATGAACTGAAGTTCATGAAGAGTGGAGGGTGGAGACTGGCCATGATAGCATTGTAATAATAGTTTAGAAGTCACAAGTGTTTGGATAAGGGTTTCAGAAACAAATGAGCTTAAGTAGATCTGAAAGTGGGCAATATTACAGAGATGGAAGTAGGCAGTCTTTGTGATGGAGATGGCATCGAAAGCTTAGCTCTGGCTTCAACAGAGCACCAAGGCTGCAAACAGTCTGTTTCAACCTGAGAAAGCTGCGAATGGGAATAGCAGGATTGGCAAGAGTTTGGAGCTTGTGTCAGGGACCAAAGGCAATGTTTTCAGTCTGTCCAATGAAACTATAGCTCATTCAAGGCTGAATGTTGGATAAGCAGTCTGACAACATAGGGGCAGTGGAGAGGTTGTGACAGGTGGTAGAATTCAATGTTGTCAGTGAATATCATTGATTTTGCTGCTGAGGGGCAATGCGTAAATGAGGGACAGGAGAAGTGCCAAGGATCGATCCTTGGGGGACCAATGTTGTGGGGGCAAGAAGGAAAGCCATTGTTGGAGATGTTGTGGAGAATTTTATGCCCCCCCCCCCCCCCCCCCTCACCCCCCCCTCCACCGGCGTATTTGAAGGTGGGAGGGGGCATGTAAAATAAAACAGGCGGCTAGCCCACCACCTTCCCACCCACCCCTGAGCTTTCCACCATATTACAGTGGGCAAGAAAAGCTTCAGCCAGCACCACTGCACTCCTCCCCACCCCCACTCTTAGGTCTATTGAAGCCCTTAATCTGCCAATTAATGGCCAGTTAAGGGCCTCTTTTCATCTCTATAATACAGCAGGGAGGGGAAGGCAGAAGGAAAATGGCCAGCCTGTAAAAGGTGGGAAGAAAGGTGGTATCTCCTTTGGGGATTACCCTGTGCCCCTTGGGGGGACCTGTCCCCCAAGATGATAGCCGCCCTTTGTGCCTCCCCGCGCTGACCTCTCGAGTGCAACCTCCTAACCCTTCTCCCCTCCCTTGCTAGGGCCCCCAATCGCTCCCTGACAAAAGACCCCGAATTTACCTTGAAGTCTGGTATCTACAATCCAGTGGTTATGGTACTGGGCTTGTAAACCCAAGATCAAGAGTTCAAATCTCACAATGACAAACTATGAAACAATGTAACTTCATCTGAAAAATAGATTGGGACTCTTTTGTAGTCCCAGCAGCAGCCACTACTGTGTTCTGGTGCTGCTGGGACTACTCTCTAATCAGCTTCAAAAACAGAATTACCTGGAAAAACTCAGCAGGTCTGGCAGCATCGGCGGAGAAGAAAAGAGTTGACGCTTCGAGTCCTCATGACCCTTCGACAGAACTTGAGTTCGAGTCCAGGAAAGAGCTCGAACTCAAGTTCTGTCGAAGGGTCATGAGGACTCGAAACGTCAACTCTTTTCTTCTCCGCCGATGCTGCCAGACCTGCTGAGTTTTTCCAGGTAATTCTGTTTTTGTTTTGGATTTCCAGCATCCGCAGTTTTTTTGTTTTTATCTCTAATCAGCTTGGCCGGCAGCTCTCAAGGGCAGAACTTCCCATCTCTGAGGGGCAGATGTCCCACTCTCAGCTCATTAAGGCCGTCCCCAGTATATTATTGCTGCAGGGCAGCCCTTTCTAGACTCCGCAAGTCTGTTAGACTTTTCTACTGGGGAGGGGAGCATTACCCCCCCCCCCCCCATCCCCCAATAAAATTCACCCCGTTATGGCTGTGATTTGATAGGTAAATGAGTGCAACCATGTGAAGTCAGTCCCACTGAGCTGTGCAACGGAGAAGAATTGTTGGAGCAGGATGGTGTGGTTGATTGACCATGTCAATGGCTGCAGAGGGGTCAAGGAACACACGGCGGGGGTAGGGCACCACTCTTGCAGTCATAAAAGATGTTTGTGAGTTTGAGGGACAAAGCCTCCTTTAACATTTGCCACTGCTGAAAATTAGGGACCTTGTATGAATTGAATAAAATGGCTGCTGAAGTTTGAAACATTTTGCAAGTCATTATGTTTGAACCACAGCAGGAAACGTCTGCTTTCAGGGGTCTCCTCGTCTTAAGCACTGTGCTTATAAACGTGTGGAATTGATTGCAGGAATGCTTTCACCACCGATCCAATCCAGACCATATTCCTTACATTGAGCATGGATTTGTTTTCACAGAAAATGTGTAATTAGGAATTGATTCATGCTTTTACATAGTGAAATATATATATACACACAAAATTACACATCCACCACCTCACCGTGGTTTTTTTTGGAACAGAGGCTCTGATTTCTAATTATGCTTGAAGAACTAATCAGAAGTATAACCCCCATTGTCTGCTGCAGTGGTAATCTCTTTGTACAGCATTCTGTTTCATTTATGCCTCAGTTTGGATAATAACTGGAGTTTTATGTTGTCTAGAGCTGGCTGTCAGCTCCAAAACTGAAAATTTTAGGTGCTGTTTTTAACAATTGGTGCTGCCTGTGTTTAATTACTACGAGTAAAAGCAGAAAGTACAAGTTACAACCAGAAAATTTTTAAAAACAGGAACCAACACCTGCACAATTTTAAGAGAGAAAAAAAATGTTTACTCGCCTGTCACTTTGCCAGAATGGAGATTATCGAAAAAGGACATTTGGTTTAAGAATCCAAAATAATGAGTGATATGTTTGGGAATGTAATAAAGTGAAGCTGTTCTGAGCTTGTTTTTAGGAAGAAAATGAAAGGCTGGAAGGAGTTTTTGTATATCCAGTACTGCTCTCGCAGAAATACAATATGCATCAAGAAACACAAGTAAATAAAATAAGATCAAAATTTATATGAACCTCTAGGCACAGGTATTATGACACCATCTTATATAGATATTTCTATACCACATTGTGGGTTTCATTATACTACTCTACAGGAATTACTCAACTATTCTGTTTAGTTATCACTCTACTACTCCAAGCAGATGTTACTTTACCACCATTTGCAGATATTGACCCTACATAAGCACTGCCAGATCACTCTGTGTAGTTGCTGCTGGGTTCTCCACACTCCCCCCCCCACCCCCCAACCCATCTAGGCACCACTGGATTCATCCATGTACCACTGGATCCACCCCCAAGTAGGTATCACTGGATCACTAGGTTTTTTTTTATTCCTTCATGGGATGTGGGTTTCTCTGGCTGGGCCAGCATTTATTGCCCATCCCCAATTTCCCTTGAGAAGGTGGTGGTGAGCTGCCTTCTTGAACCGCTGCAGTCTCTGTGGTGTAGGTACACCCACAGTGCTGTTAGGGAGGGAGTTCCAGGATTTTGACCCAATGACAGTTAGGGAACGGTGATATATTTCCAAGTCAGGGTGGTAAGTGACTTGAAGGGGGACTTCTATTGGGTGGTGTTCCCATCTATCTGTTGTCCTTGTCTTTCTAGATGGTAGTGGTCATGGAGCTGCCACTGAATCCCCATATGTAGGTGTGACTAGATTTCTCCCCTCCGTAGGCATTATTAGATCTCCTTATGTAGAAGCTACTAGAGCTTTACATGTAGATGTCACTGGATCCCTCTATGTAGGCATTACTAGATCACTGTATGTAGGCATTACTGGATTTCCCTATATAGGCATTACTAGATCACTATATGTGAGTGTTATTAGACAACACACCCCCACTGTTACCATTACAAAATCACTGAATGTGTTACTAGATCCCCTGCATTTGCATTACTGGATCACTATTTGTGTCACTAGATTCCCCTACGTAGAAATGGCTAGTCCTAGGTACCCCCAGGTAGGTGTTACTGGATCACATATTTTGCAATGAATTATTTGCTGTCTAGATTCTCTGATGTTCTTTCCTGTCCCTCAGGTTGCCAGTATACTGTTCTGCCAATTTAAGACTTAAAATGTTTGATGCTTTTAATACCATGTTATTATTTAGAATGTCATCTTTATGTACGAGAAACCCAATAAAACTTCCAAAAAAGGAAATAAAATGTTGCCTGCTTGTTTTATAATCAAACATTGGAGTGGTGCCAGTTCACAACAAGACTAGTCTCTACAGTTGTTGTGTACACTGTGCGTGTTTCTCTTCCTCTCTGCTTCCATATGACTGCAGATTCATTCCCATTCCATCCACAAGCTCGATCAGTTATGCCTTCTGGCTTGTCCCACTAAAGAAAGGATCCTTACACAAATGTACATGAATCAACAGCCAGACAGCAGCTGGCATAATTACATTATTTCTTCCTTAGGTCCAAGTTCTTCTTTAAAGAAGTCCCCAGTTCTGACTCTCCTCTTGTGAAGCTGTGGCTCTTGCTGGACTGTGAGTTCTATAGACACCAGAAGTCCTTTTCCAAGTGCATATTTTTCATGTGAGCCAAATGGTGAGGGTTGGATCTTTTGAATGAGAGCCCAGAAATCCATCAGGGTGCTGAAACACCTGAACCCCAGGGAAAACGTTGCTTGACTAACAGCTCCGACTTTCTGACCACTTTACATGAGCAGGCTGATTAAAGCCCGCCTAGTGTAACATATGCCCATAAGCGCTGAGTGCTCCCTGTGCGGGTGGGGGTGGGGGTCCCTGAATCAGGGCCTGCGCTCTTTTGCTCTTTTTAAGTTTTAAAAATCTAAATAAAGAGAAGAAAACATTTTAAGACATGTCCCCTCAGCAGGGACTAGTCAATGAATTTTTATCAAAATTTTTATTCAATTTATAAACACTTCATGAAACCTCATCCCGCCCGTGGATGAGGTTTGATGAAAAATGCGAAGGCCACCTGGGCTCTTCGCCTGCCCGCCAACCTTAAGGTTGGACAGGCAGCTCAGTTTATTAGTTTAATTAGTTTTTAAATGGCCTTAATAAGCCTTTGACAGTTTGGTGGGCACCCAGCTAACTCCGCTGAAAATCTAAATGACGCGCAGTGACGTCGGGATGCATGCCCTACATCATCCCGTGTCAGTTTATGCCTCAGTGAGTGGGCCTCGCCCCCACTCGCCGAGCCGAAAATTCTGGCCACAATATTTATTTACACAAGATTTTTAACACAAGAATTTTCAAGTGCTTGTTCTTTCTGCTATTGATACTTTAAAGGCTCTGGATCATTGACATTTATATTGTCTTATAGTAAAATTTTTTTTTCAAAAAAGTGAAAATTATCAATGAATAACTATTTTGTTACATCCTTTTTTTACATCCTTTCGTCAATATAGGGTTCATTGGTTCTGTACAATGTCTAGTGGTTGAATGGGCTTGGAAGTGCCATAGCTTGGTGTGGGGAGCATGAGGGGCCATAGGGGGGTATGTGGGAGGGATACCTTGCCATGGGGGTTGGGTTGGAGCATGATGTGGCATGATTGGGCATGGGGAGTGTGTGGGGGGGGGGATGTCTGAAAAGTAACTGGGACGAGTGCAGAGACAGGCCTTTTAAACAGTCCATTTCTGCACCCAGCCCCTGTGGTTGCTCCGAATTTTTCCCAGGTTGGCTGACTTGACTGCAGCCCTCATCCGCTTCCCCGGCTTGAAAATTCCAACTTTCCTTGCTCTCCCTTTCAAGGCGGACGGACCGAGCCGGGAATTTTTCCATGTCCCAAGACCCACCTCGAGGATAAAAATCCAGGCCGCCATGTCCTTTAATATTTATCGTTTTAAAGCAACTATCATAATTTTTTTCTAAAATAATTCATGGGCTCGGTTTAACAAAGGTTTACTGCACAGAATCCCACTTTGTAACAACCTTCTGCATGCTGACTATTTTTTTTAAACCAATCTGAAATTATTTTTGTTATGTTGTGATTTAATTTGTACCCTTTTTTTGAGTATTCTTTGTATCCTTTTTATAATAGGGCATCCAAGATTATACACAATACTTCAAGTTTACAATACCTCCTTACTTTTGTATTCTACATCTATGGATGCAAAACTAAAGCTTCCATTAACCTTGTAATCTGCTCATTCTTCCATCTTTAATGAACTGTGTATGGCCAGGTCCCACTGTCACATGACTCCATTTAAAATCTTACCACTTAAAGTAACTTTCTTGACCTTATTTTTATTTCCAAAATATATACTTCACGTTTTTCAAAGCTGAATTGCATCTGGCTAGCTTACCTAGGTCTTCTTGCAGTCTTCCATTAGCCATATCCCTCACCCCCTTCAACCCAATTCATAAGTCCAGGTCATTTACGTGCACATATTAAATAAGAGTGCCTCCAACACATAATCCTACAAAAGATCACTTGCCATATGTTGCCAGTCCAAGAAAATTCCTTTTACTCTTTGCTTTCTGTCCCTTGACTGTCACCCAATCCAGGTGGGAACATTCCCCTTAGTTTTGCATGCCATTATTGCTCCCATAAGTCTTTCATTTGGTATCTTGTCAAATGCTTTTGTCAAATGCACAGAAACCACATCCATTCCTTCCCCAGAAATTTCTATTTGGTTGCTGCATGTCCTGCGTTTGAGGAATCTGTGCTGTCTTGCCCTGATTAATTTGTGTGCTTATTAAGAATAGTTGGCCTTAATTTCTTATCGTCTCCCTGTCTTTTGAGAAAGGAAGATCACATTTGCCGTCATCCAGCCCACTAGCATAATTTTCCTTTCCACGTAGCCTTAGACAATTATAATCAGATCCTCCACCATTTCCTCCTTAACCTTAAGCACTTTGCAATATGCTTTTCTCAGATTATAGAACAGGGACGTAACAAAATTCGTGCTGCATGAGATGCTCAGCAAAATTAAACGTGTCAACAGCCATAGCTCAGTCTTAGCTCTCACACCTGTATTAGCTTTGGCTCAGTGGTATTTCCCTCACCACACTTAGCCATGGCTCAGTGGTACTTCTCACCTGTATAAGCCTTGGCTCAACGTTAACTCTCTTGCCTGTATCAGTCATGGCTCAGTGGTAGCGCTCCTGTTTGAGTCAGAGATATGGCTTTAAGTCCATCTCCAGAGTTGAGCACATCATCTAGGTTGTGCAGCATGAGGGAGACTGAGATCAGAAAAGGCTAGGTAATGGTAGCGCTGACTGCCCAATATTTCCCTCATTCTCCATCGCTATCCTGTCCTATTTCAGGCAGGATGGTGAAGGAAAATCCAATCATTTCTGTGAGGTAGTGCTACCCTATCAGAGATGTGGCTTTTCAGATGAGGCATTAAACCAAGGCCCCATCTGTCCTCTAAGGCGGAGGGTACCATTCAAAGGAGAGCTAGGGAGTTTTCCCATGTCGTAACTAACATTTATCCTTCAAACAACACTGAAAAACAAATTAACTGGTAATTTATTGCTGTTTTTGGGATCTTGCTATGCACAAATTAGCTGCTGTGCTTCCTACATTACACTGGTGACTACACTTGAAAAACACTGCATTGGCTACAAAGCATTTTCGAGCTTCCTGAGGTCTTGAAAGGTGCCAAATGAAAGTCAGGAGTGTGATGGCATATTCTTCACTTGTGTGGGCGAGCGCAGCTCCAACAACACTCAAGAAGCCTGATACCACCCAGGACAAAGCAGCCTGCTTGATTGGCACCCCATCCACCACCGATGCACAGTGGTAGCAGTGTGTACCATCTTCAAGATGCACTGCAGCAACTCATCAACTCTCCTCTGACAGCGTCTCCCAAACCCACAGCCTCTATCGGGCTGGAGATACATGGGAACACCACCACCTGGAAGTTCCCCTCCAAGCCACTCACCATCCTGACTTGGATGTCACTGTTGCTGGGTCAAAATCCTGGAACTCCCTCCCTAACAGCAGTGTTAGTGTGAATCTACATTTATATTGCTTCCTGGAACAACAAATCCATAGAGGTTGATTTGGATTTAATTTTGGGTGTTCATTTTAAGATTTAAGATTAGTAGATACATAAAAAGGTATCAATGTAGATCCACCAACAGTTACCAACCCACAGGTCTTTTTCTTCCCCAATTCTTATACTAGCTACAGATTTTTCAGAACATCTCCTGAATGATACAGTGGGTAAAAGACTCCTATCACTTCTAGATTTGCATCTGTATCTGGTTGTGGCTAACTTAAAATCCATGCAACAGTAAATCTCATACATCAGAAGACTGCCGCACCAATTCAAGATTGGCCTGTTGTAAACAGCTAACAAGGCCCCCTCCCAGAGAAGGGTTGAGCAAGTGTATAGCCATAACTCCAGCACAGTGCAACCCACAAAACTATCTCCAGCTGAATTGCAGAGAGTTGCTTGTTACTGATGTGATCCTGGTGCTCCACTATATACCTGAATATTACAGCACAAGGCAGACATAAAGTGTTGACTCCAAACTACAAATACCTATGTCCAAGTGCACAACTTCAACACACTAAACTCTATCCTACTTCTTTTGAAGGTACAGAACTCCTAATGTAGCACAACATGTGTAGTATTTCATCCTGAGCAAAGACAAAAGATCCCTAATTTAGTCCTTATGTTTGCACTGCTCATAAATAATCAGTCTGGCATATGTAAAATGTGTAAAAAATGTTGGGTCATTTCTAGTAAAGATTGTATTTTACATAATAAAACGTTCATATTTAGATTCAATTGTAGTGTGTAAAATTCAATGGCATAGGATACAAACTTCACAAATTAATCATTTTAAAATCAGCCTTCAGAAACCCTGATCTAGGTATTTTTAGATTTAAACTTGATATGCAATTGTCAGCATTAAATCTCTTGGGGATTTAGTCATGTCTGTCACTAATTAATTATCTATATATAACTAGAGGATCTTGTGGTGCAGTGGGTAGTGTCCCTACCTCTGGGTTCAAGTCCCACTTCAGGACTTAATGGCTACAGAAGGCGCATTCATAATGTGTCCAAACAGGTTGATTGTAAATCCTTCCAATACACCTGAGGGCAGGCAGTAAAGAGCGTGAGTTGGTCAGCCATACTGCAGAAGGCAATGGCAAACCACTGCAGTACTTTGCCAAGCATAATGATGGACCAATCTTGGAAGTCCATGGTTGCCAAGAGGGCAGTGTACGTCGAGGAGGAGGATGTATAACGCGAGTGAGAAGATCTGAATACTTTTGAGCAACAAATTGCACTTGTACAGCATCTCTAATATGGAAAAAATGTCGTGAAATGTAATCAGATTTAAAGCAGAGCTGCCAGGCAGCATGCCTGGGTACATAGCAATGCAGGAATAGAGCCGGCCAGTTAACACCTCAAGCTTGTTCTGCCATTCAATGTGTAACTCAGAGCTGATGTCGCATCACTGCATCTGCTGCCTTTGTAATTTCAGGTGGCACAAGTCACAGGTTTGGAAGTACCTTTAAATAAGCCCTGCAGACTTTCTGCATCCTGTATATAGGACACAATACAATCACAGCACATAAGTGGTGGATTGAGCAGATAGTTGAGTTGCCAATCAGGTTGGGTGGATTGCCCTGGAAAGGAGCTCTGAGTACTGAGGTTGGAATGGGCAAATCCCAGGTCACAAGCCCAAGGCTTCAACCATTACCGTGCTGACCATGACTGCCTTGAGATCCAGGCTGCCCTCGGTTCGCTCTCTGCCTGATGTTTCTCACTCAGATCCCATCCCAGTGAACCCCAACCCCCAGTCCCGGTCTGTTCTTAAGCATTGGGGTGGGTCATACTGGACCCTTCACACAAGTTGTGGATTTAAGTTTTAGTTTGGGGGCACAGCCGGTTTCCTGGCTGTATAACAGTCTGCTGCTAAACAAGCTCTCTCATAGGGAAATAAAAGGAGAAGATACTGGGGACATGAAATCAGCAAGTTAGGCAGCATCTGTGTGGAGAGAGAAACAGAAATAATGTTTCAGGTCTGTGATCTTTCATCAGAACTGGGAAAAGTCAGAAATGTAATAGGTTTTTAGCAGGGGATGGGTGGAACAAGGACTAAAGGAAGGTTTGTGATATGGTGGAAAATGGTTCCATGGTTCTAAGATAGGAGAGATTGAATAACAGAAGAGTTAGTTTTCCAGGATAAAAGGGAATGATGATGGGGCAAGAAAAGAAACAAAAAATGTGTCTAGAGCAGGAGTGCTGTTAATTCCTCTTGGGAAGTGAGTGACGATTTAAATCAAGGAAAGCAAGGATGGTGGGGCAGGGAATAAGTCAGAAGCATAGAGATGTGAAAGGCAATAGTTTGGGGATCAGGGTTGGATTGGGAATTTGGGGATCGGGAGTTTGGGGATCGGGACTGGATTGGGAGTTTGGGGATCGAGAGTTTGAGGATTGGGAGTTTGGGGATCGAGATTGGATTGGGAGTTTGAGGATGGGGGTTGCATTGGGAGTTTGGGGATCGGGATTGGATTGGGGGTTTGGGGATCAGGATTGCATTGGGAGTTTGGGGGTCGCGATTGGATTGGGAGCTGTGGGGATCAGGATTGGATTGGGAGTTTGGTGATCAGGACTGGATTGGGAGTTTGGGGATTGAGAGTTTGAGGATTGGGAGTTTGGGGATCAGGATTCAATTGGGAGTTTGGGGGTCGTGATTGGATTGGGAGTTTGGGGATTGGGATTGGATTGGGAGATTTGGGATTGGGATTGGATTGGAAGTTTGGGAATGGGGATTGGATTGGGAGTTTGAGGATGGGGATTGGATTGAGACTTTGGGGATGGGGACTGGATTGAGAATTTGGGATGGGAATTGGATTGGGAGTTTGGGGGTCACGATTGGATTGGGATTGCATTGGGAGTTTGGGGAACGCGATTGGATTGGGATTGCATTGGGAGTTTGGGGAATGCGATTGGATTGGGAGTTTGGGGATTGGGGTTGGATTGGGAGTTTGGGGATCGGGATTGGATTGGAAGTTTGGGGGACGCGATTGATTGGGAGTTTGGGAAACACAATTGGATTGGGAGTTTGGAGATCGGGATTGGATTGGGAATTTGGGGATGGGGATTGGATTGGGAGTTAGGGGATCGGGATTGGATTGGGAATTTGGGGATGGGGATTGAATTGGGAGTTTGGGGGAATCTGAGGTTTGGGAATCGCCATCAACCCCACATTGTATCCTGCTGCCAACAGATATCTTCACATCGATAAAAGCAAAATACTGCGGATGCTGGAAATCTAGAACAAAATCAAAAATACCTGGAAAAACTCAGCAGGTCTGACAGCATCTGCGGAGAGGAACACAGTTAATGTTTCGAGTCCAAATGACTCTTCATCAGAACTAAGGAAAAATAGAAGACAGGTGAAATATAAGCTGGTTGGGGGGGGGTACAGGTAGAGCTGGTTAGAGGACCAGTGATAGGTGGAGATTGCCAAAAGATGTCATAGAGAAAAGGACAGAGAGGTGTTGAAGGTGTTGATATTATCTAAGGAATGTGATAATTAAGGGTAGAAAGGACAAGCAAGGTACAGATAGCCCTAGTGGGGGTGGGGTGGGAAATCGAAATAGGCTAAAAGGTAGAGATAAAACAATGGATGGAAATACATTTAAAAATAATGGAAATAGGTGGGAAAAGAAAAATATATATAAATTATTGGAAAAAGGGGGATCAGAAAGGGGGTGGGGATGAAGGAGTGAGTTCATGATCTAAAGTTGCTGAACTCAATATTCAGTCCAGAAGGCTGTAAAGTACCTAGTCACAAGATGAGGTGCTGTTCCTCCAGTTTGCGTTAAGCTTCACTGGAACATTGTAGCAGGCCAAGGACGGACATGTGGGCATGAGAGCAGGGTGGCGTCAAAAAGGCAAGCGACAGGGAGGTCTGGGTAATGCTCACGGACAGACCAAAGGTGTTCTGCAAAGTGGTCACCCAATCTGCATTTGGTCTCTCCAATATAGAGACTGCATTGGGAGCAGCGAATGCAGTAGACTAAATTGAGGGAAATGCAAGTGAAATGCTGCTTCACTTGAAAGGAGTGTTTGGGCCCTTGGACAGTGAGGAGAGGGGAAGTAAAGGGGCAGGTGTTGCACCTTCTGCGGTTGCATGGGAAAGTGCCGTGGGAGGGGTTTGAGGTGTAGGGAGTGATGGAGGAGTGGACCAGGGTGTCCTGGAGGGAACGATCCCTACGGAATGCCGACAGGGGGTGAAGGGAAGATGTGTTTGGTAGTGGCATCATGCTGGAGTTGGCGGAAATGGCGGAGGATGATCCTTTGAATGCGGAGGCTGGTGGGGTGATAAGTGAGGACAAGGGGGACCCTATCATGTTTCTGGGAGGGGGAGGAAGGTGTGAGGGCGGATGCGCGGGAGATGGGCCGGACACGGTTGAGGGCCCTGTCAACGACCGTGGGTGGAAAACCTCGGTTAAGGAAGAAGGAGGACATGTCAGAGGAACTGTTTTTGAAGGTAGCATCATCGGAACAGATGCGACGGAGGCGAAGGAACTGAGAAAATGGGATGGAGTCCTTACAGGAAGCGTCAACACCTCTTTGTCCTTTTGTCTGTGACATCTTCTGTCTATCTCCACCTAACACTGACCCTCTATCCAGCTCTACCTGTCCCACCCACCCCACCTTTAAACCAGCTTATATTTCACCTCTCTTCTATTTTTCCTTACTTCTGCTGAGTCATTCGGACTCGAAACGTTAACTGTGTCCCTCTCCGCTGATGCTGTCAGACCTGCTGAGTTTTTCCAGGTATTTTTATTTTTATTTTCACATCGATGTCAGTTTAAAGTCACCAGGAGCAACAGAGAGAATCAGAGAATCAGATCTGACCGGGAAATTCGGCTCCGATTCCATCCCTGAAAAAATCCAACAGCACTCATTTCCAAAATGGACCCCAGCCCCCCGACACCTTCCACTCGACCGAGCGAAAGGCCGGAAATACCCGCCGTTGTCAAGACGCCGTTTCCGGTGTGGGTGGGGGGGGCGGAGCTACCCCGGTGACGTGAACCGTTGCGCGCGCAGCCAGGGCAACGGTGACGTCTCAAAGGGAGTGAGGAGGGAGTGGGAGGGGGTGTTCCCCGGGATTCCCTCGCTCTGGTGGTTACAATGTCAGCGGCCTGGAGGGAGCTCGCTGCTGCCTGTGCCCCAGGCGGGCGATTGCAGGGCCAATATACTGTCAGCACTGCCTTGATGGAGAGCCGGCCTTTGGTTTCTGTAAGCAGGGCAGCGACAGAAATAACTTGCATTTTTCTTCCCCAACACACAGTAGCAGCAGATTTCCCTCTCATCAGAGAGATTAGAAGACAGCGAAGTGACTTCTGTATCGTATGCAAAGTCCACACAAATTCTGTTATCCAGCATGATTGCGCCATCAGAATAACTACTGATTAATTAGTTCTATCGGTTGGCAAATCGAAGGCACATTCTAAATCAGGCACAATAGGAATACCAAATAAGGAGCTGGAATGTTTCCCTCCGATAATTGTGTGTTATGTTGCAGGAGAAAACGCAAACACGTACTTAGGGAATGAAACTAAAATGGATTTGGCAGAGTAGTGAGTCAGAAACTGCAATCGCCTTTTGAGGTTATGCTTCAGAACGAACCTAATAGGTTGGCTACCTTTAATGTTCTTTCAGATGTTTTATGAATAAAGTATATTTTTCAAAAAGAAAAGCCTTATGAAGCAGATGTTTTCATCTGCAGCATTTGGAATTGTTTATAAAATCTCTTATCGATACCAAGCCTACCTTTCACCGTTATGTTCAAAACAGGACCACAGCAACAGAAGCAAATGATTGCAATAACACCTTGGAGCACAACAGAACATTTAAATATAAACTGACAGGAATCTTGCAGATAAGCAAATCCTAATCTCTTCTAGACAGCAATTTGATTGCTATCCCACATTGAGGGAAGATGAAATGTTGATCCTTACGCTTCAGAAGATTAATTCAATTCAAGATAAGACTTGAAAATAGGTAAACTGAAATCTAGAAAGTGTGGTGGTGATAACGCTCTGTCCCACACGAGCAGGACTATAAGATCGAAATGGGTGCGGTGCAAAACCAGAAATTTGGCAAGGCTGAACATTTCAGCCCCTGAAATTCAAACATTTGCTCATTCATCACTGGACAGAACTGGACATTTGTGTTATCGGTCACCTTTCCAATGGTTAACTGGACTAGACAAGTCATGGGTTGTTTACATCCTCCGTCATTCACCCACATGGCTTGCACTTCACGCCAAATACCTCTTATCCAAATAGGTATTGATTTCACACAATAACCCAGGTTGTGTCCCTTCAGTGACGCAGATTTCTGGTCACACGTTATTAGTTTGGGTAAATTAACTCCTTGCTAATAAATTTCCCCAACACCTAGCTGCTTCTGCTAATTCAGTAAATAAATCATGCATGAACGACGGGTGAGCCCCAAGTAAATGACACACAGGCGATCCAACAAAGTCCAAAGTTTGCTCTCACCCTTATTCTTCCCCATTGGCCAGTGATATAAGGCTGTGGTTCTCAAAGTGTGGTCTGCAAAGGTCCGCCAGGTAGCCCCAGCATTGGTCCAACATGCAAGACAGAGACGTGCGACACCACGGCCAAGGGAAACAGGCTGGGACCCTCATCCTCAACACTCATGTGAGGCTTCACAACCAGACTGGCTCCTGTGTGCACAGTTCGAGTAACCAAAAACATGACCAATAACGATGTAGTTTTATAAGTAAGATTTGTGTTACCATTGATTTTGTTTCACTAATATAAATGTGGGAGGTTTTGTGGCACAGTGGTTAGTGTCCTTACCTCTGAGTCCCACTTCAGGACTTGATAGCTAAGGAGGGTGTGTTCATTACAGGGCCAATATTGGCCTGTAAATCCTTCCTGATGGCAGGCGGTAAGAGCAGGAGAGTTTCCTGGTCAGCCATACTGCAGAAAGGCAAACCACTAAAGTACTTTGCCCAGCATGATCATGGACCGATCCAATGGTTGCCAAATCCATCTTAGGACATGCTACCTGGAGGAGGAATACCCGATGTAAATTAAGTATTAGTTTCTCAGAAGAAGATTATTGTGATGATTTTCTAAAATGCTGTATTAGAATGTTTCAAATAAAGATGTTCTCTTGTAGCATTGGTGTTTATTATAAATACAAAAATATCTATACTTTTGTTTCAGCCTTAATTTAATAACTTCTGATTTAATTTTTAAAAATGCACAAATATTAATTTAGTGAAAAAACAGCAACATATTTATCACTTCCATAAATCCCTTTAATTCCGATGAGATTTTTGCAGTGGCAAATGAAAGCAGGTGTGGGGAGGACTGGTGGGTGGTCTGTGGGGTTTTATGTCCCTTCCAAGTGCTCCACAGATGTAGAGGTTTGATAAGTGCTGATTTCAGATTATTGAGACCAGTGGAACTTTGGCTTTTCATTCTGCCATTCTTGATTGAATACCCTTTGTTCTTCAACATATCTGAAACGTAAAGAATCCCAATGTCTGACCAAAGTATGTAAAAGATTCTGTTTATACAGTGCCTTTTGTGACCACAGGATATCCCAGAGCACTTTACAGCCATTTAAGTACTTTTGAAATGTAGCCACTGTTGCAGCAGCTAATTTGCACACATCATGGTCCAACAAACAGCAAATGACCAAATAATCTGTTTCAATGATTGAGGGATAACTACTGGCTGGGTCACTGGGAATTAATCCTTACACTTTGTTGAAATAGTGCCATGGGATCTTTTACACCCACCTGAGAGGGCAGTCCTGAATGGTGTCGAGCTTCTTCAGTGTTGTTGGAGCTGCACTCACCCAGGCAAGTGGGGAGTATTCCATCAAATTCCTGACTTGTGCCTTGTTGGATGGGCTTTGGGGAATCAGGAGGTGAGGACACCCAGTCTCTGACCTGCTGTCATAACCACAGTATTGTTGTGACTGGTCCAGTTAAGTTTCTGATCATGGTGACCCCTAGTATGTTGATGGTGGGGGATTTGGTGATGGTTACACCAAAGGGAGGTGGTTAGACTCTCTCACTTGGATTTCAAGTACTTAAAATGCAAGGTCACTTACTAGACACCTTCCCACTGAAGTACCTGAGAGAATTCAATCATACTAGATGAGGCAGTGACCTTAAAAATTTAGTTACAGTCTCTAAGCATTTTGTAGAAGTGAGGAGGAGATACCACTCTGCCTCCAATCTGGGAGCGATTGACTCTTGGTTGAGGTAGAGTTCCACAAGAACCTCACCCAAATGGCCATTTGATACAAGTCATTGCCTGTCAGTGATTGATTTGACTCAAGGGGCATCACAGCGAAGCCTGTTTCTCCCCTCACCAGATGTCCTCACATCTACACTTCCAGCAGGATGGTGCTCAGGATCAGGAGCCCTGCCTAACCCAGAGACACTGAGCACCATTGTGGCGATGAGCAGCCCCACATCCACCAGCACTCACAGCTGATGCCCCATAATTCAATCTAGACTGGGGCACCAATCAGCGAGTACGCTATCGAGAAATTATAGAACAGCTATATCCCAATCTAATGTGAAATGCTCACAAACAAGAAGCCCGATCCCAGATTCCTGTCAGATTGTGTGGATAACATTTAAGACGACAATCAGAGATACTGCCTGGCATATGTTTTATACCCCACAACAGAGAGGATCCCAATACTGGGTGGTCCAGTGGGTTGGTATATTGACTTTTATCACTGCAACTTCCTTTTGAATCCAGGTCTTCTCTGTGGAGAAGGTGCGGGATGGGGAGGTGGTTAAAATTTTTGAAGTTTCCCTGGGGAGTACAACCCAGCTTAAAAGTGCCTAATTCTAAGATAATGCTTCTGGTTCAAATCCCACCATGGCCGCTGGTGGAAGTTAAGTTCAATTAATAAATCTGGAATTGAAAGCTAGTTTCAGTAATGAAACCATTGTCGATTGTTGCAAAAACCCATCTGGCTCTCTAATGTCCTATAGGAAAGAAAATCTGCTGTCCTTATGTAGTCTGGCTTACATGTGACTCCAGACCCACAGCAATGTGGTTGACTTTTAACTGGCTTCTGAAATGGCCTCACAAGTCACTCAGTTCAAGGGCAATTAGGGATGGGCAGCAAATGCTGGCCTTGCTTACAACACCCACACCCCATGAAAGAATAAATTTTTAAAAATTCTGGTTTTAACGGAGGCCTGATTGGAAATGAATGAGAGGTATACTCAGTGAAATCAGATATTTAATAATTGCAGGCGGGCATGTAGTCATTGCTGCAAATAATGTCCTCACGAGATGTTAATGAGCTGTTGGCAAATTGGTTTTAACTTGGCCCCAAATGTAACTGGAGAAGCACTGGGCTCCGAGGCTTGAGAAACTGACCAGCCAAGCAGTGGTGCAATTGAACTGCACTTCACCTGGCTGTTTAAACTTGTCACCTGAGTGAAAACTCCTTATTACAGCTGCTGTCTCAGTGCCCCCGGCAAATGTTTGGCAGAGAGCATTTGTGTGGTACAGCTTTCTTCAACCTTGGAGGATTTCAACCAGACAAGATCAGTATGACAGCCACATAAGGTGCATTTAACATAACATCAGAAGAGGGAGACAATCGCCATCCACAGTAGCAACAACATGCTGTGGTGGGATCTATAGAGGTGCACAGGAAGAAAGGTTTGCAGTATTTTAGTCCAGAGGTGATGGCTCATGTGTATGTCAGATCCCCAGCTTTCTACTGTACTTAATTCTCAGGATGTGAGTGTGGTTGGCGAGGCTGGTTTTTATAGCCAGTCCCTCGATGCCCTTGAGAAGGTGGTGGTGGGCTTTCATCTTAAACTGTGGCAGATCTTGTTGGAAGTGTGCATTGGTGATAATGGGTGAGAGCAAGATCAGGCTCACCTGATACCCCCTTGCCCCACCCCTATGGGGCCTTGGCTGGCACCCTCGAATTGGACTAGCACCTGTATCAGGAGCAGAGGGAATGTGGGTGCCCCTGAACAAAAATGACTTGCTGTATGTTAATGGTATGTTAATTATATTGTTAAGATGCACAAGTGAAGACCACTGTTTAATTAAGTACTCAGAGAGACTGACGCCATTCACGTCCTCACCCTTGCTGACTGTCTGGGAACACTGTGGTATTTCATCCTGCCATCCACCAGTGGCAGGGGTCCCCAGTGGAGGGCTCTGTACCCAGGAGTTCTCCCCTTTCCCATCAGGGAACTGGCGTGGATGGTTCTGCATGTACCCTCCCATACAACCACAGATCACGGTGGTTCACGGGCTCCCAGGACAACTATATTTTCCGTGGCCTTGAGGAACCCATGTTCCACGGGTATGTGGTTTGTAGTAGGTTTCAGCCCCTTTTTCATTTCTTAAAGGAGTTACTGCTTAAGTTTTGGTTGCATTTCAGCCCCATGCTCCCGATCTTTGGCCACCTGATGGGGAGTTGGGGGGGGAGGGGGCGGGGGGGGCGCGTGGGCTGGGGTGAGGTTGGGGGTTGGGCAGGGAGGACATTCTTGTAAGCCTGCTCCTGGGCCTGGCCAAGCTGGCCATCAACAGGCCCAGGCAACCGGTGATCGAGGAGGTCACCCGGCCCAATTGTCTGCCCCTCTTCCATGGCTAGGTCCTTGGAGAGGGAAACATGTGGTGTCCATTGGCATGCTTGAGGCCTTCCACAGCCGATGGGCACCACAGGGGCTGCAGTGCTTCCTCAGCCCCCAAAATGACATTTAAGCTTTTCTCTTTTGATACAGTGCCCATTGATGGGCTATCACTTTAATTTGATTTGTTAATTTGCCCACCTGTTATAGTTTGAGCTCAAAAGAGTATAAAGAAAGACTGCTGTGACACTGGGTTAGTAGGTGGATGGTAATAGTGCATTCTGCAAATAAACTATCAAGAAATGGATAAAAACAAAAAAACTGCGGATGCTGGAAATCCAAAACAAAAACAGAATTACCTGGAAAAACTCAGCAGGTCCGGCAGCATCGGCGGAGAAGAAAAGAGTTGACGTTTCGAGTCCTCATGACCCTTCGACAGAACTGTCGAAGGGTCACGAGGACTCGAAACGTCAACTCTTTTCTCCGCCGATGCTGCCAGACCTGCTGAGTTTTTCCAGGTAATTCTGTTTTTGTATCAAGAAATGGAGTTGTGTCTTGTTTCATATTTCACCATATGTCTTGAGTTCCATTTAACAGGCTACATTTTTACTTTAAACACTCTGAACAATGGAAAGTCCCTGGAGTGTTTTTTTTAAATTCCTCTTTTGCATTCTCTTCCGCCTCTAGCAGCACACAACAACTCGTACCTTCCACTGCTTTGACAGTGAGCAGATCAGCTCTGGCTTATTTCTATGACAAGGATTCCTCTTTGTACAGGAAGTTCATTAGCCTGACCAGGGGGAGACCAATTAGACACAATGAAGGGGCGGAGGGAGGCAGATCACTCCACTCTATTAGTTGTACGTTAATTATAATTGTTAAGGTACACAGTGACACAGAGTAATGCTCTGCAGACCCCTGGTTCAAATCCCACCACAGCAGATGGTGGAATCTGGAATTACCATTGTCAATTGTAAGAAAAACCCATCTAACCACCAGGGAAATCTGCTGTCCTTACCTGGTCTGGTCGACATGTGACTCCAGACTCACAGCAATGTGATTGACACTTAACTGTCCTCTGAAATGTATCAAACTGCTAAAAAGTCTAAAAGGAATGAAACTTAGGCAACCTCAGCCCTGTCGACCCCTGTTTGGGGGCTAGTGTCAAAAGCAGGAAAGCTGTCTCACAGACTAGTCAAGAAACAGCGGAATCATAGCTTTCAGATCATGTCCCAGACACCACCATCACCATTCCTGGGTATGTTCTGTCCCACTGGCAGGACAGACCCAGCAGAGGTGGGTATACAGCAGTATACAGTCAGGAGGGAGTTGCCATGGGAGTCCTCAACATCTACTCCGGACCCCATGAAGTCTCATGGCATGAGGTCAAATATAGGCAAGGAAACCTCCTGCTGATTATCATGTACCGACCTCCCTCAGCTGATGAATCAGTGCTCCTCCATGTTGAACATCACTTGGAGGAAGCACTGAAGGTGGCAAGGGTGCAGAATGTACTCTGGGTGGGGGATTTCAATGTCCATCACCAAGAGTGGCTTGGTAGCACCACAACTGACAGAGCTGGCTGAGTCCTAAAGGACATAGCTGCTAGACTGGGTCTGCAGCAGGTGGTGAGGGAATCCATAAGAGGGAAAAACATACTTGACCTCATCCTCACCAACCTGCCTGCTGCAGATGCAGCTGTCCATGGCAGTATCAGTCGGAGTGACCATCGCACAGTCCTTGAGACGAAGTTCCGCCTTCACATCGAGGATACTCTCTGTTGTGTTGTGTGGCACGATCAGCATGCTAAATTGAACAAATGTAGCAACACAGGATTGTGCATCCATGAGGCACTGTGGGCCATCAGCAGTGGCAGAATTGTACTAAACACAATCTGTAACCTCATGGCCCAGCATACCCCCCACTCTACCATTACCATCAAGCCAGGGGATCAACCCTGGTTCAATGAAGAGTACAGAAGGGCATGCCAGGAACAGCACCAGGCAAACCTAAAAATGAGGCGCCAACCCGGTGAAGCTACAACACTAGACTACTTGCCTGCCAAACAGCATAAGCAGCAAGTGATAGCCAGAGCTAAGCGATTCCACAACCAATGGATCAGATCTAAGCTCTGCTGTCCTGCCACATCCAGCCGTGAATGGTGGTGGACAATTAAACAACTCACTGGAAGAGGAGGCTCCACAAAAATCCCCATCCTCAATGGTGGAGGAGCCCAGCACATCAGTGCAAAAGATAAGGCTGAAGCATTTACATCAATCTTCAGCCAGAAGTGCAAACAGCATGATCTACCTTGGCCTCCTCCGGCGCTTCCCAGCATCACGGGTGCCAGTATTCAGCCGTTTCGATTCACTCCACATGATATCAAGAAACGGCTGAAGGCACTGGATACTGCAAAGGATATGGGGCCTGACAATATTCCGGCAATAGTACTGAAGACTTGTGCTCCAGAGCATGTGCACCCCTAACCAAGCTTTTCCTGTACAGCTTCAACACTGGCATCTACCCAGCAATGTGGAAAATTGGCTAGGTATGTACTGTACACAAAAAGCAGGACAAATCCAACATTAGTGACCCATCAGTCTATCCTCCATCATCAGTAAAGTGATGGAAGGGCTTATCAAAAGTGCCATCAAGTGACACTTGCTCAGCAATGACCTGCTCACTTATGGTCAGTTTGGGTTTTGCCAGGGCCAGGCAGCTCCTGACCTCGTTACAGCCTTGGTTCAAATATGGACCAAAGAGCTGAACTCAGAGGTGAGGTGAGAGTGACTGCCCTTGACATCAAGGCAGCATTTGACTGAGTGTGACATCAAGGAGCCCTAGCAAAACTGGAGTCAATGGGAATCGGGGGGAAATTGTCCACTGGTTGGAGTCATACCCAGCACAAAGGAAGATGGTTGTGGTTGTTGGAGGTCAATCATCTCAGTTCCAGGACATCACTATAAGAATTCCTCACAGGAGTGTCCTCAGCCCAACCATCTTCAGCTGCTTCATCAATGATCTTCCTTCCATCATAAAGTCAGAAGTGGGGATGTTCGCTGATGATTGCACAATGTTCAGCACCATTCATGACTCCTCAGATAGAAACAGCCCATGTCCAAATGCAGCATGACCTGGACAATATTCAGGCTTGGGCTGACAAATGGCAAGCAACATTCACCCCACACAAGTGTCAGGCAATGACTATCTCCAACAAGAGAGAATCTAACCATCGCCCCTTGACATTCAATGGCATTACCATCACTGAATACCCCACTATCAACATCCTGGGGTTACCATTGTCCAGAAACTGAACTGGACTATAAATACTGTGGCTACAAGAGCAGGTCAGAGGCTAGGAATCCTGTGGTGAGTATCCCACCTCCAGTATCCCCAAAGCCTGTCCACCATCGACAACTCAGGAGTGTGATGGAATACTCTCCACTTGTCTGGATGAGAGCAGCTCCAACAACATTCTAGAAGTTTGACACCATCCAGGACTTGATTGGCAACCCTTCTACAAACATTCACTCCTTTCACCACCGACACATAGTGGCAACAGTGTGTACTATCTACAAGATGGATTGTCGGAACTCATCAAGGCTCCTTAGACAGCACCTTCCAAACTCACGACTACTACCATCTAGAAGGACAAGGGCAGCAGACACATAGGAACACCACCACCTGCAAGTTCCCCTCCAAGTCACTCACCATCCTGACTTGGAAATATATCACCGTGGCTTCACTGTCGCTGGGTCAAAATCCTGGAACTCCCTCCCTAACAGCACTGTGGGTGTACCTACACCACATGGACTGCAGTGGTTCAAGGAGGCAGCTCACCACCACTTTCTCAAGGATAATTTGGGATGGGCCATAAATGCTGGCCTAACCAGCAATGCTCACATTCCATGAATGTACAAAAAATAAAAGATGAAGGGCATTGGTTAATTAATTGCCTAGGGAACTTATACAGAGAGACTGGTTTCCTTGGAGATGGAGCATGCTGTGTCCACTGGCACACTTCAGGCCTTCCATGACCAATGGGCCCCATGGAGGCTAAAGTGCATCGTTAGCCCCCAAAATGCTATTTTGATTTGATTGGGAAAGTTTCCTTTTACATTTCCTTAATTACAGTTTTTCTGAGGGCTGTCAATTTGATAAAATCAGTTTACTCGTTAACTTAATTTGCTATTTTTCTTCCCCTAGTTAATTTGGTCTATCAAAAGAGCAGAAAGAGAGATTGTCCTTGGGGAGGGAGGATGTGATGTCCACGGGCACGATTAAGGCCTCCTGCAGCTGGAGTGCTTCCTCATCCCCCAAAACTACATTCTCATTTAATTTTGAAAGGTTCCTTTAAATTTTCTTTTAGTTACAGTGCTCTTTAAAGGGCTATTAATTGGTTTAATTGGCTTTTCTTTATTGGTTAATTTTTTTTTGTTTGCTCTGGTACTCAAAAGAGCATAAAATGAGACTGCTGGGGCACTGGTTAGTAGGTAGAATACAAACATGTCATGCTGCATTCTGTGCATAAACCTATTATCAACAAAAATATTATTGTCTAGTTTCATAATTCACCAACTGACTTGGGATTGGATTAGCACCTTCTTATTGGACTCAGGTATCCCACTGGGCATCTCCCTAGGAGTCTGAGATTGGAAATATTGTCCTTGGGCACCAGGACTCTGGAGTGGGGCTCGAACCCATAACTTTCTAACTCAGATTCGGGAAGGCTGCCACCCATTCGGAGCTCATTTCCAGTTCTTGCAATGTAGTAAAACATTTCTGGCCTGTGTTCGATGCAGTCCCAATAGTGACTGTCATAGCAGCTGGCAGTGACTGAAACTGGGGATATACACAGCGATGCTGTGTTACACAACAAGAATGTTCCCTGGATATATGCCCCAGCCCCCTCCCCATCTTTAAGGCATAATTATTGCTTATTCCCCACTTCACCATTGCAAACCGATATTCTAGTCACTCCAGGGTTGATCCTGTGATACTGCGGGAATCACAGCTGTATAATTCTACATTCCCTCACAGGTAATACAGCCTTCTTGACCCCACTAGATTCCACAGGGGTCACTTCATTTGAATGTGTTTGGTAACCATTCCCTGCTCATTTCCCTGGTGTGCCAAAAGCCTGACTGCAGCATGTGGATGGGGAACTGGAAACTGCAGCAAGCAGCTCTTAAAGGGCCGCCGCAATTCGGGCTCTGCCATTTTGAATGTGTGTGCTGCTGAAGCAGAACCGAAAGCACTGCCCCTTCCAGCTTTGGATCTGTGTTTGCTGAGAGCCCTGCTACTCAAACCACCTCCAGATATAGCCTGTCACGCACATTCAGTCTTCCAGATCTGTGGGTGGCAGGAGGAAATGTGATAGAACTCTCTGGAAGAGTGCCAGGCTTGGCTTCCATTCAATGATGGCTCACTGAAAGGAAAGGTGTCATAGAGCCATTATGACACAGCAGGAGCTCATCTGACCCATCAAATCCATCATGCCGGCCTAATCAACGGAAGCATCAAACACTCCGTTTGTTGCCATGCTGTCAATGCATCCTGGAAAACTCTCCTCAGGCCTTACAGCCTCTAACCACTGCGGGGGAAGTGTTCCTGCTTCCATGACCAGTTTACCTAAGTACAGCAAATATCACGCAATCTGGCGGCTTCCTTCAGAGGCCTGTGTCCTGACTCCACATCCCCTCAGGGCCATATTCCTTTGACCACAGCTTACCCCATGTGTTGCCCACTTCCCAACTGGCCTGCAAATTGCCTGGAGATGTTGTTTGTCAGTGAGGAGCTCTGTACAAACACATTTTAGTGTTGTTGTTGAACAGCTGCCAGAGGTGTGAATTAGGCCTGAGGTGTTCTGCTCTTCCCCTTCTTTCCAAAACACCAGTCCTCAGCTCGGCCCTGCCAATCTCTGGGGTTTATCTGCGATCAAGCATGTGGCAAGGGAAAAAACCTGCAACTTTCTAGCTACTGAAGAGGCTGAAGCCATGAATAAAGCCATTGAAGACAAATCTTGACTTTATGCGGGAGTGTATTTTGAGTCATATTGAGTCAGCACTGAAGGCAACAGAAATAAAAGACAGGAAAGATATAAAACCAACTGCTGACCCATGGTCATCAATGTTACAACACAACAACAGCAACATGCATTTGTATAGTGCCTTGACACAGTAAAACACCCTACGATGCTTCGTAGGAATGTAATCAGATCAAAATTGATACTGAGCTAAAGAAGGCGATATTCGGACAAGTGCTTGAAAGCTTGGTTAAAGAATTGGTTTTAAGCAGCGACTTAAAGGAAGAGTGAGGTGGAGAGGTTTAGGGTGGGAATTCCAGAGCCTTTCAATCTTAATTATTACACCAAGTATCCCCAATACTTTCCATTGTGATGATGTGAAAATACAGACAGCGTAGGTTTTATATTTGGAAATACAAGGGACACCGTTGGAAGCACAGATGTGGCCTGGTTAGGGACTTTTTAAATCCTTTGTTGGGTTGTGGCTGTTGTTGGCATGGTCACCTTTTAGTGAGCATCCCTTGTTACTCTGAGATAGTGGTGGTGTGGCAGAAAAATGATGAAGTTGAAGAAGCGAATGTAAAGGGATTGAAGTGTGGTTTAGTCCCAGTGGCTGCTGAGGCTTCTCTCTGCATCACATTATATGAATGGCAGGCCTGTTTCTTCACTGGAGCTTACACAGTGAGATTGTTTCCACAATCTGAGAAGCTGCCCTGCTTTGGCAATACACTGGATGTATAGGTGGCCTCATACAAAAATTAAGTAGAAAGGACTTGTATTTAGATAACGCCGTTCACAACTATAGAGCGCCTCCGAAGCACTTGCCAGCCAATGAAATACTCTTTTGAAATGTTGTGAGTTAATAAACATGACAACCAATTTGCATTCAGCAAGATTCCATCAATAGCTATGCAATAAAGTTTCAGTAATCTGTTTTCATGCGTTGGTTGGAGGGATAAGTATTAGCCAGGGCACCAAGGAATACTTCCCCATTTTTCTTCAAATGTCACCAAGGGATCCTCTACATCTACCTGAGAGAACAGTCAGGCTCTTCAACCAAAAGGTGGCATCTCTGACAGTGTAACACTCCCTCAGTACTGCACTGGTGTGCCAGCCTAGATTATGCGCTCAGGTTTAGTACCACAAGCTCCTGACTCAGAGATAAGGCTGAGATGCAGACGACACTTGGTTATAAATAACCGAAGTTCAAACCACACCGATAGAAGGACATATAAGAGGTGCCCAAGTCTGGCATCGTGAGTTGGTGTTGCTTTTCAAAGCACCCAGCTGATGACAGCTGCCCATTATACTGGTCAGTGAAGCTTTCTGTAATAGGATTGAGGACATTTTCATTCTGCCAGTGGAGGTACTGGTCCACACTTCAGGCTCTAGAGCTGCTGAGGCCGGAATGCAACTTCCTGAGAGGAATATAATCATCACCCACTCACCCAGACTGATCCCAGTTTCCCCCAAAGGAAATCCAGGGAATTGTTAGAGCTTCAATTAGAGCTGGAGTGTTTAAAGCTTTTATGTGGAGTAAAAGACACATAGAAGTGGGGAAATTCTTTCAAGGAGTAACACATTCAGCCCAAAGCCTCACCTTCGATCAACAAGGGGGTTCGATCAACAAGCATCAGATTGAATCATTACTCAAAATCCTAGGCCCTGAATCCCCACAGTAAGGTTGTCTTGGTGTTCTGCTGCAATGGTTATTTAATGGCAGTTCTTCAGGAGACATGAGGAATACCTCAGATGATATTGGGAGATTGGAACACTCCGCTTGCCACACATGACAATTCAGAGCCCAGGTATTTTATATGTCAAAGCATTTCGCCCATTAAATGAGCTGTCCGTGTACATAATATGGTTGATTTTCCCATTCTGTCTGCCTGGTGCGGAACCTTGCGCGCTGTCCCGCTCCCCTCCGCTTTGGGAAATTGCACATGGCAGGAAATTTGTGAGCAGCATGCACCAAATTTCCTGAAATGCACTCCTGCCGATGGTGGGCCCCCATGTCAAAATGTCATTTCGATGTAGTGGTTTCCCAAGCTGTAGGATTAGAGATGGTTGTTGGGAGAAAGGGAAACTTGTCTGGTAGGAATGTCCTTCCAAGAAGAAAATGGTTATACATTTGAGAGGGAAAAATACATATGGCCACTGGAAAAGAGAAGGACAGTGGGACTAATTGCATATCTATTCCACAGAGATAGCACAGGCATGATGGGCTGAATGGTCTCCTTCTGTGCTGTATCACTCTATGATTCTAGCGACTATCTTGAGTATTGGGTAACTCACTGTGTGATGTTCTTTCATCACTTGATCGGATCACTGATAGGGAAAGAGAAATGGGATATAAAATGGATATAAGCAATTAGGGATAGGCAACAAATGCTGGCCTTGCCAGCAATGCCCACATCCCATGAAAGGATAATTTTTTAAAAACAATAGCCAGAGGTCAAATAGGCAGTGAAACTACCTGTCCTAAAGCAACTCAGGCAAGCAAATGGAATAACTAGGCTGGAAAAGAGAAACTGGTCTATCCAGTCTGTTGCTTCTTGTGATACCTAGTGCATCCCAAAACTGACACACCTCACTCCGCCCAGAATCACAAAATCTCCGATCAGAGGCAAAAATAAAACCTGAGCTAATTAGATGAATCAATCTGGAAAATCCTCCTCCCACCCTTTTTTGTGATCGAAACTGGACCAGGAGATTGCACAGGTTCTGATTTATATTACAGGGGGGAAATAGGGGGATAGCTGTAGCTCAACGCTCAGACACAAGCACCAAATTCAGGCTGATACTTCAGTGCACCACTGAGAGAGTGCTGCACTGGCAGTGGTGCTGTCTTTTGGATGAGATGTTAAAGCAAGGACCTATCCAACCTCTCAGATGAATGTAAGAGGAGGAGGTGATGGGGTAGTGGTATTGTCACTGGGCTAGTAATCCAGAGACCCAGGGGTCTGGATTACCCAGTAAACCCAGGCTCTGGAGTTCGAATCCCACCACTGCAGATGGTGGAATTTGAATTCAATAAAAATCTGGAATTAACAGTCTAATGATGAGCATGAAACCATTGTCGATTGTTGTAAAAACCCACCTGGTCTGGCCTACATGTGACTCCAGACTCACAACGATGTGGTTGGCTCTGAAATGACATAGCAGTTGTCTCAAACCGCTATAAAGTCTCAAAAAAGGAAGGGAATGGAATGGGATGGATCACCTGGCATTGATCTAGACATCGGAAACGACAATGGCGATCTCAGCCCTGTCGACCCTGCAATGTCCTCCTTATTAATATCTGGGGTTAGTGCCAAAATTGGAAGAGCTGTCTCACAGACTAGTCAAACAACAGCCTGACATAGTCATACTCACAGAATCACACCTTACAGATAATGTCCCAGATACCACCATCACCATCCCTGGGTATGTCCTGTCCCACCAGCAGGACAGACCCAGCAGAGGCGGAGGCACAGTGATATACAGTTGGGAGGGAGTTGCCCTGACAGTCCTCAACATCAACTCCAGACCTCATGAAGTCTCATGGCATCAGGCCAAATATGGGCAAGGAAACCTCCTGCTGATTACCACGTACCACCCCCTCCCCCAGCTGATGAATCAGTGCTGCTCCATGTTGAACATCACTTGGAGGAAGCACTGAAGGTGGCAAGGGCACAGACTATACTTCAATGTCCATCACCCAGAGCGGCTCAGTAGCACCACTACTGACTGTAGGAGAGACCACCGCACAGTCGTTGTGGAGACGAAGGCCTGCCTTCACATTGAGGATACCTTCCATCATGTTGTGTTGCACTACCATCACACTAAATGACTTGGAATGATCTAGCAACTCAAGATTGGGCATCCATGAGGTGCTGTGGGCCATCAACTGCAGCAGAATTGTATTTGAACACAATCTGTAACCTCATGGCCCGGCATATCCCCCACTCTACCATTACCATCAAGCCAAGGGATCAACCCTGGTTCAATGAAGAGTGCAGGAGGGCATGCCAGGAGCAGCACCAGGCATACCTAAAAATGAGGCGTCAACCTGGTGAAGCTACAGCACTAGACTACTTGCCTGCCAAACAGCAAAAGCAACAAGTGATAGACAGAGCTAACTGATCCTACAACAAACGGATCAGATCTAAGCTCTGCAATCCTGCCACGTCCAGTCATGAATGATGCTGGGCAATTAAACAACTCACTGGAGGAGGAGACTCCACAAATATCTGCATCTTCGATGATGGAGGAGCCCAGCTCATCGGAGCAAAAGATAAAGCTGAAGCATGTGCTACAATCTTCAGCCAGAAGGGCTGAGTGGATGATCCATCTCGTCTAGAGGTCCCCAGCATCACAGATGCCAGTCTTCAGCCAATTTGATTCACTCCATGTGATATCAAGAAATGGCTGAAGGCACTGAATACTGCAAAGGCTATGGGCCCTGACAATATTCTGGCAATAGCACTGAAGACTTGTGCTCCAGAACTTGCCATGCCCCTAGCCAAGCTGTTCCAGTACAACTACAATACTGGCATCTACCTGGCTATGTGGAAAATTGCCCAGTTATGTCCTGTACAGAAATAGCAGGATAAATCCAACCCAATCAATTACCGCCCCATCATCCTAATGTCGATTATCAGTAAAGTAATGGAAGGGGTCATCAACAGTGCTATCAAGCGGCACTTGCTTAACAAGAACCTGCTGTTTGGGTTCCGCCAGGGCCACTCAGCTCCTGACCTCATCACAGCCTTGGTTCAAACATGGACAAAAGAGCTGAACTCCCGAAATGAGAGTGACTGCCCTTGACATCAAGGCTGCAATTGACCGAGTGTGGCATCAAGGAGCCGTAGCAAAACTGGAGTCAATGGGAATCAGGGGGAAAACTCTCTGCTGGTTGGAGTCATACTTAGCACAAAGGTTGCAGTTGTTGGAGGTCAGTCATCTTAGGGTAGCGTGCTCGGCCCAACCATCTTCAGCTGCTCCATCAATGATCTCCCTTCTGTCATAATGTCAGAAGTGGGGATGATTGCACAATGTTCAGCACCATTCGCAATTCCTCAGATACTGAAGCAGTCCATGTCCAAATGCAGCAAGACCTGAACAATATCCAAGTTTGGGCTGACAAGTGGTAAGTGACATTAGCACCTGACAAGTGCAGGCAAAGACCATCTCCAACAAGAAAGAACCCAACCATCGCCCCTCGATGTTCAATGACATCACCATCACTGAATCCCCCACTATCAACATTCTGGGGGTTACCATTGACCAGAAACTGAACTTGACTAGCCATACAAATACTGTCGCTACAAGAGCGGGTCAGAGGCTAGGAATCATGCAAAGAGTAACTCGCCTCCTGACTCCGCAAAGCCTGTCCACCATCTACAAGACACAAGTCAGGAGTGTGAATACTCTCCACTTGCCTGGATGAGTGCAGCTCCAACAGCACTCAAGAAGCTTGACACTGTCCAGGACAAAGGAGCCCACTTGATTTGCACCCCATCCATCACCTTCAACATTCACTCCCTCCACTACCAGTGGCAGCAGTATATATCGTCTACAAGATGCACTGCAGGAACTCATCAAGGCTCCTTTGACAGCACTTTCCAAACCCACGACCACTATCATCTAGAAGGACATGGGAACACCACCATCTGCAAATTCCCCTCCAAGCCACACACCAACCTGACTTGGAAATATATCACCGTTCCTTCACTGTCGCTGTGTCAAAATCCTGGAACTCCCTTCCTAACAGCACTGTGGGTGTACCTACACCACACAGACTGCAGCGGTTCAAGAAGGCAGCTCACCACTACCTTCTCAAGGGCAGTTAGGGATGGACAATAAATGCTGGCCCAGCCAGCGAAGCCCACATCTCGTGAATGAATAAAAAAAGTGAACAGGACTGATTGGTAATTAGCACATTGCTGTTTGAGCGAGCTTGCTGTGTACAAATTGGCTGCTGTGCTTTCTACTTTACAATGGTGACCATGCTTCAAACAATATTGGATTAATTAATTGACTGTAAAGTGCCTTCTGACGGCCTGAGGTTGTGAAAGGTACTAAAGAAATGTCAGTCTTTCATTTTCTAAACAGAACAGAATAACCAAAGAGTTCAAAGAAACTCCACTAAAACCCTATTATTGTGAGTCAGTAGGTTTTCCAATAGCAAGCTGCAAACCTCTTCCTTCTTTATGCTCAGGTCAGTAACTAAAGAAAGGCTCTGTAAAACCTGATCGAAATGGAGGCCTCGTCTACCACGAGACTGGTGAATTACAGAGACCACATGGACTTGATGGGCAGAATGGCGTCCAGCTGTGCCACAATCACCCTATGACTGATGGGGCATTAGGTAATGTTATCATTCGGAAACCAACATGGATAAATGGAGTTGAGATGCAGATCCTCCATGGTCTAATTGATTGGCAGAGCAGGCTCGAGGGGCTGAATGGCCTCCTCCTGCTCCTAGGCTCCTTCCTTCCTAACAGCCATTGCGGTTTTCTGGTCGCAGCCCCTCAGACTGTCAACTGGCTCCAAGTCCAAACCTGCCCACAGGGAGGATGGGATAGTTTGGGGTGGGGGGATGGTTGGTGGCAGGAGGCCAGAAAGAAGGGTGGGGTGGTGGGGGGGTGACTATCCAGTCACCAGCAAGAAACAAGACTGTAGGAAAGTTGCTCACATTTTGGGGCATTGTATTCCCTTTAAGAGCCATGAGAAAGCGGGTGGAAGGCAGAGAGCTCAGCTCAGGACCCCAGTTTGTATAATTAAGCTAATTATGCCTGTAATGGGGTGAGTAGGATGTTGGCCTTTACGTGATTATCTCCCTTCCCTTAGTGCACAGCCGGTTGTATGAGAAAATGCTCCACACAGCGACTCAGCCACCAGCCAGGGTCTGCAGCATTAAAATGGCAGACAGCCACTGACCAGAAACCACTGATTATACAACCAGTGAGATTAAATTGATGCTTTCGTCGGGCCTCAAACCTACTGCCCCAGGACATAGGAAACCCTTTGTTGTCTCATAATGAAGAGAGGGTAAGCATCATGTGCGGTGGTGGGGGCAGGGAGAGAGATAAACAGGCTTAAGTGTGTTTCACTCCTGCTTCCTTTACTCACACAACTGGGCTGTTAGAAATCAGGGGCAGTACGCAAACAAGCCTGTCATTGGACCCCAGGGAAGACATGTCACGGAGGACCCCATGGCTTTAAGCAAAGACATCTTTCCAGATTGCTTCAGTGAAAATCGGAAGTGCCTGATCCAGGTAAATATGAAGATTTACATTTCTACAGAGCCTTTCACAACCTCTGCGACCTGGATATTTACAGTGTTGGGTGCTGTAGGGAAGGGGACAGAGGTTCAGGACTCCAGCTTCTCCTGTCTGCTCTGGAGACTGACTTCCCAAAGGCAGGACCACGAGCAGGAGCAGGAGCAGGAGCAGGAGCAGAAGGCGGAAGCAGGAATGACTAACCTGCAACTTGGGGAAGTGGGGGAGGGGGTGGGAGGAAAGAATCTCAAGGGAGGTCCAACCTCTAACACCCTGGGCAGGGGTCTTACATCCTGGGTGTCTTTGTTTGGGGGTGAGACCTGATCTGATTGTGGGAGTTGGTAATGAGAAACTCCCAGCATCATTAAAATAATGAAATTTGCCAAGCGACCTCAGAGAAGTGATTGGCTGCCAGCTCCTTATCCCGACTCCGTTAAGCCCACAGGTGGCTGGGTTGGAGGCATGGACTTTCAGATTTTAACCATTTTAAAACCTCTTGAGCCCAAGCTACCCATGTCTGGCTGCTAAAATTCAGCCCAGGTTGTCTCAAAGTGTCTTATAGCCAATTGCGTACTTCTGGAATTTTGAGAGCACCATTAGAGGAAATGTGACAGCCAAATTGCGCACAGCAAACTCCCACAAACAGCAATGTGTTAATGACTGGATTGGCAGTTTTGGAGATGTCATTTGAGGGATAAATATTGACTGTACTCTGACTACGTCCAGTGAGAGGGCAGACATGGCCTTGGTTTAACATCTCATCTGAAAGGTGACACCTCCAACAGTGCAGCACTCCCTCAGTACTGCAGCGGAGTGTCCAAAATCTTTAGAGTGGGTCTTGAACCCCCATCACCTTCTGACTCACAGGTGAGTGGGTGCGCTGGCTGCTGTGCTTTCTCCATTACAACAGTTACACTGCAAAAACACTTCAATACCTAAAGAGCACCTTGGGATGTGCTTAGGTCGTGGAAGGCGCTATACGAATGCAAGTTGTTTCTTTCTTAGTTGTTTCAGTGAGTTGTGTTATGGCGGATCAGCTGATCAGAGACTGATCATGTTCCAGAAGTTCCACACAGGAATGAAATAGTGCAATGCACAATAACCCACAGACAGAAGCCATTTTATCCACCACACAGAACGCAGAATTAATACTGACTTTCCATGTTCAATAGTAATGAATGGGAAACATGCAAATTTCTGGCAGATTTACTGCTTTCTCAAGGTGGGTTAATCCTTTATACATCAAAGCAGCTCGTGGAGTAGGCAAATCCACGAAGATCAGTGAAATGGAGTCATTGGCAACAATGCTTCCTCTGCGTTGTAAGAATTCTGTGATTTGAGGAATGTATCAAGCTAATTGCTGGACATGTTAGAGGAGGAGCTGAAACAGGAGACCCTAAAAGATCAGAAGAAACAGGAGGCAGACCAATGGGACACTGTCTTTTTTGTTCTTGGGATCTGGGCATCACCAGTAAGGCTGGACATTTATTGCCCATCCCTGGTTGCCCTTGAAAAGGCGGCAGTGAGCTGCCTTCTTGAACTGTTGCAGTCCATGTGGTGTCAGTACACTCACTGTTCCATGTGGTGGATAAAATGGCTTCTGTCCAAAGCCTTTGTTTCATCCAAGTCACATGACTATGACAAGCCACAGCACATAAGAGGCAGCAGTGCTCAAGGCATTTCTCCAAACATCCATTGTGCTGTTGGGGAGGGAATTCCAAGATTATGGCCCAGTTACAGTGAAGGAAGAGTGATATAGTTCCAAGCCCAGGTGATTTGCGACTGAGAGAGGAACTGAGAAGTGATGGTATGTCCATGACTTTACTGTTGTCATCTCTCGGTGCTAGAAATCCAGTACCCAACCATCCCGCCCTGTCACACAGCCTTGATTTCCCATCTCTAATATTTTTAAAACTAACAAAATAAAGCCATAGAGTCACTACTGGGCAGAAGGAGGCCATTTGGCCCATTGAGTCCATGCTAGCCCTCTGTGGACCAATCCAGTCAGTCCCATCCCCCAGCTCTATTTCTGTAGCCCTGTAAGTTTATTTCCTTTATGTGTCCATCCAATTTTGTTTTGGAATCGTTGATTGTCTCAGCTTCCACCCACCAACAACCCCCCGCTGGCGCCCCCTCCCCCCCACCCCCCCCCACGTGGGCAGCAAGTTCCAGGGCATTACCACTCGCTGTGGAAATAAGTTCTTCCTCACATCCCCCTGCACTTCTTGACCAAAAACCTGTCCTTGTATCACCAGTCATAGGAACAGCTTTTCTTTGCCTGCCTTGTCTAAACAGCCATAAACCTGTACACCTCTATCAAATCTCCCCTCCATCTCCTATGCTCTGAGGAGAACAATTGCCCCCAGCCTTTCCGACTTAACCTTGCAACTAAGTGTGTTCAAAGAAAATGAATCAAACACGCAGGCCTGGGGCTTTATAATTGGTCGTGGGGTGGGAGGTGGTCCATGGACCTTCCACCCCACCCTGCCCCACCCCACCCTGCCTCACCCTGCCCCAACCCACCCTGCCCCACCCTGCCCCACCCCACCCTGCCCCACCCCACCCGATTAAATGCCTTCCCTGCCCCCAAATGCGCCATGCAGGGGATCATAAAATGCCACCCAAGAAATACTTTGCAAGTTTATTTGGGAAAACCGGGTTTATTCTGCATGTCTCCTGCGAGGTAAGGGTCTGGGATAATCCCAGGGGAATATGGGGGTTGGGGGAGAGGCTGAAGCCAATGGACCAACAGTCAAAGGACGATTTCAAAAGGAGGTAGAGGCCCCTGCATTGAACTTGAGCAATAGTTGGGGACACCACTCGGATCAATCAGTGTGCAGGTCATTGCCTCTTCACAGAGGTGCCCAATGTATTGCCTGTTGTATCCCCATCCGATTATCGAACTGAAAGTCAGGTAGACACAGAAAGGAAGGAGAGAGCCTGAAAGGCCGGAGTGATGGAGAAAGGCGGGAGATAGAGAGAAGGCCCAAGTGATGGGGCTAAAGGGCGTGGGAGGCAGCTAATTTCACAGGAAGTTACACAAGGCTGAGGATATGAAGGGATTTAAATGTGAGGATGAACAGTTTCGATCCATTCCTCTTCAGCCAGTTCAGGTCGTGTGAGGATTGTCAGTCCGGACGATCTCACAGCTGGCACCTCCATCATGAGTGCTCCCAGAGCAGGCAATGAATCACCTGTAAACCTCTCCTTTAACCTCACCAACAATAGGGTAGATTTTCGACTTGGTACCCAAACACAAAACTGGAGTTGATCAGACATCAGTTTCATTTCCATTAAATTCCCACAGCAAACTGAATCTTGACTACAATCCCTACCTGAAAACTTTTGACAGAATTTGGCGCGCAATAGTGTTAACTTGCACTCGGGTGCGATACTCTGTGTTCCAAAGCTATTCTTAAGTGATCGTTTGATACCTGAAAGCAATCAAGTGAAAGAATTGACCTGAGACCACATAACTGCAAACGTTTATTTGCCTGCAAATGTTGAAACTACATCAATTGCAAACAGCAATAATTCAGCTGATGTCATAGGTGATGAACTGACCTTTGGGATGATACCAAATCAACAATTAACTAGCTTCAAGTGAGCTTACAGCAAGTAAATTGGTCTGTTAAAGCATTCACAGATAGAACTTATTGTTGGAAATGAACTAAGTCCCATGCAGCCTGTACTTGGAAATTTGTACCTGTAGCGTGGGGACAGGTTTCCGTTCCAGCAATTAGTATGGGCTGGCCTGGTAGGAATACGTTTGCCTCCCAATTTCTAGCATCATGGAGCATTGAGATATAGTTAGGCCGCATATAGGTCCCAAATATGTGCCTCAGTCCCAATCTCTGAGGCCGTCTATACTGAGAACAGCCAAAGAAATCAGAACTCAGGAAAATTCACCTCAAAGCCTATGTCCACTAGTCTCATTTCTGTGGTTCACAGCAGAGAGAAGACAAAGAGGTAGAAAAGATGCTTCTGAAGTTAGTTTGACGTTATAATTTGCAGAATCTGTTTGTTACCAAACTAATCTTCTACCTTATGATTTACTTGCTGAAAGATATAAAATAATTAGAGACTCAGAGCTGTAGAACTGTAATTAGATGATGACATCACGTGGGAACAAGACAGGAACATTGCAGTAACACAGCACTGTTGCTAGTGACTTAGCGTTGGTATGGTAACAATCAATTGCTGTTATGGTCAGGCCATGTACAGAGCCTTATTAAAATAAGAATGTTACTACTGAATTTATAGTCTGCGCACCACACATATCAGCTTTTACTAAGAATGCATTTCAATTTAACTTGAAGGCTTCTTTCAGTGAAGGCCTCAGGCATTCACACCAGTGAGTGTGGGAGCACTTTGATGATGTCAATCCAAGAACCCTCTTGAGGTGTGACTGCGTTCTTACACTGAAGCTATAGACTTATTTTCCCATTTGCTGTCTTCAATTTTTCTTGCTCTAAGAATCTTAGCAATGGGTTTGAACCAAGCTGAGAGTAATAAGGATGAATTTTGTGAGACGTGGCTGGCAGTGTTGAGACTCATAGTGGGGCCATGGATTGTAACGTCGCTAGCACCAGAGGGGCAGATTGTGGTAGCACGCGGTGATAGCTCCCGAAGGCTCTCCCCAAGCCCTGTCACCATATCCTGGTGTCCTGATGCAGCTGCCTAACCAACTTGAGGCCTACGGGTACGCCTGAGAGGGGATAATCACGAAGGTGGTGACCCCGTTCTCAACCTGCAGTTGTTTGTGGAGCCAGGGACAGCGATCCAGGTGGGAAAACCACATTTTTGCGATGATCTGGTGCCTTTTCCTGAATGGTCCTTTTATGGTTGGCTTGTTAGGCAACTTGAGGCTGCAAACACCAGTTTGACACTGCACATTGTGAGCTCTGCCCTGTCTTAGCATTCAGTAAGTCCCTGTTATAAGCTGCCCCAATTTGAGTTGTTCCGTTTTAATGTCGTGGAGATAATGAGACCGGCGTGCGCACATTGTCGAGATTTCTGATTTAGCATCATTCTGTGCAGGTGCCGATTTAGTGATGTGTGACCTGATCGGCTCCATTTCACAGCGGCCTCACCCAATCCCTGACCCTGCTGTTCACTGCCCCTTCTGTTCCCTGAACTTCTCAATTGCTGTCCCTCCTACTCCCTGACCCTCCCACACTGCCCCTCCTGTTCCCTGAACTTCTCCCTTGCTGCCCCCATGCTCTCCGACCCTCCCACGCTGTCCCTCCTACTCTCCGACCCTCCCACGCTGCCTCTCCTACTCCCTGACCCTCCCACGCTGTCCCTCCTACTCCCTGACCCTCCCACGCTGCCTCTCCTGCTCCCTGACACTCCCACACTGCCCCTCCTACTCCCTGCTCCTCCCACGCTGCCCCTCCTACTCTCCGACCCTCCCACGCTGCCTCTCCTACTCCCTGACCCTCCCACGCTGTCCCTCCTACTCCCTGACCCTCCCACGCTGCCTCTCCTGCTCCCTGACCCTCCCACGCTGCCTCTCCTACTCCCTGACCCTCCCACGCTGCCTCTCCTGCTCCCTGACCCTCCCACGCTGCCTCTCCTACTCCCTGACCCTCCCACGCTGTCCCTCCTACTCTCCGACCCTCCCACGCTGCCTCTCCTACTCCCTGACCCTCCCACGCTGCCTCTCCTGCTCCCTGACCCTCCCACACTGCCCCTCCTACTCCCTGCTCCTCCCACGCTGCCCCTCCTACTCCCTGACCCTCCCACGCTGCCCCTCCTACTCCCTGACCCTCCCACGCTGCCCCTCCTACTCCCTGACCCTCCCACGCTGCCCCTCCTGCTCCCTGACCCTCCCACGCTGCCTCTCCTACTTCCTGACCTTCCCACACTGCCCCTCCTGCTCCCTGACCCTCCCACGCTGCCTCTCCTGCTCCCTGACCCTCCCACGCTGCCCCTCCTACTCCCTGACCCTCCCACGCTGCCTCTCCTGCTCCCTGACCCTCCCACGCTGCCCCTCCTACTTCCTGACCCTCCCACGCTGCCTCTCCTGCTCCCTGACCCTCCCACACTGCCCCTTCTACTCCCTGACCCTCCCACACTGCCTCTCCTGCTCCCTGACCCTCCCACGCTGCCCCTTCTACTCCCTGACCCTCCCACACTGCCCCTCCTACTCCCTGACCCTCCCATGCTGCCCCTCCTACTCCCTGACCCTCCCACACTGCCCCTCCTGCTCCCTGACCTTCCCACACTGCCCCTCCTACTCCCTGACCCTCCCACACAGCCCCTCCTGCTCCCTGACCCTCCCACGCTGCCTCTCCTGCTCCCTGACCCTCCCACACTGCCCCTCCTGCTCCCTGACCCTCCCACGCTGCCCCTCCTACTCCCTGACCCTCCCATGCTGCCTCTCCTGCTCCCTGACCCTCCCACGCTGCCCCTCCTATTCCTGACCCTCCCACACTGCCCCTCCTGCTCCCTGACCCTCCCACACTGCCCCTCCTACTCCCTGACCCTCCCACACTGCCCCTCCTACTCCCTGACCCTCCCACACTGCCTCTCCTTCTCCCTGACCCTCCCACGCTGCCCCTCCTACTCCCTGACCCTCCCACACTGCCCCTCCTGCTCCCTGACCCTCCCACGCTGCCTCTCCTGCTCCCTGACCCTCCCACACAGCCCCTCCTACACCCTGACCTTCCCACGCTGCCTCTCCTGCTCCCTGACCCTCCCACGCTGCCCCTCCTATTCCTGACCCTCCCATGCTGCCCCTCCTGCTCCCCTCCCCTCCCACACTGCCCCTCCTACTCCCTGACCCTCCCACGCTGCCCTTCCTACTCCCTGACCCTCCCACACTGCCCCTCCTGCTCCCCTCCCCTCCCTGGTTCTCCTCCTTGCATCTCCCCTAGGCCCCACCCTCGCTTCCTCCACCTTGCCTCCTTTTTCTCCCAAATATTTCTTGCATTTCTACACAACAGCAATTTTCTGCAAAGCTACATAAAAAAGACTCTCAACTTCTAAAACCAGTGACGTTCTCACCTCCCTTACACCTCCCATGTAAGTCCAGTTGTTGCTCCACCTAGTTGAGAAAGGGCCCCTTGCAGCTCGAGTACAGTGCTCAGAGCGAGGGTTCAGGAGAGGGAGGCAGTGAATGACAGAGAGTGGGAGAGGGAGGATTGGTGAGCGGGAGGGTTGGCGAGTGGGAGGGTCGGAAAACAAGAGGGTCAGGGAGTGGGGGCTTTGGGGAGTGGGAGGATGAGCAACTGGGAGGGTTGGGGAGCGGGAAGGTGGGGCAGTAGGAGGGTGAGGAGAGGGAGGATGAGGGAGCGGGAGGGACAGGGAGTGGAAGGGTCACAGAGCAGGAGGGTGGGCAAGCGGGAGGGTGAGAGAGGAGGAGAGTTGGGGAGTAGAAGGGTGGGAGAGATGGAGGGATGGCGAGCCTGAGTGGCAACGAGTGGGAGGGTCGGAGAGCGGGAGGGTCGGGGAGTGGGAGGGTGGGTGAGTGGGAGGATCTGGGTGTCAGAGGGTGGGGGAGCAAGAGGGCGGTGAGTGGGAGGTTCGGAGAGCGGGAGGGTCGGGGAGCGGGAGGGTGGGGGAGCAGGAGGGTAGTGAGTGGGAGGGTCGGAGAGCGGGAGGGTGGTGAGTGGGAGGGTCGGAGAGTGGGAGGGTCGGAGAGCAGGAGGGTGGTGAGTGGGAGGGTCAGAGAGTGGGAAGGTCGGGGAGCGGGAGGGTGGGAGAGCAGGAGGGCGGTGAGTGGGAGGTTCGGAGAGTGGGAGGGTCGGGGAGCGGGAGGGTGGGAGAGCAGGAGTGCGGTGAGTGGGAGGTTCGGAGAGTGGGAGGGTCGGGGAGCAGGAGGGTGGGAGAGCAGGAGGGTCAGGGAGCTGGAGGGTGGGCAAGTAGGAGGATGGGCGAGCAGGAAGTTTGGGGAACAGGAGGGTGGGCGAGCGGAGAGGCAGCGAGTGGAAAGGTTGGCGTGTGGGAGGGTCGAGGAGGGGGAGGGTCGGGAAGCAGGAGGGTGGGTGAGCCAGAGAGGCTGGGTGATCGAGAGGGTGGGTGAGTGAGAGGGTGGGTGATCGAGAGGGTGGGTGAGTGAGAGGGTGGGTGATCGAGAGGGTGGGTGAGTGGGAGGGTGGGTGAGCGGGAGGGTGGGCGAGCGGGAGGGTGGGTGAGTGGGAGGGTAGGTGATCGAGAGGGTGGGCGAGTGGGAGGATGGGTGATCGAGAGGCTGGGTGATCGAGAGGGTGGGCGAGCGGGAGGGTGGGCGAGCGGGAGGGTGGGTGATCGAGAGGCTGGGTGATCGAGAGGGTGGGTGAGTGGGAGGGTGGGCGAGCGGGAGGGTGGGTGAGTGGGAGGGTGGGTGATCGAAAGGGTGGGTGAGTGGGAGGCTGGGTGATCGAGAGGGTGGGTGATCGAGAGGCTGGGTGATCGAGAGGGTGGGTGAGTGGGAGGGTGGGTGATCGAGAGGGTGGGTGAGTGGGAGGGTGGGTGAGTGGGAGGGTGGGTGATCGAGAGGGTGGGTGATCGAGAGGGTGGGTGAGTGGGAGGGTGGGTGATCGAGAGTGTGGGTGATCGAGAGGGTGGGTGAGCGGGAGGGTGGGTGAGTGGGAGGGTGGGTGATCGAGAGGGTGGGTGAGTGGGAGGGTGGGTGATCGAGAGGGTGGGTGAGTGGAAGGTTGGGCGAGCGGGAGGGTCGAGGAGCGGGAGGGTTGGAAGTGGTAGCGTTGGCAAGCAAGAGAGGCAGTGCGCGGGATCTAAGTAGAAAGTTAGCATACTTCTATATTTTTTAATTTTAAAATTTAAATTCCCATATTTCATTTGTGCAAAATTTCATTTTTCATGTTTTCTTTTTTTGACAAGAAATGGTTGTAATGGGAAAATTTGATTTGTTTAATGTTGTCACATTTCAAGTTGCACTTTTCAGCAGCATGACTATAACATTAATTATAGTCCTTAGGGACCTGGGCCTTGTAGCTAGGTGGAGAAACACCTCCCCTCTTATACTCCTATTTATAATGTTGGGCTGAACCTGTCCAGTTGGAGTCAATGACGATGCTCATAACTCTTTTTAATAGCTTATTGATAAACTTACACGTCAATACCCTGCTCCCTTTAAAAAAATTTTAAGTCAGCATCATACTCACAAACACCGCCTCCCATAACTTCTGAGCCTGCACCCACACTGTGAACGCTTGGATTGCTGTTTCTGAAAAGTAGTTGCTTCAGTCCCTGCTGTTTCTTTAACATATTTTGTCCCGTTTTAGTTAAACCAATTCCCTTAATTAAACCTGATATCATAACCAGGATCATCCCCATCAAAACCACTTCATATGGTAACGGACAATTCATGTAAGAAGACACAGATTTGTGGAGGAGGTTTTGCGGCAATCTTTGTCATGGGTGTGATTTTTGTTCTTTATTTAAGAAACGTGTGTTTCAGTAGCAAGAGCAGTAATTGTGGCAGAGTAAAGCCGAATAGACAAGAGAAAAGGCCGCAGTGACAGCAATGCACAGCAGAGAGCTCTGAAAAACTAAGTTTAGTAAGAGAATTGGATGGCATGGTTGGCTGTCTCTTGACCAGTATGTCAGGTTTTCAAGTTCCCATGAAAAGCTGAGAGGCAAAGTTTGGCCAATTTCTCAAAATCATCCATCACAAACAGCCTTTTTTTTTTGCTGATAAAGGTTGGCTTTTTTTAAGTTGAATGTATTCTTGCTGAAGGACTGGCTATAGTGTGAAATGGGTGTGGGAGGCTCCCTTCAACATTGAAATTAAGCCAGTGCTCAACTGAGTTGCCTGCCAGGGCTGTCTAAGAAAGAAAGGGGCTGGTTAATTTAGCAGTAGCCCGAGCGCCCGTGCTGTTTGGGTGATGACCTGTGCCATCTCAGTTGGTTATCGTTATGCCTGTTTAACGACTGCCTGTAAAATGGGCACGAAGCTGTTGAACTTGAGCCCCGAAGAATCAAACGAAGAGGTCAGCTCGGCTGGCCATTTGTCCCATTTTAAAATGATCAGTCCGGTTTCCAGATGGACTGTCCCCTGTCCAAATCCTGATTTGAATCCAAAGCCTTTTTGTGCAGAATTTTGAAATCACCTCTCACCCCAGCCTCTACGGAAGCATTTAAAATCAAGATTATTGACCATACTGGCCCTGCAATGATCCTTGGGCCTATCCAGGCAGGCTGTGGGGAACAGAGTCCTGGCTGAATATGGGGTGTGTGGGGTGTGGAGATATGTGCTCCCTTTATGATGCCTTCATGCTTCATTGATATATCATCCAGGCTCACTGATGCATGCAGCACACTGCTCTCAACTGAGGAGAGAATGAGAGACATAACAGCAGCCTGGTAAAAACTGATTAAAAGCATCACTCAATTTTTTAAAAACTTGCTTTAGTTCCTCCGAGGTCCTCCAAGTGAAATTAGAAGGTAAATGAAACAAAGGCAAGCATCAGCTAGGCTCAGAATGCAGAATAATGTCAAAAAGACAAAGTTAAGTGCACTCGACCTGAATGCACGCAGCATTCACAACAAGGCAGATGATTTAAAGGCACAAACAGAGGTAAATGGGTATGGTATAATTGCCATTGCGGAAACATGGCTGCATGGTGACCAAGACTGGGAACTGAATAATCAAGGCTATTCAATATTTAGGAAGGACAGACAAGAAGGGAAAGGAGGTGGAGTTGCGCTGATAATAAGGGATGGGATCAGTGCATTAGTAAGGGAGGATCTCAGATCAGAAGAACAATGTGTGGAATCTATTTGGGTGGAGCTAAGAAACAGCAAAGGACAGCAAACATTGATAGTAGTTGTTTACAGGCCACCAAACAGTAGTGGTAGGGTGGGGCATGGTATTAATCAGGATATGAGAGAAGCATGTTGCATGGGCAATACAGTAATCATGGGTTACTTCAATCTGCATATAGACTGGGTAAACCAATTGAGCACTAATTCTGTGGAGGACGAGTTTCTAGAGTGTGTTAGGGATGGTTTTCTAGAGCTGTATGCTGAGGAACTGACTAGAGAACAGGCTATTTTTGAACAAAAATAAAAATACCTGGAAAAACTCAGCAGGCCTGACAGCTTCTGCGGAGAGGAATACAGTTAACGTTTCGAGTCCGTATGACTCTAGATCTCGTATTATGTAAAGAGAAAGGGCTAATTAATAATCTTGTTGTAAAAGAACCTTTAGGGATGAGTGGCCACAATATGATAGGATTTTACAATATGTTTGAAAGTGAGGTAGTTCAATCTGAAGCCAGGCTGTTAAATTTGAATAATGGAAATTATGAAGGTATGAGGGACAAATTGGCTGAGGTGGATTTGGAAAATATGTTAAAAGGTATGATGGTACATAAGCAATGGATAGTCTTTAAAGAGTTTTTACATAGTTTACAGCAACTATACATTCCTTCAAGGCACAAAAACCCAAAAAGTCAGTCAACCCTGGCTAACAAAGGAAGTTAAGGATTGTATAAGATTAAAAGAAAAGGTCTATAAAGTTGCCAGACTTAGCAGTAAACCTGAGGATTGGGAGGATTTTAGAATACAGTAAAGAAGGACCAAGAAACTGATAAAGAAAGGGAGAATAGAATGTTAATGTAAACGAGCAAAAAATCTAAAAATGGGCTGTAAAAGCTTCTATAGGTGTGTAAAAAGGAAGCATTTTCTAAGACAAATGTGGGTCCATTACAGACAGAGTCAGGAGAATTTACAATGGGGAATAGAGAAATGGCAGAGAAGCTAAATGATTACTTTGTGTCTGTTGTCACTGAGGGAAATACAGGAAATTTCCCAAAATTAGAGATCCAAGGGACTAGGGAGAATGAGGAATTGAAGGAAATTAGTACTAATAGGAAGGTTGTGTTGGTGAAATTAATGGGACTAAAGGTTGATAAGTACCCGGGACCTGATATTCTGCATCCCAGACTATTGAAAGAGGTAGCTATGGAGATGGTGAATGCATTGGCAATCATCTTCCAAAATTCTATAGATCCTGGAATGGTTACTACAGATTGGAAAGTAGCAAATGTCACCCAACTATTTAAGAAGGGAGGGAGAGAGAAAACAGGGAACTACAGATCTGTTAGCCTTATATCAGTAGTAGGAAAAATGCTAGAATCTATTCTAAAGGATACTTAGATAATAATGATCTGATTGGGCATAGTCAACATGAATTTAGAATGGGAAATCATGTTTGACAAACCTTTTGGAGTTTTTCTGAGGATGTTACGAACAGAATTTATAAAGGCAAGTCGATGGATGTAGTATATTTGGATTTTTAGAAGGCGTTGGATAAAATCCCTCACAGGAGGTTAGTTAGCAGAATTGAAGCACATGGGATAGGAGGTAATATACTGACATGGATTAAGGATTGGCTAACAGGCAGAAAACAGAGAGTAGGGATAAACGGGTCATTCTCGGGTTGGCAGGCTGTGACTAGTGGGGTACGGCAAGGGTCAGTACTTGGTCCCCAGCTGTTCACAATACATATCAATGATTTGGATGTGGGTCCAACTGTAATATTTCCAAGTTTGCAGATGACACAGAATTAGGTGAGAATATGTGTTGTGAGGAAGATGCAAAGTGGTTTCAAGAAGATTTGGACAGACATAGTGAGTGGGTAAGAGAATGGCAGATGGAACGTAATGTAGAAAAATGTGTGGTTATCCACTTTGGTAGGAGGAGCAGATGTGCAAAGTATTTCTTAAATGGTAAGAGGTTAGAAAGTGTAGAAGTACAAAGGGACCTGGGTGTTCTTGTCCATAAGTCACTGAAAGCTAACATGCAGGTGCATTAGGAAAGCTAATGGAATGTTAGTCTTTATCGCAAGAGGATTTGAGTAGAGGAGTAGTGAAGACTTGCTTCAATTGTATAGAAGCTTGGTTAGACCGCACCTTGAGTAATGCGTGCAGTTTTGGTCCCCTTACCTTAGGAAGGATATAATTGCCATGGAGGGAGTGCAACAAAGGTTCACCAGACGTTCCTGGGATGGTAGAACTGTCCTGTGAAGAGAGATTGGGGAAACTGGGCCTCTATTCTCTAGAGTTTCAAAGATTGAGAGGTGATTTCATTGAAACCTACAAAATACTTAAAGGAATAGACAGGGTAGATACAGGTAAGATGTTTCCCCTGTTAGGGAGTCTAGAACCAGGGGTCACAATTTCAAAATAAAGGGGAAGCCACTTAGGACCGAGATGAGGAGAAATTTCTTTATTCAGAGGGTTGCGAATCTTTGGAATTCTCTACCCCAGAGGGGTGTGGAAGCTCAGTCCTTGAGTGTGTTTAAAGTAGTGATTGACAGATTTCAAAACACCAGTGACATAAAGGGATATGGGGAGAGTGTGGGAAGAAGGCATTGAAGTGGATGATCAGCCATGATCGTATTGAATTGTGGAACAGGCTCGATGGGCTGAACAACCTATTCCTGCTCCTATATTCCCATGTTCACTATAGACCAAATGTACAAGCTCCTCAGATTTAGCTCATTCTTTACATGGGAATGACATTTCATAGGATATATGGCACAGAAACAGGCCATTTGGCCCAACCAGCCCATGCTGATGTTTATGCTCCACTTGAGCCTCCTCCCCTATTTTCTCAACTAAACCTACCATCATAATCCTCTATTTCCTCCTCCCTCAAATGCTTGTGTGGTACCCCCTTAAACAATACTAATCACCCCAACCACATTTTCTGCATCCCAGACTATTGAAAGAGGTAGCTATGGAGACGCTGAAGGCATTGGCAATCATTTTCCAAAATTCTATAGATCCTGGAATGGTTACTACAGATTGTAACGAGTTCCACATCCTCAGAAGGTGTATCTCCTGAATTCCTTATTGGATTTCTTGTTGACTATTTTTATATTGATGGTCTCTGGTTATGTTCTCCCCTGAGAAGAGGAACCATTCTCTCTGTAACAATTCTATCAAAACCTTTCATAATTTTAAAGACCGCTATGGGGGTCACTCTTCAGCCTCCTTACAAGAGAAAAGAGACCCAGCCTGTCAATCCTTTCCTGATATGCATGACTTTTATACATAAAAATAACTTATATAAATATAATTTTCTGGTATCATCCCCGTACATAATCTCTGTACCCTCTCCAGTGCCTCTATATCCTTTTATAATACGGCAACCAGAACTGTGCAGAATTTCACAGCAGCGGGATTTTATGTTCCCGCTGGAGTCAATGGAGTTTAGAAGGGCTCACTGCATTTTACTGCCCCATCCCTGTCTTGACGGGTCACAAAATTCTGGGCTAAGTGTGGTCTAACCAAGATTCAATACAGGCTTAGTATAACCTCCCTACTTTACAATTCTACTCCTGTAAAAATAAAGCCAAGAGCTTGGTTTGTCATTTTAAGGCCTTGCTAACCTATGGTGAAACTTTTAGTGATTGATATTTTTGTACTTCCAGCCTCAGCAGTGCCCACTGCTGAGCTCTGGCGCTGCCAAGGCTGCTAGAGCTGTGGGCTAATCAGTTTGGGCCGTGGGGAGGGAGAGTCTCACTCTTACTTTGTTTAGCCCGCAGGCAGGCATTATAACTGTGGAGGGGGCTTCATCCAGGTGTATTAGCTGCTGTGACTTTCCTTTGAGGGCGGGGGGCCGGGGGGGGTGGGGGTGGGGGGGAGCGGGGGTGGGTGGGGGGGGTGGTTGGCGGGGAGGGGTCGAGCATTCCGACTTCAGCCTATGGAGTTTGTCACCACAATCACCCATTGAGGAAAAATCTGGTTCACTGTCTCAAAAACATCCTCCTTTGGTGGCCTCCCCATATAACCTACCCACCCACCCTTGGGAATAAGCTTTGCAAGACAAAGCTTTCTGAACCAAAGCCTCACCGCTTGACCCCCCTCACAACCTTACCCCAACCATCTCTGCCCCATCAGTATGCAGATCAGTGAATTGACTCAAATGCCTGATTTTTAACGCTTCTGACTTTCCGATCATGCACCGTGTTGGATGGGAAGTGTGGAGGATTGGATGGGCTGATCTCGTTGTCTGATTCTCTGATCCGTAGTCCTGATGTCTCCACACCTGGAGCTCCACCCATTTACCTGTTGTATACTGTATCTTCTTGATCAATGCCATTAAAAAGATAGCAAAAATTTTCAAAGACTAGATAAAATCTCATGGTTGGTGACCTTTTCTCAGATTTGGGAAACGATTGTCCAGGAGATTAGCCCAGATATATGTTTTTGTATGATGTTTTATAATATCCTAAAAGGACTTTCATGAGATTTCATCGCAAGATAAATTTTCTTAATGGCACTTACAGACTTCATGCTTTCTGAATTGCTTGGAGGCAGCTCCATAGAGGCTGATAGCCTTCAAACTTCATTATTAAAGGCTCACTTCTCCCCTACCCTATGCCCCTGGGCTAAATTAATCATAGTATCGCAGAACTGTACAGTGCAGAAGGTGGCTCTATTGAGGCTGCGCCAGCTTTTCCGACGGGCAGCCCAGTTAGTGCAGTCTTCATGAAAAAAAACACTCAACAGATTTACAGGTACCAACCACCTGTGTTTGCACTTCTCCTGAGATGGTACCCTGTGCCGCTGAATGCACCAGAGGCACTTCGCTAGTTGCAGTGACGTTGCCAAGGTCGAGAGCTTGCTGTGGCAGTGTACAGCTGGAACACAATAATTGTTCTCTGCTCACTACCTGGCGTTGTTTTCTTTGTCCCCGCCATCTGTCACTGGTTGATGCCCTGTTGGCAAAGGCCATTTCGTAGAACATTTGGACACGAGCAGACATATCATGGAATGGTGATGCATGGGGTTGCCCATGCCTTTGAAGTGTCAACTACATCAAAGAGAGGAAACAGCAGAGGGACTGAACAATGGGCACCTCTAATGACCAGCATTTCTTGGGGCCTATGATCTATGCAAACTGGGCTGTTTTCTCAACTGGAGCTGGCACATGGCCAAGGAAATAAACTTGAAAGCGAATAACCAGGTAAGAGAGATAATCTTTTCATCTGCTCTCGCCCCTTTAAGAAAAAGTAATAAAGTGTAAAGAGGGCCGAAAATTGTTGCAAATGACTAAAACTCATCCGCTAAATGTCAGAACATTGAAAAAAAAGGCAAACCTTCACTTTTGAAGACTAAATTACCTCAGGAGCCAATAAATAATTGTGAGAGAAAATGAGGACATTTGTGGCCCATAAAATATTCTCCTTGGGACTGAACCGGCTCTTATGCCTGGCCAATTGGCAAGAGATAAAATGGATAGGAAGAAGCACAAGAACTGGATTTGCTTCGGTGTTTGAATTCCAAATGCAAAATGACATTTCAATTACTGAGTGAAATCTGAGGCCGAGACTATGGGAAAAACAAAGAGTAAACCCGTCACATCAAATTGTTGCATATTTATCAGTTCAATATCTGCAAATTGCATAGAATTCACCAAAGATGTGAGTTGGATTTTGTAATATCCTAAAATTTCTTTAATGATATTTAATCGCAAGATAAACCTTCTGAACTGGGCACGATGGACTTCATGCTTTCTGATTTACTTGGAGGCAGCTTTATAGAGGCTGATGTCCTCCTGTTCATACTTCATCAATAAAGGCTCACTTCTCCCCCATCCAATGCCCCTGGGCTGAATTAATCATAGTGCCGTACAACACAGAACATTTGACTGCACCAGCTCTTTTGAAAGACACTCTTTCACCATATTCCTTGCAACTTTTTCACCTGTATTTATCCAATTCCCTTTTTGAAAGCTACAATTGAAACTGATTCCAGCATCATAGCAGGTAGAGCAATGTCATGCGCATTACCAACAGAAAGGATCTGCCAACAGGTAGCTTTTCAGTAATCAAACTCTCCCACAGGTAGACACACAACCAGACCTGGGGACTTCATCTGAAAAGCAATCTTCAATGGGGATTCCACAGGGTTTCTTGGATTTCTGAGGGGGAATCTTTGATATTGCAGCAAAAATATCAGAGTTATAGCATACCAAACATTTGCGGGGGGGGGAGTGGGGGGGGCGGAATTTTACACTTCCCTCACCCCACCAGTTGGCTTTTTTGCAGATGGGGTGGAGGGGCACTTAAAGTAGAACAGGCAGCTAGCCCACTGCCTTCCCACCCACCCCCAAGCTGTCCCCCATAATATGGCGGACAGGTAAGGCACCAGCCAGCTTGCCCACCCTTAAGCTTACTGAGGCCCTTAACTGGCCAATTAATGGGGCTGTTTGCACCCCCGCCACAATAATGTGGGTAGCTGAGGAAAGTGGAACGAAGGAGGCCTGCCTGCTACTTCACCATCTCAAGTGAAAAGATAGGAAGGAAGGGGTGTACCTCCTTTGGGGGATGCCCTGTGCCCATTGTGGGCACACACTCCCCAAGATGTTATACCCCTTTGTGACTCCCGCCTTCAAAATCTGATCCCCCTCTAAAACCCTCAGCCCCTCCCTGGGGTCCCTGTTCCCACCCCTACCAAGAAGCCTGGACCTTCCTCTGAGCCCAGTCACCATATATCTTCTCCTCAGGACTGCCTGTAGTCCCAGCAGCGACCACGATTGAGCTGCTCAGCTTCCAGAGGCTGAGGGGTGGGTGTGGTGAGCAATATGAACCCCCGTGAAATTCAGCCCTTGATTGTCTAATCCTGAAGTATGTAAGCTGTGTGTGGGATCCTTATATGGCAAGAGAAGCGATCCAAAGACATGCTGCACGAATCAGTATGGGAAATCCACCAGAGTCACATCCTGGATCAAAGATTTGGAATGGGAATCACTACAGCAAAGGAGGGAAAAAAATAGACGGACCATGTTCCATAATATGGAATAAACTGGTGGGAATTGACAGAAGCAAGTACCTGGTGCCCTCCGCAAATGACAACACATGAGGCAGCCACCCCCACAAACTACAAAGACCATCTGTTTCCAAGGCAGCGTATCAACAATCTTTATTCCCAAGGACAGTCCCACAGTGAAACAAACTACCAGAGGAAACAGTCACAGCCCCATCGCTTGAAATCTTCAAGATCAATCTTTAGATTATTTCCGTTTAAAAGCTTTCATTATCAGGACCACCATCACAGCAGGTCATGTCTGGTTTACCCAGCGCTACCCACAGAAACATTAGTAGAATACGGATATTAGTCTGTGATGCCAGCACAGTCAAAGCAGAAGAGCATTCCAAATCCTAACCGCTTATTGGGTGAAAACATCTTCCCTCTTAGTTCTTTTGCCAATCACCTTAAATACACATCGTCTGGTTATCGAACGTTCAGCTATTGGAAAAGTTTCTCTTTTTATTCTAACTAAGCCCTTCTTGATTTTAAACAACTATATCAAATTCCCTCTTAGCCTTCACTGCTCTAATTATAGTCTCAATTCCCCAAACCCCAGAACTATGGTCTCAGTTTCCCATACTCTATAACTGTAGACTCATCTTCCCCATTCATCAAACTATACGCTTAATTCCCCAAACCCCACAAATATAAGACCCAACTTCCCCATACGCCAAAACTATACTCAGTTTCCAAGGCCAGGATTTTCCATTTGTTGGGGGTTGGGAGCGGGACCAGGCACTGGCCGCCTGCGATCGGGTCCACACCGCCATTTTATGCAGGCTGGCCAATTAAAGCCCACCCAGCATATTCCCCGATTCCCCTGGATAGCGGGAGTAGCCGGGGGGGCGGTGGGTCCAATGGCAGCTCGGCAGTCTGTTTAAAAGAAGGCCTGGCAGCCTTTTGTAGGCTGCTGACAATGGCCAGCGTAGGCCACAGCAGAGGGGTTCAGGCGAGCAGGCCAGTTTGCAGGGTCTCCCCCAGGGACAGGGCCAGGCTGCAGGGTCTGTCACAGGGACAGGGCCAGGCTGCAGGGTCTGTCACAGGAGCAGGGCCAGGCTGCAGGGTCTGTCACAGGAGCAGGGCCAGGCTGCAGGGTCTGTCACAGGAGCAGGGCCAGGCTGCAGGGTCTGTCACAGGAGCAGGGCAGGCTGCAGGGTCTGTCACAGGAGCAGGCCAGGCTGCAGGGTCTGTCACAGGAACAGGGTAGGCCAGCGGGGGGGCCAATGTGCCCCTCACTTTTCTGGTGACTGCCTTGCTGCCCTCCTGAAGGAGGTGATGGGAGGAGTTGGTCCCCCAGGATGGGAGGAGGAGGCCCCCCCACATGACTAAACCTGCCTGGGAGGAGGTGGCGGAGGTGGTGAGCTCCCGTGATGTGGTGCGGCGCACCTGGATGTGCCTCTTTGCTATGGGAGGATATAACATGTGGTGCCTGGTATGATGTACGCAGCATGTGTCCAAGGGGAGTTGCGGGGGGTGGGGGAGTGGGGGGGGGTTTGTGGGGAGCAGGCCTGGTATCTTTGCCTGGGTGGTCAGCAGCAGGTTGAGGAGGCACTGGGGGCCTGATATGTCCCACTCTGGTTGGAGTGGGCCGTGCGTGAACAGAGTCCATGTGTAATTGCCGTAATCAATGCTCCTCTCTCATTTTCAGGAGAAGAATGCTCATAACGTGGCCGAGCAGATGAGGACTGGAGGCGGCCAGGCACAGCTCTCCATATTAAGCTACTTCGAACAGGAGGCCCTTGAACTGGAGAGGCACCATGCACCCAGGTCCACTGGTGTCGGTGAGGCTGGGGTGCCACAGACAAGTATTTATGCCCAACAGTGAGGTCAGCATTGTCCTCCCAACAACCATAGCACTGCTGAATGTTAAATTAGTTATTATTGCAACATTGCTGGACCATTGTTTATGGAAGGATGAGCGCATAATGATCCGGAGGACAGGGATGCACTTTGACATTGTCTCCGTGTTAACTGATCCAATGTCCTTGTTCTTCCTTTCAGCATCAGTGGCACAGGGCCGGGAAGAGGAGCAGCAGAGGCCCCCTCTCACACCTGAGGCCTCTGAAGTCTCACCAGCGTCACACCATCTCTGCCAGGCAGGCACCAGTGCAGATATTAGTACCTCGGTGGGAATTAGAACATCGGCTAGTGTCCCGGGGCACAGCGGTGAGGGCACTTCACAGTTGCTGGAAGAGCTGGCAGAGACCGAGAGTGCCCATTGTGCCAGCATTCAGAGGACTGCAGGGAACCAGACACATGCTCAGTCGGTGCCTGATGATGTGCCTCTTGAGTCGTCCGCAACACAGCAGCTGGGTGTGTGGGAGCATCTGGAGAGATTCATGAGGCTATGCTTGGCTTGGTGCTCGTGGTGGAGGAGTCTATGTGGATGATCGCCGAAGCAATGAGCCACACGTCCGAGCACCAAGCGTTCTCCATGGAGAGAGTGATGACTCTTGTGGAGAGGATCCTCCAGGATACCCGTCAGGGCTTCTCTGGCCAGCGAGCCCTCACATCAGCATTGACCTCAGCTGGTCAGTGCCAGTGTGGGAGATGGTCTGGGCAACAAGTTTCCCAGCTCAGTACCCAACCATCCACAGTGAGCAGGGAGGTCCGAAGCGACCTCATGTCAGTGCAGCAGCTGCCTGGCGTCTCTGTGGGCTCCCCTCAGGATGCTCTGGATGAGGGAGGTAGCTCCTCTGCCCCTCTGCCAGTGACCGTTGTGTCCGGTGAGGCTGCAACGACTGGGGAGATGCCAGCTGTGGACTGGCAGCTCCCTCCCAGGCAGGGCCAGCACAGGCTCCACAGGCCAGAGGACGGCCGCCAAGGTCATCGAGGCCAACAGGGCAGCAGAGTCAGCAGGCTGTCTCTGATACCACTCCCAGTGAGGGGTCAGCACCAAGACGTAGCACCGGAAAACATAAACATAAGGCACCTTAGGCACGCCACAGGTTTCTCACTGGTGCTTTTGTGATGGCCTGAGATTAGGTCCTTAAGATTTCTTTTTGATTGTTTACACTATTATTTTCTATTTGTGATAACTTCTGCTTCACACACTGAATGCCAGAGGGTGCCTCGTTTCTTCTGCATGTGTACGTTTAAGAAAAGTGTAATGAGTGGTTTGTTGGACATTCAGCTATATGTACGAGGCCTTTAGTTACTGCTGAGGACCTGGCAGATTTTGCACTTAGGTGTCGAGTGTCGAGCCGACAGCCCAGGCTTGTCCTGGTGGACCACCTGTGGTGTGCTAGCTGAAGGTTCGCTGGATTAAAGCCTCCTGGGTGTCCCTGCCTCCCTGGAGTAGTCCCGGGTCAGCGTCTACCCCCTCAGCATTCCCCTGTGCCTGCTCATCCTCGGACTCACTGCTGGGCTCATCGTGTGCAGCCGCAGCCACTGCGTCTACATCTTCGTCATCCACAGTGTCCCCCCCCGCCCTTCAGCGTAAGATTGTGCAGAGTGCGGAATGCAACCAGTATCACCGACACACGATCTGGGGGGACCTGGAGTGTGCCCCCTGAGTGGTCCAGGCATCAGAAACGCATCTTGAGAAGACCAATGGCTCTCTCCACCACAGCCCTTGTGGAGATGTGGCTCCTATTGTACTGCTCCTCAGATCCTGATATTGGATGGCGGAGAGGCGTCATGAACCACTTTATGATGGGATAGCCCTTGTCACCCAGCAGCCATCCATCAAGCCAGGCTGGAGCACTGAAGAGCCCCGGCACCTGGGAGTGTCTGAGGATGTAGGCATCGTGGGAGCTGCCTGGGTACCTTGCACAGACTTGTAGAATCAGCATCCTGTGATCACACACTATCTGCACGTTCATGGAGTGGAAGCCCTTCCTGTTGACGAAGGCACCGGGCTCACCCTTAATGGCCACGTGTGTACAGTCTACTGCACCCTGGACACAGGGGAAGCCAGCAATGGCCGTGAAGCCTCTGGCTCGCTGTGTCTGGCTTGCCTGGTCCCAACAGTAGTGGATGAAGGTCAATGCACACCTGAACAGAGCGTCTGTAACCTGCTTGACACAAGTGTGAACAGCTGATTGGGAGACACCACAAAGATCACCCACCGAGCCCAGGAAGGAGCCAGAGGCATAGATGTTGAGGGCAGCTGTGACCTTCAGAGCTGCTGACATGGGGTGTCCACCCACACAGTTAGGAGAGATCTCAGGGACAATCATCTGACAGATATAGTTGACTGTTTCCCTTGACAGATGGACCCTCCTTCGGCACTGCACCTCAGTCATATTGAGGTAGCTGCTTCGCCGCCTGTAAACCCTGGCAGCAGGATAGTGGCGTCTTCTGTGGCCCCTTCAACCTTGGACAACATCTTGGCCCTGTGCCCCTTGTGCCTGCGCCTGGCCTCCCAAAGGTGGCTCCCCTGGAGGCTGAATGTGCACTCCTGGCCTCCTCGCCCTTCTATCCCTCCCTTCGTCCTCAGAGGAGCTGAGGCTAAGGGGAGGCTTCCTGAAACCTCCTGGTCCAGAAAAGATCCCTCAATGCAGAGTGCTGACCTGAAGGTTAAGAGTCCAGAATAAAGCAGCTGGGATGTGTTCTGAAGCACTGCAGATCACACAGGCAAGTTTGAAAAACTTTCACCAATAAATACTTCACAGAGCAGATTCACGACCCCACAGAGCCCTCTTATCCTGCCCATGGATGAGGTTAATACAAGTGTCTCTTACCCGCCTGCCCATTACGCCCGCGCGCTGACCCAAAGGTTGCATGGGCGCCGAAAAATTGGCATCAATTGAAGACCAAAGGGCCTTAACTGGCCCATTAATTAACGATGGGCGGGTGTCGGACTTCATTGTGCACGCTAAGCGAAGTATCACAATGGCGCACAGTGACATCAGGGCGCTCGCCCGGCATCACCGCTCGGCAAGCAGAAAATTCTGCCCAAGACTTTAGACTCAATCCCCATACCCCATAACAATAGACTCAATCCCCATACCCCATTAATAGACTCAATCCCCATACCCCATAACTATAGACTCAATCCCCATACCCCATAACTATAGACTCAATTCCCATACCCCATAACTATAGACTCAATCCCCATACCCCATAACTATAGACTCAATCCCCCATACCCCATAACTATAGACTCAATCCCCCATACCCCATAACTATAGACTCAATCCCCATACCCCATAACTATAGACTCAATCCCCCGTACCCAATAACTATAGACTCAATCCCCCATACCCCATAACTATACACTCAATCCCCCATACCCCATAACTATAGACTCAATCCCCATACCCCATAACTATAGACTCAATCCCCATACCCCATAACTATAGACTCAATCCCCATACCCCATAACTATAGACTCAATCCCCATACCCCATAACTATAGACTCAATCCCCCATACCCCATAACTATAGACTCAATCCCCCATACCCCATAACTATAGACTCAATCCCCATACCCCATAACTATAGACTCAATCCCCCATACCCAATAACTATAGACTCAATCCCCCATACCCCATAACTATACACTCAATCCCCCATACCCCATAACTATAGACTCAATCCCCATACCCCATAACTATAGACTCAATCCCCATACCCCATAACTATAGACTCAATCCCCATACCCCATAACTATAGACTCAATCCCCCATACCCCATAACTATAGACTCAATCCCCCGTACCCCATAACTATAGACTCAATCCCCATACCCCATAACTATAGACTCAATCCTCCATACCCCATAACTATAGACTCAATCCCCCATACCCCATAACTATAGACTCAATCCCCCATATCTCATAACTATAGACTCAATTCCACATACCTGTAACTATAGACTCAATCCCCATACCCCATTAATATAGACTCAATCCACATAACTCATTAATATAGGCTCAATCCCCACTACCCCATGACTATAGACTCAATCCCCCATACCCCATAACTATAGACTCAATCCCCCATACCCTATAACTATAGACTCAATCCCCATACTCCATTAATACAGACTCAATCCCCCCCTACCCCTTAACTATAGACTCAATCACCGCACCCATTAATGTGGACTCAATTCCACATACCCCATAACTATAGAATCAATCCCCCAAACCCCACAACTACAGACGCAATCCCCCCTACCCAATAACTATAGACTCAATCCCCCATACCCCATGTCTATAGACTCAATCCCCCATACCCCATAACTATAGACTCAATCCCCCATATCCCATAACTATAGACTCAATCCCCCATACCCCATAACTATAGACTCAATCCCCTCTACCACATAACTATAGACTCAATTCCCATACCCATTAATATAGAATCAATCCCCCATACCCCATAACTATAGACTCAATCCCCACATACCTCATAACAATAGACTCAATCCCCTCTACCCTATAACCATAAACTTAATTCCCCTACCCCATAACTATAGACTCAATTCCCCTACCCCATAACTATAGACTCAATCCCCCATACTCCATAACTATAGACTCAATTCCCCTACCCCATAACTATAGACTCAATTCCCATACCCATTAATATAGACTCAATCCCCCATACCCCATAACTATAGACTCATTCCCCCATACCCCATAACTATAGACTCAATCCCCCATATCTCATAACTATAGACTCAATCCCCCATACCCCATAACTATAGACTCAATTCCCCTACCCCATAACTATAGACTCAATTCCACTACCCCATAACTATAGACTCAACCCCCCATACCTCATAACTATAGACTCATTTCCCCTACTCCATAACTATAGACTCAATCCCCCATACCCCATAAGTATAGACTCAATCCCACATGCCTCATAACAATAGACTCAATCCCCTCTACCCTATAACCATAAACTTAATTCCCCTACCCCATAACTATAGACTCAATTCCCTATACCCCATAACTATAGTCTCAATCCCCCATACCCCATAACTATAGACTCAATCCCCCAAGCCCCATAACTATAGACTCAATCCCCCAAGCCCCATAACTATAGACTCAATTCCCCATACCCCATAACTATAGACTCAATCCCCCATACCCCATAACTATAGACTCAATCCCCCATACCCCGTAACTATAGACTCAATCCCCCATACCCCATAACTATAGACTCAATCCCCCAAGCCCCATAACTATAGTCTCAATCCCCCATACCCCATAACTATAGACTCAATCCCCCTAACCCATAACTATAGACTCAATCCCCCAAGCCCCATAACTAAAGACTCAATTCCCCATACCCCATAACTATAGACTCAACCCCCCATACCCCATAACTATAGACTCAATCCCCCATACCCCGTAACTATAGACTCAATCCCCCATACCCCATAACTATAGACTCAATCCCCCAAGCCCCATAACTATAGACTCAATACCCCATACCCCATAACTATAGACTCAATCCTCCATACCTCATTAATATAGACTCAATCCCCGTACCCCATAGCTATAGACTCAATCCTCCATACCCCATAATTATAGACTCAATCCCCGTACCCCATAACTATAGACCCAATCCCCGTACCCCATAACTATAGACTCAATCCCCATACCCCATAACTATAGACTCAATCCCCGTACCCCATAACTATAGACCCAATCCCCGTACCCCATAACTATAGACTCAATCCCCCAAGCCCCATAACTATAGACTCAATCCCCCATACCCCATAACTATAGACTCAATTCCCCATAACTACAAACTAAAAATGGACACTGCGGCTGTTACATTTGACTGTAGCTACGGCCTTTCATAATATAAAAGCATTTTTATATTGTTGCCATTCATAGTATGCTCTGAGACTTTGATTTACTGTAAACCAGCAATTGGAACAATAAAACAAATGTGTGAAACACACTGGAGCAGGGGATGATGTGAACTTGTTAAAGAGCAGCAATGTACAACTCACAAACATTTACATCTGCTGATACCAAGGTAATGAGACTGTGTTTATGTTATTATGTCGGTCCTCCCATACCTAACCATCATGTTTGGAAACATTTATGGGGGCAATGGGCCAATATTTTTCCTGTGATCTGTTCTTCAATAACAATTGCACCTGTTTCTTTATGTTTTCTAGGTACTGCAGTTGTGCAATTTAAAATTTTACTTCGCACTCAGCAGAAACAATCTATATATAAAGGAATCACTCCCGCACCCAGGGCTAAGGCGGAGCCACAGTCTGAATGGTATGTTAATTTGTAGCCACATCATATGGATATGTGGAAAGGACCATCAGAGCTGCCTCATTCAGACCACAGTGAAATCTCTTAAGCTCCCTACCCACCCCCTAACCACATATCCCTTCTGCAAGAGGCAAATTAATAGCTGTGGAAAGCTTCGTGAAGTTCCTCTCTGACTCCATGAGATATAGTCAGACAAAGGCTCTAGCAGCCCATAGCCCACCAATATCACAGCCGACTTTAGAAGCACTCTATGTGGAAGATTGCAGATGGCTCCAGAATGAAGCCTCAGCCAATTCTGCTTGCCCTCCTAAAGTCAGCAAAGTTAAGAGTTTAAAATTGAATCTCTATATAGAGCGAAAAAAAGGAACTTGAGACTTTCACATCTTCAGGAACTCCCAAAGCACTTCACACCCAATTAAATATTTTTCAGGTGTAGTTACGGCCGTTTTGCTGGCAGATGTGTGAATTAATTAGCACACAATGAGATAAATGACCAGTTAACATGTTTTGGCGGAACTGGCCAAAGGCCAAGAGATCTCCTTCAATTGACACTTGCTTTGTCTTTTTTGACTCTGATTCTGTAATCTATATTCTGTGATTAAAATATTTCAGCTAAATTCTGTACAGGGGCCTAATATAGTTTTTACAGTTTCCCTTTCATGCTTCGTATCACACGCTCATAAATTACAAGGTTGTTCATATCAAGAATTGAGACACCTCTGGCAAGACAAAGGCAGTCCCAGTTCCTGCTTGTGTTTTCCACTTACGGTAAAAATCAGCTGGTAGAGGTGGGTACTGTCACAATTAGTTCATGTTACTGAGGAGGCTTTTGTTGAGTGTCTGATCTGAAAGATCAATGAAAGAGTACATTATTTTACTGCACTTCACATACTAACTGTGAACGAAACCCTACTCCACTCCTTCATCATAGGCAAATGTTAAACACTGCTCCTGTTTTTTTTTCATGGGATGTGGGTTTCTCTGGCTGGGCCAGCATTTATTACCCCATCCCTAGTTGCCCTTGAGAAGGCGGTGGTGAGCCACCTTCTTGAACTTTCAGACCATGTGGTGTAGGTACACCCACAGTGCTGTTAGGAAGGGAAATGTAACTCCTTTATTCAAAAAGGGAGGGATACGGAAAGCAGGATCCTACAGGCCAGTTAGCTTAACATCTGTCATAGGGGAAATGTTAGAAGCTATTATTAAAGGTGTACTTGGAAAAGTTTAAGGCAATCAGGCAGAGTCAACATGGTTTTGTGAAAGGGAAATCATGTTTAACCAATTTATTGGAGTTCTTTGAAGGGATCACATGTGTAGTGGATATAGGGGAATCAGCGGATACTGTACATAGATTTCCAGAAGGCACTTGATAAGGTGCCACATAAAAGTTTATTGCAGAAAATAAAAGCTCATGTTGTGGGGATAATATATTGGCATAGATAGAAGATTGGTTGGCTAACAGGAAGCAGAGAGTAAGCATAAATAGGTATTTTTCTGGTTGACAGGTTATAATAAGTGGCATGCCACAGGGATCATCAACTTTTTACAAATTATATAAATGATTTGGATGAAGGGACAGATGGGATGGTTGCTAAATTTGCTGTCAGCACAAAGATAAGTAGGATAGTAAGTTGTGAGGAGGACGTAAGGAGGCTACAAAATGACATAGATAGTCTAAGAGAGTGGGACAAGACCTGGCCAATGGAATATAATGTGGGCAAATGTGAAATTGTCCATTTTGGCAGGAGGAATAAAAACGAAGCATATTATCTAAATGGTGACAATTTGCAGAGCTCTAGGATTCAGAGGGATCTAGGTGTCCTAGTTCATGAATCACAAAAGGCTATTATGCAGGTACAGCAGGTAATTAGGAAAGCTAATAGAATGTTATTATTTATTGTGAGGGGAATTGAATACAAAAGTAGGGAGGTTATGCTTCAGTTAGACAGGGCACCGGTGAGACCACATATGGAGTACCGTGTACAGTACTGGTCTCCTTGTTATGTTAAATATGTTACAAGCAGTTCAGAGAAGGTTTACTAGGCTAATGCCAGGAATGGACAGGTTGTCTTATGGGGAAAGGCTGGACAGGTTAGGCTTATATCCACTGGAGATTAGAAGAGTAAGAGGTGACTTGATCAAAGCTTTTAAGACCCTGAAGGGTCTTGACAGGGTGGTTGTGGAGAGGATGATTCCTCTTGTGGGAGAATCTAGAACTGAGTAACGAACAGGCTGTGGGCTAAAGCTCTGCTGATTAACTTCCAGTCACTGTCATTAATAGATACAATGCGAGGACATTTGCAGTAGAACTTAAAAAACAAATCATGGACCCAATCAGAAGTGAAGTGATCCTTGGGGGTTCATGGATGCAGGATTTGCTCAGTGTTGGCCCAAATTCCTAATCACACAAAATGGATGACTAAATGTGTGACACCTCAACTCAGACTATAGCTCTAAGATGTAGACTATTAATATCTGTTAATTCAGTTAAAGTGCAGATCATAATTCACATCTTTAGTGCAGTAAAACACACAGTAAGTTGCTTCTAGCTTGAGCGGGCTGCCTTTGGAATGAATGGAGAACGAGACTTTCCTGAGCAACTGTTGCCTTTGGGCAAAGATATCCACTTTGAGGAGCGATGTCCCATGCTGTATGTCACTATAAAGGATCATTTTGTCCTGGAACAAGTGGTGCTGGCTCCGTTGCCTGTTGCTAAGCCACAGCCTAAAGATTTAGCTCTAAGAGGTAATGATTTCCTCATCTAGACCTCTCAGTGGTGGTGTTGACAAGACTGAAGGTTTACGTGTGGAAAACTGTAAGAAAACTCTGGGTAACAGGTGTTTAAAATGTTAACAGGATTTATGAGAATACAGTGAAGCTATTTCCTTTGGAGGCAGAGTCAATGTGGGTGGTCACAATCTTAAAATTAGCTCACTTGTAAAATCACAACTAAAGCATTTTGGATGAAATCAGGAAGCACTTTTTCATACAAAGTGTAATGAAAATCCACAACTCCCACCCTGAAGAAGCTGTGCGTTTTGGATCAGTGAGGATTAAAAGGAGTTCAATAGATTTTTGTTAAAGATATCAAAGATATGGAGGGGCTGAATGGTCTAATCTGGTTCCTGTGTACCAACAGTGCACAAAGCCACCAATGCATGGCATTACTTATTGTCACTGATCTGTCACTCCCCACCCCCACACACTCCACGGGCTGTCCCTGAATCAAAAGGGCGAGCAGCCACCATGCTTGCAGGCCTGCACGGTACAATCCGAAATGAGGCAAGTGTATGAGTCTAGGGTGTCTTGTCCCATTCAATATCTCATTCCCTCCGTGTATGGCAGTTCTGCGCAGCTCTTGCTGTGGCCTAGCTGTGGACTCACAGACAGGGCAGCTGCACCTTGGCATTTCGTATTGATCCAAAAGGGAGCCTCCTCCTGGAATACCAGGGCGAGAGCTTTGTTCATTGCTTTTCTTGCCCATGGAATCTTCAGGCACAGTTTTGTATGTATCCTGTTCCATTCTGCTCCCCTCTCACCCCTCTTCCTCTGATCCACACCATCTTCCTGGCTACCCAATGCCTCAAACTTACAATCCTTGTTATCATAGAATCATAGAATGTTTACGGCAAAGAAAGAGGCCACTTGGCCCATTGTGTCTGTGCTGGCTGAAAAACAGGCCATCCAGCCTAATCCTGCTTTCCAGCATTTGATCTGTAGCCCTGCAGGTTACGGCACTTGAGGTGCACATCCAGGCACCTTTTAAATGAGTTGAGGGGTTCTGCCTCTACTACCCTGTCATGCAGTGAGTTCCAGACCCTACCACCCTCTGGGTGAAGAGACTCCTCTAATCTTTCTACCAATCGCTTTAAATCTAGGCCCCCCTAGTCACTGACCTCTCTGCTAAAGTAAACAGGCCCTTCCCATCCACACTATCCAGGCCCCTCACAGTTTTGTACAATCAAATCTCCCCTCAGCCTCCTCAAGGAGAACAACCCCCACCTATCCCATCTTTCATCATAGCTTTCCTCATCGTGAAATCTTTCCATGGCCTCACTCTCCCCTCATGCTCAGGATTCTCCAGCTCAGTAAATCCCGAGCTCCCCATTTCTCTGATGCCAGCTTCATTTTTCCTTCATTCACAATTGTACCTTTAGCCGCCTGAATCCCACTCTCTGGAATTCCCTGCCTGAATTTTTCAGCCATTCCGCTTTCTCCTTCGAGAAGCTCCTGCAGCCCCTTCTCTTCGGCCAGCTTTGAGTCAACCCTCCTCCATCTCCCTTCCTCACTCTGCATCCTTGCACCCATTTCTGAAGAGCCTTGGGCCATTGTGATTTTTACATTAAAGCTGCTTTATAATGGCAGTTGTGGCCCAGTTCTCTGCTGTTCTATGACAAGAACCAATCAAATCAATTTGAAGACAACGTCTCTCTCTCTCTCTCTCAACAACAACAATAACTTCCATTTATATAGCACCTTAATTGTTGTAAAACATCCCAACAGGAGCAACTGTCAAACAGAGCTTGATACTGAGCTACATGAGTAGATAGTTGTGGCCCAGGATGCTTTGTTCTCAGAGATTCTCCAACCGTTTGATTCAACTGTTAAAAAAACACAAGCCTGAACTTCTGTTAGAAGTTCCTGGAGGGAAAAGCTCCCTGCTGTTGACGCTAAGTTCAAAAGTTCACCCAGCCCCTCCCCCGCACCCTCCCCTTCATATCTTGCCTGTTGATCCTCAGTACTATTTTTCTGAACTTTCTGTACTCTCAGTTAAACGGAGGCTAAATCCACTTCTGTCCCTGCTAGATTTGGATGGGGCCACACCCTGTTGTTGTGCTGTGTGGAGCAGGGCTAATCCAACGTTCACACTATCTCCGACCACTAACTAACGGTGCTGGCTGATAAGCTACATTCTCTGCTCTTCAAAGATTGCAGTCACTCTTTCTGCATTCTCATCCTTGTTTTCAAATATGCCCCCCCGCCCAAATATGGCCTCATGCCTTCCCATCCTTATAACCTCCTATAACCTCTGCTGTCCTCCAATACTGACCTCTTGTGCATCCCTACTGTCTTCTCCACTGTCTAGGCCCTAAAATCTGGAGGTTCCTCCTGAAGCCTCTCTGCCTCTTTTGCTTTCTTTAAGATTTTCCTTCAAATCCACCTCTTTGACAAAGCTTTGGGTCAGCCGGCCTAATAGCTATTTATGTGGCTCAATGTGTCAAATTTTGCTTGATAACACTCCAGTGAAACACCTTGGGATGTTTTAATATGTTAAACGCACTATATAAATGCAAATTGTTGATGCTGAAAGACGTATTCTCTTCAATATGACTTGATTGATTCTCATCCCCAAAGAATGATAGAGTCATTGGACGAGATTTTCCCTGAGTTGCACTAAGTGTGGCAGCACGTGTTAACATTGGTGTATTTTGCGCTGGCCTCAGTGGTAGGTTTCCATTGTCTGCTTCCTGCCTCATTAATTGTGCGGGAACAGGGAGTACGCCGTATCGCTGGGGGACGGCCTCTGATTCACCCACCATGCCTTAGCCTCGCCTCTTCCTCACTCTTCGCACCATATTTAAACTGCAGCTACGCGCACAGCTCTCAATGTCTGCAGCCCAGGACTGCTTCACTCATGAGATGGCCCTGAAAGCCAAGAAGATGGAATCACCAAAGTTACGCGATGCCTCACCGGAATGCTTTTCGGATGCCGGTGGAAAGCCCACTGCATTGTCCTGTACCTCCTCTCTGGCTGCAGGAGGTCCAACAACCTCACCGCAAAGGCCTCGGAGGCAATGGCAGCCGTGGCCAGTGCCGACGCTGCACAGAAGACGTCAGCCAGCCAATGTAGAAAGAGGATGAATGATCTCAACCATGCTGCCTTGGGAAGGCAACCATTTCATCACCCGCAACTCACACATTCACTGGCATCTCACTCACTGACATCACCACTCACTCTCCCACACACACCTGGATCTCCTCTGCAGATCGTGCCCACTTCCCCCCCATGGAATCACTCGCCGCCCTCACATGCCAGGCATCCTTCTGGCATGTGTTTGGCTCACACTCTCTCCATTTGTCTTTATGCAGGAGAGGATCGTGTACGATCGCAGGGAGATGTCTCAGACTGGGGGACGGGGGACGGGGGACGGGGGACGGGGGGGGGGGGGGGGTGGTGGTTGTTGGTGGTGGTGGGTGGGGGGGGGGGGGGGGCGGCTGAACTCAAGGCCCAAAGAACAGAGTTTCCCAAGTTTAAGAACAGAGCCATCAAGTTGGTTGGAGAGGATGTGGACTGTGTCTGTGGTGAAGGTGGGGTCGGCGGCAAACATCCACGTGAGGATCCTGCTCCAGATCATCCATCAGTCCACACTACTGTGAGTACAACCGCCTGTCTTTTAATCAGCTGCCATACACTAATTATCTCTACTTTAGTCACAGACACCTCTGACAAGTGCCTCACACCCTCAGCCATTCAGGCTCTCAGCTCCTGTCCCGAGGATACCTCAAATGAGGAACCAGAATACAGCAGCCTTGAAGACCGATCACAGCACTCACCTACGCCCTCCACTAGTGCAGAGACTCACACTTTGGTGGAACCTAGATCCAGAGCAGGCTCGGGGTCATGAGTGCATTGTGGAGACTGTATTGTGGGGGGTGCAATATGAGGGTGGATTGTGGAGAAGGCATTGTGGACAGTGGAATGTGAGGGTGTGTTGTGGAAAACGCATTGTGGAGAGTGCATTCTGGAGAGTGTGTTGTGAGGGTGCATTGTAGAGACTGCATTGTGAGGGTGCATGTGCGGAGTGCATTGTGGAGACTGCATTGTGCTGGTGCATTGTGGAGTGTGCAATTTTGAGGGTGCATTGTGGAGAGTGTATTTTTGTGAGTGCATTATGGAGAATGTAATGTTAGAGTGCATTATGAGGGTTCATTATGGAGAGTGCCTTGTGAGAGTGCATTGTGGAAATGCATTGTGAGGGTGCATTGTGGAGAATCTATTCTTGTGAGTGCATTGTGGAGAGTGGACTGTGAGGATGCATTGTGGAAAATGCATTGTGGAGAGTGCACCCTTACAATACACTCTCCACAATGTACTCACAACAATACACTGTCCACAAAACACCCTCACAATACACCCTCACAACGCACCCTCACAATGCACTCTCCGTTATGCACACTCCACAATTCACTCTCACAGTGAGGGTGCTCGTGGAGAGTGTATTGTTGTGAGTGCGTTGTGGAGAGTGCATTGCGGAGAGTGGATTGTGAGGGTACATTGCAGAGAGTGGATTGTGAGGGTACATTGCGGAGAGTGCATTGTGTGGTGCATTGCGGAGAGTGCATTGTGTGGTGCATTGCAGAGAGTGCATTGTGTGGTGCATTGTGGAGAGTGCATTGTGTGGTGCATTGTGGAGAGTGGATTGTGTGGTGCATTGCAGAGAGTGCATTGTGAGGATGCATTGCGGAGAGTGCATTGTGTGGTGCATTGCAGAGAGTGGATTGTGTGGTGCATTGTGGAGAGTGGATTGTGTGGTGCATTGCAGAGAGTACATTGTGAGGGTACATTTCGGAGAGTGGATTGTGAGGGTACATTGTGGAGAGTGCATTGTGTGGTGCATTGCAGAGAGTGGATTGTGAGGGTACATTGTGGAGAGTGCATTGTGTGGTGCATTGCAGAGAGTGGATTGTGAGGGTACATTGTGGAGAGTGCATTGTGTGGTGCATTGCGGAGAGTACATTGTGAGGATGCATTGCGGAGAATGCATTGTGTGGTGCATTGCGGAGAGTGCATTGTGAGGATGCATTGCAGAGAGTGCATTATGTGGTGCATTGCGGAGAGTGCATTGTGTAGTGCATTGTGGAGAGTGGATTGTGAGGGTACATTGCAGAGAGTGCATTGTAAGGATGCATTGCAGAGAGTGCATTGTGTGGTGCATTGCGGAGAGTGGATTGTGAGGGTACATTGCGGAGAGTGCATTGCGTGGTGCATTGTGGAGACTTCATTGCAGAGTATTGCTTTGTGGAGAGTGCACTGTGAGGGTGCAATGTGGAGAGTGCATTGTTGTGTGTATATTGTGAGGGTGCATTGTGAGGGTGCTTTGTGGAGAGTTTACTGTTGCGAGTGCATTGTGGAGAGTGCACAGTGCAGAGTGCATTGTGAAGGTGTATTGCATTGTGGAGAGTGCACTGTGGGGGTGCATTTTGGAGACAGCATTTTGAGGGAGCATTGTGAGGGTGCATTGTGGAGAGTGGATTGTGAGGGTGCTTTGGGGCGACTGCACTGTGGAGAGTCTATTTTGAGGGTGCAATGTGGAGAGTGCATTGTGAGAGTGTGTTGTGGAGAGTGTATTGCGAGAGTGTATTGAGGAGAGTGCATTGTGGAGAATTGTTTGTGAGGATGCATTGTGAGTCTGCATTATAGGGCTGAATTGTAAGGCTGCATAATTAAGCTGCTTTATGAATTTCCCTTGAAGTTATCACAAGGTGACATTTCAACCTTGAAATTAAGTTAGTAAAGAAAATTAACATTTACATTTAAACAATCAGGGTTTGCTTTTATTTTCCAATATGTTCCATCTCTTTGATCATCCCATTGCTGGTGCCTTTGATCCATCTCTGCTTTTGCTTTCTCTATTCTCTCCCATTTGCACCCATTGCCTTCAATCTTGTCCACTGGTTCACTTTGATCCATCAAGTCTTTGATCTGCCATTCTTCCCCACTGCCTCTGATTATTCTAAACTCATTCTAACATAAAGCCAATCCTTCCTTCATTGACAACTCTCTTCGCAGCCAGGTGCCTCTTTTTGTCTACTCCCCACACAGGCTCTTGTGCTTGGCTTTAATTGTTGTAATATGCCTTTAAGGGATAGCAGCACGCTATCTGTAGAAGGGAAGTGTGTCATGTGATCTAGTTTCAGTTTCACTTTGGAGTGTGAGCAGAACACAGCAAACACAGCTTTCTACCTTTGCATTTTTTAAACTCATTCATGGGATGTGGGCTTCGCTGGCTGGGCCAGCATTTATTCCCAATCCCTCATTGTCCTTGAGAAGGTGGTGGTGAGCTGCCTTCTTGAACCGCTGCAGTCCATGTGCTGTAGGTACACCCACAGTACTGTTAGGAAGGGAATTCCAGGATTTTGACCCAGTGACAGTGAAGGAACGACAATATATTTCCAAGTCAGGATGGTGAGTGGCTTGGAGGGGAACTTCCAGGTGGTGGTCTTCCCATGTATCTGCTGCCCTTGTCCTTCCAGATGGTAGTGGTCATGGATTTGGAAGGTGCTGTCAAAGGATCTTTGGTGAATTTCAATTAATGTTCCTATGCACCTAGTGATAATAAATGAACCTATAATGTGTTTACACAATCCTTTGTGAGGCATTGGTGCCTTTATATGTGGATGTACCTACAGCACATGGACTGCAGTGGATCAAGAAGGCAGCTCACCACCACCTTCTCAAGGGCAATTAGGGATGGGCAATAAATGCTGGCCCAGCCAGAGAAACCCACATCCCATGAATGAATAAAAAAACCTGCAACCTCACCTGTTAACAGGACCCTGCTGGCTGAAGGCAAAAGCCACTGGAAATTGCCCCACCTCCACCCCCACCTTCACCCGTCCCCAGTGGCCTCCCACCTGGGATATCGAGCGGGCAAATCGATCACCGCCCAATACACGTTCAAGGCAAGAATCCCTCTTGTGGTCCAAGTTGAACAATCCCTTGCCCCCTTACATCCTGCACGAAGTGACTTAGCCACGCAGAGTGACTTATTGGAGCCGTGTCTCCAGCTGCCTAGGAGTAAGCCCTGGAATTCCCTCCCTAAACCTCTCCACCTCTGTAGCTCACTTTACTCCTTTAAGGCGTGCTTTAAAACCCACCTCTTCGACTAAGCATTTAGTCATCGGTTTTAATGTCTCTTTACGTGGCTAGGGAGATAGGTGGAATTGATGGCTAGTGTTTAGCAGTGAGAGATTCAGGAATAAAATAAGTGTCTATGCAAAGTAAGATCCCACAAGCATCACTGAGATCAATGACCAGTTAAAATGTTTTTGTTCAAGTTAGAAATGTTGCCCAGAACACCAGGAGAACATAAGAATGTAAGAATAAGAAATAGGAGCTGGAGTAGGCCATTTGGCCCCTCAAGCCTGTTCTGCTTTTCAATAAGATCATGGTTGATCTGACTGTGTGGCCTTAACTCTACTTTCCTGTCTGCCCCCCATAACCCTTGACTCCCTTGTATATACTCAATGACCCTGCCTGAACTGCTCTCTGGGGAAGAGAGTTCCAGAGACTAATGACCCTCTGAGAGAAGAAACTTCTCCTCACGTCCCTCTTAAATGGGTGACCCCTTAGTTAGAAACTGTGCCCTCTTGTTCTAGATTGTCCCACGAGGGGAAACATCTTCTCAGCATCCACCCTGTCAAGTCCCCTCAAAATCTTAAATGTTTCAACAGGATCACGTCTCATTCTTCTAAACTCCAATGAGTATAGGCCCAACCTGCTCAATCTTTCCTCAGAAGTGGAGCTTGAGCCTACAGCTTTCTCTGCCAGAGGTGAGAATGCTACCACTTGGCCAAGGCTGACACTGATAACTGACATCACACTCTGTGGCTGAGGATCCCTCTGTACTATTCACGCCTTGCGCTTAGAAACTTGACCTTTCATTAAGGTCAATAAGTCCAGTCCTGGCTGGTGTAAATATTCCCTTAACAGAGTCCCTGCTCAGGTCTGTGAATGTCCATTAACACAAGGCAGAACCTGGATTAATCTAAGGCCAACATTATCTAAAGATGAGTGCAAGAGAATCAAACCCTCTCTTCATTGTAGAGCAACTGCTAAAGGGCTGATTCTCTGAATGGTGTGTGGTTATGATGAGTTCACTTAGTTAGCCATGCAGGGTTGCAATATTCCCTGACTGGAAGGAGCGCATCTCTCCTCCAGCAACAATTAATCATGGCTTAGTGGCATGAGAGGCCGGGAGAGGGCTCCATGATTGCTGTGACAGGCCACAGGTAGATAGGAACCCAGATGTGCAGCTTGGGAAATTGCAAATTGTCGCCATTAGCAGATCTGACAATGGGTCAGTGATGAGTAGCAGTGAACAGGTATCTCTCAGGCCAGAGTCGTCACCCAGGAATAGGCACAGTAAATAAAGGGCACGCAGAGACAGCAAGGGCTGTGGCACAAAGATTTGCCCTGTGGAGCCAGGAGGGAGTGATGGAAGGTCATAAAGGCTTGTCTTTCTGAATGCAGCAAAGATTTTTACTCTACCTATCCTGACCAACATTTATCCCTCAATCAATATCACTCGAACAAAGTATCACGGTATTGTACTTAGTTTGTGAGAGCTTGCTGTGCGCAAAATGGCTGCCACATTTCCCCACATCACAATAGTGACTACACCTCAGAAATAATGGGGATGTGAAAGAAGCTATTTAAATGCAAGTCTTTCTTACTATCCGGACGTTTCCTCCTGCACCTTAACTATGCCATGTTGTTAGACACAGTTGTTTGCTTCAAGTCCCAGTTTATCCCATCACAGATGGGACTGAGTCATGGAGAAGGCCACTGAGTCACATACTGCAGTCAAAACGATGGGTACACATTCACCACAGCTATAAGAAGAATCTGCTTAGACACGGGGCAGAACCTAATGAATGACCAGAACATAAGCTTGTGCATTGAGTGTATTGGAGGGCCAAGTGAGAGTTCACAAAGAGGTAGAGCCACAATCAGGTAGACTGTTAACTACAGAGGTCCATGGTTTCATCTTTAAGATGTTGGAACACCAGTGTGTTAGCTAGGACACATCCACCCACTGGACGGATTAAAGGCTGTAAAGGGGGTAAGATCCGCTTCAGAAACATAAAATCCCTATTCACCCCATCCCAATCTCTGAGATATAAAATAGGCTTAGGCATATAAATGGCAGGATTTCATTCCTCCATGGATAGAATGTAAATTAACATGGTGGCTGACAAACAAATTTCGGTGAAGCAGCCAATAAGCAACATATGGACAGCGCCCCCCCCCCCCCCCCCCCCCCCCCCCCCACCCCCCCACCGCCCACGTCCCCATGCCTTGAACATTGTGGGCTGGCTGTGCAATAAGGAATCCTGTTAAATTGGCTTCAGTCAACTAGAAAGGAGGTTGCCTCCAATCTCAGCGATGACTTCAGATGGATTATTGGCATCCACCTAAATGGAGTTATAGCACAGATTAGCCAGGGACTAATTGAATGACGAAGCAGGCTCAAGGGATTGACTGTTCCTGTTGTTCTTGTATGCCAACCACTATTAGCTTAACCAGGGAATGTCAGAGGCAGGCAATGCCTGTCAGGCCAGTGGCCAGTTTCCGGAGTTTGAGATACCGCATTCAACCAATTGATCAAGCTTCTCTCACACCCTGATGGAGTGTTACCAATGTCTCCAGTGTTCTCACACCACACATTACCTGGCAGTGATCAGAGCTGTCTGAATTGGAGCACAGAGTGCACCTCACTGGGTACGTAACCCCAAGGCGAGATGGAAATTGCAGGGAGAGACACAAAGTGCACGTTAGACACTTTTAATACTTATTCTACAAACACAATAAGAGATAAAATCGCTACCTTTGCCATTATCGCCCTGTACCATCTCAATGAAGCATTCACACAAACATTGAGAATGGCTGCAGTGTGTGATAATGAAGGAGAAACAATCTGTCCTACAGTGGGTCATTTGTTATACAATCTAACATTGTCTTCATCTGTGTGTTGTAAGGACATTAGAATATAAGAAATAGGAGCAGGAGTAGGCCACACAGCCCATCGTGCCTGCTCCATCATGTAATACGATTGTGGCTGATCTTGGGCTTCAGCTCCATTTTCCTGCCCACCCTTCATATCCCTTCATTCCAAAAATCTATTTATCCCAGCTTTAAATATATTCAGCAATGGAGCATCCACAACCCTCTGTGTTAGAGAATACCAAAGATTCACAACATTTTTGAGTGAAGAAATTTCTCCTCATCTCCATCTTAAATGATCATGTCCTTATCCTGAGACTAAATCCCCATGTTCTAGATCCCCCAGCCAGTGGAAACTTCCTTTCAGCATCCACCCTGTCAATCTCCTTCAGAATCTAGAATGTTTCAACAAGATCACCTCTCATCCTTCTCAACTCCAGGGAACATAGACCCAATTTACTCAGCCTCTCATCATGGGACAACCCCCTCATCCCAGGCACCAATTTAGTGAACCTTCACTGTGCCACCTTCAATGCAAGAATACCCTTCCTTAGATATAGGGATCAAAACTATACACAGTATTACAGATGTGGTCTCACTAAAACCCTGTAGCAAGACTTATTTATTCCTGTACTCCAATCCCCTCACAATAAAGGCCAAAATGTCATTTGCCTTTCTAATTGCTCGCTGTACCTGCATGCTAACTTTCTGTGTTCCTTGTATGAGTACACCCAAGTTACTCTCAGCATCAACACTTACAAGTTTCTCACCTTTTAAAATACATTCTGCTTTTCTATTCTTATGATTGAAGTCAATAACCTCACACTTCCTCACATTATACTCCATCTGCCACCTTGTTGCCCAATCACTTAACCTGTCCATGTCTCTTTGCAGCCCCTTTGTGTCCTCCTCATAGCTTACGTTCCCACCTAACTTTGTATGGTCAGCAAATTTAGATATGCAATGCAGGAAAAAAGCACGCAGAAGACACAAAGATTCCAGCTCACTGACCTTTCGTTCCACTGGGACCAAATATAAAAGTACATTCATGGAAAAGCTTATCCTGAAGAAACAAACTCCTTACAGTGAACGACTGTTGCTCGACACTATGAAACACAGAAACAACATTGAGAGCTCAACTCCTTTTCTTGAAGCAGCTGTGTTGCAAACTTGTTTGTTCAACAATAGGAGCCTTGAGTTCAGCAGGAATGCTGGGTCATGATCATAAATCTATTTTGTTTATCCCCTATCCTCACGCTCCACAAAACGACTTGGGCTCAAAACTGGTCTTGAAACACAGCAAAAAGATGAAGTGAAGAGCCTGTGTACTTGTAGCGCTCCTTGTTAGTCCCTCTTGAACATATGAGCCAGGTTACCTTGCCATTGTTATGACATTGTGTTATATAGAATATTAATTTATAATGTCATCGGCTGGACATATATTGACATATATTGAACTTTTTGAAAATAATGATTTTTCTAAGTAAAGGACACCGTCCAGCAGCAGTTACTATGTTTTATTTGTGAAGGACACAAGCTGCTTTATGGAGTCACAGAGTCTATGGAACTCTCAGAGACAATGGCTAAAATAAGCTCAGATTGAAATTGGAGAGGAACTGCTACAAAGGCAAAGCAGCTCTTTCTCTGAAACCTCTCTCATCAACGCAGAGCTGTTTGTGATTTGAAAACCCACCAGAAGACTTCATTGGTGCAAACCCAAGAGTTCTTAATGGAAGATTCTGAATCAATGCCACTGTCTCCAGAATAAAGAGAATAAACCAGCCATGACTGCAGACTGACTGCTCCAGTAAGAAACCCAAGTACCAGCAGCTACTGTAGAAAGTGACCCTTGAGGTGTAAACAAGAATCCAGACAATCTGTGAATATTATTGTTCTGACTTTACCTTTTACTTGGCCAAGTTTATAAGATCTGATACTCTGTAGAGTTTTATTTCTTTTCATGCTTGGGGTCTTGGTTGTGTGTGTGTTCATTTTGCATTCGTGGGTAGCTGGACATATTTGTGCTTTTTAAACTTTTGGTAATAATTTCTGCAACTTTACCTGAGTGAGTTTTAGCAATAAAATTAACTCTTTACTTGTTCATTTAAAAAACTCGGCTGGCTTATTTCTTACACTGAGCTATGCACAGTTAAGTGCATGTTGAATTGTCAACATCACACCTTTTTAAAATTTCAAGCTCTGTTATAACCAATGGGAATGGGACAAAGAGAGGAGACAGTTCATCCCTCCTAACCTGGTCGTAACACTATCCAGACCATAAATGATACCTCCAGCATCTTGGGGATCCTAAGCTGCCATGGCAATTGCGGAGACAGCGCAAGAGTCGGAGAGACAGCATAACCTCCCTGTTATAGATAGCTTTTCCACAATCTCTTCATGTAGGTCATTAATATAGATCGTCAGTAGTTGAGGCCAGCACTGGTCCTTGTGGCATTCCGCTATTTACAACCTGCCAACTTGGAAATGACCCACTTATGCCAATTTGTTTAATTCATGCTGCAAAGTAACTGTGACCTGGGATCAGCCAGATTGATCTCCAAAGTTTCTTATTTTGGTATAGGGCATTCCTAACCTGGTGGGTACAGGGAGAACCTGAGGGGCTACAAATGATGGGCTGGAACATTGGCAGGCTTGCAGGAGCAGGGGTGGAAGAGATCAACCTGAGGCTTATGTCGGAGAACAGGTGAGGGGGCTGGAGTGGGCATCTGGGACAGCACAGAATCCCCCTGAGGCTTAGGATCCTCAAACTAATATGGTGTCAATCAGAATGTGTCCAATATGCCATATAGTCCCAAACCTCCAGCAAATTAATAAATTCCTCCAGAATGCCAAGAGGCTGTGCTGTTGCTGGGCTTGTCTCTTGACATGTGTCCTGGGCAACACAATCGCTACTAGGGATAAGGGACTTCTGTTATACGCAGAGCTGAGAGAAGCTGGAATTGTTCCCCTCAGAGCAGAGAAGGTGAAGGTGAAATTTAACAGAAGTGTTCAAAATTATGAGGAAACTGTTTCCACTGGCAGGAGAGTCGGTAATCTGAGGAGAAAGGTTTAAGGTATTGGCAAAAGGACCCGAGGGGAGATGAGGGGAATTTTTTTTCCACAGTATATTGTTATAATCTGGAATATACTTCAGAGAGGTTGGTGGAAGCAGGTGCAATAAAAATTTCCAAGATGGAATTAATTATGTATTTGAAGGGGAGAGAGTGGCAGGGTGATTGGGTCTAATTGGATAACCCATTCAAAGAACTGGTGCATGCCTGATGGGCTGAATGGCCTCCTTCTGTACCTTGAGACTCTTAATTCTATATTAATCCTTGAGAAGTGCAAGGCAGTCAGAGTTAAAGTTGTTTTATTCGTTCATCAATGTGTGTCACTGGCATAACGTTAGGCTTAAACTAACCCAGGTGCTGGATTTTAAATTTCCCTTTGCAGACCTGAGCGGAGCCCTAGATAACTTTTCTTTTTATTCATTCACAGGAATTGGGCTTCACTGGCTGGGCCTGCATTTATTGCCCATCCCTAGTTGCCCTTGAGAAGGTGGTGGTGAGCTGCCTTCTTGAACTGTTGCACTAACAGTACTATTAGGGAGGGAGTTCCGGGATTTTGACCCAGCGACAGTGAAGGAACGGTGATATATTTCCACGTCAGGGTGGTGAATGGCTTGGAGGGAGATCTGCAGCTTGTGATGTTCACATGCGTCTGCTGCCCAGGTGGTAGAGATTGTGAGTTTGGAAAGTGCTGTTGGAGAGGCCTGCAGATTGCTGCAATGCAATTGGGGGATTGGGAATAACCGGAGCGTCTCTTCGAAGGAGCCAGTGCAGACTCGATGGGCCGGATGGCGTCCTCTGCTGATTCTATGACGTATCTTGTGGGTAGTACAAACCACTGCCACCGTGTGTTGGTGAAAACCATCCAACCCGACTTCACCCATCTCAGGCTGTATATCCAGCATGTACAGACAATATGACGAGAAGGCCAGAAATTGGTTTCACGACATTGTGAAACCAGTTTACAATCGTCCGCTCAGCCTGTCAATGGCGGGCCGCATTTCACCCATTGGACATTGGAAACCTCATTGTAAGACATCCGCATTGCATTATAAGGCCAGCCCGCCGGAATCACCCCCCGCTGCTGGATTGTCCGCCCATCCTAGTCACACCAAAGTGTTTCATAACGGCATATATAAGGTGTGCATTTGGTGGACTGCTCTTTGAGGGGGACTTGAAAGTGAGTACACGGTAACACTGCACAGTGCTCACCTGGGTTGCCTCTTGGACTTCAATGTTCAGGCATATTGGTGGATGGGGAGAACATGGTGGGGGGTGGCCGCGGGCAAGGGCTGCCCTGCGGTTGAGGTGACTTGGGGTTAGGGGCCTGAGCTGAGAGCACAGTATGCAGTCCGATGGGCAGGGCTGCCGTCAATCGATCAGGTGGAGTGGGGTGAAGGTGGATGGCTTTGGGGCAGCCATGCAGCGCACTAAACTCTGGCCATCCAAGTGGTGGCCAGCACTGTCCGGGATGCAGTAAGGGGCCTTCAGACTTAACCAAGAGAGGTTCTTAGTACACCTATGCTAGCCACGTGTCTCTCTCTTTCATCCTGCAGGAGGAGTACATCAGGAGTATGGAGCCTGGTAACCTAGTTGTATGCCTCGTTGCCTACAGAGAGCGGAGGCGATGGAGGAGAGAGCGACAAGAGGCTCCTGGCTGTACAGAGGGAGGAACAGCACCCTCAGGAAGAAGCAGTGGCTGGGGCTCCTGTGCATGCTGCTGAAGAGCCACAGTGAGCCATCCTGTGTCTGTGCATTGCTAGGCCCAGGGTCTACAGATGCCGCCTTTCATTCCTGCAGATGACCAGAACCAGTGTCACTGAAGACTGCGCATGTCTAGGGAACTGGTCTGTCACATCTGCCACCTGCTGCAGGATTTGGCACTACGTGGACATGGAGGGCATCCACTGCCAGTGGCTGTGAAAGTGACCTTGGTGCTCAATTTCTACGCCATGGATCCTTCCAGGGCTCCACAGGTGACCTCTGTGGGATCTCACAAGCCTCCACCCACAAATGCATCCATGAGGTCACAGAGGGCACACAACTTTGTGCATTTCGCCCAGGACCAGTACAGCCAGAATACAAGATTGAATGGATTTGCCCAGATCTCGGGTTTCCCACAGGTGCGGGGTTCCATCGACTGCACTCACATGGTGCTCAGGTCTGTCTCCATCACAACACATGGTGACTACATCAACGGCAAGGGCTTCCACTCACTGAATGTGCAGCTGGTCTGTGACCACCACAAACACCTCCTGCAGGTCTGCGCATGGTTTCCAGGGAGTGTCCATGACTCCTACATTCTCAGTCGGTCACAGATCCCTGACATCTTCCAGGGTCCACAGAGGCTGCAGGGATGGTTCCTCAGGGACAAGGGCTACCCACAGAGGCCGTGGCTGATGACACCCATGTGACGGCCTCAGACTGCAGCAGAGCGACGGGATAATGAGGCTCAGGCTGCAGCTCACAACTTGGTGGAGCAGAGCATCGGGATGCAGAAGATGAGGCTCCGGTACCTGGACCGGTCTGGTGGAGTCCTGCAATACAGTCCACAGAGGGTGTCACACATTGTCATGCCTACTGTGCCCTTTCTAACCTGGCGCTGTAATAGGGGGAAGAGCTGGCTGAGGAGGAGATGGAGGAGCTGGAGGTCTCCTCTGGTGAGGAGGACATCGTGGGGATGAGGCTGAGGAGGTCCTCGAAAGCATCGATGATGGCGATGAGGCCTTCACACTGGCCAGACGAGGCAGGTGCACTCGGGAAGCCCTCACAGCTGCTAGATTTGTGGAGGATGATGACGATATGCAGTGAGGTGACCCCATAGATCCTCACATTGTATCTGTGAAAGTTTGACTCCAATCTGGATAATGGCAGCGCACAAACACTCTGTGAGAATGCTCCTGTCATGGACATGCAGTGGAGGCTCTAATAGTCGCTCAATTGCAGGATGATGATGACAACATGCAGTGAGGACATTTCATAGATCTTCACACAGCCTCTGAGAATGTCTGACTCCCGTCTGGTTGAGGGCAGCTCACTTGTGCTCTGTGATCAGGGTCATCTCATAGAGACGCAGCCATGAAACTTTAAGAACACCTGATCCTTTGTCTGCCTTCAGCACCTGAGCCCTTTAGGAGCATAACGTCACTGGTCACAGATGCTGCAGAGATGCTCAGAGCGCACAACAGAGATTGAGAGAACTCTGTGCTGCCTGCTCACTACATTCTGGCAGCAATGACCAGCACCGCCGAGGTGCAGGCATCAGTAATGTGTCCAGTGAGTGTGAAGCTGGACCATCACTGTGGCCTGAAGGTTACACACTGAACAGGGAAGAGGCCCTGGACTGAGACACCTGCTTTTATCTTGTACAGAAAGGTTTCACATCTGAGTGACACGAACACTGCTCATCAGAACAAGGAGCCACAGGCAGGGAGACATTCTTCGGAGTTTATTTACAATAGTGAACAGTATGTACAAATGATTAACACCCATGCCCAAGTACCTTCTTAACTTTCCTAACCCTGCCGCTATGTCTTGGTGCTCCCCAGACAACCACAGCAGAGGTGGAGGTGGCCTGCTGACTGTGACATCCTGTCTGTGATGACCTTGGCAGGTGTCCTTTGGAGGGCTGAGACTTGGAGATCCCTGACCTGGTTTCGGGATCCTGCTGTGTGGCAGTGGCACTTTCCTTGGCCTGTGGAGTTGAAGCTGCTGAGGTCACAGGAAGAGGGGATTCGGATGGGCTGAACGCGCCCAGAGTCACCTGGGTGGATGGCCCCAGGGTGTGCGTCAGCTGATCCTCCTCCCTATATGTGCCCGAGAGCTCCTGGCTGACTCCATGAGTGGAAGGAGTAGCTGGAGTGAGATTGGGCTGCCCCACACCCCCTTGCTGTTAGAGGCCAACTATGGCGTTGACGATGGAGTTCAGCTCGCGCAGCAGTGCAGGTGTGACATCCTGGACCAAGGTCTCCATGGCGGCCGCCATCCTGCCAGTGTTGACCTCAGTGCGTAGGATGCCGGTGTTATCACCTCAGCCTGAAGGTGGACAGACTCCTCCATCGTGCCTTGTAATCTGAGGAGTAGAGCGGACATCCCTTCCTGATGTTCCCGAGCTTGCCTTTGCAGCTCCAGCAACTGTGACATGACCGAGTCCAGAGGCTCTTCATCTGACTTGGACTCAACAACATTCTGGTCTCCAGCAGTGTTGGATTCTCACTTGGTAAAGCAGCGCCGAGCTCACTGTCAGCACAGGATTGGTCCAGATTCTCATCGGTCAGCTGGATGGGTCTGTTTTCAAAGTCCATGAGGACCTTGATTTCAGACAGTCACCAGTCTGCAACCTCTCCCTCTTGTTGTGAGCCAGCTTGTCCTGCATGAATAGAGATGGAGAGAGTGTAAGCAGGATGCCTGCCAGGACAGATGATAAGTGTGCCTGGTATATGTGGGTGGTGACTGGTCCCATGGACTGGATGAGGACAATGACGGTGAGTGTGAGAGAGTGAATGGTGATGTCCCTTGAACTGGCAGTGAGTGAGATCCCTGTGGATGTGTGATAGGTTTGTGAGTGTGTGAGTTGAGAGTGACTTACCCTGGTGGAACAGAGGAGATCATTCATCCTCTTACGGCACTGGTTGGCTGCCCTCTTTTGCAGGGCATTGGCGCTGACCACCGCTGCCACTACATCCCAAGCTGGATTGGTGATATTGCTGCCCATCCTGTGGCCAGAGCGAGGGTAGAGGACATCACGGCGAGCCTCCACTGCGTCCAAAAGGCCTTTGAGGGACCCGTCATTGAACCTGGGGGCTGCAGTCTTTTTGCCTTGCAGGGGCCACCCTGGCTTCCCTGCGGAGGTCCTGGGCTGGAAGCAATGAGAGATGTCTGCGTGGTGCACTTCAAATATGGCACCTGGCGTGTTGAAGCGCCGAGGTGATGGTGCGGCAGGTGAATGAGAGCCCGCCTGCCATGGAAACGGTATGTTTCCCGGGAATGCATAATTAATGTGGCGGGTTTGGGACGTTATGGCGTGAGAAGCCGCCATTGCGGCCAGCGGGTAATTCGTCGTTTTCCTCACCTGCTACCGCACTTAGTGCACATTTGGGACGATTCTGCCCGATTAAACTTACTGATGGATGGGAGAGGCTTATCGAGTAAGTTGAATGTTAGCTTTGCTGATATAGCCTTGCTGCATGGGAGAGCTGATTGGACAACCATAGGGGTCAATGCGCCTGAACCATGGTCCTCCTGCTGGACTATCAGAATTGCCGTGACCTCCACTCCTGGTTTACAAAGCTGCGCGCTGGGCCTGTTAACTAATTAAATGTAGTTCTTAATTCCTGAGCTCTTTGGAACAAATATCACTGACTATTGAGAGACTGAAAAGAATCAGAATGGGCAACCTCAACTCTCCTCGGATTATGCTGATGAGCCAGTTGGGTTGAACAGCCCGTTGTGAGCTGTAGATAAATTCTATGTAAACTTGCGTGTGGACATTGTTCCAGTCCAATTAGTTACTGCAGGTATTGAAGTCATTTTTGTAAAGGAATGTCTCACAGTACTATTCAGCATACATGTCAACAAAGTGGCAGGACCAGTTAGGTAACACTTTGCATTATTGTTCAAGTCACCAAGCTCTCTATGCATGTGTAGCTCTTGACCACTTAGATAATATTGCATAGAGAACAGAAACAGGCCATTCTGCTCAACTGGTCTGTGTTGGTAATAAAAATTGAAAGTGCTGGAAAAACTCAGCAGGTCTGGCATCATTTATGGAGAGAGAAACAGAGTTAATGTTTCGTGCCCAATATGACCCCTGTTCAGAATCTTTCTTCTTCAGTTTATTTTAGTGCTCCATGCTAGTGTTTATGCTCCACAAGAGCCCCCTCTTACTCTATTGTATCTCACTCTAGCAATTAACATATCCTTCCTATCTCCCTCATGTACTTACCTAGTTTCACTTTAAATGCACCTACTGTATGCTATTCAACTCAGCTTCCCCATACGGTAGTGCTTTTCATATTCTCACCACTATCTGAGTCAAGACATCTCTCCTGAATTTCTCATTGAATTTATTCATGACTCTCTTATATTTATGTCTCCTAGTTTTGGACTCCCCCACAAGTGCAGTGTCTTCTCCACATTTAACCTATCAAACCCAGAGGCCCAGGCTAATGCTCTGAGGACAGGGGTTCAAATCCCACATGGCATCTGGTGGAATTTAAATTCAATTAATAAAAATCTGGAATTGAAAACTAGTCTCAGTAATCATAACCATGACAACTATCGTCGATTGTTGTAAAAGCCTACTTGGTTCACTAATGTCCTTTAGGGAAGGAAATCTGTTGTCCTTACCTGGTCTGGCCTACATGTGACTCCAGACCCACAGCAATGTGGTTGACTCTTAACTGCCCTCTGAAATGGCCTAGCAAGCCACTCAGCTCAAGGGTAGTTAGGGATGGACAACAAATGCTGGCCTTGTTAGCAACATCTATGTCCCAAGAAATAATTTAAAAAATAACCCTTTGTCATTTTAAAGACCTCTATTAGGCCATCTCTCAGACTTCTATTCAATCTCTCCTGATAGGTATAACCTCTCAGTTCTGGTATAATCCTTGTAAGTCTTGCCTGCACTTCTCCAGTATCCCTATATCCTGCTCGTAATAGAGACCAGAACTATATACAACACAGTAGTCCCAAGTGTGGACTAATGTGACCTATTTGCTTTTCAATTCTATGAACGCCAGAGCTTTGTTTACATTTTTGATGGCTTTGTTAACCTGTGCTATTACTTTTAATGGTTTGTGAATCTGCACCCCAAGATCTTAGCCCTGAAGTTGACTCTTGTTGGGCCTGGTTTACATCTGTAAATCAAACACGACAACACCCAATTTCTACCCTACCGATACGTTGCCATGGAATTCCTCCAACAGTTATTTTAAAACCTACTTGCTTTTTTTTAAACAAATAGCTTTGTCAAGGCATTCATTTCTGTGACCATTCTAAAGGCCTGAATCAGCCATTTCAAGCAGCCCCATAATTGGGGAGAACCAGCCAATACCCATCCTGCAATCGGAGTGTTTGAGGACAGAGGGCTCGTATTAAAGTTGTACAGTTGTTGTGTATCTTGAAGCACACATCCAGCCTCAGACAGCTCGCATGGAATGATCTGTGGTAGGCATTCCCTCTTCACAACAATATTGCTACATGACTGGAATTGCTTAAGAAATGCTTGGAGTGTTTGCAAAAGAAGGTTCTGCCCAACAATTACCTTCATGGCAAAGCATCAATATATTGTCAAATGGAAAGGTTAAATCAGCTGCAATCAATTGCAACAATTTGCGCCACCTTGTGATTTAACCAGTCGTCAAGAACAATATTTTCCCCTAAGTTGAAAATGTGGTTGAGATGACGAGTAAGAATTCCCTCTGGTTGGATGCAATTTATCTTCATACTTTCTCCAGGAATTTATTTTATTGGGTTTGAAAACAATGTACGCAATTTATTCTGAGCAAGAACGCATGCATTCCTAATGAACAATGCATTCCAAAAATAGTTTTCAAGATAACTTATAGTTAGAAGCACACACCCATGTGAATTATCAAAACCACTGACAATGGTGTCTTAATGAACTGAATTGTCCAATTGTACATAATTATTGATATAATGGGGGGACTTTAATTATCCAAATAATTACTAGGATAGTAGAAGCGTGAAGGGCAGAGAGGGCCAAGAGTTCCTAGATTGTGTTCAGGAGAATTTTCTAAAGCAGTATGTTACCAGTCCAGCAAGAAAGGAGGCACTGCTAGACCTGGTTCTTGGCAATGAGGTGAATCAAGTGGATCAATTGTCATTAGGGGGCTATCATTGTACCATAAGGTTTAGGTTGGCTAAGGACAAGCACAAGGAATAAACCAGAGTAACAATAATTAACTGGGGGAGAGCCAGATAATTCTTCAGTGGGGTAAGGATAGATCTAGCCCAGTGAAATTGGAATCAAGGTTGTCAGGCAAGGCTGAATAATCGGCTGGCTGCCTTTAAAGAAGAGATAGATCGGGCACAGTTAAGGTATATTCCCATGAAGGGAAAAGGGAGGGCAAACAAATCCAGAGCTCCCTGGATGGTGAAGGAGATAGAGACCAAGATGAAGCAGAAAAGGTGCTGCCAGATGCCAGGTGGCTAACACAACTAAAAACCAGACTGAATATAGAAGACACAGAGGGGAATGGAGAAAGCAAATACAATGGCTTCGATCTCCCCAGTATTTAGCTGAAGGGAGTTTCTGATCAGCCAGTAGCGGATGTCAGACAAGCAGTTTGACAATTTAGAGGCAGTGGAGGAGTCGAGAGAGGCGGTGGCGAGGCGCAGCTGGATGTTGAACTTGACCTTGTATCTTCGGCTGATGCCACTGAGGGGCAGCACATAAATAAGAAATAGGAAGGGGCCAAGGATCGATCCTTGGGGGACACCAGAGGTAACAGTGCAGGAGCAGGAGCAGAAAGAGAAGCCATTGAGGGTGATTCTCTGGCTATGACTGGCATGGAGTCAGAGAGTGCAGCTGGATGATGGAGTTGGGGCATTGGAGGAGGATGGTCATAGACTCAATTACAGCATATTCAGCCCATCGAGTCCATGCCAGCTCACCGCAGAGCAATCCAGTCAGTCCCAACCCCCACTTAGACCCTATAGCCCTGCAAGTTTATTTCCATCCAATTTCCTTTTGAAATAATCAATAGTTTCCACATGCACCACTCTGCGAGTTCCAGGTTATTCCCACTCACTGAATAAAAATGTTTTTCTTCACATTCCCTCCTGCGTCTCTTGCCCTACCATCTTAAATCTGTGTCCCCTAGTCCTTTTATAATCAGCTAATGGGAAGAGATTTTCCTTGTCTACCTTATCTGTGGCCAATTGCACCAAAGGGTGCAGACAGGTCAAGAAGGTTGGGTAGTCTGCTTTTGTCACAGTCACATAGGTTGTCATTTGTGACTTTAAGCAGCACTCTTTCAGGGCATGGTCAATATTCAGATTTGGCTGGAAACTCTCAGGAAGGCAGCCCTTGACTGACCATTCATTAAAATTCCAGAATAGGATGTTGTTTCTTACTAACCCGTTTGAGTTTTTCAAGGAGTCACCAGGTCAGTCGATGAGGGAGCTGCGTATACTTGTCTACCTGGACTTTCAGAAAACTTTAGATGAGAGAGTTCTCAATGAGAATCCTGTGGAATTAGTAGCAAGCTGCTGCTGAATGCCTGAGAACAAAACTTTGTTATTGATGGCATGGTTCCAGTAATATCCCATAGGGATCTGTGTTGAAATCGTTACTCATTACGGTCTCCATCAATGATTTCGTTACATGTGTTAGGACTCTGGAGAATGCTCAACTACAACAATCTTGATGCACTGGGGGACTGGTCACATGCTTGGCAAATGATGTTTAACTTAAAATAGTTATGCACGTGATCGGGCTAATGCTAGATATCCATACACCTAACAGAGAAAAGAACTAAAGGCTGAACCAGAGCAAGTAAGGCATCTGTACGCTTTAGTATGTCACTCCCTAAAGGTCGCGACCAATGCCGTGAAGCTATAGCCAAAGTGACAATTTTCAACAAAGTATAACATACCTCTATGTCCTCGTATAAAAGATTGGTCAGGCCTCATTTCGAATGCGTTGTCAGTCCTGGTCTGCTCACATGGAGAGGAACATTGGAGCTTTGCAAAGGGCCACAAGATTAATTTCCAGACTAAAACACGTTAGTTACCCAGATAGACCGGGATGATGGTAAAAAAGGGCAGTGGGCAATTCAGAGTAAGAATAACTAACTGGAGGAGAGCTGACTTCAATGGGGCAAGAATGGAGCCAGATAGACTGGAACCAAAGGTTGGCAGGAAAAACCGCAGCTGAACAATGGGCTACTTTCAAAGAAGAAAAGGTTCGGGGACAGTCAAGGTGTAGTTCCTCAAAAGGGAAAGGGGGGAAAACAAATCCAGAGCTCCCTGGATGAAAAAGGAGATAGAAATTAAGATAAAGAAGAAAAATGCACTTATGACAGGTGTCAGGTAGAAAATACAACTGAGAACCAAGAGGAATGTAGGAGGTCCAGAGGGGAGGTGAAGAAGCAAATCAGAGAGGCAAAGAGGGATTCTGAGAAAAGACTGGCAGTGAACATAAAGGGGAATCCTAAAGTCTCCTATAGGCACACAAATAGTAAAAAGATGGTAAAAGGAGGAGTAGGGCTGATTAGGGATTAAAAAGGGGATTTACACATGGAGGCAAAGGGCATGGCTGAGGTATTAAATGAATACTTTGTATCTGTCTTTACCAAGGAAGCAGATGCTACCCAGGCCATGGTGACAGAGGAGAAAACTGTCACTAGAAGAGTTCAGAATTGATAAGGAGGAAGTGTTGGATAAACCTTCAGTACTTAAAGTTGACAAGGCACTGGGATCAGATGAGATGCATCCAAGAATATTGAAGGAAGTGAGAGAGGAAATTGCAGGGGCACTGGCCATAATCTTTCAGTCTTCCCTGGACTCAGAGGTGGTGCCAGAGGACTGGAGGATTGCAAACATCATGACCTTGTTCAAAAAAGGTTGTAAAGATAAGCCCGGCAATTACAGACCAGTCAGTTTAACCTAGGTGGTGGGGAAGCTTCTAGAAACAATTATTCGGTATAGAGTTAATAGTCACATGGTAAAATATGGGTTGATAAAGAAGAGCCAGCATGGATTTCTTAAGTGAAAATCGTGTTTAACTAACTTGCTGGAGTTTTTTGAAGAGGTAACAGAGAGGGTTGATGAGGTTATTGATGTTAGTGTTGTGTACATGGACTTACAAAAGGCATTCGATACAGTGCCACACAACAGATTTGTGAGAAAAGTTATTGCTCATGGAATAGCAACGTGGATACAAAATTGACTGAGTAATAAGAAACAGAAAATAATGGTCAGTGGATATTTTTCAGGCTGGAGGAAGGTTTGTGGTGGAGTTTCCCAAGGATCGGTATTGGGACCCTTGTTTTTCCTGATATATATTAATGATCTCAATCTTGGTGTGCAGGGGACAATTTCAAAGTTTGTGGATGATACGAAACTTGGAAGCGTTGTAAACTGTGAGGAGGACAGTGTAGATCTTCAAAAGGACATAGCCAAGTTGGTGGAGTGGGCAGATAGGTGGCAGATTAAGTTCAATACAGGGAAGTGTGAGGTGATGCATTTTGGTAGGAAGAACAAGGAGAGACAATATAAAATAAAGGAACAGAGAGACCTGGTTGTATATGCGCATACATCATTGAAGATGGCAGGACAGGTGGAGAGAGCAGTTAATAAATCTCTAGTATCCTGGGCTTTATTAATAGGGGCATAGGTTACAACAGCAAGGAGGTTATGCCGAACCTATATAGGGCACTAGTTAGGCTTCAGCTGGAGTATTGTGTACAGTTCTGGGTGCCACACTTTAGGAAGGATGTAAACACTTTGGAGAGGATGCAGAAGAGGTTTACAAGAATGGTTCCAGGGATGTGAAACTTCAGTTATGAAGATAGATTGGAGAACCTGGGACTGTTCTCCTTGGAGAGAAGTCTAAGAGGAGATTTGATAGAGGTGTTCAAAATCATGAGGGGGCTGAATAGAGTAGATGAGGAGAAGCTGTTCCCACTCGTGCAAGGAGAGAAGGAGAGGGCACAGATTTAAAGTGATTTGCAAAAGAAGCAGATGTGATGCGAGAAAAAATGTTTTGACACAGCGAGTGGTTCGGGTCTGGAATGCACTGCCTGGAAATGTGGTGGAGGCAGGTTCAATGAAAGCATTCAAGAGGGCATTAGATGATTATTTAAATAGAAACAATGTGCAGGGTTATGGGGAAAAGGCAGGAGAATGGCACTGAGTCATAATGCTCGTTCAGATAGCCAGTGCAGACATGATGGGCTGAATGGACTCTTTCTGCAGCATAACAATTCTGGAATTCTGTGACTCAATGCGCTGGCTCTGTACCCTTTATGAAAGCGCAGACAGGGGTAAATTGACTGATGGGGAGATAATGGTGCCATAGCAGTAATGTCACTGAACTAGTAAGCTAGAGGCTGGGCTAATGCTCCAGGTTCAAATCTCATCATGGCAGCTGGCGTCAGTGTAAACCTCTTCCTCTTGGCCTGGGTATTTTTAATCTGTATTTTCATCTCTCCCAGGAGACTTACTGGTTCAGGACAGGAGTGGGGCGTATATATTGTGATGCATGAGGAATGACAGTTCTGTGCGACAGTTGGATGGACCAGTAGATTTTTCCCAGTCCACCATATGCCAAGTTAGTGTGACTCCTGTCCTCATAATTTATCCCTTAAGCCCTGGTATTATTTCAGAGAGTATATGTTGTATTCCCTCCAAGGCCAATGCATTCTTGAGGTGTGGTTCCCAGAACTGAAATACTCCAGTGGTGTCAAACCAGAGCTCTTACTTCAGAAGCATGACTTTGCATTTCATCCTCCTTAAGATAAAGGCTAAACATTCCATTTGGCTTTGTGATTACTTTTTGAACCTGTGCACTAGCTGTTACAGATTGCGTACTCAGACACCCAAACCCCTATGCTCCTCCACTCTTCTTGGTTCCGAGGTGAGTGGATGAAAATATTCTGATCTGTCTTCCTATGATCCAACTGGGTGACCTCACACTTCCTCACATTGAACTCCACCTGCCACAGTTTGCTTCACTCACTAAACCTGCTAATGTCCAATTCTGCCCCTTGTGCATCCCGGATTTTCATCGCTCCACAATTGGCAGCCTGTCTTTAGTTGCTGGGGCCTCAAGCCTTGGAATTCCTTCCCTATACCCTGCCTCTCGCCACCTGTCCCTCCCTCTTTGAGCAGTTCTTTAAAATCTATCTATTTAACCAATCTTCAGTCACCTAAATCAATATCATGATTTCAAATGTCTAATTTTGTTCATGTGAAGGACCTTAGGGTGTTTTCACTATGTTAAAGGTGCTATATAAATGCAAGTTGTTGTTTTGTAACTTCCTGTTATCATTTACTTGACTTACTGTACCTCCTGTCTTTGGAATGGTGCATATATACAAGTCTCCATTCCTAATGCTACCTCACTTGGTACCATTGAGCGCTTTCTCAAAACCCACCTTATCGAGCACACTTTCAGTCACCTTGGACCCTGAGCCTCTCCACACCATGAAGCCCCTTGGGACATTTTCTATATTAAAGGTGAATTGATGCTGGCACTGAGAAGTATGAGGCTAGTCAGAAAATGGTAGAATGCCAACAATTGTATAAATGTTTCCTCAAATGTGGATGAATTAATGGACTTTAGCGCTTCATAGCCAAGTAAACACAGGGCAGGAAACTCAGAGAAATACTCATGAAAGTGGTTTCCACCATCAAGTTTTCAATCAGAAAGGCGTGATGTGGAAACTCAAAACCAGCTGTTCCCTTCTTGTACTTCATTTTTATATGCAAGTTCACATCCCTCTTCCTGGCAACTTTCTGAGGCTGAACCAGTCTGTTCATAACCTTGGTATCATATTTGAACCCAAGATGATCTTCCAACCAAATATCTGCACCCTTATTAAGTTTGCCTATTTCCACCTCTGTAACCTTTGACTCTGCCCCTGTCTCAGCTCAGCAGCTGCTGAAACCCTGATTCATCCCTTTGCTACATCTAGACTTGACTATTTCAGTACACTCCTGGCTGCTCTGCCACAATCTACCCTCCATACGCTTGGGCTCATTCAAAACTCTGCAGCCCTGTATTAACTCAACCAAGTCCCATCACCCCTGTATTCACTGACCTACATCGGTTCCTGGTTATAAGCAATGCCTCAATTTTAAAATTCTCATCCTTGCTTTCAATCCCATCCATGGCCTTGTCTCTCCCTATCTCTATAATCTGCTCCAGACCGGCAACTTTCCCAGGTGCCTTTGCTCCTCAGATTTTGATCTCTTGAATATTCCCAGTTTTAATCACTCCACCATTGGTGGCCATGCCTTCTGCTTAGGCCCTAAGCTCTGGAACACACTCCGTACATCCCTCTGCCTCTCTCTCTGGCTTTCCTCCTTTAAGACACTCCTTGAAACCTATCTCTTCAACCAAGCTTTTGGTCATCGGACAGAATATCTCCTTATGTGGTTCAGTGACAAATGCTCCTATGAAGCGTTTTAGGATGTTTTAGCATGTTAAAGGTGATATATGCTATATACAAGCTGCTGTTACATATTTTATAGTAAAGTCGTGAAGTGTGCACTAGGAAAAATGTAGGTCACTAAAACAAGCACTTTAATAAATTTGATCAACTCACTTTAATTAACTTGAAACTAGATTAATACAATTCAAAACACAGCAGGACTATCATGCAGCAATTGTATATTAAAATCTGGCTGATGGAGTCTACTGTGAGAAAATGTGAAGTTGTTCACTTTGGCAGGAATTACTTAAATGGAGAATGACTGCATAATTCTGAGGTGCAGAGGGATCTAGGTGTTCTAATACATGAGTCACAAAAAGTTAGTATGCAAGTAATGAAGACGGCTAATGGATTGCTATCCTTTATTACGAGAGGGATTGAACATAAAAGTAAGGATGTTATGCTTCAGTTATACAAGGCATCGGTGATACCACATCTCGAATATTGTGTGCAGCTTTGGTCTCCTTATTTAAGGAAGGATGTAAATGCTTTGGAGACAGTTCAGGGAAGGTTTACTAGATTGATACCTGGAATGAACAGGTTATTTTATGAGGATAGTTTGGTCAGACTGGGCTTGCTTCCACTGGAGTTTAGAAGAGTGAGGGGTGGTTTGATTGAAGTATACAAGATCCTGAACGGTATTGACAAGGTGGACGTGGAAAGGATGTTTCCTCTTGTGGGTGAGTCCAAAACTAGGGAGCACTGTTTTAAAATTAGGGGTCGCCCTTTTAGGTCAGAGGTGAAGAAAATTTTTTTCTCTCAGGGGGTTGTGCGACTTTGGAACTCTCTGTTGCAGAAGACAGGGAAAGTGAGGTCACTAAATATTTTAAGGCAGGGGTGGATAGATTCTTGTTAGGCAAGGGAATCAAAGGTTATTGAGGGTAGATGGGAATGTAGAACTGGAAACACAAACAGATCAACCATGATCTTATTGACTGCAGAGCAGGCTCAAAGGGCCCAATGGTCTATTCTGCTCCTATTTCGTCCGTTTGTATGTTTATATGGCATGTATATGTGCATGAGTGTACACATGAATTTGTGTATGCACGTGAGTTATTTGTGTGTGTGTAAGTGTGTGTGTGTACAATGTGAGTGCAGATACATATATGTGTGGATGGGTGTGAATGTGTGTGTGTGAGTGTATGTTTGATTATGGTACACAGATAACTTGATCTCCTTTGACGTTAAGCTTACTAACAGGTGTCACTGCTACTCTTGGCAGCTGTCCACTGGAATGGCTTTATAACAAATTCTAAACAAACTCCTCCCAGGTATTTGCTCTTGAGTGAGCCATTGGCAACAGTTGTCTTTGTTCAATACACGAGCAGTGACAATTCTTCACATTCTGCACCGCATAAAGTATTGAAGGAATTCGAGCATTGCTGTCAGGCAGGCTCTACGTTGGCATGTGTCTTCAACGACACCCCGAAAGTGTTTTCCACTACCTTGTGATGGAAGACACTAAAGGGGCGGACATGCACCCACCTGATTGGAACTTAGGATTAGGCAGCTAAGTCACTCCAACTTGTTTCACTATTTAGTTAGATCGTGTTTGAACAAAGAACAAAGAACAAAGAAGAGGGCAGCACAGGAACAGGCCCTTCAGCCCTCCAAGCCTGCGCCGATCATATTGCCTGTCAAACGAAAACATTTTGCACTTCCAGGGTCCGTATCCCTTTATTCCCAACCTATTCATGTATTTGTCAAGCTGCTTCTTAAACCCCACTATCGTACCTGATTCCACCACCTCCTCTGGCAGCGAATTCCAGACACTCACTACCCTCTGCGTAAAAAACTTGCCCCGCACATCTCCTCTATAGTTTTCTCCTCTCACCTTAAATCTACGTCCCCTAGTAATTGACTCTTCCACCCTGGGAAAAAGCTTCTGACTATCTACTCTGTCCATGCCACTCATAATTTTGTAAACTTCTATCAAGTCGCCCCTCAATCTCCGTCACACTAGTGAGAACAATCCGAGTTTCTCCAACCTCTCCTCATAGCTAATAGCCTCCAGACCAGGCAGCATCCTGCTAAACCTCCTCTGCACCCTCTCCAATGCCTCCATATCCTTCTGGTAATGTGGTGACCAGAATTGCACGCAATATTCCAAGTGTGGCCTAACCAAGGTTCTATACAGCTGCAGCATGACTTCCCAGCTTTTATACTCAATACCCCTGCCAATGAAGGTAAGCATGCCATATGCCTTCCTGACTACCTTATCCACCTGCGTTGCCACTTTCAGTGACCTGTGGACCTGTACACCCAGATCCCTCTGCCCGCCAATGCACTTAAGGGTTCTGCCATTTACTGTATAATTCCTACCTGTATTAGATCTTCCAAAATGCATTACCTCGCATTTGTCCAGATTAAACTCCGTCTGCCATTTCTCTGCCCAAGTCTCCAACCGATCAATATTCCGTTGTATCCTTTGACAATCCTCTTCACTATCTGCAACTCCTCCAACCTTAGTGTCATCTTCAAACTTACTAATTAGCCCAGTTATATTTTCCTCCAAATCATTTATGTATACTACAAACAGCAAAGGACCCAGCACTGATCCTTGCGAAACACCACTAGTCACAGCTCTCCATTCAGAAAAGCATCCTTCCACTGCTACCCTCTGTCTTCTATGACCAAGCCAATTCTGTATCTACCTTGCCAGCTCATCTCTGATCCTGTGCGACTTTACCTTCTGTACCAGTCTGCCATGAGGGACCTTGTCAAAGGCCTTACTGAAATCCATGTAGATAACATCCACTGCCCTTCCATCGTCGATCATCTTTGTCACTTCCTGAAAAAACCCGATCAAGTTAGTGAGACATGACCTCCCCTTCACAAAACCATGCTGCCTCTCACTAATACACCCATTTGTTTTCAAATGGTAGTAAGTCCTGTCACGAAGAATCTTCTCCAATAATTTCCCTACCACTGACGTAAGGCTCACCGGCCTGTAATTTCCTGGATTATCCCTACTACCCTTCTTAAACAATGGGACAACATTGGGCATTCTCCAGTCCTCTGGGACCTCACCCGTAGCCAGTGAGGATATAAAGATTTCTGTCAAGGCCCCAGCAATGTCCTCCCTTGCCTCCCTCAGCACTCTGGGGTAGATCCCATCTGGCCCTGGGGACTTATCCACCTTAATATTCTTCAAGATGCCTAACACCTCCTCTTTTTTGATCTCAACATGATCCAGGCTATCTACACACTCTTCCCTAGACAAATCGGCCGCTGAATCCTCTTTGGTGAATACTGATGAGAAGTACTCATTTAGTGTCTCTCCCATTTCTTCTGGCTCCACACACAGATTCCCACCTCTGTCCCTGGGCGGGCCTACCCTTTCCCTGGCTACCCTCTTGCTTTTTACATATGTATACAAGGCCTTGGGGTTTTCCTTAATCCTGGTTGTCAGTGACTTTTCATGACCCCTTTTAGCCCTCCTGATTCCTTGCTTAAGTTTCTTCCTACTTGCTTTATATTCTCCACGTGCTTCATCTGTTCTCAGCCTTCTAGTCCTTACAAATGCGTCCCTTTTCTTTTTGACTAATCTCACAATTTCCTTCATTATCCAAGGTTCCTGAAACTTGCCATGCTTATCCTTCATCCTAGCAGGAACATGCCAGTCCTGAATTCTTATCAACTGACGTTTGAAAGCCCCCAACATGTTAATTGTGGAACATCTGCCTCCAGTCTAGATTCCTCAGTTCCTGCCTAATATTGTTATAATTAGCCTTCCCCCAATTAAGCACCTTAACCCGAGGACTCCTGTTATCCTTATCCACCAGTAGCTTGAAACTTACTGAATTATGGTCACTTTTCCCGAAATGCTCCCCTACTGAAACTTCGACCACCTGGCCGGGTTCATTCCCTAATATCAGGTCCAGTATTACCCCTTCCCTGGTTGGACTATCTGTATACTGTCTCAGGAAGCCCTCCTGGATGCACCTTACAAATTCTGCACCATCCAAACCCCTAGTGATTGCCAGTCAATATAGGGAAAGTTAAAATCACCCACCACAACAACCATTTTGATGTTAAATCTTTCCAAAATCTGCCTACATAACTGTTCCTCAATCTCCTGCCAGCAATTGAGAGGCCTATAGTAAACCCCCAACATTGTGACTGCACCCTTCCTATTCCGGAGCTCTACCCATATTGCCTCGCTGCATGAGCCCTCCGAGGTGTCCTCCTGTTGTACAGCTGTGATATTCCCCTTAACCAGCAGTGCAACTCCCCCACCTCTTTTACATCCCTCTCTATCCTGCCTGAAACATCTAAATCCTGGAACGTTTATCTGCCGATCCTGTCCATCCTTCAACCAAGTCTCTGTACTAGCAATAATGTCATAGTTCCAATTACTAATCCAAGCTCTAAGGTCATCTGCTTTGCCTGTTATACTTCTCGCATTGAAACAAATGCATTTCAGACCCCCAGTGCCACTGTGTTCAGTAATTTCTCCCTGCCTGCCCTTCCTTTTAGTCCTGCTGGTCATATTCACTAGTTCCTAGTCATTTATTTCACCTGCTAACCTATTGCTCTGGTTCCCATCTCCCTGCCATACTAGTTTAAATTCTCCTGAGTGACACTAGCAAACCTCGCAGCCAGGATATTGGTGCCCCCCCAGTTTAGATGCAACCCGTCCTTCTTGTACAGGTCCCACCTGCCCCAGAAGAGATTCCACTGATCCAGATATCAGAAACCCTCCCTCCTACACTATCTGTTCAGCCACGTGTTTAGCTGCACTTTCTCCCTATTTCTAGCCTCACTGGCATGTGGCACAGGGAGTAATCCTGAGATTACAACCCTAGAGGTCCTGTTTTTTAACTTTCTGCCTAACTCCCTGAACTCCCGCTGCAGGACCTCATCACTCTTCCTGCCTATGTCGTTAGTACCAATGTGTACCATGACCTCTGGCTGTTCTCTCTCCCCCTTCAGAATGTCCCGTACCCAATCAGAGACATCCTGGATTCATTATCCAATTTAATTAGAGATAAATCACCATCCCGGTGTCTCTTTCACGACCATAGAAGCACCTATCTGAGCCCCTGACTATAGAGTCCCCTATGACAATTGCTCTTCTGTGCTTTGACGCCCCCCTGCTGAACAACAGAGACAGCCGTGGTGCCACTGCTCTGGCTACTGCTGTTGTTTTCCCCTGATAGGCCATCCCCCCCAACAGTATCCAAAACGGTATACCTGTTAGAGAGGGGGACAGCCACAGGGGAACTGAATCTCAACTCCATTTCCCCACCTAAACCCCAACTACCCCATCCTCTCATCCAACAAAAGTCAGTGGAGCTCAGCCTTGAAGTTTTCAATTGGCTGAGCATGCACAACTTTCTCGGGAAGGGATTTCCACTGGTCTTTGTGTGAAGAACTGCTCCCTGATTTCACGCCTGAAAGCCTGGACTCTAATTTTAAGGCTGTGCCTCTTTGTTCTGGACTGTCTCACCAGAGGAACTGGTTTCTCTCTACCCAACCGATCAAACCCCTTTATCATGGACGCATATTCACTCCGGGTTTAACTTCTGAAACTGCTTCAGTTTAGGCACTCAGATTGTGCAAGGTGAGCAAGTGCCCAGGATCACACATGCACCTGGTTGAATTTTGGGTGTCCCCCTGCAGGTACTTAAAGGGCTGTTGTGGATTCTTAAAGTGGGGCTGAACGAGGAGCAGTTTTAGTAGCAAATGCAGCTACTAAAGAGCTCGGCTGTGCAACCTGAGAGTGAAAGGAAACCTCGTGGCAAACGGGTTAACAAATCTTTTCGATGCAGCAGCAGGGACCTTGCAGCATGAGCTGTTTGTCAGGAGAGATACCCTGTTGCCAACTGCAAAGCTAGCCTCCCCCCTTAAGGAGGGACTTAAAGGAGGAAGGAGAGGTAGTGAGGTTCAGGGAGGGAATTCCAACGCTTAGGGCCCAGGCAGCTGAAAGCATGGCCACCAATGGTGGAATGGGGCTCATAATAAGAGGACCACAGAGATCTCAGAGGGTTGTAGAACCAGAGGACAGAGATAGGGAGGGGTGAGGCCTGGGAGGGATTTGAGCACAAGGATACAAATGTTAAAATGGATGCATTGTCGGCCCAAGAGCTCACGTATGTCACAGGGGATGACAGGTGCGAGTTAGGTTATGAGAAGCAGAGTTCTGCATGAGCTCAAGTTTACAAGGGTGAATGTTAGGAGGCCAGCCAGGTGTGTGTTTGAATAGTTGAGTAGTTGAGTCTGGTGGTAACAAAAGCATAAATGAGGGTTTCAACAGGGTCAAAGTCGGGTGATGTTATGGAGAGTAGAGTAAAATGAAGCCAAAACCCTATCAGCTAGCATCATGTTTCTATTTCTATGTCCTATGCCTCCCACACAGTCCATTAAAGGTGCAAACACTCATATGTCACACAGCTCATTGCAGTGCTGTTGGAACAGAGTCCTTTAAGACACTCCTTAAACCTTATCTCTTTCACCAAGTTCATGGTCCCCTTCTTAACCTCTCCTTATAGGGTTTGGTGTCAAATCTGTGCCTGATCAACACACCTGTGAAGACCTTTGGGATATTTTCCATTGTCAATGACTCCATATAAATGCAAGTTGTTAATGTATATTTCACCATTTCTTCCTCTTCTCATGAACTTGCCATCGGAGTCAACCAGTGACACCAAGAAACTAGCACATCAGAATGGCCTGCGTCACTCACTGAAAATGTCACAACTAGCTTCAGCCCCAGAGGATTTCAGTAGTGGGGCAACTCCCCGCGTTATGGGATGTCATCTTCAATTGTTCTGTGTTTGATTATGTGCGTCTATTTACTATTGATGTTCAATGTGCTTGATTGGTTAAGCCTGGGTGCTGGCTCAGAGAAAAAGTAAACAAACTGTAGGAGTTGCTGGAAGCTGGAGCTGTGAGTGTGGAGCAGACATTTTCAAGCACCTTGATTAAAACCTGCTACACACATAGAAACTAGTGTCATCTCTGTATAGCTCCAAGATATAAAATATACAACATGGGACACTGAGACCCAAGGCATTCAAAGCACCTCCTGCATAGGATGCATCATAACGGGGCCTGTGCACTCTAAACCTTGTTGCGCTCAGGCTCATTAAGGCCTGATTTTTTACTGTTAATTAGAGATGTTGGCAAAGTGGAAGAGCAGCTCAGCCAGATGGCCCATGCACATAAACCCCCCCCCCCCAGGACCACTCTTCGCTTCAGTTGGGTGCTTGGCATTAAAGGGATATTTAGGTTCACAGGTTTGGGCACAGCTGGTGATTATTCATGGCTTCCATCCAAACTCCTGGTTTGGGAGGAAGGAAGCTAGTGAGACTCAATGGGGCCTCCCTGCCAGCTGCTCAGAACAGCACAGAGTCTGTTATCTGTCCCAGATTCCCTGCACCAGTCACCCCGAGGCATTCCAGACACCCCTCTTTGTTGGCAGGATCTGGAGGAGGTGAGTGTAGAAGAGATGGCAGATGTGGCGCAAGAGATCAGTGAGGCTCTGTCCGTGCGCACAAGGTAAAAGCGTCCGTACTGAGTCCTGTCAGACACAACCTGTATGGGTGAGCCTGACGAGGCTGTCCCTGAACTCCATACACCACTACAGCCAGACCTGAATCCATGTTAGTAAAGCCTCTGTCGGTCACATTAAAGGTATTGTAGCCTGTGCCCTTTACATTTGAACCCAAGGGAGTTCACATGAACTTTGTTATGAGGCTTGAGTCCAAGGACTGCCTATCACACGGTTCACCAATTGCATTTGATATGCAAGTCTGCAGTTGGGTCACTGGACACCACTCAAGTGATGGCCTCTCTTGAGAGTTGAAAACAATGCAGTTGATTTGATTGCCCACATCAGATCACTGGGCATTAATGACAGAAGTGGTGGATAAATCTGAACACCGAGCATTCTGCGGATCAAGAAATGTCAATAATATTCCTCAGCGGGATTCCCAGGATGTTTCTTACAATCACAGTTTTGGACAACACTGACCAGACATAACCTTTGTGCTATAGTAGCAGCAGCGGTCTCTCCCAATTTCAAATATTGCATAACCATCTCCTACCTCACGATAATAATCACTCAAGCCACAAGTCTATCTACATCCAGTTACTGATTCACTTTTAAGAATGTTTTAACATTATATTGAAGTGGCAGCAAATATACAGGACAATAGATTGGAAACAAAGAAAGATCTAGAAAGTGAATGCCCCTGTTTTATAAAGTCACCTCGATGCCAGTCACTCTCATTGCTTCAGAGAGTATCTACAACAGCACCCTCTATTGATGAAGCAGATTCTCTCTCTTGCTGCCATGAGAGCAATGAAAAGTAGTTAATCATTATTATAACAATCATTATCAGATCAATTCATTCCATATGAACAATAACAATTATGGAAAGTTTATGGCACAGAAAGAGACCATTTGGTCCATCATGTCTGTGTCAGGTTGAAAAATGAGCTGCCCAATGTATCCACATCCTTTCTGTAATATGTTGATCAGAGCTGCACACAGTACTCAAGTTGTGGCCTAACTAAGGTTTTAGATAGTTCCAGCATAACCTCCTTGTTTTTATATTCGATGCCTCGGCTAATAAACGAAATGATTCCACATGCCTTCTAACCCAGCTCATCGACCTGTCCTGCTACCTTCAGGGACCTGTGGACATTCACTCCAAGGCCTTTCACTTCCTCTACACCTCACAGTGTCCTCCCATTTATTGTGTATCCTTTTCCCTTGTTTGACCTCCCCAAATGTATCACTTCATACTTCTCTGGGTTGAATTCCATTTGCCTCTTTTCTGCCCACCTGTCCAGTCCATAGCAAACAGCCATGATCAAATCCAGTCTAATCCAAGTTAATGTGACTATCAGGAGCATTGTGACTTCTTGTGGTTGCCCCTCTACATGTGACATCCCTTCCTTAAGGATTGCATTTCCTTTCAAACCCTCTGGGATAACTGAAGGCAAACTGAGTGGATGTGGAGCTAAGGTTTAGGCAATGGCGAGGGGGATAAGGCATCACATGATGTGTCAGAGCTTTTATGTCATTAACAACAACAGCTTATATTTATATAGTATCTTTAACATAGTGAAGTTAAGTACACACGCCTTATGGCAATGCAAGACTTGAATCAAACCATAAGCGACTATTGTCAGTCTTTATCCAGGGGATATACTGCTTAATGGTGTCTAAGCAGGACACACCAAGGGTAACAACAATTCAACTAAACAGCACCTTGGGATCGTCATGGGTGACTACTCCAGATGGGCGGAGGCCCAGAAACTCCACACAAGCACCATGGAGACAGTCAACAAAGGCAAGCAAGGAAATGTTTTCAACCCAGGACATCCCAGACTTGGTTGCTGAGGAGGCAGTAGGAGCAGGTGCACTGCTCGTCAGGGAGCTGTTCTTGGCGGAGCTGTTGCTGTCAGGTCGTGGATGCTGGAAGGAGCGTAGCAGTGACCTGAGAGGAGGCCCCCACTTCATTGACAATGGCGACTTCGTGGTCGGACAGAAGTCGGAAGTTCTGAGGTGGCCCTTGAAAGGGCATCGGCTGTCGTCTGATTCTTCCTTTGGATGTAGACAGTCTCATACATGAAACACATGAGGTGTAGGAAGAACCCAGGGAGAGGCTGGGGGAGCATCTTTGTGAGCTCCTTGTTGTTGAGCAGAGACCAGTGGTTTATGGTCTGTCTCCATGGTGATTTTGAAGCTGATAATGTAGACCAAGAACTTTTCGCAGGCCCATGTAACCACCAAAGCTTCTTTCTTCAATGACAGCATACTTGGTTTCCGTGTCAGATAGTCCTCTTGAAACATAGCAGACTGTAGAGAGCAACATCTTTGAAGCGGGTGAACGTCTGTTCCTGTGGGGAATCCCACACCCAGGCTTGGTCCTTCCTAAGTAAGTGTCTCAGTGGCTTCATGACCAGTGCCAGGTGGGGCAAAAATTTTGCCAGTTGGTTCACTGTGATCAGGAGGTGTTGCAGGTCCAAGGCAGGGGAAGGAGTGGGGAAGTTGGTCATTGCCCTGGTTTCCTGGAAGTCCACTGTGATACCTCTGCTGCTAATGATGTGGGCCAGGAACCCCATGTAGATTTTTGAGAATTTGCATTTCTCGTTCAGTGCTAGCTCAACCTCCTGCAGCCAATCCAAGTCCTTCGTGAGCTGCTCATCGTGCTTCTGCACTGTGGCCCTGTAGACCGGAATGTTGTCCATGTGCCAGACAGCCCTTTGCAGGCCCTGCAGGATGTCTGACGTTGTGTGCCGGAAGATCTCTGGCACTGATGTGATCCCAAAGGGTAGGCAGTTGAAGCAGAATCTACACAGGGGCTGATGAAGGTGGTTAGGAGCCGAGATTCCTCGGCAAAGGGAATTTGCCAGAACTGTTGTTAGTGTTCAACTTTGAGAAAATGGTGCTGCGTGAAAGCTTGGTCAGACTCTTGCCCACTGAGGCAATGGGGTGGACCTCACTGGCCACTGCTTTCTTGAGATGTTTGAGATCGACACAGATGCAGAGAGGGCTGTCCGCTGTACAAACATACGAATTAGGAGCAGGAGTAGGCTGCTCGGCCCCTCGAACATGCTCTGCCATTCAATAAGATCATGGCTGATCTGATTGTACCTCAACCCCACAGTCCTGCCCACTCCCGATAACCTTTCACCCTGTTGTTAATCAAGAATCTATCTAGATCTGCCTTAAAATATTCAAAGGCTCTGCTTCCACTGCCTTTTGAGGAAGAGAGTTCCAAAGGCTCTCAGCCCTTTGAGAGAAAGAATTTCTCCTCATCTCTCTCTTAAATGGGTGACCCTTGTGAAACTTTTCCTCATAAGACAACCTGCCCATTCCAGTCTAGTAAACCTTCTCTGAGCTGCTTCCAATGCACTTACATCCTCCCTTAAATAAAGTGACCGATACTGTACACAGTGCTCCAGATGTGGTCTCACCAATGCCCTGTTTAACTGAAGCATAACCTCCCTACTTTTGAATTAATTCCCCTCACAATAAATGATAACATTCTATTAGTTTTCCTAATTACCTGCTGCATCTGCATACTAACTTTTTGTGATTCATGCACCAGGACACCCAGACCCCTCTGCATCTTAGAGTTTCGCAATCTTTCACTATTTAGATAAGTGTTTTTTTAACTTTTCCTGTCAAAATGGACAAATTCACATTTTCCCACATTATACTCCATTTGCCAGATCTTTGCCCATTCAACTACCCTATCTATATCCCTTTGTAGCCTCCTTATGTCCTCTTCACATCTTACTTTTCCACCTACTTTTGTGTCATCATCAAATTTAGCAACCATACCTTCGGTCCCTTCATCAAAGTCATTTATATAAAATGTAAGACATTGAGGCCCCAGACTGATCCCTGTGGCACAACACTTGTCACATCCTGCCAACCAGAAAAAGACCATTTATGCCTACCCCCTGTTCCCTGTTAGCCAGCCAATCTTCTACCTATGCCAAAATGATGCTCCCCCTAAACCATGAGCTTTTATTTTTTGTAATAACCTTTGATGTGCACTTCATCCTTCTGCAAATCTAAATATAGTGCATCCCCTGGTTCCCCTTTATCCACTGCACATGTGAATCCTTCAAAGAACTTCAATAAATTGGTTAAACATGATTTCCCTTTCACAAAACCATGTTGACTCTGCCTGATTGCCTTGAATTTTTCCAAGTGCCCTTCTATAACGTCTTTAATAATAGCTTCTAACATTTCCCTATTACAGATGTTAGGCTAACTGGCCTGTAGGATCCTGCTTTCTATCTCCCTCCCTTTTTGAATAAAGGAATTAAATTCACTATTTTCCAATCAAATGGAAACCTTCCCCGAATCTATGGAATTTTGGAAAATTAAAACCATTGCATCAACTCTCTCACTAGTCTTTTAAGACCCTAGGATGAAATCCATCAGGACCTGGGAACTTGTCAGCCTGCGGCTCCAACAATTTTCTCAGTACCACTTCTCTGGTGATTATAACTTCCTTGAGTTCCTCCCTCCCTTCCATATCCTGATTTACAGCTATTTCCGGGATGTTACTTGCGCTCTCTACAGTGAAGACGGATGAAAAGTATTGGTCCAATTCATCTTTATGAATTAGGAGCATCCCTGGGCACCATCTGCTGGATTTCTTTACTGAGGAAATGACTCCCATCTTTACAATGCTGGCATTGTACCTCATCCATGAGGGTTTGGGGGACCTCCCCTGGACTGAGGAGGCACAATGGCTTGGTGTTGCTCCTGAGTGCAATTTTATAGGCGTTCCTAAGGCAACCATGAAGAGAATTGGGAACAATTGCCTATATTTTGAGGCTGGCTGTAGCTGTTTGACCTTGCTGACACATGGTAGAAGGTTAAGTTCAATGCAGGCGTTGTGGTGTAGTAACAAGTAGTCCTGGCTATGGTCCACCAAGAGGGTTGCGTGGATTGTCTTGGCCCCATATTGGAGAGTAGCAGGCAGGATGTCCTTGACCATTAGGTGGTGTCCACCCACTGTGTGGAGCGAGGGATCTGTTGGTTGAAGCTGTAGGTCTTTAAGCCATGGTGCCTTGACAGATTGGACAGTTACCCTGGAGCCGGTGTCTAGTTTAAAATGGTCTGATGGCCGATCACCAAAGATGTCCAAGATGAAGTGCTGGATTGTGTCATGTCACTGAGGGAGAATGGCTGGGCGTCCTCTGGGTCGGCGACCTGGACTTCATTGATAAAGGCATCGACAGCTCCCCAGGCTACTGGACTCCCCTGTTAAACTTGGCACGTTCCAAGGTCTTGTTGGATCGCGGTTGAAAAAAAGGTCAAAATATTTTAAAGCATCTTCAAACTTAGCAGATGATTCAAGTATAGCTTGCCTGGCAATAATATCACCCACAATCAGCCTAATTGAATAAAGTAATGTGATAACTTGTTCTGACTCTGACTTTTTATTTAACTCTGTAGCTGTGCGATGTATCACAGTGACTCTAGCTGCCATTTCTGCAGAACCTGAAGAACTATTTTCGCCAATAACTCCAATTGTGAGATTGGTCTGGGCCAGAGGGAAGGCACATTGGGGGTGGTAATGAAGAATTGAGATCCATGGCTGAAAAATTTTAAAGGCTGGATGTCGTTTGAAGAGATAGAATGATTTCAAAATGGTGCCACTGGTATTGCTGAGGAGAACATTTTTGCATGCTTCGGACTTTTGGCTCGACTTTCAAAATAGTGGTGTCAGGCCAGGAAGAAGAGGAATCTGCAAAATGGCCGCGGATCAGGTGGAAACTGTGGGTCAATTGAATGGCAGTAGCCTGCCGTGGGTAGGGTGGTGACTGTGGGTCAGTTGAATGCCAGTAGCCTGCCGTGGGTAGGATGGTGACTGTGGGTCAGTTGAACGCCAGTAGCCTGCCGTGGGTTGGGTCTGGGTTGGGAGAGCTGAAGTGTCCCTTCCCAGGGATGCCAAAAATGTTGCCAGACACTCGGGGTTTCATTTAACTAATTCTGCATGTTCAATGGTTTTTTTTGTAGGTATTTTTTCTTTTGTTGCGCCCTGGACTCAGGGACCATGTGGAGGGGGCAGTGAATCAGGGGTCAGGATAGTGATGAATGTACAATTGAGTTTTCCGCCTGACTGATTTTTAAAAAAAATACTTCACAGGGTTCTGGTTTCCCTGGCACTTTAAAATGGTTGTATCTCACCCTGTAGGTTGCTGGCTGCTGGCTCTGCTTTGCTGAAGCTGCTTCCACAGGGATCCAGTAGAGACTTGAGTTTGAGCTCAATTGAAGTCGGCTCTCCTCCAGTTAATTATTCTTACTCTAGATTGCACATTGTCCTTTCCTTCCATCATCCTAAATCTTATGATACAATGATCACTAATTCCTAAGGTGATTGGTAGAAGGATTAGAGGGGACATGAGGAAAAACTTTTTCACCAAGAGGGTGGTGGGAGTCTGGAATTCACTGCCTAAGTTGGTGGCTGAGGCTGAAAAGCTCAACTCATTTAAAAGGTACCTGGATATGCACCTGAAGTGCTGTAACCCGCAAGGCAAGAAATGGTTCAGGCATGGTCAAGGTGTAGTCCCTCAAAAGGGAAAGGTGGGGCAAACAAACCCAGAGCTCCCTGGACGATAAAGGGGATAGAAATTAAAATAAAGAAGAAAAAGTGCACTTACGACTGGTGTCAGGTAGAAAATAAAATTGAGATCCAGGCTGAATACAGAAGGTTCAGAGGGGAGGTGAAAAAGCAAATAAGAGAAGCAGAGAGGAGTTATGAGAAAAGACTGGCAGCTAACACAAAAGGAAATCCCAAAGTCTTCTATAGGCACACAAATAGTAAAAAGATGGTAAAAGGAGGAGTAGTGCCAATTAGGGACCAAAAAAGGGATTGACACATGGAGGCAGGGGTCATGGCTGAGGTATTAAGTGAATACTTTGCATCTGTCTTTCCCGAGGAAGCAGATGCTACCGAGACTAGCGCAATAGAGGGGGAAATTCTGTCACTAGAAAGGTTCAAAATTGGTAAGGAGGAAGTGTTGGATAAACTGTCAGTACTTAAAGTTGACAAGGCACTAGGACCGGATGAGATGCATCCAAGGATATTGAAGGAAGTGAGAATGGAAATTGCAGGGGCAATTGCCATATGCTTTCAGTCTTCCCTGGACTCAGGGGAGGTGCCAGAGGACTGGAGAATTGCAAACATTACGCCCTTGTTCAAAAAAGGTTGTAAGGATAAGCCCAGCAATTACAGAGCAGTCAGTTTAACTTCAGTGGTGGGCAAGATTCTAGAAATGATTATTTGGTGTAGAGTTAATAGTCACATGAAAAAATGTGGGGTTGATTAGGTAAAGCCAGCATGGATTTCGAAAAGGGAAATCATATTTAACTAACTTGCTGGAGTTTTTTTGAAGAGGTAACAGAGAGAGCTGATGAGGGTATTGCTGTTGATGTGGTGTTCATGGACTTTCAAAAGGCATTTGATACAGTACCACATAACAGACTTATGAGAAAAGTTATTGCTCATGGAATAAAAGGGACAGCAGCAACGTGGATACAAAATTGGCTGAGTGACAGGAAACAGAGAGTAATGGCTAATGGATATTTTTTGGGCTGGAGGATGGCTTGTAGTGGAGTTCCCCAGGGGTCAGTATTGGGACACTTGCTTTTCCTGGTATGTGTTAATGATCTAAATCTTGGTGTGCAGGGGACAATTTCAAAGTTTGTGGATGATACGAAACTTGGAAGCGTTGTAAACTGTGAGGAGAACAGTGTAGAACTTCAAAAGGACATAGCCAAGTTGGTGGAGTGGGCAGATATGCGGCTGATGAAGTTCAGTGCAGAGAAGCACTTTGGTAGGAAGAAATTGAAGAGAAAATATAAAATAAGAGGTCCGATTCTTTAGGGTGTGCAGGGGCAGAAGGACCTGGGTGTATATGTGCATAAGTCATTGGAGGTGGCAGGACAGATGGAGAGAGCTGTTAATAATGCAAACAGTATCCTGGGCTTTATTAATAGGGGCATAAAGTACAACAGTAAGAAGGTTAATGCTGAACTTGTACAGGGCACTAGTTAGACCTCAGCTGGAGTACTGTGTACAGTTTTGGGCACCACACTTTGGCAAGGATGTGATCGCATTGGAGAGAGAGTGCAGAAGAGGTTTACAAGAATGGTTCCAGGGATAAGAAATTTTTGTTATGAAGATAGACTGGAGAGGTTGGGACTGTTCTCCTTGGAGAAGAGAAGTCTAGGCGGAGATTTGATAGAAGTGTTCAAAATCATGAGGGGGCTGGACAAAGTAGATAGGGAGAAGCTGTTCCCTCTCATAAAAGGATTGAGAATGAGAGGGCACAGATTTAAAGTGATTTGTGAAAGAAGCAAATGTGATGTGAGAAAGAAACTTTTTCACACAATTCAAGTCTAGAGTGCACTGCCTGGATGCAGACATGATGGGCCGAATGACCTCTTTCTGCACCTTAATAATTCTATGATTCTGTGATTATACAGTTTCAGCATTACGTCCCTGCTTTTGTGTTCAATACCTCATCCAATAAAGGATAGCACTCCATATGCTTTCTTTACCACCTTATCCATCTGTCCTGCCACCTTCAGGAGCCAGTGGACATGCACTCTAAGGTCTCTCACTTTTTCAACCCCTCTCAATATTCTCCCATTTATTGAGTATTCATTTGCTTTGTTTGCCCTCCCCAAATGCATTACCTCACACTTTTCTGGATTGAATTCCATCTGCTAACTTTCCACCTAGTCAACTAAACCATTGATATCATTCTGGAGACAACAACTATCTTCTTCACTATCAACTACACAGCCAATTTTTGTGTCATCTGTAAATTTCCCAATCATGCCTCCCACATTTTACTCCAAATCATTAATATATAAACAAACAGGGGCCCCAATACTGAGCCCTGTGGAACACCACTGGAAATCGCTTTCCATTTGCAAAAGCATTCAACAACCATTATCCTCTGTTTTCTGTCACTGAGCCAATTTTGGATCCAACTCGCCACCTTCCCCTGTATCCCATGGGATCTCACTTTGCCGACCAATCTGCCATGTGGGACCTTGTCAAATTCCTTACTAAGGTCCACATAGACAACATCCACTGCACTACTCTCATTAATTCTCCTTGTTACTCCCTCAAAAAATACAATTAAGTTAGTAAGGCACGATCTTCCCCTAACAAAACCATACTGACTATCCCTGATCACTCTGCCTTCCTAAGTGACAGTTTAGCCTGTCTGTCAGAATTGATTCAATAATTTGCCCACCACCAAAGTCAGGCTGACTGGCCTATAATTTTCTGGCCCATCCCTCACGCCCTTTTTAAATAATGGTACAATGTTCGCAGGCCTACAATCCTCTGGTACCTTTCCTGTCTCTAGTGAGGATTGGAAAAAGATTCTCAGAGCATCTCCTATTTTTATCTTGGCTTCCTTTAACAACCTGGCATACAATCCATCCAGCCCTGGTGATTTATCGAGCTTCAAGGATGTCAGTCCCTCTTTCACTATGTTTATTGCATCAGGGGGAGGTGGTGGTATAGCCATTGGAGTAGTAAACCAGAGACATTTTTTTATTTGTTCATGGGATGTGGACATCGCTGGCTAGGCCAGCATTATATTGCCCACCGCCAATTGCTCTTGTTCTGCAGGCATTTAAGAGTCAACCGCATTTGCTGTGGGCCTGGAATCACATGTAGGCCAGACCAGGGAGGAGCAGCAGATTTCCTTCCCTAAGGGGCATTTGTGAACCAAATGGGTTTTTACAACAATTGACAATGGTTTCATGGTCATCATCAGACTTTTAATTCCAGATTTTTATTGAATTCAAATTTCACCATCTGCTGTGGTGAGATTTGAACCCAGGTCCCCAGAGCATTACCCCGGGTCTCTGGAATACCAGTCCAACGACAATACCATCACTATGCCACTGCTTCTGGGAACTAGGGTTCAAATCCACAACAGGTGGTGAAATTTGAATTCAATAAAAAATCTGGAATTAAAACCATTGTCAATTGTCATAAAAACCCATCTGGTTCACTAATGTCCTTTAGGGAAGCGAAAATCTGATGTCCTTATCTGGTCTGGCCTACATGTAACTTCAGACCCACAGCAATGTGGCTGACTCTTAAATGGCCCAGCAGGCAACTCAATTAGAGATGGGCAGTAGTTGCTGGCCTAGACAGCAATAGCTTCGTCCCATGAATGAATAAAAGAAAATATTTCACACTCCTTCTCTTTAACTAGAATGTCAGCATCATCCCTCTCCTTAGTGAAGACAGAGACAGGGTACTCATTAAGCACCCTGCCCACATCTTCAACATCACAAGTTACCATGTACACCTCTGATCGGCCCTACCCTTCCCTTAGTTATTCTCTGGCTCTTAATATACTGGTAAAACATCTTTGGGTTTTCTTTGATTTTACCTGCCAATATTTTTTCATATCCTCTCTGCTTTCCTAATTTCCTTCTTTACTTCACCCCTGTACTTACTCTACTCCTCTAGTAGCTTTCTACAGTATTAATCCTTTTGTGACTGTCATAAGCTTTCTTTCTCTGCTTTATCTTGGCCTGTATCTCCTGGAAAACCAGGGGGCTCTAGATTTGGCAGAACCACCCTTTCTCTTTGTGGGGACATGTCTACTCTTGTGCCCGTAGAATCTCACTTTTGAATGCCTCCCACTGATTCGACACTGTTTTCCCTTTGAGTAGCTGTAACCACCCCACTTTCACCAGTTTACCTCTCAGCTTCGTAGAGCTTGTCTTCCCCCAATTTAAAACTTTTACTCCTATTTTTTGTTCTTTTTCAGAATGATGCTGAATCTAACTGCATTATGGTCACTATTGCCAAAGTGGCCCCCCACTGCTACTTCATCCACTTGCTTCATTTCCTAAGACCAAGGGTGAAATTTTCCATGCCCGCTGGTAGCGGGTGTGATAGGTGGCATGAGCGGACAATATGGCACGACTGGTTTCACGACAGTGGGAATACAGGTCATGATTGTCCGCTCAGCCTACTGCCGACAGGCTGCGTTTCCCACCATCGGTCATCGGGAACCTCGTTGTAATACATTAGATATCATTGTCAGGCCATCCTGCCAGGCTCTTGTGCCCCTGCTGGAACGTCCGTCCATGTCGGTGGGAAAGCACGCGTTTTGTGATGGGGGGGGTGGTGGCCAAGTGCAGCCCTGCCATTGAGACGACTGGTGGAGGGGGGTGCGGGGGGAGTGGTGGTTAAGGGCAGACCTGCCATTGAATATAGCGCATACACATTCGGGGTCAGGGTGGAGTGGGGTGGAGGGGGCGGGGCGTGGGTGGTGGTGGGGTGGGAAAGGGGTTGGGAAACCTGTAGAAAAGGACCATTCCTCTGCAGCTGAGACAGTTCAGGCGCAGCCACGTTGATATGATTGGAGTCGGGCTCCTAACTTATCTGCCCACTCAAGCAACAAAGAGGCATCAAAGTGCCACCAAGTGCTCCAGAGCTTATTACATTCCACACACACACACACACACACACACACACACACACATACACACCGCCGCCCCCCCCCCCACCCACCCACCCCCCCTGGCACAGGCTGCAAATTCATCAGCAATTTAGTGGACTGTAGACCAGTTGGATTGCACATGTTGTACAATGTCCTTGCTACAACTGGCCTTGGAGCAGTCATTGCTGGAGGTGCTCACAGCCCCTTGTAATGTTAACACTACAATCCCGGCTTGGACCTGTCTCCCCCATGGTTCAAGATAACAGGGCAACCATGCAGTGCCCTAATCCCTGGCCATCCAAGTGGTGGCCTGCAATCTCCAGGAAGTGTTAAGAGGCCATTACACTTAACCAGGACTTAACCAGGACAGGTTCTTAGTGCATCCATGTTAACCATGTGTCTCTCTCTCGCTTTCATCCTGCAGGAGGAGTACATCAGGATCAGGGAGCCTGGTGAACTAGCTGTATGCCTGATGACCTACAGAGAGTGAAGATGACAGAGGGGAGAGTGACTGAGGATCCTGGCTGTGCAGAGGCAGGAACAGCAACCTCAGGAAGAAGGGGCAGCTGGGGCTCCCGCACACACTGCCTAAGAGCCACAATGAGCCATAGTAGGACAGCAGCTAGTGACACCCAGAGCCTTTCATTACTGCAGGTGACCGACAACCAGTGTCGCTGAAGACTGCACATGTCTAGGGAACTGGTCGCTCACATCTGCCAGCTACTGCAGGACTTGGCACTACGGGGATATGGAGGGCATCCACTGCCAGTGGCTGTGAAAGTGACCACGGTGCTCAATTTATACCCCAGTGGCTCCTTTCAGGGCTCCACAGGTGACCTCTGTGGGATCTCACGAGCCTCCAGCCACAAATGCATCCATGAGGTCATGGATACCATCTTTGCGAGGACACACAACTTTGTGCATTTCGCCCGGGACCAGGACAGCCAGGATGCAAGAGCGATTGGATTCACCCAGATCTCGGGTTTCCCACAGGTGCAGAGTGTGATTGACTGCACTCACATGGTGCTCAGGTCTCCGTCACAACTCACGGTGACTATATCAGCAGTAAGGGCTTCGCTGAATGTGCAGCTGATATGCAACCACCACAAATGCATCCTGCAGTTCTGCACATGGTTTCCCGGGAGAGTCCATGACTCCTACATTCTCATTTGGTCTCAGATCCCTGAAGTATTCCAGGGTCCACAGAAGCTGCAGGTTTGGCTCCTCGGGGACAAGGGCTACCCACAGAGGCCGTGGCTGATGACACCCGTGTGACAGCCTCAGACTGCAGCAGAGCGACGGGATAATGAGGCTCAGGCTGCAGCTCACAACTTGGTGGAGCAGAGCATCGGGATGCTGAAGATGAGGTTCTGGTGCCTGGACCGGTCTGGTGGAGCCCTGCAATACAGTCCACAGAGGGTGTCACACATTGTTGTCGCCTTTATAACCTGGTGCTGCAACAGGGTGAGGAGCTGGCTGAGGAGGAGATGGAGGAGCTGCACATCTCCTCCGATGAGGAGGATGCTGACAGGGATGAGGCTGATGAGGCTGATGAGGCAATGATGACAGGGATGAGGCCCTCGCACTGGCTGGACAAGGCAGACACGCTCGGGAGGTCCTCATAGCTGCTAGATTTGTGGAGGATGAAGACAACATGCAGTGAGGTGACCCCATGGTTCCTCACATTATATCTGTGAATATTTGACTCCAGTCTGGTCATGGCAACGCCAGTATCCTCTATGAGAATGCTCCTGTCATGGACACGCGGTGGAAGCCCTAAATTGCTCAATTGCAGGAGGATATTGACAACATCCAGTGAGGAGACTCCATAGATCTTCACATAGCCTCTGAGAATGTTTGACTTCTGTCTGGCTGAGGGCAGCTCACTTGTGCTCTGTGATCAGGGTCATCTCATAGAGACTCAGCCATGAATCTTTAGAAGCATCTGATGCCCTGTTTGCCTTCAGCACCTGAACCCTTCAGGAGCTGGAGCACAGCATCACCGGTCACAGATGCTGAAGAGATGGGGGTCAGCCCCTCCTTAAAGATGCTGAGAGCACACAGAGAGAATGAGGGAACTCTGTGCTGCCTGCCCACAACATTCTGGCAGCAATGCCCAGCACTGCCGAGGTGCAGGCATCAGTAATGTGTCCAGTGAGTGTGAGGCCGGACCATCACTGTGGTCAGAAGGCTGCACAAAGCACAGGGAAGAGGCCCTGGAGTGAGACACCCGCCTTTATCTTGTGCAGAAAGGTTTCACATCTGAGTGACATAAACACTGCTCATCAGAACAAGGACCCATAGGCAGAGAGACATTCTTGGGAGTTTATTGACAATAGTGAACATTATGTACAAGAGATTAACACCCATGCCCAGGCTGTGCAACTAATTCTCCTTAACTTCCCTAACCCTGCCGCTGTGTATTGGTTCTCCCCGGACATCCACAGTGGAGGTGGAGGCAGCCTGCTGACTGCTACGCCCTGTCTCTGACGACCTTGGCGAGTGTCCTCTGGAGGGCCGAGACTTTGTGGGCCCCAGCCTGCTTTCATCGTCCTGCTATGTGACAGTGGCCCCTCCTCAGCCTGTGGAGCTGGAGCTGCTGGAGGGGATTTGGATGGGCCAGACACTCCCGGAGTCACCTGGGGTGATGGCCCTGGGGTGAGCACCTGCTGATCCTCCTCCCTATGGGTGCCTGAGGGCCCCAAGCTGACTCCTTGAGGACAAGGGGTAGCTGGAGTGAGATGGAGCTGCCTAGAACCTCTTTCACGTACACACTATTGGATGCCAAATATGGCATCACTGATGGAGTTGAGCCCATGCAGCAGTGCAGGAGCAACGTCCTGGACCAAGGTCTCCATGGCGGCTGCCATCCTACCAGTGTTGACCTCAGTGTTTGGCATGCTGGCATTATCACCTCAGACTGAAGACAGATGGACTCCTCCATCGTGCCTTGCAACCTAAGGAGTGCAGTAGACATCCCTTCTTGATGTTCCCAAGTTTGCCTTTGCAGCTCCAGCAACTGTGACATGATCACGTCCAGAGGCTCATCATCTGAATCGGACTCAGTAATGTTCTGGCCTCCAGCAGTCCTCTGAGTGCCAGACACCTGGAAAGTCCCTGCTACCTCCTACTGTGGATCAGACAGTGCGATGTGCTCACCAGATTGTGAGTTATGTGGGTCTCACTGGCTGGACCAGCATTTATTTCCCATCCCTAATAGGGTGATGTGTGACTTGGAGGGGAACCTGCAAGGGGTGGTGTTCCCACATATCTGCTGTCCTTGTCCTTCAGGCAGTAGAGGTCTCGGGTTTGGAAGGTGCTGTTGAAGGAGCCGTGATGAGTTTATATTAGGGCAGTTAACCAAAAGTTTGGTCAAAGAGGTGGGTTTAGGGAAGGAATTCCAGAGCTTTGGGCCTAGGCATGGCCATCAATGGTGGAGTGATTAAAATTGAGGATGCTGAAGAGACCAGAATTGGAGTATATCTTTGAGTGTATCTTTTGCATAGAATTCTGGGCAGTAGTCATGCCTCGAAGGGACATGATCACGTCCAGAGGCTCATCACCTGAATCGGACTCAGTAATGTTCTGGCCTCCAGCAGTCCTCTGAGTGCCAGACACCTGGGAAGTCCCTGCTACCTCCTACTGTGGATTACCCATCTGTTGAATTTTCTCTTTCAGCATCAAGACATTTTTGGGCCTCGAGCAATACAAATTTCAAATCTCCACAAAATCTTTGAAATCATTTTGCCAATTGGGAAGTCTCAAAAATGGTCTTTTAGCTGCAAAACCAATCAGTGGGGGTGGTTCAGACACTAGAAGGGTTCAAAAGTGATGAGGAGGAGGTATTGGGTTGGCTGTTCTCAAAGTTAATAAGGCACCAGGACTGGCTGAGATGCATCCAAGGATACTAAGGGGAGTGAGAGTGGAAATTGCGGAGGCGCTGGTCATCATTTTTCAGTCTTCCTTAGACGCAGGGGTGATGTCAGAGGACTGGAAAGTTGCAACAACCCTTGTTCAAAAAAGGGCGTAAAGATAGCTCAGCAACTACAGGCTGGTGAGTTTAACTACGACAGACTGACATGAATACTGCTGATCATGACAAGGAGCCAAAGAAAGGGTGACACTGTTAGGAGTTTATTTACGATAGTCAACATATGTACAAGTGAATAATGCCTGTGCCCACCTGGTGAAACTATATTTTCTTAACGTTTCTAACCCTGTTGCTACGTCTTGGTGCTCCCTGGACATCCCCAGCAGAGGTGCTGACCGCTACACCCTGTCTGTGATGATCTTAACGGACGTCCTCCTAGGGGGGCTTAGACCTGGAAGGCCCCAGCTTGCTTTCGGGGTCCTGCTGTGTGGCAGTGTTCCCTCCTGGGCCTGTGGAGCTGGAACTGCTGAGGTCACAGGAAGAGGGGATTCGGATAGGCCGCAGGCTCCGGAATGACCTGGATGGATGCTCCCGGAGTGTGCACCTGCTGATCCTCCTCCCTATGGGTGCCCAAGGGCCCTGGCTGACTCCTTGAGGAGAAGGGGTGACTGGAGTGAGATCGAGCTGCCCTGAGCCACTCTCAGGTATACATTGTTGGAAGCCAACTATGGCATCAGCGATGGAGTTCAGACTGCGCAGCAGTGCAGGACCGATTTCCCCTAAGGTCTCCATGGCAACTGCCATCCTACCAGTCTTGACCTTGGTGTGTTGCAATGCCGACACTATCATCTTAGCCTGAAGACGGATGGACTCCTTCATCTTGCCTTGCAATCTGAGGAGTGCAGCAGACATCCCTTCCTGTTGTTCCTGAGGTTGCCTTTGCAGCTCCAGCAACTGTGACATGATCGCGTCCAGAGGCTCGTCACCTGACTCAGACTCAGCAGATTTCTGGCCTCCAGCAGCCCTCGCGTGCTGGAGACCTGGGAAGTCCCTGCCTCTGCCTGCTGTGGATCAGATAGTGTGATGTGCTCACCAGATTGTGGTCCCAAGGCTACTGTACAACTAAGTCCCACCGAGGTGTGTGTCTCTGTGCTGGTGGAGGGTGTGGGTGACGCTGTGACGGGGCTTCAATTAGGGTGTCATCAGGTTCTTCTTCTGAGGTTTCTTTGGAGCTTGAGCTGAGGGCCTGGGTTGTGGCCCCTTCAGCTGCTTCCCAGATGTGCCTGTGAACACAAGGAGAGAACAGCAGGGGACTGCGGAACAGGGGGACTGACTCACAGCATGGCTGTCTGATGGATGGCGCGCTGCTGGATTCTCACTTGCTATATCTAACTCCTTCTTGAAAACATACAATGTTTTGGCCTCAACTATTTGCTGTGGTAGCGAATTCCACAGGCTCACCGCTCTCTGGGTGAAGAAATTTCCCCTCATCTCAGTCCTAAATGGTCTACCCCATATCCTTAAACTGTGAGCCCTGGTTCTGGACTCCCCCACCGTCGGGAACATCCTTCCTGCATCTACCCTGTCTAGTCCTGTTAGAATTTTATAGCTTTCTATAATCCTAAACGACTCAATCTCTCCTCATATGTCAGTCCCGCCATCCCAGGAATCAGTCGGGTAAACCTTCGCTGCGCTCCCTCTATAGCAAGTACATCCTTCCTCAGATAAGGAGACCAAAACTGCACACAGTATTCCAGGTGTGGTCTCACCAAGGCCCTGTACAATTGCAGGAAGACATCCCTGCTCCTGTTCTTGAATCCTCTGGCTATGAAGACCAGCATACCATTTGCCTTCTTTACCGCCTGCTGCACCTGCATGCTTACCTTCAGCGACTGGTGTACAAGGACACCCAGATCTCATTGTACATTCCCCTCTCTCAATTTACAGCCATTCAGATAATAATCTGCTTTCCTGATTTTGCTACCAAAGTAGATAACCTCACATTTAACCACATTATACTGCATCTGCCATGCATTTGTCCACTCACTCAGCTTGTCCAAATCACACTGAAGCATCTCTACACCCTCCTCACAGCTCACCATCCCACTCAGCTTTGTGTCATCTGCAAATTTGGAGATGTGTCGTGGGTTTGTGAGTGTGTGAGTTGAGAGTGATGGGAAGAGTGATTTACCCTGGAGGAGTGGAGGAGACCATTCATCCTCTGTCGGCACTGGGTGGCTGTCCCCTTTTGCGGGGTGTTGGCGCTGACCACCACTGCCATCACCTCCCATGCTGGATTGGTGACCTTCCTTGCTAGAACGGGGGTAGAGGACTTCACGGCGACTTCCACAGCATCCAGTAGGTGCCTGAGGGAGGCGTCACTAAATTTGGGGGCTGCATGTTTCCCCCCCTTGGCAGCCATAACTTTGCAGCAGCTTCTGATCCCTTAGGGAGTGCTAGCTCTGTGCAGGGGCGGCCTTTAAAAATGGCACCCGGATTACTGAAGGCCTGAGGTGATGGCGGGGTGGGAGAATCAGAGGCCACCCCACCTGTGATCCGGCGTGTTTCCTGGAAATGCCTTATTAATGTCCCGGGACATGAATGGGAATGGGACAATAAGGTGTGAAAAGATGCCATTGTGGCTGGCGGGTAAACCATCCTTTTTCCCGCCCACTACCGCACTTTGTATAAATCTGGGATGATTCTGCCCAGTGACCATCCAAGTCAGACCATCATCCACTTACTGAACTTCTGCCCTGAGAGACCCAGTCCTGGTGTACCATAACCATTCCCACTGCGAACACTCGACATTGAATTGTAACTACTCCCACAGACAAATACACAGAAACTCCAGGAGACAGATTTCGATTGGATTAGGCTTAAGTGTCTTTTCCTTCCCCGATGAAGTTGTTTGTGTAAGCTCACTCCCGCAACCCTGGGACTGAATTTCCTCAGGAGTTTCTTTCCTGATCTGTTTCTAGACCTCCAACGCAAAGATAACACCGGAGAAATGGCGCAAAGCTTCCACAGGAAGTGTCGGCAGATGATCCAGGGAATGTGCTGCTCTCTGCCCACAGAAATTCAATCGCCCGTCTCATGCAGATTAAAAACGTTACAAAAGTTTTGGTAGGTGCGATCGGGCAAGTGAGCAGGAGAGCAGGCACTTTGAGACTTGGCTTACTGTGGAGATGAAAAGGCGAGAGGAAAATAGAGAACAGGATCTGGGAGAGGTGCTTTGTGCATTGAATCGGAATTGGCCGAAAGCTGAGGTTTTCTGACAAAAAGCTCGCACGGTGCAAGTTACACTTAACGAGCTCAAACAGACACATTGAACAATTACCAGATGAGCTGCAGAACTCGACACTTGAATGAAAATGGCCCTATTGTTGCGTGTTTGAATACAATAAATAGGGGGATTCATAACCACTATAAAGCTGTGCTCTTAACAGGAGAAGCAGACTTGTGAGAACATTGTAGATATATAAATTGATGTGCATTCCACCCCGTGGGTAATAAAACCATATTCATTTATGTGACACTTAACCTAAACCAGCATAGGCTGGCTCTCCAGCTACTCGCTCAGGCTCCACTAGGCCTCACTCCTTCTGCCGGAACACGAAGTCCCAGGTTATAGGCTTCACACCTGCTGGAGCAGAAAATCCCAGGCTCTGCTCGGACCTCATTGTTCCTGCTGGAGCAGAAAATCCCAGGCTCTGCTAGGCCTCAGTCCCAACAGTAAAGGGCTTTTGAGCAGGAAGTTCCCCTGCTGGGAGAACTGTAATCAATATTAGTTTTCTTTTCTGCTTGTTGTGCAGCTATTTAATATTTGTTCTTTCCTCTCCTGCTGTGCTGTAACATAGCCCTCCTGTTCTCATTTGCCGGTCTGTGGCAGACTCTTAATATTGCAATTGAATCTTTGAATTTAATTTGGAAATGTAAAGCAGCAAAAGACACCATGAAGCTGCTGATTGTCGTAAAAACTCAACTGGTTCATGAAAGCCCTCCCAGGAAGGAAATCTGCCTCCCTTACCTTGTCGATCTACAGGTGACTCCAGTCAGAGACCAATGTGCTTGACTCTTTACTGCCCTCAGAGGTGGCCAAGAAAGACAGTCAGATATAAACTACTACTACTGGAAAAAGAAGGCCCACCATCACTATCTCAGGGTATTTAGGTTGGGTAATAAATGCTAGCCTTAACAATGATGCCCATGGCCTGAGAATGAATTAAGCAGATTGCCCGATGAATCAGTGATAAACACACAGGGCGGATTCGTCCCAGATTTGCACCAAGTGCAGTAGTGGGCGGCTAAAATGATGTTTTACCCACCAGCTGTATTACTTATGCATTGCCAGCAAACACGCCCTTTCCATGGCAGGTGGGCTCTCATGCACCCGCCACACCATCACCTCGCCGCTTCAACACACCGGGCATCACATTTTAAGTGCGGCCGCACGCACACCTCTCAGTGCTTCCAATCTGGACCAATCCTGTGCTGTCGATGGGATCGGCGCTGCTCTACCAAGTGAGGATCCTGCATTGCAACATCCATCAGACAACCATGCTGTGAGTGATGTGTCCTGTTTCACAGTCACTGCCATTCACTAATTATCTCCCCTTGCTTTCGCAGGCCGATCTGTCAAACAGCCGACAGAGTCCATGACCCAGGGCCTCCAAACAAGCCCCGAGGGAAGTTCAGAAGAGGAAGCTGCTGAAACTCTCCCTGAAGTCCTGTCACAGCATCACCCACACCCTCCACCCTCACCCACACCCTCCACCCTCACCCACACCCTCCACCCTCACCCACATCCTCCACCAGCACAGAGACACATGCCTCAGATTGACTAGCTTTAGAGTAGCCTCAGGGTTACAATCTGGTGAGCACATCACACTTTATGATTCACAGCAAGCGGAGGCTGGGACTTCCCAGGTGTCCAGTGCTCGGACGTCTGCTGGAGGCCAGACATTTGCTGAGTCCGAGTCAGACAAGGAGCCTCTGGACTCAGTCATGTCACAGGCAAGCTCGGGAACATCAGGAAGGGACGTCTGCTGCACCCCTCAGATTGTAAGCCACGATGGAGGAGTCTGTCCGCTTTCACTCTGAGGTGATAGCGCTGGCATGCCAACGCACCGAAGTCAACACTGGCAGGGTGGCGGCCGCCATGGACACCTTGGTCCAGGACGTCACTCCTGCACTACTGCGCGGGCTCAACTCCATCACTGAAGCCATAATTGGCCTTCAACAGTGTGTACATGAATGGGGTGTGGGGCAGCTCAATCACACTCCAGCTACCCCTTCTCCTCAAGGAGTCACCTGGGGCTCTCGGGCACCCATAGGGAGCAGGATCAGCCACTCAGGTGCCATCCACTGAGGTGACTCTGGGACTCTCCGGCCCATCCAAAACCCCTCTTCCTGTGACTCCAGCAGCTCCAACTCCACAGGCTGAGGAGGGTGCCACTGCCACACAGCAGGACCCCAAAAACAGGCTGGGGCCCACCAGGTTTCAGCCCTCCAGAGGACGCCCGCCAAAGTCATCACAGACAGGGCGTCACAGTCAGCAGGCTGCCTACACCTCTGCTGAGGATGTCTGGGGAGCACCAAGACATAGCGGCAGGGTTAGGAAAGTTAAGGAGAATGAGTTGCACAGCCTGGGTGCGGGTGTTAAGCACTTGCACATAATGTTCACTATTGTCAATAAACTCCCAAGAATGTCTCCCTGCCTGTGGCTCCTTGTTCTGATGAGCAGTGTTCGTGTCACTCAGATGTGAAACCTTTCTGCACAAGATAAAGGCAGGTGTCTCAGTCCAGGGTCTCTTCCCTGTGTCTGTGCAGCTTCAGAACAAAGTGATGGTCCGGCCTCACGCTCACTGGACACATTATTGATGCCTGCACCTCGATGGTGCTGGTCATTGCTGTCAGAATGTAGTGGGCAGGCAGCACAGAGTTCCCTCATTCTCTCTGTGTGCTCTCAGCACCTTTAAGGTGGGACTGGCCCCCATCTCTTCAGCATCTGTGATCAGTGACGCTGTGCACCAGCTCCTGAAGGGCTCAGGTGCTGAAAGTGAACAAAGGATCAGATGCTTCTAAAGTTTCCTGGCTGCGTCTCTGAGATGACCCTGATCACAGAGCGCAAGTGAGCTGCCCTCGGCTAGACAGGAGTCAAACATTCACAGAGGCTGTGTGAAGATTTATGGAGCATCCTCACTGCATGTTGTCATCATCATCCTTCAATCGAGCGACTATTAGGGCCCCTGCAACATCTCAATCACAGGAGCATTCTCACAGAGGGTACGTGCGCTGCCATAAGCCAGACTGGAGTCAAACATTCACAGTTACAATGTGAGGATCTATGGTGTCTCCTCACTGCATATCGTCATCATCCTCCACAAATCTAGCAGATGTGAGGGCTTCCCAAGCGTGACTGCCTCATCTGGCCAGTGCGAGGGACTCATCCCCGTCATTGTCACCTTTGAAGACCTCCTCACCCTCATAGCCATCACCGTCCCCCTCATCAGAGGAGATGTGCAGCTCCTCCATCTCCTCCTCAGCCAGCTCCTCCCCCTGTTGCAGTGCCAGGTTTTAAAGGGTGCAGTAGGTGATGATGATGTGTGACACCCTCTGTGGACTATACTGCAGGGCTCCACCAGACCGGTCCAGGCACCAGAACCTCATCTTCTGCATCCCGATGCTCTGCTCCACCAGGGTGTGAGTTGCAGCCTGAGCCTCATTATCCTGTCACTCTGCTGCAGTCTGAGGCCGTCACACGGGTGTCATCAGCCACGGCCTCTGTGGGTAGCCCTTGTCCCCGAGGAGCCATCCCTGCAGCCTCTGTGGATCCTGGAAGATGTCAGGGATCTGTGACTGACTGAGAATGTAGGAGTCATGGACACTCCCTGGAAACCATGCGCAGACCCGCAGGATGTGTTTGTGGTGGTCGCACACCAGCTGCACATTCAGTGAATGGACAACCTTGCGGTTGATATAGTTGACCCCTTGTTGCAATGGAGATCTGAGCACCATGTGAGTTCAGTCTATGGCACCCTGCACCTGTGGGAAACCCGAGATCTGGGCGAATCCAATTGTTCTTACATCTGGCTGTCCTGGTCCCGGGAAAAATGCACAAAGTTGTGTGTCCTCACGAAGGTGGCATCTATTACCTCATGGATGCATTTGTGGGTGGAGGCTTATGAGATCCCACAGAGCTCACCTGTGGAGCCCTGAAAGGAGATACTGGCACAGAAATTAAGCACCATGGTCACTTTCACAGCCACTGGCAGTGGATGCCCTCCATGTCCCCATGGCACCAAATCCTGCAGAAGGTGGCAGATGTGAGCGACCAGTTCCCTAGACATGCGCAGTCTTCAGTGATACTGGTTGTCGATCATCTACAGGAATGAAAGGCGGCGTCTGTAGACCCTGGGCCTAGCAATGCACAGATACAGGATGGCTCGCTGTGGCTCTTCAGCAGCATGTATGGGAGCCCCAGCCACTGCTTCTTCCTGAGGGTGCGGCTCCTCCCTCTGTGCAGCCAGGAGCCTCCGTCGCTCTCTCCTCCGTCGTCTCTGCACTCTGTAGGCCATCAGGCATACAGCTAGTTCACCAGGCTCCCTGATCCTGATGTACTCCTCCTGCAGGATGAAAGAGAGAGATGTATAGGTTAGCGTGGGTGTTCTAAGAACCTCTCTTGGTTAAGTCTGAGGGCCCCTTAACACATCCCGGACAGTGCTGGCAATCACCTGGACGGCCAGAGTTTAGTGCGCTGCATGGCTGCCCGAAACCCCACCCATCACTTCCCCACCCCACCTGATCGATTAGTAGCAGCTTTGCCCATTGGACTGCATGCTGTGCTCTGAGCTCAGGCACAGGGGTTCTCCTAACCCACACTGCAAGGCTGCACTGTTAGCTTTAACCAAGGGGGAGATGGGTCCAAACTGTGAGGATGACATTGCAAGCGGCTGTGAGCACCTCCACCACTGAGTGTTCCATGAGCAGCTTTAGCAAGGAGATTGTACAATGTGCACAGTCGTCCAGCTGCTCTGCAGCCCACTAAAATGCTCGTTAGTTTGCAGCCTGTGCCCGAGGGGTGAAAAGCTCTGGAGCACTTGGTGGCACTTTCATGCCTTTGTGTTGCCTGAGTGGACAGGTAAGCTAGAGACCCAACTCCACACATGTCAATGTGGCTGTGTCTGAACTGTCTCAGCTGAAGAGGAATGGTCACTTTATACAAGGTTTTCCTCCCCCCCACCCCATACATGCTTGTGCACTGCCTTTAACTGCAGGGGAGCCCTTGGCCCTAACCCCATGTCAACTCAACCGCCGAGCTGCCCTTGTCCCCATGCCTCCAACATGCCTCAACCTTGAAGTCCAACAGGCGACCCGGGCGAGTGCTGCACAACGTTGCTGTGTACTCACCTCCGATTTCCCTCAAAGTCCAGCTCACCATGTGCACGCCTTCTATATGCTGTTGTGAAATATGTTGGCTTGATGTGGGCGGACAATATGGGGCGGGGATGATTCCTGCGGGCTGGCCTTGTAATGAAATGCGGATGTATTACAACGAGGTTCCCGATGTTGATGGTGGGAAATGCGGACGGTCATTGATGGGCTGAGCGGACGATCACAACAACCACAAACTGGTTTCACGATGTTGTGAAACTGATTTTTGTCCTTCGCGCCATATTGTCCGCTCACACCGCCAAACATGCCCGATGCCAATTGGCATGGACGATTGTGCCCTTTGTTTCAGTGTGACTGAAACATATAAAACCAATGTTTGATTCCCTCAGCCCTGCAGGGCGGCAGTGGGAACGCTCCCTGCTTTTGCGGCCGGGATTCCTGATCCTGATTGCTCAGTAAGGACTCCTGCTTTAGGAGGTATAGGTGTGGACATTGCGGGGGGTCAAAAACCCAGGAATCACTGATGCCCCCAAGCTGTTTAAAGAGCAGAGCGACACTCATGCATCCAATTTTAGTGTCCCGTCCACCCTCTCCATACCCAGGCCTTAAGGGAGCTACCATTTTTAATTCCTAATTTATTTAAGTAATTAATGGAATTTAAATTCCCCAGTTACCATGGTGGGATTTGAACTCAAGACTGCAGCGATTCAAGAAGGCAGCTCACCACCCCCTTCTCAAGGGCAGTTAGGGATGAGCAATAAAGCTGGTCTAGCCAGCGAAGCCAACATCCCATGAATAAATATAAGAAAAAATATCATTCGCCCAGGCCTTTGGATTATAGGCCCAGTAATATAATCACTATGCCACTCTATGTCGACCGTGTACCAGAGGGCTGTCAGCCCCTGGAATAATGTGAGGGTATTCAACTGGGTGACCATTTTGATGACAAAGTGAGAGTGTCTGCCCTTGACATCAAACCTGCATTTGACCGAGTGTGGCATCAAGGAGCCCTAGCAAAATTGGAGTCAATGGGAATGAGGGGGAAAACTCTCCACTGGTTGGAGTCATACTTAGCACAAAGAAAGATGGTTGTGGTTGTTGGAGGTCAATCATCTCAGCTCCAGGACATCACTGCAGGAGTTCCTCAGGGTAGTGTCATCAGCCCAACCACCTTCAGCTGTTTCATCAATGACCTTCCTTCCATCATAAGGTCAGAAGTGGGGATGTTCGTTGATGACTGCACAACGTTCATCACCATTCAGGACTCCTCAGATACTGAAGCGGTCCATGTCCAAATGCAGCAAGACCTGGACAATATCCAGGTTTGGGCTGACAAGTAGCAAGTAACATTCACACCGCACAAGTGTCAGGCAATGACCATCTCTAGCAAAAGAGAATCCAACTATCACCCCTTGATGTTCAATGACATCACCATCACTGAATCCTCCAATATCAACATCCTGGGGGTTACCATTGACCAGAAACTGAACTGAACTAGCCATATAAATACCGTGACTACAAGAGCAAGTCAGAAGCTAGGAATCATGCGAGGAGTAACTCACCTCCTGACTCCCCAAAGCCTGCCCACCACCAACAAAGCACAAGTCAGGAGTGTGATGGAATACTCCCTACTTGCCTGGATGAGTACAACTCCAACAACACTCAGGAAGCTGGACACCATCCAGGACAAAGCAGTCCGCTTGATTGGCACCACATCCACAAACATTCATTCCCTCCACCACTGGGTCACAGTAGCAGCAGCGTATATCATCTACAAGATGCACTGGAGGAATTCACCAAGCCTCCTTTGACAGTACCTTCCAAACCCATGACCACTACCATCTAGAAGGACAAGGGCAGCAGACACATGGGAACACCACCACCTGGAAGTTTCCCTCCAAGCCACTCACCATCCTCACTTGGAAATATATCGCTGTTCCTTCACTGTTGCTGGGTCAAAATCCTGGAACTCCCTCCCTAGCAGCACTGTGGGTGTACCTACAACATATGGACTGCAGCGGTTCAAGAAGGCAGCTCACCACCACCTTCTCAAGGGCAACTAGGGATGGGCAATAAATGCTGGCCCAGCCAGTGAAGCCCACATCCTGTGAATGAATTAAAAAAAAGGTTACTGCAGTGGGAAAAGAAAGGGAAAATTCCAAGCATTTCCCTCATTCTAACTATCGGTCACTGAGGTGACATTATGGATGTTGTTGACAATTCTAAACAAAATTCTCATTACCGTAAACCATGTTCCTGCCATTCTTTACTTTGATGCAGGCTGTTAGTTTACATGCTTCTAGATTGTTCAGGTTAGCCTCTGCTGCCATTCATGATGTCGTTTACATGTTCTAATATTTCCAAGTTATTGCTAACAGTATGACAAGAGGCTTAGACTTTATAATAAAAACATGTTGCCAGTTGAAAACAACCTATTCACCCGATGCCAAAATGCTTATTACAAGGGCGTGTTTGGACTAAAATCTAGATCGTCACTCTGTATGTGGGTGGGAAGCTGTAACAGGAGATGCCAGTGAGTTGTGCCAGGCTATGCCCCACCCAAATGGATGCCAGGGTAAGGGGAGAGAGAGAGAGAGAGAGGAGATAGCTGAATTTACTGGTCATTGTCGATTGCTTCATCTGCTTTAGTTCAATAGATTGTCTGAAAGCAATTTAAACCAGCCTGGACTCCACCAAATGTTATACAAAAACACAAATAGGAAAAGTAGATTGCACGCATGTTATTTTATTTGGGTTTTTTGGCTGCTGAGTTAAGGTTTGTTGCTATTTTCTTCAGCCAGGAACTGCCAACTGAAATGAGACGATTAAATATAAAAAGTACCATAAGCATGTTAGTGAGGACTTAAAGGCTTAGGAGGTCCTTATAATGTATCTGACCAGCTATTTGTGTCTTTTTACAATGACGTTGAGGGCAGAATCACACCATCTCTATTTGTCAGCATCTGCCATGGCACTGAGGCTAGTGGACATGGTGGCCAAGTGGTAATGTCACTGGGCTAGTAATCCAGAGGCCCAGGCTAATGTCCTGGCTACAAGCTGTTCAAACCCCACCATGGAAGCCGGTGGCATTTAAAGTCAATTGATAATCTGAAACATAAAGCTAGTCTCAGTAATAGTGACCATGAAATCATTGTCAATTGTCATAAAAACCCATCTGTCTCACTAATTTCCTTAAGGGAAGAAAATCTGCTGTCCTTACCTAGTCTGGCCTGCATGTGACTCCAGATGTTGACTCTTAACTGCCCTCTGAGATGGCTTTAGCAAACCGCTCAGTTCAAGGGCAATTAGGGACGGGCAACAAATGCTGGCCTTGCCAGTGATGCCCACATCCCATGAAAGAACAAAACCCCCTTCTTTGAGGCAGGAGGTTGTGGAGCAACTAACCTAGGCTGACACACCCCATGCTGTACTGTCGTCTTTATGTTGAGATGTTAAGCTGAGGCCCTGTTTGCCTTCTCAGATCCTGTGGTATTATTTCGAAGAAGAACAGGGGTTTGCCCCATTGTCCTGGTCACTTAGATCTTGCAATCAACATTACTAAAAAAATTATCTGATCGTTTTCACATTGCTGTTTGTAGGAGTTGCTGTGCACAAATTGGCTGCTGTGTTTCCTACATTCTAATGTTACTGCACTTCAGAAAGTACTTCATTAGCTGTAAAACTCTTCAGGACATCCTGAGTTTGTGAAAGGCTGTATAGAAATGTTTCTTACTTGTGAGGGATGATTGATAGAGATCTTAATTTGATAGTGTAAAGTGGGTGTCAGTGAGTTGCCAGCCCATTTGGCATCTCTTATTGAAGTCACTAGCTGACGTTCTATCACTCCCCTTACCCTATTGCACAAAGTCAAAATCTACCCCAACACCCCCGCCACCCCCCCCAACTGCCTGTGTCCAATAAGGTGCCACAGTTCACTGCAGATTAACTTTGATCCTAGTTAATCATTTAAATCGTATTAGGAATTGATTCCTAACAACCTGCGTGTGCAGCAGCAACAGGAAGGATTAAGCCCACAGTAAAGTTAAACTCAGAGGATAGTCCATCTGGGTCATATGAAAAAATGCTCAAGTTAATAGACTACCAATCCTTTAAGGACTGCCATCTTATTGAGGTTAAAGCATGTTTTAAGTTATGGTGGTCCCCTCTCCTCATCATGATACCCAATGGCCTCACACGGTATGTCATCACAGAGGCTGTGCTGTAAGCACAAGCATTTGGGCTTTGTAACTGTGCCTTTTCAATGTAGTAATCACAGCAGTTGCCAAGGTACCTGATTCTACTAATTCTCACTGACTGTCAGTTCAGTCCATGAGCTCAGTTCACATTAATCCAGTTATGGTCTGGGAGCTCTTTGAGCATTGCAGGTGGTGTAGGGAGAGCTATGGGCATTGCAGGATTGAGTTGTGAAAGATGCGAGAAATTTGGAAAGGGAGCGGGGGCCAATATTCACAAGGTTTAGGGCAATAGACATTGTGGATAAGGTTCAGAAAATTACTTCCAATTAAATTACCAGATTAGAACTCAGGTCCAACAGCAAATGTAGCCCTGGTAACAGAGTGTTAACACATGGAATGGAATTTGGAGTAAAGTGGTGGAGGTCCTGAATCCTGAAATGTAGTTGTATGCTACAATGAGTGAAGATGGATGGCTTAAGGTGCACCCAATGTAGTGTATGGAATTTTGGCTTGCTAACTGTAATGAAATGTCTTCCTGGAGGTTTCATCACATGACTTGCCCCCACACCCCAGCCTTTCGTCGGCCAACACATCCATCATTGCAGCTTATTGCCTTCCTATGCCAATTGGAAAGCAAAAGGACTCATTACCCAATTGGATGATGCTTGACTGTCAGCCAAACATGCTTCCCTTGCACCCCCTAACCCACCACCAACCCCATTTTCAATATTTTTATACCTGGTGAAGAGAAATATTTATATAAAATGACAAAAAGACAATATTTTTTAAATGCCCCTATGATTTTTCCCCAGAGTTGCACACAGCAGTGTCCTAGAGGCTGGAGACTCCTGGAGACTCCGGGACAATCCTGAAGCATTGACAATCCTAACGGAATTGCCTGTTTTTCAGCCACTGTCTGGATGGCTAAAGCCACAAAATGGTGGGCAGGAAGCGTATGCGCATTTCCAACCAAATATGGGCACCATGCAATTCTGGGCCATGGACTATATCTGATCACCTTTTTGATCTCAGATACTAGAGGCACCTCTGTGTACAACAGAGAGGAACAACCGCACACTAAAGCTAAGACTGCAGCTCCACAACCTGCTTTCAATTGAAGGCTTAGGCCTCAGCTGGAGACTGGTATGAATCCTTCCTCTTGCTGGTTTTTCTTACTGCTTACAGAATGTTGCACACCAGTTCTGCTTCTCCTTTTTTAGCAAAGGGACTTTTGTGCTGGGGAATGAGAGTTTTCTATTCCTTGCACCCAGTGATTGGCATCTGACAAGATTACCTCTCTGTGTACTGGGTTCAGAAAGCTTCCCCAGAGCTATGTTGTGACATGCCCACTCTACACGACTATTATTGGATTTCTGAGCTTGGCTGGCGGGCGAGTCCATTCAGCTCCGAATGAGATGGGGTTTTTGCAGCTAGGCCCGGGGCATGGATTGACTCAAGTGTTTCTTATTCCATTTGTTGCTGTAGCTGTTATAGAATTAAATCTTGTCAATTCTCACACAGACAGGTTGAACTATAATGTTCCACTGACAATCAGACCTCCTTCATAAACATTCAGACAGTAAAATTTGCATTTAATGTTCATAGGTACCAATATCTTCACTTCCTATTGTTTTGGGTTTTGAAATGCAATCAGTACTGCATATCCTATCTGGCTTGTCATAGTCATGTGACCTCTGCCATGAACATTCAGTTCAATAAAGACACTACTTTAGAAAGACAGAAGTCTTTTAGCTCATAACACCCATTGTTGTGACTGGGAGCCACACTCCAAATTATGGGATGTTGAGGTCTCCACAGCTCAATGTGGGAGGTGCATTATGAAGTGTCCGAGCGCCTAATGCTGGGCTGTGTGCTGGGACAGGAGCATTGGGGCTCAATCCCCTCAGCTTGCTGAATTCCCTTCAGGAATCAGCCTATCCTGATCCCCCTAGTTCATTTGGGAAATCCTAGTTGGCCATTTTTGTAGGAGGGTTGGATGGGAGGTCATACACTGGGAGTTTCCACTTGGCTGGCCAGTTAGGGAACTTGCAGAACACCAGTAGACCATGAGGCAATACCAACATCCAGGGGACAGTGAGAGAGACCATCCAGAAAAGGGAAGTGGCCCGGATCCTCAAAGATGACAACATTTTTTTCCTTACAACTCCAGTAACAGCCCAATCGCAAAGGGGAGGGGGTGCTGATGGTCACAGTAAATAGGGATCTCTGAAGGGGTAAGGGTTTGGGTGGATTTTTAGGCCCATTAACATTCAAAAGGAATGACTAAGTATTACAGAGCAAAGGCTGTGCTCACCACAGCACTAACACTCCGTAGTAACCAGATAGAGAGCAACCATTCATGGGTTGCAATGCAGAGATATTTTTCCAGTAGTTTGGGGAGAAGAAATATTGACCAAGAAATGAGCTGAAGTATAAGGGAAGAATGTAAAGGGTAATGAGTAGGCCCTGGAAGCACATAAAGGGGTACACATTTCAGCAGAACTGAAGGTTGAAGATGTTTGGGCATCTCAGTAATTGGAAAATTATAAAACACGAGAAAGAGGGGACTGAGCAACTGACACACTAAATAATATAGGGGCTAGTATGCAGGTACAGCAAGTAATTAGGAAAGCTAATAGAGCATTAACATTTATTGTGAAGGGAATTGAATAGAATAGTAGGGAGTTTATGCTTCAGTTGTACAGGGCACTAGTGAGACCACATTTGGAGTACTGTGTACAGTATTGGTCACCTTATTAAGGAAAGATGGAAATGTGTTGGAAGCAGCTCAGAAAATGTTTACCAGGCTAATACCTGGGATGGGTGGGTTGTCTTATGAGGAAAGGTTGGACAGACTAGGCTTGTAGCCACTGGAGTTTAGAAGAGTAAGAGGTGATTTGATTGAAACATATAAGATCCTGGATGTGGAGAGGATGTTTCCTCTTGTAGGAGAATTAGAACTAGGGGTCACTGTTTAAAAATAAGGAGTCACCCATTTAAAACAGAGGTGAGGTGAAATGTTTTCACTCGGAGGGTCGTGAGTCTTTGGAACTCTCTTCCTGGAAAGGTGGTGGAAGCAGGGTGAATATTTTAAGGCAGAGGTGAATGAATTCTTGGTAAGCAAGGGGGAGATAGGTTATCGGGGGAAGGTGGGACGCAGATTTGAGGTTACTATCAGATCAGCCATGATCTTATTAAATGGGGGAGCAGATTCAGGGGGCCGAGTGGCCCACTCCTGCTCCTTGGTCATATTTTCATATGTAAAGACCATACCTCCGACAGTGCAGCACAGGAGCATCAGTCTAGACGATACACTCACGAAACATGTTGAAATATTAGAACCCCTTTCAATTGTCCCCTCGCCAGTTCAACATCTCTAGCACCCAACAACCTGCTCAAGATTCATAAACCCCAGTTTCAGGGCAGAGCAGCTGCAGGTATCAGACAAACCTGGGGCTTCAGCAAAGGGTTTCCACCCTGTGGTGTTGAACTAGTGTGCAATGCTCGCACACTAGGGATAGGCTCTGCTCTTCTGTAACTCTCAGCTTCTCATTTTATTGCTTAGCGTTCGCCAACCTTCCCCAATTTATATTTTGTAGTTAGCTATCATTCTCTTGATTCCCAACCCACCTAAGTGAATCATATGCCCCAAAGCAAAATGTTGTGCGGAAATATGAAATAAAAACAGGAAATGCTGGAAATACTCAGTAGGTCAGACAGCATCTGTGAAAAGTTAACATTTCAGGTCGATGCTTTCATCAGAACTGTACTGAAACAAATGGTCCTTGTCCAATAGTGATGTGAAATATTTGGTAAATGCGTGGCCGCTGAGTGTGTTGCATATACTCTATTAGTACAACGAATGAATATTGACAGGATGCGCAAAGTGGGAGAAGCTTTAAACACTCAGACGCTGTGGGTGAGGATAGCTTAACATGGAAACGTGAGTCACATTGCTGATGAAGTTTGCCATTTATCTGGAGAGGTATTTTTAGGGTTCTGCCCTTTGTAAGATGCTTCCCTCTGCCCGGCAGTTTGTTGTTACAGCTGAATGTAATGGTCTAAACATAGAAAGTGACTGTATTGAACAGCCAAAAAAAAACCCCCTTCACCCAGTCATGCTTATTAAACAAACAGATTCCAACCCAATACATCCCCTGGCTGCTTCTGACAGTATTGTCTATGTGCCTATGACCTCAAGTTACTAGCTTCTTCACAGCAGCAGGTTCTTGTTAGGTTGAACTCAAAAGCACTGGGACAGAAATAGCAAAAGTTATGAGAAAGCTACTTAATCAGTGACAGCACCTTTCCCTTGCCTGTTTAACAAGTCCCTCTTCATTGCCTATTACATAGAGACACACTCCCTGTTCAGCTATATCTCTATCTATAACATATTAAAACATCTTATATCTGCACAAGTTTCCTGTCCAAACCACTTGACTTCCTTTCATCATGTTTTGTCACATTTTTTGTTAACCTTTTTCATTATGAATCCTTATGTAGAATGGAAAATGTCCACATAAACTTATCACTCTGTTTATATAATCGTACCTCTGGACTTTCACAACTCTCTCAAAATGCTTTTTGACAATTTTAAAGAGGGTAAACAAAATTAATAATTGATATTATTGTACACTTCACCAGAAAATGATTTATTTCATCAATTAATTTGCCCGTTGTGCCTTTATTAACAATCCACTAGGGGAGGCGCTGACATAGTGGTATTGTCATTGGACTAGCATTCCAGAGACCCAGGGTAATGCTCTGGGGACTGGGGCTTGAATTCCACCATGGTAAATGGTGACATTTGAATTTAATACAAATCTGGAAGTAAAAGCCTAATTGTTAATGAAAAACCCATCTGGTTCACTAATGCCCTTTAGGGAAGGAAATCTACTGTCCTTACCTGGCCTGGCCTACATGTGACTCCAAACCCACAGCAATACGGTTGACTCTTAAATACCTTCTGAACAAGGGCAATCAGGGATGGGTAATAAAGCCTAACCAGTGACACTCACATCCCATGAGTGAATAAAAATAAAAGCGCTTGTCAAGCTTCTCACATTCCTGTGAGTTGCGCATTAGTGGTATTAATCTGTCATTTCATTGGCTGATCAAACATATATTGAACTGTTTAATAAGAACTTTTAAAAAGCAAGCAAAGAAACTGACTTAAGATGGCTGTCCAAGTCGCCTGATGTCTGGTATTATATTATATATTATATTGACCAGTTTTCTGGATGGATGTGGCATTGCTGGCTAGGCCAGCATTTATTGCCCATCCCTAATTCCCTTCAGAACGTGGTGGTGAGCTGCCTTTTTGAACCGCTGCAGTCCATGTGGTGTAGGTACACCCACAGTGCTGTTAGGGAGGGAGTTCCAGGATTTGACCCAGTGACAGTGAAGGAATGTTGATATGTTTCCAAGTCAGGATGGTGGGTGGTTTGGAGGGGAGTTTCCAGGTGATGGTGATCCCATGCATCTGCTGCCCTTGTCCTTCTAGATGGTAGCAGTTGTGGGTTTGGAAGATGCTGTCTAAGGAGCCTTGGTGAATTCCTGCAGTGCACCTTGTAGATGGGACACACTGATGCCACTGTGCGTCGATGATGGAGGGAGTGAATGTTTGTGGAAGGGGTGCCAATCAAGCGGGCTGCTTTGTCCTGGACGAAGTCAAGCACCTTGAGTGTTGTTGGAGCTGCACTCATCCGGGCAAGTGGGGAGTATCCCATTACAATCCTGACTTCTGCCTTGTAAATGGTGGACAGGTTTTGGAAAGTCAGAAGGTGAGTTACTCGCCACAGGATTCCTAGCTTCTGACCTGCTCTTGCAGCCACTGTATTTATATGGCTAGTCCAGTTCAGTTTCTGGTCAATGGTAATCCCCAGGATATTGATAATGGGGGATTTAGTGAAAGTAATGTCATTGAATGTCACGGGGCGATGGCTAGATTCCTTCTTGTTGGAGACGGTCATTGCCTGGCACTTGTGTGGCACAAATATTACTTGCCGTTTGCCAGCCCAAACCTGGATATTGTCCAGGTCTTGCTGCATTTGGACATGGACTGCTTCAGTACCTGTGGAGTCGAGAATGGTGCCAAACATTGTGCAATCATCAGCGAACATGCCTAATTCTGACCTGTAATGGAAGGGAGGTCATTGATGAACTAGTTGAAGACGATTGGGCCAAGAACACTACCCTGAGGAACTTCTACAGTGATGTCCTGGGACTGAGATGATTGACCTCCAACAGCCACAACCATCTTCCTTTGTGCTAGCTATAATTCCAACGAGCAGAAACCTTGCCCCTGGTTTCCATTGACTCCAGTTTTACTAGGGCTCCTTGATACTACACTCAGTCAAATGCTCTCTTGATGTCAAGGGCAGTCATTCTCACGTCGCCTCTCAAGTTCAGCTCTTTTGTCCATGTTTGATCCAATTAAGACATGCCCAGACATCCTCATGGAATTTCACATTGGCTAATGTCAAGAACTACTTCAAAAGATTTACTGAAACTGTGCTGGACCTCTCATTTGTTTCCCTATAAGGTTACCTCTCAAGTGGAGACAAAATGTTTACCAGGACAATGTGGTCTTCCTATCTCATCAAGATGGATCATTCAGAAGTAAATGGATGGGACATTACAGAATCAAAGTACCCAGGCCATAAGATTAATAGTCATGGTTAGTCCAGACATGAGATTGTCTTCTGAAATCATTATGGGGAGAGAGGTCATGTGACTAGAATAACTAATTTTAAAAATTCTTTTGTTACAAAATGCAAGCTGCTGAAGAGAAGTCTGGAAGAACCTGCCAGTGAAGCAGTAATACTCTCCATATCCCCTTCTCTCCCAAGTTAAGACCCTCTCTCTGTTATAGATTAAAAATCCAGCACAGAGATAGTGAATTTCCATTGAAAGGAACTTCAGATGCAAAAGCCAATGACTTCTGGAAAAGATGGATTATGTTTTGAAAATAAATTCTCTTTGGCAATTACAGTGTTACATAGGCTTCAACTCCTGACATTTTGAGATCACCAAGGAGAAAAATCTGCCACAGCCATAGGTACGAACAAAGGATTCATAACAGTGAACTCTCTTTTTTTTACCTTTTAACATTTTAATATGGCTAAGTAGGCAACTGCCTACTGTATAACTCAAAATCCTGCATGCTTGGCCGGAATTTTCCAGCCTCCCCCCCACCGCCAACCTGCAGTGGGTCCCACCGGAGTGGAGCCAGTGAGCCATTGAAATCCCTGTTCACATCAGTGGGATGGGAAGATCCCGTTGGCATGAAGGGCTGGAAAATTCTGGCCTTTGTGTGTGAGTGGGTTTTGAAGGTTGGAAGCAGGTTTACTTTCTATAATATTTCTGATGGTGGGAAGGACTATCATGTCCCACTGGTTAGCCACCATCCACCAGGCAGCTCTGACTTAGTAAGGTGCTGACTTGCCACGGTCCATCTGCTTCAATGGGTGCTCGGACCTTAGAGCCTCTGCTCAACTAATGGACGGAATCCATGGAACCAGGCAAACAAACAAAACAGACGAGAGGAAAGAAGGTGCCACCAAGATGTCGAGAACAGAGCCCTGAGAAAACAGAGTGAATTGTGCAACTTCTCAACCCACTTTATTCCTCAGCAGTAAATATAGCAGGCCAGAGTGTGGGGCTCCTGAGTCTCACCAGGAGATGTTTAACAGAGAGTCGGCCAGTGAGGCACAAACCATTGCCACATGAGATGGAAGGCTGCCAAAGGAACTTTGTCTTCCTTAAAAATTTCACTTGAAGATCTCAGCCATTACCAAAAACCTGGCCTGGAGTTGGTAATGTTGGTCATGATATTTGGGTTCTGATATTGTGAGCTGAACCTGATTTGTACAGCCTGATCAGTTGCTCTGTCTCTAATTGACGTTCAGTAAGCTGTGCTGTGCAGGTCTTGTGGTGCAGTGGGTAGTGTCCCTGCCTCCGAGCCAGAATCTTGATGGCCAAGGACGGTGTGTTCAACATGAAGCCACACAGATTGAGTATCAATCTGTAAATCCTTCCAACACATGCCAAGAGTAGGCAGTAAGAGCAGGAGAGATTCCTGATGGAAAGAAAATTGGAGCCTCAATTATCACTATCCATGGCTGCAGCATGCAGGTAAAAGTACACGTTGCCCTGGCAACGTAGGGTGGAATCATCCCAGATTTGCACTGTGAGCGGGAAAAAGAATGCTTTACTCGCCGGCCACAATGGCAGCTTTTCATGCAGTATCATTTCAATCCCGTCTCATTAACCATGCATTCCCAGGAAACATGCCACTTTGATAGCGGGCGGGCTCTCTCATTCGCCCGCCTCGCCGCTTCCTCACACCGAGCGCCACATTTAAAGTGCAGCAGCGTGCACACCTCTCAGAGCTTCCAGCCCAGGGCCGCTGCACAGAAGACATGGCCCCGAAAAGCAAGAAGATTGCAGCCTCCCTAATCCGTGACGCATCCCTGGGACGACTTCTGGACACTGTTGGAGCCCACTGCGATATTCTCTACACCTACTCTGGCTGCAGGAGGCCTAACAGTGTCACTACTCTGGCTTGGGAGGCAGTGGTGATCAGTGCCAACGCTGTACAGAAGAGGTTGGACATCCAATGCAGAAAGAGCATGAATGATCTCAACTGTGCTGCCAGGGTAAGGGACCATCTCATGACTCTAAACTCACACACTCACAAGGCCATCACACATTCACTGGCATCTCACTCACTGCCAGCTCACGGGAACATCACCACTCACTCTCTCACACACACCCTCACATCTCCATCTGGCGCCCTGCCCTCTAGAGACTGCATCCTCAGCCCACACCCTCTTGTGGCCACTTGCACAGATCAAAATGTGTCCCCACACACACACAAACACACACACACACCCTGGGATACCCCCCTTGCCCAGTAATGCCCTAACCCTGCAGCCCCTTCCCTTGCCTGACGCCACTTCCCCATCTTCCCCAAGCAAGACACGGTGCTGCAGCCATTGAAAAGCCATCCCAGCCTCATGGCGGGTCTGGTGGGTAGACACCTGCCCGTGAGCCCCCCTAAAAGTGATGTGGGGCTGCCTGTGAAGCCTGGCGCTGAGGCCCGCGAGTGCTGCCTGAAGCGAGGTAGGCAAACAGACCTCAAAGTCCTGAGTGAAGTGCAGCTCGCCAGGCGCACCATCGCCAGTTGTGAAACACGTCAGCGTACAATCACGCCAACATGCCTCGATGATCCAGTGTGGGCTGTATGATTCCGGTGAGCTGGGCTTATAATGATATGCAGATGTGTTACAATGAAGTTCCCAACGTCCAGAGGTGAGAAATGCAGCCCACCATCGACAGGCGGAGCAGACGATTGCAAACGTGTTTCATTACGGCGGGAAAATGATTTTTGGACTTCCCGCTATATTGTCCACCTCCCCCCCCCCAACCTCAACCCGGCCGCCTTGATGCCCGCAGAGTCCTGGGGGAGTCACTTGGCTGAGCAGCTGGTGTGCATCATACTGGTGCCAGCAGAATGGGACTTGGCCCCGGATCCAGTCGGGGTGGGTTTGGGACCTGCCTCCTTAGCCTGCCCATGCGAGAGATGGTGGTGCTGTGGGTCTAGCCTGCCTTCAGGCAGAGAACTGAAGAAGTTGCACCGAGGAATATATCGTATTGGCCTTTTCATAGTTTCTGCTCAAGGATTTAAAAGAAGTATTGTTTTATTTGGGATGTCATTCATTTTGTATGCCTGTTTTAAAAAATAAAAGACTGGCTGTGTCTACGAGTCTGTGTCTGCAGCTGAGAAAAAAAAAGGCCACTGTTTTGGTTACAATTGTAATTTTTGTTTTGCATTCTATAAGATTTAGAAAGTGAAAAAGAAACACTGGAGGGGGTGCAGAGGAGATTCACCAGGATGTTGCCTGGGATGAAACATTTAAGTTATGAAGAGAGGTTGGATAGACTTGGGTTGTTTTTGTTGGAGCAGAGAAGACTGAGGGGTGACCTGATCGAGGTGTACAAGATTATGAGGGGCATGGACAGGGTGGATAGGGAGCAGCTGTTTCCCTTAGTTGAAGGGTCAGTCACAAGGGGACATAAGTTCAAGGTGAGGGGCAGGAGGTTTAGGGGGGATGTGAGGAAAAACTTTTTTACCCAGAGGGTGGTGAAGGTCTGGAATGCACTGCCAGGGAGGTTGGTGGAGGCGGGTTGCTTCATATCCTTTAAAAAGTACCTGGATGAGCACTTGACACGTCATAACATTCAAGGCTATGGGCCAAGTGCTGGCAAATGGGACTAGGTAGGTTGGTCAGGTGTTTCTCACGTGTCGGTGCAGACTCGATGGGCTGAAGAGCCTCTTCTGCACTGTGTGATTCTGTGATTCTGTGACTGGGATTAGACGAGGGCTTCAGAAAGTGACAGGGTCTTTAGTGACTGGCGTCAGCAGCAGACAGGACCCGAGAGAGAGCGAGAGAGGAGGATAATCTTTAATTTGGTCAATATCATAAGGAAGAAAGCACTTTCATTTATATAGCACCTTTCACAGCCACAGGACATCCCACAGCTCTTCAGAGACAATGAAGTACTTTTGAAGTGTTGTCACTGTTGTGATGGGCAGAACATGGCAGTCAATTTTCTGCACAGCAAGCTCCCACAATCAGCGCCGTGGTAACGACCAGATAATCTGTTTTTCATTACGATCCCAGCTGAGATTACACCTGATCCCAGGGTGGAACCCAGCTTGATGGATCCTAACTTTTAAATTGTTTGTTTAGATATGTGGAGAGTAGCTACTGAACAGAATCGCAGGAGTCAGCTGATGAACTTTTAACAAAAGAATTAAACATTTATTCAACAAGAAAAAATGAACTATATTATAATACTCCTTGACCCACATCTACACCTTTACAGACATATGCAGATTTGTAAGGATAACACAAGTTACAAAAGCTGTCCTATACTTTAATGTTCACAGTAAATACACAGTCCATGTAAACCGATAGGCTCCCTATGGTCAGACACACCACATTCTGAAACCAAGTGACAGATGCCACCTCAACAATGGGTCTCTCCTCAACGCCCCCCCCCCAGACGCTTGTTACATTGTGAACCAACCAGTCTCACTGAACTCCATCTTTCACGCAAGGACTTCCAATCTCCACTCTCAAAGAACTCGCTTTAGAATCTTCTCCCAAACCAACACTTTCTTTCAGATGCCTTCCACAAGGGTTCACCTCTAGGGTTTCAAACTCTCCTTCCGATGTTCCTCTTCCCTGGGTCACCATATGCATTCAAGCGGTCTTTCACACACTCTCTCTCACTGACTCAACCGTCAACACTGCCACTGCTTCACATTCCCAAAGCAAAGAGTTACAGACCTTCAGTTGTTCCTTTGGGCCTTCTTGCCTCTTGCAAGCTGTTCTCACTTTAAATCTGCTTTCTGCAGATTTCATCTCTTTAAATCTGAAGCTTGGAGCCTTTCTCTGTGCCCCTCACTCTCAAGTTCATTAATAGAATTTTTTCCAGGTTTCAGTCCTTCCTTTGACTAGAAGGTCTGCTTGGGACTTTCCCCTGTTCCACTCCCTCATACTTTGGGGGCTTTTCTTTAGCTTGGGACTGGATATCTGTCCCCTGTCTCCTGGCAGCTACTTTCAACCAGCTGAACTCAAACAGCTTCCAAAATTAAACTGCCATTTCTCTTCTGTGTGCATCTGTGGGAGGGTCCTGCCTCTCTGGACCCCTGTTGCTAGGCAACATCACTGTCTTTGCTACTCTTATTTGCTTAACTTAGCTTACAGTAGTAAAGCTCTCATTAGAAATGTAAGCGCCCTTTAAAGTGAAACTAAAACTCAATCTGACCTTTTCATAACATACAGAAATACAAATCAAACTTAAACTTTAAAGCTAAAACTCATTCCTAACATCTACAAGTACCAATATATCTTATTCAAACTATCTCTATTTCCTAACATTTTAGCAAAGGATTGAAGAATAAATATTGGCTAAGACACTGGGAAGGGCTCCCTGCTCTTCTTCAAAACAGTGCCATTGGTACTTTTGCCTCCATTTGGCAGGCCATTGGTTTAATGTCTCAAATGAAAGATAGCATCTCCAACAAAGTGGCACACCCTCAATATGGTACAAGGAGTGTCAGCCTAGATTTTGTTCTCAAGTTTCTGGGGTGGGAGTTGAATCAAGTAATTTCTGACTCAGAGGTAAGAATGTTATCACTCAGTCATGGTTGATTCTTAAACAAATGATGTCAGATCAGCTGCCTGTTAACATCGCTCTCGATTATAATCTCCAAGTCATATCTAACTCAGAGAGAGAGCGAGAGAGACAGACAGACAGGCAGGCAGAGTGTGAAATCACTGGTCTGAAACATTGGAAAATGTGTTTAATGTGTGGCTTGTGCCATTTTCATTTAACATTGCTTCAAATTTCGAAATTTCCAATTTTAAAACCAATTATCTCTGCCTATGCTTTGCTGGCAATTAGAGAAGGTCAGTAAATGCTTACACCCGTAGGAGAGAGGTTCAAATTTCTATTGTTTATGCAGCAGGTGAGAGAGAGATAAAACGACAGTCAAGCTTTCTCTTTCCTCATTCTAAATTGATTTTTTGAGTTGAATTTTAATAGCATACAAAGCCTCTTTGAGAAAAATGGAGCAAAAGGGGGATAGAAGAGGCAAGGATAAGAACTGTTTGAGGGTTTGGGTCATCTGCCTCTCATCAACTACTTTTGGAGGCAGTTATTAGGATTGGATGGAAAGGGAAGGATGAAGCATAGGAATGTTCGTAGGCAATTCAGCACCCCAAGCCTGTTCTGCCAATCAATGAAATCATGGCTTATCTCTAGCTTAACTCCATTTATCGCCTTTGCTTCATATCTCTTGAAACTCTTACCTACAAAAATCCATTATCCATCAATCTCAACCTTGATAAGAAAAATTGATCAGTGGGATGGCAAAACATGGCAAAGCACAGCCACAACAGGCTGAATGGCTTCCTTCTGTGTTATAACCTTCTATGATCCTGGGACAGTGAGATGACAGGAGCATAGTGTAGAACTTCAAAAAGACATAGACAAGTTGGTGAAGTGGGCAGACAAGTGGCATATGAAGTTCAATGCAGAGAAGTGTGAAATTATTCATTTTAGTGGGAAGAATGTGGAGAGACAATATATGGTAAAGAGCACAATTCTTAAGGGGGAGCAGGTGCAGAGGGACCTGGGCGTATGCGTGCATAAATCATTGAAGGTGGCAGGACAGGTTGGGAGAGTGGTTAATAAAGCATACTGTATTCTAGGCTTCACAGAATCACAGAATTGTTATGGTGAAGAAGGAGGCCATTCGGCTCACCATGTCTGCACTGCCTCTCAGAATGCACGTTATGACATAATGCCATTCTCCTGCCTTATCACCGTAACCCTGCAGATTGTTCCTATTCAAATAATCATCTAATATCCTCTTGAATGCCTTGATTGAAGCTGCCTCCACCATACCTCCAGGCAGCACACTCCAGACCCAAACCACTCGTTGTGTGAACAATTTCTTTCTCACATTGTATTTAGACCTTTTGCAAATTACTTTAAATATGTGCCCTCTCATTCTCAATCCTTTTACATGCGGGAACAGTTTCTCCCTATTTCCTCTGTCTAGCTCCACCATGATTTTGAACACCTCTATCAAACCTCCTGTTAGCCTTCTCCCCTCCAATGAGAACAGTCCCAACTTCTCCTATCTATCTTCGTGACTGAAGTTTCTCATCCCTGGAGCCATTCTTGTAAACCTCTTCTGCACCCTACCTTCAATGAGTTCACATCCTTCCTAAAGTATGGTGCCCAGAACTGTACACAACACTCCAACTGAGATCTAACTAGTGCTCTATACAAGCTCAGCATAACTTCCTTGCTCTTGTACTCTACGCCCCTATTAATAAAGCTTAGGATACTGTATGCTTTATTGACTGCTCTCCCCATCTGCCCTGCCACCTTCAATGCTCTATGCACATATTCACCCAGATCCCTCTGGTCCTGCATCCCTTTAGAGTTATACCTCTTATTTTATATTGTCTCTTCATGCTCTTCCTACTAAAATGCATTATCTCACGCTTCTCCATATTAAACTTCGTCTGCCACCTGTCTGCCCACTCCATCAACTTGTATATGTCCTTTTGAAGTTCTATAATGTCCCCCTCACAGGTTATGATGCTTCCAAGTTTTGTATCATCTGCAAACTTTGAAATTGTCCCCTACACACCAAGATCTAGATCATTAATGTGTATCAGGAAAAGCAAGGGCCCCAATACTGACCCCTGGGGAACTCCACTACAAACCTTCCTACAGCCCGAAAAATATCTATTGGCCGTTACTCGTTGTTTCCTGTCACTCAGCCAATTTTGTATCCATGTTGCTGCTGTCCCTTTTATTCCTTGAGCTATAACATTTCTCAAGTCTGTTGTGTGGCACTATATCGAGTACCTTTCAAAAGTTCATGTACACCACATCAACAGCAATACCCTCATCAACCCTCTCTGTTACATCTTCAAAAAACTCCAGCAAGTTAGCTAAACACGATTTTCCCTTAAGAAATCCATGCTGGCTCTTCCTTATCAACCTACATTTATCATTGCCATTATTAATTGTATCCCGAATAATTGTTTCTAGGAACTTCCCCACCATCGAGGTTAAACTGTCTGGTCTGTAATTGCTGGGCTTATCTTTACAACCTTTTTTGAACAAAGGTGTAATGTTTGTAATTCTCTAGTCCTCTGGCACCTCCCCTTAGTCTAGGGGAGACTGAAAGATTATGGCCAGTGCCCCTGCAATTTCTACTCTCACTTCCTTCAATATCCTTGGATGCATTTCATCCGGTCCCTGTGCCTTGTCAACTTTAAGTACCGACAGTTTATCAATTTTGAGCTCTTCTAATGACAGTTTCCTCCTATGTTTCCATGGCCTGGGTAGCATCTGCTTTCTTGGTAAAGACAGATGCAAACTATTCATTTAACACCTCAGCCATGCCCCCTGCATCCATGTGTAAAACCCTTTTTTGGTCCCTAATCAGCCCTACTCGTCCTTTTACCACTCTTTTACTATTTGTGTGCTGATAGAAGATTTTGGGATTCCCCTTTATATTGGCTGCCAGTCTTTTCTCATAACCCCTCTTCGCTTCTCTTATTTGCTTCTTCACCTCCCCTCTGAACCTTCTGTCTTCAACTTGGATCTCAGCTGTATTTTCTACTTGACACATGTCATAAGCACACTTTTTCTTCTTTATCTTAATTTCTATCTCCTTCTTCATCCAGGGAGTTCTGGATTTGTTTGTCCTTTATTAATAGGGGCATAGAGTACAACAGCAAGGAGGTTATGTTGACCTGGTATCAAACACTTGTTTGGCCTTAACTGGAGTCTTGTGTCCAGTTCTGGGCACTGCAAGTTAGGAAAAATGCGAAGGCATTGGAGAGAGTGGAGAAAATATTCACGAGAATAGTTCCAGGGATCAGGGGATTCAGTTATGTAGACTGGAGAAGTTAGGACAGTTGTCTTTGGAGAAGAGAAGGCTGAGAGGAGATTTAATAGAGGTATTCAAAACCATGAGGGATCGGGACAGTATAAAACTGGAGAAGCTGTTCCCATTGGTGGAAGGATCAAGGACAGGAGGGCACAGATTTAAGGTACTATAATCGGCAAAATAATTATTGGAGATATGAGGAGAAACTTTTTCACACAGCGAGTGGTGAGGATCTGGAACGCACTGCTGAAGAGTGAGGTGTAGGCAGGTTCAATCAAAGCATTCAAGAGGGAATCGGTTTGCTATGTGAAAAGGAAGAATATGCGGGGCTAAGGGGAGAAGACAGGGGAATGAATTGCTCATCTGGAGAGCCAGCATAGACACAACATACTAAATGGTTTCCTCCTGAATTCTGTGATTCTGTGTGACAATGGGGCGAGGGGGAGGGGCGATTAACAGATTGAATAGGTAGCTCAGAGGGGAAGGATTTAGGAATAGTGATTGAAGGGTTGGGTTGCTATTGGAAACAGGGGGGAGTGGATGTGTAGGGAGCCACATTTTCCCTGGCACACTCTCTTCCAATGCAGCCTGCAGTCATTGGTGCTTCCCTGCTGCACCCCTAATTCTCATTCAAAAGAAGCATAAAGATAGAGAAATGGAAAGAACAGCTAAGGGGAGGAATGGAGGAGAGAAAGAGAGAGTGACAGAAGCAGAGGAGGAGAGACAGAGAGGGAAACAGTAACATGAAGGAAACAACATAAGGAACCATATTCTCTGGTTACGTGCATTGATGCTGGAGCTCAAATGTTAATACATTAAAAATACCATATCTGCACGTGTACACTGTGTCACCTTTTTAAATGATAAGCTCCCATGTCCGCATTTCTAATGGAAACTGTCTATGTAAACTGTCACGCTGTAACTCCACCTTCCCTCCGTTGCTAAAGCTGCACTGCCATTGCTGACAGGAGGGCATAACTAAAGCGTGATAATTTTACATGGATGGCTCCCATTATAAATGTGCACATAGTAATTTATAACGAAAATATAAAGAAACAAGGATAAAACTCTTGCCTTAAAGTGGGGGTTGAATTAGATTTCTACAGCCCGAAGATTTGACTTTGACTTGCCTGAGTGAGTGTCATGGCTGGCGAACAGTCTAAATAAAAACCCAACTGGACTTATATTTCCATCAGTGAACTGGGCAACGAGGAAAAGAAAGACTTGCATTTATATAGCATCTTTCACAACCTCAGGATGCCCCCAAAGTTCTTTACAGCCAATGAAGAAATTTTTTGAAGTGTGGTCGGGGTTGGAATGCCAGAATTTGTGCACAGCAAGTCTCACAAGCAACAAGGTGACAGTGGTCAAATAGTCTTTTTGTGATGTTGGGTGAGAGAAAACCCTCCTCTTCTCCTTCAAAATAGTGTCATGGGATATTCTACATCCATCTAGAGGGCAGATGGCACCTCGGTTTGATGCCTCATCAGACAGGCAGCACTTCTAACAGAGCAGCACTCCTTTGGTACAGCACTTTTAGTGTAAGCCTGCACTTTGTCTTCAAGTCTCAGGAGTGAAAGTTGACGGTATGACCTTCTGACTCTGAGGTAAGAGTGCTACCCACTGAACCACAGTCGCCACATGTTGTCAACCCATTGGATTAATGACAGAATCTATAAAGCAGTGATTATTCTAAACTGCTTCTATGCATTTTCAGCATATGAGGAAATAAACAAACACCTTAATAATGTAACCTTTAAAGAAGTATACTGCAGATACAATACAGATTTATATAGCACCTTTAACACAATAGAAACCTTCCAAGGCTCTTCACAGGATTATTAGCAGGCAAACTTTGAGGACAGGCTACAAAAAGAGATAATAGGATAGGTGGCCAAAGATTCAGTGAAAGGTGTAGGTTTTAAGGAGCATCCTTAAGGAGGTTAGGAAAACCGTTGGAGGTTTACAGAAGAAATTCCGAAGATTACAGCCTCGGCAGCTGAAGACACAGCCGCCAATGGTGGTTTGGCACTTCCATTAATCAGTATGTGTAGCATTTCTAACAAAACTACAGTTTTTACTACAGTCCACAGCCATAATGTTCCTAGTGTATCTGTGCAACATGCCATGCAAAAGTAGATGGGTTTGATAAACATACAAAATTAGGAACTTTATATGTCAAATGCAGGTCCTCTCCATAAGTGGAATTGCTTCCCTGGTGTAGTTCAGCGCCATTGCTTTAGGGCAATGGCTGAAGATTTGGGCCAAAGTTGAACAGTTCAGGGTTCATTTGCTGAGGCCCTGCTCCCAGTGAGCTTCGCTAGGTGGGAGCACAAATCAGAGACGGGGCTGTACCAGCGTAGGCTCAACTCTGTGACCAACACTCCCTTCATACGAGGCAGAAAGCATTGCATAAAATGGCTTCCATATTCCCATGAGATGGGTTATGGAGGAAACACAAAGGCAAATAATAGATTGAACTTGTCTTTTTCATCTTTTTTCCGCAGCAGTCACGTCCGGCAGTTTGGCTGCGGAAGGTCTCACCTTACTGGATTCTTATATTTCCAATCTTTGATACCGTTATGGGAAAAAATGTATCACAAAGGAGCAGCTCTGTCACCCATTTAAACTGCAGTTTTTTAAAAAAAAAGACTCCCTTTCTTTAGCTGCCAAGCAGCCGATATGAAAATAGCAACAGTGCAGAGTGTGAGGACGCCCTGGATTGAACTCTGCGTGCAGACCCTGCAAAACAGACCAGTCCTTGATTAGAACCAGAACTGCGAATGCCTCCCCATCACCCCAAAACAAAAAAGCTTCAAAAGACTTTCAAGGCAGGTTTTAGGCTTTGGTCTGAAATGTAATACACAGCCCTATTCTGCAGCTCCTGGCAGTTTCCGGCATGTGCCACAGGTGAATAGCTTTCCAGCAAAGTGTCTTGGACCGCTTTCACAGTGCACTTCTGTCATGAGAACATCCTGTTTACCCAAGCAAATACTCTTTGGCTTAGGATGTTATTCAAACTGGGATTTCGAGTTGTTTTGTACAAATATGAGATCATTAACGTTCATACTTAGATCAGAACTTGATTGAAACCAGAGCTCACACGCTGGCCAAGCTCTACATTTAGTCCAGAAAGACCTGCCCTTCCAGCCATGTTGCCCAGTGTGGGACTGCACAAGTAAGTTTAGAATATTTCTGTCCTCTCTGGGCAAAGGTAAATTTTTCTGTGTGATGGATCATTCATGTCTCAGGCTGCAAATGTCACACCTTCCAACACGAGACAAGGCATTCACTCATTTGACTTGGGACTGTGCCTTCTCTTGATGTAGACCATTCTTCAAAGAAGCTCAGCTTCGGAGGAGATTCCTGCTTCTTTTCAGTGGTAAGGACGGTAGCGAAGAATGTTAAAACTGGCGGCCTTCATTTTGTCCTTTATTCTGCTCATCTCAGTTGCCCATATTGGGAAATTGGTAATGAACCTTAGCTCGGGAGCTCAGCCATGGCTCTCACCTTGCAAGAGGATGGGGAAAGGGCAGAGGAGTGGCGCTATTCGAATTAGACCTTCAAAGAGTTGGCACAGGTACGATGGTCTTCTCCTGTGCTGTTTGATTCTATGGCTTATTCATAAAATATTTATTTAACTGAATTAAGAATTTATACTACAATAGCAGCATTAGAAATCTCTGGAAGCTCCTGTTGGTGATGTTGTAACATCTGCTTTGACGCTGCTTTCACCTGATGACCTTAGTATTTGAGTTGATGTGTCATGCTGTCTCACTAATTGTCCAAGTGCAGCACTTCCTTCGACTTGAGACACCTGTGCATTGGATTTTACTTGCCACATTATTGCCATTATCCTGGATTGCAAGGCAAGATCCAACCTCCCCCAAGCAGCTGGCATCTCTGCTCACATTGGGAGGCAAGGCAATTGTCGACTTTGCCGCCATTCACCTCGTTGTATGCTGGGAGCAGTGTGGGAGGCTGGGACATATTCCAGGGCTGGTTATTATAGAAACAGATGGGGAAATTGCAAATGCGTTAATCATAATTCTCCAAAGCCCTCTGAGGTTCAAGAATTGTGTTTTGGATGGAAAATTGCAGATGTCCTTCTGTTATTTAAGAAGAGAGGGAGGGTGAAACAGACAAATTTGGACATGGCAGTTTAACATCAGTTGTGGGGAAGTTATTAAAATCTATTACCAGTGATGTTAATTATATTGTAAAGATACACATGGGGCATTGTTGAATTAAGTACTTAGAGCACATATAAATAGGGGACAATTGGAACTCTGTGTGATAGGAGAGCTGTGAGACTGAACACATCAATGAACTCTCTCAATAAAGAAAATCTCTGTATCTTGATTTTGGCTTCACCAACGGCTTGGATTCTGTTAATGTGTGATTGCGAAATTAAGCAGCTATGCAGTGATCAGAATCAGCATGTATTTGATAAGGTAAGTCATGTCTCGTTAATCTAGTTTTTTAATCTAATTTTTGAGGTGATCACTAACACGGATGTTGTCTATATGTACTTGCAGAAGACATTTGATAATGTTGCACATGAGTGATTATTAACCAAGATGACTTCACAGAATTGGAGGTAACCACTGATATGGGTTGCTCGTTGGTTGGGAGGTCAGAGACAGAGGGAGTATGGTTAGAGGGAATACATTCTGATTGGCTGAATGTGAAAAATCCTGCTCTGCACAAATCCGTATTGAGGACTCAGCTTTTCACCAAATATATTAATGACTTAAATGGAAAGAAAGAGAGTTGCATATCCAAGGTTGAAGATGAGGCTAGATTAAGAGGCACAGTTAATTATGGAGATGGAAGTAGGATTTATAAATGGACATAGTGGCTCCAGAATGAAATGGAGCAGTTTGTAGAATAGGGTTTGAATCTCATCATATTTGTAGACCTCTTTTCATCATTTTATTATGAAATTAGTATGATTCAAGACAAAATATAGTAGGGTCAAATTCCATATTCCCATCCATCAACCTGAAAAAACTGGAAGATTGCCATCAAAAACATAAGCACACTGTCCTTAAATTTCAATTGGGAAACAACAGAATAGAAAGATTTCCTGCCAGTAAATGTCAAAGTATAAGTATTCTGAGTCAACATGCTGCTATCTACTCAGGGAAGTGGCTTTGGATTGGCCTGACTTGGTGACAGTGTGTGTTCCACATTTAAATGAGGCTCAATCCAGCACTGAGTGAGGTAGGGTACTGACAGCGAGGAAATCGTGCAGCAGGTCCTGGGGATGGTGAACACTCAGAGGCCTTAATAAATGCCTAGTGCTCACAGCTTCATCCTCAGTCCCCTCTGCGAAATGTTGTGAAAGACTTATTCGTCCAGTTTGTGGATCTGACACGGAGATGGCTGCATTCGATTGGACTTCAGGTGGGGAAAGTTATCAGTCTGACCAGCAGTGAGGGCTTGGGAGTGGGGGAAGCTGCAGGAAAAAGTGCAACAGAGATACCAGGTTCATCAGAGCAATACCCACAATCACAGGGTGTAGAGGCAGAGACTTTATCTTCCTTGACATCTTAGAAGAGCAGTGCTCCCACAGGCTGAGGTTGGCATGTCAGGTGGCTGTAGACATCTTTAGCCTCCTAGAGGGTGACCTGTTGTCTGCTGGGCTTGCTGACCATGCATCGCCAGTGGCTGTGAATGTCAGACCCGTCCTCAGTCTCTTTGCCTCCCAGTTCCTTCTAGGACGTTACTGGAGATAGATCAAGGGTCTCAGACTCAGCTGCAAGTAAATACATAAAGTAGGTGATGATAGCTTTTTTTTTTGTGAGGACTGGGAGTGATGTAAACTTGCCCTGTGATGCCAGTTGCCAAAATGAGCGAACACTGGGATTTGTGACTCTGGCTGGCTTTCCAGGGGAGCAGCGTGCCACTGACTGCACCCACGTGGCAACCACGGTCTTTCAGGAGCTTTTGTTAACCACAGGGTATTTCCACTCTGCTCAACGTGCAGCTGCTGTGCAACCACAAGAGACGGCTGAAGCAGGCCTCTGCCTGATTCCCTGGGAACTGTCATGATGATTTCGTACTGTAGCAGTGAGACATCGCAGACATGTTCATACCTGCAGCCAGCGTTCAAGTGTGGCTGGTAGGGAACAAGAGATATCCCTTTCAAACCTGGCTCCCGAGCCGAGGAACCCCACCAATAAACACCAGGAGCACTATAAGATGACAGCCATATATTTCACAAATAAACCATCAGCGAGCTCAAGATGTGCTTCAAGTGCCTGAAGACATCCTTCAGTCCTCCCCAGCTCCAGTTTTATCAGGTGTGCTATGTTCTGCCCGACACAATGCGCGGCTATATCTAGAGGGGCGGTGGTAATTGACCACTCAGCACCCCCTACCTGATGAGGATTCCAGTAGAGAGCAAGGGGAGGAGGAGGAAGACATTGATGAAGATGGAGATGCATAGCGCCAGAGCAGCCTGTCACAGTGTTCCTCAGAATACCAGGAATGCCCAAATAGCTTGAACAGTCAGTTATGCATTCACGCTGGACCAAACTAACAATCAAGTCTCCTGTGGCCCTGTCCTATTCCCCCATTACACAAGTAGAAAGAAGGTCTACAAACAGCCATGTGGCCATTGCACATAGATCATTCTGTCTCACACAGTCTTCACATTCAGAACCATTGCAATAGCATACTGGAATTGCCAGTCATGGTGAACTCCCAAGTGTTGGCTTTCACCATTATTCCACTCCTGGAGCAGCAGCTTTTCATTCATGTCTCAAAAGGGGGAGCAGCGTGCAGCAGGTCAGTGAGTGCTGTCTTTACCTCCTCACTCACTCAGTGCTCGCTGTCACTCCCTCCTCACTCACTCAGTGAGCGTTGTCACTCCCTCTGCACTCACTCAGTGAGTGCTGTCTCTACATCCTCACTCACTCAGTGAGTGCTGTCTCTACCTCCTCACTCACTCAGTGAGTGCTGTCACTCCCTCCTCACTCACTCAGTGAGTACTATCACTCCCTCCTCACTCACTCAGTGAGCGCTGTCTCTACCTGCTCACTCACTCAGTGATCGCTGTCACTCCCTCCTCACTCACTCAGTGAGTGCTATCACTCCCTCCTCATTCACGCCGTGAGTGCTGTCTTTACCTCCTCATTCACTCAGTGATCACTGTCACTCCCTCCTCACTCACTCAGTGAGTGCTGTCACTCCCTCCTCACTCACTCAGTGAGTGCTGTCTCTACCTCCTCACTCACTCAGTGAGTGCTATCACTCCCTCCTCACTCACGCAGTGAGTGCTGTTTTTACCTCCTCATTCACTCAGTGATCACTGTCACTCCCTCCTCACTCACTCAGTGAGTGCTGTCACACCCTCCTCACTTACTCAGTGAGGGCTGTCTCTACCTCCTCACTCACTCAGTGAATGCTGTCACTCCTTCCTCACTCACTCAGTGAGTGATGTAACTCCCTCCTCACTCACTCAGTGAGTGCTGTCACTTCCTCCTCATTCCATCAGTGAGTGCTGTCAATTCTTGCTCACTCCATCAATATATGCGCTCACTCCTTCCTCACTCACTGAGTGAGTGCTGTCAATTCCTGATCAATCCCTCAGTTATTACAGTCACTCCTTCCTCACTCACTCAGTGAGTGCTGTCTCTCCCTCCTCACTCACTCAGTGAGTGCTGTCACTCCCGCCTCACTCACTCAGTGAGTGCTGTCACTTCTTCCTCACTCACTCAGTGAGTGCTGTCACTCCCTCCAGACTTAGTCAGTGAGCGCTGTCATTCCCTCCTCACTTACTCAGTGAGTGCTGTCTCTCCTTCCTCACTCACTCAGTGAGCGCTGTCACTCCTTCCTCACTCACTCGGTGAGCACTGTCACTCCTTCCTCATTAACTCAGTGAGTGCTGTCACTCCCTCCTCACTTACTCAGTGAGCGCTGTCACTCCCTCCTCACTCACTCAGAGAGCGCAGGCACTCCCTCCTCACTGCCTCAGTGTGCGCTGTCGCTTTCCCTCCTCACTCACTCAGAGATCACTGTCACTTCCTCCTCAATTACTCAGTGAGTGTTGACTCAGATCCTCCTCACTCACTCAGTGAGTGCTGTCACTCCTTCCTCACTCACTCAGTGAGTGCTGTCACTCCAACCTCACTGCCTCAGTGTGCGCTGTCTCTTTCCCTCCTCACTCACTCAGAGATCGCTTTCACTTCCTACTCACTCACTCAGTGAGAGCTGTCAAACCTTCCTCACTCACGCAGTGAGTGCTGTCATTACCTCCTCACTCAGTCAGTGAGCGCTATCATTCCTTCCTCACTCACTCAGTGAGTGCTGTCACTCGCTCCTCACTCACTCAGTGAGTACTGCCACTCTCTCCTCACTCACTCAGTGTGCGCTGTCGTTTCCCTCCTCACTCACTCAGAAATCGCTGTCACTTCCTCATCACTAACTCAGTTAGCGCTGTCTCTTTCCTCCTCACTCACACAGTGAGCGCTGTTATTCCTTCCTCACACACTCAGTGAGTGCTGTCACTCCTTCCTCACTCACTCAGTGAGCACTGTCACTCCCTTCTCACTCACTCAGTGAGCACTGAGAATCCCTCCTCATTCACTCAGTGAGTGCTGTCACTCCTTCCTCACTCATTCAGTGAGCGCTGTCACTCCCTACTCACTCACTCAGTGAGTGCTGTCATTCCCTCCTCACTCACTCAGTGAGCGCTGACACTCCCTTCTCACTCACTCAGTGAGCGCCGAAACTCTCTCCTCACTCACTCAGTGAATGCTGTCACTCCTTCCTCACTCACTCAGTGAGCGCTGTCACTCCTTCCTCACTCACTCAGTGAGTGCTGTCACTCCCTCCTCACTCACTTGGTGAGCGCTGTCACTCCTTCCTCACTCACTCAGTGAGTGCTGTCTCTCCCACCTCACTCACTCAGTGACTGCTGTCACTCCCTCCTCACTCACTCAGTGAGTGCTGTCACTACTTCCTAACGCACTCAGTGAGTGCTGTCTCCCCCTCCTCACTCACTCAGTGGGTGCTGTCACTCCCTCCTCACTCACTCAGTGAGTGCTGTCCCTTCTTCCTCACTCACTCAGTGAGTGCTGTCACTCCCTCCTCACTTACTCAGTGAGTGCTGTCACTCCTTCCTCACTCACTCAGTGAGCGCTTTCACTCCTTTCTCACTCACTCAGTGAGTTTTGTCACTCCCTCCTCGCTTACTCAGTGAGCGCTGTCACTCCTTCCTCACCCACTGAGTGAGTGCTGTCACTCCCTCTTCACTTACTCAGTGAGTGCTGTCACTCCGTCCTCACTCACTCAGAGTGCTGTCACTTCATCCTCACTTAATCAGTGAGTTCTGACAGTCCCTCCTCACTGACTCAGTGAGTGCTGTCACTCCTTCCTCACTCACTCAGTGAGTGCTGTCACTCCCTCCTCATTCACTATTTGAGTGCTGTCACTCCGTCCTCACTCACTTAGTGAGTGCTGTCACTCCCTCCTCACACACTCAGTGAGTGCTGTCACTCCCTCCTCTCTCACTCAGTGATCGCTGTCACTCCCTTCTCACTCACTCAGTGAGCGCTGACACTCCCTCCTCACTCACTGAGTCAGCGCTGTCACTCCCTTCTCACTCACTCAGTGAGCGCTGAAACTCTCTCCTCACTCACTCAGTGAATTCTGTCACTCCTTCCTCACTCACTCAGTGAGCGCTGTCACTCCTTCCTCACTCACTTAGTGAGTGCTGTCACTCCCTCCTCACTCACTTGGTGAGCGCTGTCACTCCTTCCTCACTCACTGTGAGTGCTGTCACTTCTTCCTCACTCACTCGGTGAGCGCTGTCACTCCTTCCTCACTCACTCAGTGAGTGCTGTCACTCCCTCCTCACTCACTCAGAGATCGCTGTCACTTCCTCCTCACTTACTCAGTGAGTGGTGACTCTTTCCTCCTCACTCAATCAGTGAGTGCTGTCACTCCCTCCTCACTCACTCAGTGAGGGCTGTCGCTTTCCAACCTCACTCACTCAATGAGAGCTGTCACTCCCTGCTCAATGCCTCAGTGTGAGCTGTCGCTTTCCCTCCTCACTCACTCAGAGATCGCTGTCACTTCCTCCTCACTCACTCAGTGAGAGCTGGCACTCCTTCCTCCCTCATTCAGTGAGCGCTGTCACTCCCTCCTCACTCACTCTTTGATTGCTTTCACTTCTTCCTTCCTCACTCAGTGAGTGCTGTCACTCCCTCCTCACTTACTCAGTGAGTGCTGTCACTCCCTCCTTACTCATTCAGTGAGTGCTGTCACTCCCTCCTCACTTACCCAGTGAGCGCTGTCACTTCCGCCTCACTTACTCAGTGAATGCTGTCACTCCTTCCTCACTCACTCAGTGAATGCTCTTACTCCTACCTCACTCACTGGGTGAGTGCTGTCACTCCCTCCTCACTTACGCAGTGAGTGCTGTCACTCCCTCCTCACTCACAGTGAGTGCTGTCACAAATACCTCACTCAATCAGTGAGTGCTGTCACTCCCTCGTCACTCACTCTGTGAGTGCTGTCACTCCCTCCTCACTCACTCAGTGAGTGCTGTCACTGCATCCTCACTCACTCAGTGAGTGCTGTCACACCCTCCTCATTCACTCAGTGAGTGCTGTCACTCCCTTCTCACTCACTCAGTGAGCACTGAGAATCCCTCCTCATTCACTCAGTGAGCGCTGTCACTCCTTCCTCACTCACTCAGTGAGCGCTGTCACTCCCTACTCACTCACTCAGTGAGTGCTGTCATTCCCTCCTCACTCACTCAGTGAGTGCTGTCACAAATACCTCACTCAATCAGTGAGTGCTGTCACTCCCTCGTCACTCACTCTGTGAGTGCTGTCACTCCCTCCTCACTCACTCAGTGAGTGCTGTCACTGCTTCCTCACTCACTCAGTGAGTGCTGTCACACCCTCATCACTCACTCAGTGAGTGCTGTCAATCCCACCTCAATCACTCAGTGAGCACTGTCACTCCCTTCTCACTCACTCAGTGAGCACTGAGAATCCCTCCTCATTCACTCAGTGAGCGCTGTCACTCCTTCCTCACTCATTCAGTGAGCGCTGTCACTCCCTACTCATTCACTCAGTGAGTGCTGTCATTCCCTCCTCACTCACTCAGTGAGCGCTGACACTCCCTCCTCACTCACTCAGTGAGCGCCGAAACTCTCTCCTCACTCACTCAGTGAATGCTGTCACTCCTTCCTCACTCACTCAGTGAGCGCTGTCACTCCTTCCTCACTCACTCAGTGAGTGCTGTCACTCCCTCCTCACTCACTTGGTGAGCGCTGTCACTCCTTCCTCACTCACTCAGTGAGTGCTGTCTCTCCCACCTCACTCACTCAGTGACTGCTGTCACTCCCTCCTCACTCACTCAGTGAGTGCTGTCACTACTTCCTAACGCACTCAGTGAGTGCTGTCTCTCCCTCCTCACTCACTCAGTGGGTGCTGTCACTCCCTCCTCACTCACTCAGTGAGTGCTGTCCCTTCTTCCTCACTCACTCAGTGAGTGCTGTCACTCCCTCCTCACTTACTCAGTGAGTGCTGTCACTCCTTCCTCACTCACTCAGTGAGCGCTTTCACTCCTTTCTCACTCACTCAGTGAGTTTTGTCACTCCCTCCTCACTTACTCAGTGAGCGCTGTCACTCCCTCCTCACTCACTCAGTGAGCGTGTCACTTCCTGCTGACTCACTCAGTGATTGCTGTCACTCCCTCCTCGAATACCCAGTGAGCACTGTCACTTCCACCTCACATACTCAGTGAGTGCTGTCACTCCTTCCTCACTCACTCAGTGAGTGCTGTCACTCCTTCCTCACTCACTGAGTGAGTGCTGTCACTCCCTCCTCACTTAGTGAGTGCTGTCACTCCCTCCTCACTCACACAGTGAGCGCTGTTATTCCTTCCTCACTCACTCAGTGAGTGCTGTCACTCCTTCCTCACTCACTCAGTGAGTGCTATCTCTCCCTCCTCACTCACTGAGTGAGTGCTGTCACTCCCTTCTCACTCACTCAGTGAGTGCTGTCACTTCTTCCTCACTCACTCAGTTAGCGCTGTCACTCCTTCCTCACTCACTCAGTGATTGCTGTCACTCCCTCCTCACTCACTCAGTGAGTGCGGTCACTCCCTCCTCACTCACACAGTGAGTGCTGTCAATCACTCCTCACCCACTCAGTGAGTGCTGTCTCTCCCTCCTCACTCACTCAGTGAGTGCTGTCACTTCTTCCTCACTCACTCAGTGAGTGCTGTCACTCCCACCTCACTTACTCAGTGAGCGCTGTCACTCCCTCCTCACTTACTCAGTGAGCACGGTCACACCCTCCTCACTCACTCAGTGAGTGCTGTCACTCCTTCCTCACCCACTGAGTGAGTGCTGTCACTCCCTCTTCACTTACTCAGTGAGTGCTGTCACTCCGTCCTCACTCACTCAGAGTGCTGTCACTTCATCCTCACTTAATCAGTGAGTTCTGACAGTCCCTCCTCACTGACTCAGTGAGTGCTGTCACTCCTTCCTCACTCACTCAGTGAGTGCTGTCACTCCCTCCTCATTCACTATTTGAGTGCTGTCACTCCGTCCTCACTCACTTAGTGAGTGCTGTCACTCCCTCCTCACACACTCAGTGAGTGCTGTCACTCCCTCCTCTCTCACTCAGTGATCGCTGTCACTCCCTTCTCACTCACTCAGTGAGCGCTGACACTCCCTCCTCACTCACTGAGTCAGCGCTGTCACTCCCTTCTCACTCACTCAGTGAGCGCTGAAACTCTCTCCTCACTCACTCAGTGAATTCTGTCACTCCTTCCTCACTCACTCAGTGAGCGCTGTCACTCCTTCCTCACTCACTTAGTGAGTGCTGTCACTCCCTCCTCACTCACTTGGTGAGCGCTGTCACTCCTTCCTCACTCACTGTGAGTGCTGTCACTTCTTCCTCACTCACTCAGTGTGTGCTGTCACTCCATCCTCACTCACTCGGTGAGCGCTGTCACTCCTTCCTCACTCACTCAGTGAGTGCTGTCACTCCCTCCTCACTCACTCAGAGATCGCTGTCACTTCCTCCTCACTTACTCAGTGAGTGGTGACTCTTTCCTCCTCACTCAATCAGTGAGTGCTGTCACTCCCTCCTCACTCACTCAGTGAGGGCTGTCGCTTTCCAACCTCACTCACTCAATGAGAGCTGTCACTCCCTGCTCAATGCCTCAGTGTGAATTCTGTCACTCCTTCCTCACTCACTCAGTGAGCGCTGTCACTCCTTCCTCACTCACTTAGTGAGTGCTGTCACTCCCTCCTCACTCACTTGGTGAGCGCTGTCACTCCTTCCTCACTCACTGTGAGTGCTGTCACTTCTTCCTCACTCACTCAGTGTGTGCTGTCACTCCCTCCTCACTTACTCAGTGAGTGCTGTCACTCCCTCCTTACTCATTCAGTGAGTGCTGTCACTCCCTCCTCACTTACCCAGTGAGCGCTGTCACTTCCGCCTCACTTACTCAGTGAATGCTGTCACTCCTTCCTCACTCACTCAGTGAGTGCTCTTACTCCTACCTCACTCACTGGGTGAGTGCTGTCACTCCCTCCTCACTTACGCAGTGAGTGCTGTCACTCCCTCCTCACTCACAGTGAGTGCTGTCACAAATACCTCACTCAATCAGTGAGTGCTGTCACTCCCTCGTCACTCACTCTGTGAGTGCTGTCACTCCCTCCTCACTCACTCAGTGAGTGCTGTCACTGCATCCTCACTCACTCAGTGAGTGCTGTCACACCCTCCTCATTCACTCAGTGAGTGCTGTCACTCCCTTCTCACTCACTCAGTGAGCACTGAGAATCCCTCCTCATTCACTCAGTGAGCGCTGTCACTCCTTCCTCACTCACTCAGTGAGCGCTGTCACTCCCTACTCACTCACTCAGTGAGTGCTGTCATTCCCTCCTCACTCACTCAGTGAGCGCTGACACTCCCTCCTCACTCACTGAGTGAGTGCTGTCACTCCCTTCTCACTCACTCAGTGAGCGCTGAAACTCCCTCCTCACTCACTCAGTGAATGCTGTCACTCCTTCATCACTCACTCAGTGAGTGCTTTTACTCCCTCCTCACTCACTCAGTGAGCGCTGTCACTCCTTCATCACTCACTCAGTGAGTGCTTTTACTCCCTCCTCACTCACTCAGTGAGTGCTGTCACTACCTCCTCACTCACTCAGTGAGCGCTGTCACTCCTTCCCCACACACTTGGTGAGCGCTGTCAATCCTTCCTCACTCACTCAGTGCGTGCTGTCACTTCTTCCTCACTCACTCAGTGAGTGCTGTCACTCCATCCTCACTTACTCAGTGAGCGCTGTCACTCCCTCCTCACTTACTCAGTGAGTGCTGTCACTCCCTCCTCACTCACTCAGTGAGCGCTGTCACTCCTTCCTCACTCGCTCAGTGAGTGCAGTCACTCCCTCCTCACTCAATCAGAGATCGCTGTCACTTCCTCCTCACTTACTCAGTGAGTGGTGACTCTTTGCTCCTCACTCAATCAGTGAGTGCTGTCACTCCCTCCTCACTCACTCAGTGAGTGCTGTCGCTTTCCAACCTCACTCACTCAATGAGAGCTGTCACTCCCTCCTCAATGCCTCAGTGTGAGCTGTCGCTTTCCCTCCTCACTCACTCAGAGATCGCTGTCACTTCCTCCTCACTCACTCTGTGAGAGCTGGCACTCCTTCCTCCCTCACTCAGTGAGCACTGTCATTCCTTCCTCACTCACTCAGTGTGTACTGCCACTCTCTCCTCATTCACTCAGTGTGCGCTGTCGCTTTCCCTCCTAACTCACTCAGAGATCGCTGCCACTTTATCCTCACTTACTCAGTTAGTGCTGTCTCTTTCCTCCTCACTCATTCAGTAAGTGCTGACACTCCTTCCTCATTCACTCAGTGAGTGCTGTCACTCCCTCCTCACTCACACAGTGAGCGCTGTTATTCCTTCCTCACTCACTCAGTGAGTGCTGTCACACCTTCCTCACTCACTCAGTGAGTGCTGTCTCTCCCACCTCACTCACTCAGTGAGTGCTGTCACTTCTTCCTCACTCACTCAGTGAGTGCTGTCTCTCCCACCTCACTCACTCAGTGAGTGCTGTCACTTCTTCCTCACTCACTCAGTGAGTGCTGTCACTTCTTCCTAACTCACTCAGTGAGTGCTGTCTCTTCCTCCTCACTCACTCAGTGAGTGCTGTCACTCCCTCCTCACTCACTCAGTGAGTGCTGTCCCTTCTTCCTCACTCACTCAGTGAGTGTGTCACTCCCTCCTCAATTACTCAGTGAGTGCTGTCACTCCCTCCTCACTCACTCAGTGAGCACGGTCACTCCTTCCTCACTCACTCAGTGAGCACTGTCACTCCTTCCTCACGCACTCAGTGAGCACTGTCACTCCTTCCTCACGCACTCAGTGAGCGCTTTCACTCCTTTCTCACTCACTCAGTGAGTTCTGTCACTCCCTCCTTACTTACTCAGTGAGCGCTGTCACTCCCTCCTCAGTCACTCAGTGAGCGTGTCACTCCCTCCAGACTCACTCAGTGATTGCTGTCACTCCCTCCTCGCTTACCCAGTGAGCGCTGTCACTTCCTCCTCACATACTCGGTGAGTGCTGTCACTCCTTTCTCACTCACTCAGTGAGTGCTGTCACTCCCTCCTCACTCACTGAGTGAGTGCTGTCACTTCTTCCTCACTCACTCAGTGAGTGCTGTCTCTCCCTCCTCACTCACTCAGTGAGGGCTGTCACTTCTTCCTCACTCACTCAGTGAGTGCTGTCACTCCCACCTCACTGACTCAGAGAGCGCTGTCACTCCCTCCTCACTTACTCAGTGAGCACGGTCACACCCTCCTCAATCACTCAGTGAGCACTGTCACTCCTTCCTCACTCACTCAGTGAGCGCTGTCACTCCTTTCTCACTTGCTCAGTGACTGCTGTCACTCCTTCCTCACTCACTCAGTGAGTGCTGTCACTCCTTCCTCACCCACTGAGTGAGTGCTGTCACTCCCGCCTCACTTACTCAGTGAGTGCTGTCACTCCGTCCTCACTCACTCAGAGTGCTGTCACTTCATCCTCACTTAATCAGTGAGTTCTGACAGTCCCTCCCCACTGACTCAGAGAGTGCTGTCACTCCTTCCTCCCTCACTCAGTGAGTGCTGTCACTCCCTCCTCATTCACTCTTTGAGTGCTGTCACTCCGTCCTCACTCACTTAGTGAGTGCTGTCACTCCCTCCTCACTCACTCAGTGAGTGCTGTCACTCCCTCCTCTCTCACTCAGTGATCGCTGTCACTCCCTTCTCACTCACTCAGTGAGCGATGTCACTCCCTCCTCACTTACTCAGTGAGTGGTGACTCTTTCCTCCTCACTCAATCAGTGAGTGCTGTCACTCCCTCCTCACTCACAAAGTGAGCGCTGTTATTCCTTCCTCACTCACTCAGTGAGTGCTGTCACTCCTTCCTCACTCACTCAGTGAGTGCTGTCTCTTCTCCTCACTCACTCAGTGAGTGCTGTCACTCCCTCCTCATTCACTAAGTGAGTGCTGTCACTGCTTCCTCAAAACTCAATGAGCGCTGTCACTCCTTCCTCACTCACTCAGTGAGTGCTGTCAATCGCTCCTCACTCTCTCAGTGAGTGCTGTCACTCCCTCCTCACTTACTCAGTGAGCGCTGTCAATCCCTGCTCACTCACTCAGTGAGTGCTGTCACTCCTTCCTCAATCACTCAGTGAGTGCTGTCACTCCCTCCTCACTCACTCAGTGTGTGCTGTCATTTCTTCCTCACTCTCTCAGTGAGTGCTGTCCCTCCCTCCTCACTCACTCAGTGAGCCCTGTCACTCCTTCCTCACTCACTCGGTGAGCGCTGTCACTCCTTCCTCATTCAATCAGTGAGAGCTGTCACTCCCTCCACACTTACTCAGTGAGCGCTGTCACTCCCTCCTCACTCACTCATTGTGTGCAGGCACTCCCTCTGCACTGCCTTAGTGTGCGCTGTCGCTTTCCCTCCTCACTCACTCAGAGATCGCTGTCACTTCCTCCTCACTTACTCAGTGAGTGTTGACTCAGATCCTCCTCACTCACTCAGTGAGTGCTGTCACTCCTTCCTCACTCACTCAGTGAGTGCTGTCACTTTCCAACATCACTCACTCAATCATTGCTGTCACTCCCTCCTCACTGCCTCAGTGTGTGCTGTCTCTTTCCCTCCTCACTCACTCAGAGATCGCTTTCACTTCCTACTCACTCACTCAGTGAGAGCTGTCACACGTTCCTCACTGACTCAGTGAGTGCTGTCATTACCTCCTCACTCAGTCAGTGAGCGCTGTCATTCCTTCCTCACTCACTCAGTGAGTGCTGTCACTCGCTACTCACTCACTCAGTGAGTACTGCCACTCTCTCCTCAATCACTCAGTGTGCGCTGTCGTTTCCCTCCTCACTCACTCAGAAATCGCTGTCACTTCCTCCTCACTAACTCAGTTAGTGTTGTCTCTTTCCTCCTCACTCATTCAGTTAGTGCTGTCACTCCTTCCTCACTCACTTAGTGAGTGCTGTCACTCCCTCCTCACTCACACAGTGAGTGCTGTCACTCCCTCCTCACTCACACAGTGAGCGCTGTTATTCCTTCCTCACTCAATCAGTGAGTGCTGTCACTCCTTCCTCACTCACTCAGTGTTTGCTGTCACTCCCTCCTCACTCACTCAGTGAGTGCTGTCTCTCCCTCCTCATTCCCTCAGTGAGTGCTGTCACTCCCTCCTCACTCACTCAGTGAGCGCTGTCAATCCTTCCTCACTCACTCAGTGAGTGCTGTCACTCTCTTCACTCACTCAGTGAGTGCTGTCAGTCCATCCTCACTCACTCATTGAGTGCTGTCACTTCTTCCTTACTCACTCAGTGAGTGGTGTCACTCCCTCCTCACTTACTCAGTGAGTGCTGTCACTCCCTCCTTACTCACTCAGTGAGTGCTGTCACTCCCTCCTCACTTACTCAGTGAGTGTTGTCACTGCTTCCTCACTCACTCAGTGAGTGCTGTCACACCCTCCTCACTCACTCAGTAAGGGCTGTCACTCCCTCCACACTCACTCAGTGAGCGCTGTCACTCCCTTCTCGCTCATTCAGTGGGCACTGAGAATCCCTCCTCATTCACTCAGTGAGCGCTGTCACTCCTTCCTCACTCACTCAGTGAGTGCTGTCACTCCCTACTCACTCACTCAGTGAGTGCTGTCATTCCCTCCTCACTAACTCAGTGAGCGCTGTCACTCCCTTCTCACTCATTCAGTGAGCGCTGATACTCCCTCCTCACTCACTCAGTGAATGCTGTCACTCCTTCCTCACTCACTCAGTGAGCGCTGTCACTCCTTCCTCACTCACTCAGTGAGTGCTGTCACTCCCTCCTCACTCACTCAGTGAGTGCTGTCACTACCTCCTCACTCACTCAGTGAGCGCTGTCACTCCTTCCCCACTCACTTGGTGAGCGCTGTCACTTTCCAACCTCACTCACTCAATCATTGCTGTCACTCACTCCTCACTGCCTCAGTGTGTGCTGTCTCTTTCCCTCCTCACTCACTCAGAGATCGCTGTTACTTCCTCCTCACTCACTCAGTGAGAGCTGTCACACCTTCCTCAGTCAATCAGTGAGTGCTGTCATTACCTCCTCACTCAGTCAGTGAGCGCTGTCATTCCTTCCTCACTCACTCAGTGAGTGCAGTCACTCGCTACTCACTCACTCAGTGAGTACTGCCACTCTCTCCTCAATCACTCAGTGTGCGCTGTCGTTTCCCTCCTCACTCACTCAGAAATCGCTGTCACTTCCTCCTCACTAACTCAGTTAGTGTTGTCTCTTTCCTCCTCACTCATTCAGTTAGTGCTGTCACTCCTTCCTCACTCACTTAGTGAGTGCTGTCACTCCCTCCTCACTCACACAGTGAGTGCTGTCACTCCCTCCTCACTCACACAGTGAGCGCTGTTATTCCTTCCTCACTCACTCAGTGAGTGCTGTCACTCCTTCCTCACTCACTCAGTGATCGCTGTCACTCCATCCTCACTCACTCAGAGATCGCTGTCACTCCCTCCTCACTTACTCAGTGAGTGGTGACTCTTTCCTCCTCACTCACACAGTGAGTGCTGTCTCTCCCACCTCACTCACACAGTGAGCGCTGTTATTCCTTCCTCCCTCACTCAGTGAGTGCTGTCACTCCTTCCTCACTCACTCAGTGAGTGCTGTCTCTCCTCTTCACTCACTCAGTGAGTGCTGTCACTCCCTCCTCATTCACTAAGTGAGTGCTTTCACTGCTTCCTCAAAACTCAATGAGCGCTGTCACTCCTTCCTCACTCACTCAGTGAGTGCTGTCACTCCCTCCTCACTCACTCAGTGAGTGCTGCCTCTCCCTCCTCACTCTCTCAGTGAGTGCTGTCACTCCCTCCTCACTTACTCAGTGAGCGCTGTCAATCCCTGCTCACTCACTCAGTGAGTGCTGTCACTCCTTCCTCAATCACTCAGTGAGTGCTGTCTCTCCCTCCTCACTCACTCAGTGAGTGCTGTCACTCCCTCCTCACTCACTCAGTGTGTGCTGTCATTTCTTCCTCACTCTCTCAGTGAGTGCTGTCCCTCCCTCCTCACTTACTCAGTGAGTGCTGTCACTCCCTCCTCACTTACTCAGTGAGCGCTGTCAATCCCTGCTCACTCACTCAGTGAGTGCTGTCACTCCTTCCTCAATCACTCAGTGAGTGCTGTCTCTCCCTCCTCACTCACTCAGTGAGTGCTGTCACTCCCTCCTCACTCACTCAGTGTGTGCTGTCATTTCTTCCTCACTCTCTCAGTGAGTGCTGTCCCTCCCTCCTCACTCACTCAGTGAGTGCTGTCACTCCCTCCTCACTCACTCAGTGTGTGCTGTCATTTCTTCCTCACTCTCTCAGTGAGTGCTGTCCCTCCCTCCTCACTCACTCAGTGAGTGCTGTCACTCCCTCCTCACTCACACAGTGAGTGCTGTCACTCCCTCCTCACTCACTCAGTGTGTGCTGTCATTTCTTCCTCACTCTCTCAGTGAGTGCTGTCCCTCCCTCCTCACTCACTCAGTGAGTGCTGTCACTCCCTCCTCACTCACTCAGTGAGTGCTGTCATTTCTTCCTCACTCTCTCAGTGAGTGCTGTCCCTCCCTCCTCACTCACTCAGTGAGTGCTGTCACTCCCTCCTCACTCACACAGTGAGCGCTGTTATTCCTTCCTCACTCACTCAGTGAGTGCTGTCACTCCTTCCTCACTCACTCAGTGAGTGCTGTCTCTCCCTCCTCACTCACTCAGTGAGTGCTGTCACTTCTTCCTCACTCACTCAGTGAGTGCTATCCCTCCCTCCACACTTACTCAGTGAGTGCTGTCATTCCCTCCTCACTTACTCAGTGAGTGCTGTCTCTCCTTCCTCACTCACTCAGTGAGCGCTGTCACTCCTTCCTCACTCACTCGGTGAGCGCTGTCACTCCTTCCTCATTCACTCAGTGAGAGCTGTCACTCCCTCCACACTTACTCAGTGAGCGCTGTCACTCCCTCCTCCCTCTGCACTGCCTTAGTGTGCGCTGTCGCTTTCCCTCCTCACTCACTCAGAGATCGCTGTCACTTCCTCCTCACTTACTCAGTGAGTGTTGACTCAGATCCTCCTCACTCACTCAGTGAGTGCTGTCACTCCTTCCTCACTCACTCAGTGAGTGCTGCCACTTTCCAACCTCACTCACTCAATCATTGCTGTCACTCCCTCCTCACTGCCTCAGTGTGTGCTGTCACTTTCCCTCCTCACTCACTCAGTGAGTGCTGTCACTTCCTACTCACTCACTCAGTGAGAGCTGTCACACCTTCCTCACTGTCAGTGAGTGCTGTCATTACCTCCTCACTCAGTCAGTGAGCGCTGTCATTCCTTCCTCACTCACTCAGTGAGTGCTGTCACTCGCTACTCACTCACTCAGTGAGTACTGCCACTCTCTCCTCAATCACTCAGTGTGCGCTGTCGTTTCCCTCCTCACTCACTCAGAAATCGCTGTCACTTCCTCCTCACTAACTCAGTTAGTGTTGCCTCTTTCCTCCTCACTCATTCAGTTAGTGCTGTCACTCCTTCCTCACTCACTCAGTGAGTGCTGTCACTTTCCAACCTCACTCACTCAATCATTGCTGTCACTCCCTCCTCACTGCCTCAGTGTGTGCTGTCTCTTTCCCTCCTCACTCACTCAGAGATCGCTTTCACTTCCTACTCACTCACTCAGTGAGAGCTGTCACACCTTCCTCACTGTCAGTGAGTGCTGTCATTACCTCCTCACTCAGTCAGTGAGCGCTGTCATTCCTTCCTCACTCACTCAGTGAGTGCTGTCACTCGCTACTCACTCACTCAGTGAGTACTGCCACTCTCTCCTCAATCACTCAGTGTGCGCTGTCGTTTACCTCCTCACTCACTCCGAAATCGCGGTCACTTCCTCCTCACTAACTCAGTTAGTGTTGTCTCTTTCCTCCTCACTCATTCAGTTAGTGCTGTCACTCCTTCCTCACTCACTTAGTGAGTGCTGTCACTCCCTCCTCACTCACACAGTGAGTGCTGTCACTCCCTCCTCACTCACACAGTGAGCGCTGTTATTCCTTCCTCACTCACTCAGTGAGTGCTGTCACTCCTTCCTCACTCACTCAGTGAGTGCTGTCACTCCCTCCTCACTCACACAGTGAGCGCTGTTATTCCTTCCTCACTCACTCAGTGAGTGCTGTCACTCCCTCCTCATTCCCTCAGTGAGTGCTGTCACTCCCTCCTCACTCACTCAGTGAGCGCTGTCAATCCTTCCTCACTCACTCAGTGAGAGCTGTCACTCTCTCTTCACTCACTCAGTGAGTGCTGTCACTCCCTCCTCACTCACTCATTGAGTGCTGTCAATTCTTCCTTACTCACTCAGTGAGGGCTGTCACTCCCTCCTCACTTACTCAGTGAGCGCTGTCACTCCCTCCTTACTCACTCAGTGAGTGCTGTCACTCCCTCCTCACTTACTCAGTGAGTGTTGTCACTGCTTCCTCACTCACTCAGTGAGTGCTGTCACACCCTCCTCACTCACTCAGTGAGGGCTGTCACTCCCTCCACACTCAATCAGTGAGCGCTGTCACTTCTTCCTCACTCCTTCAGTGGGCACTGAGACTCCCTCCTCACTCACTCAGTGAGTGCTGTCACTCCCACCTCACTCACTCAGTGAGTGCTGTCACTCCCTTCTCACTCACTCAGTGAGTGCTGACACTCCCTCCTCAATCACTCAGTGAGCGCTGTCGATCCTTCCTCACTCACTCAGTGAGCGCTGACACGCCCTCCTCGCTCACTCAGTGAGTGCTGTCACTCCCTCCTCAATCACTCAGTGAGTGCTGTCACTACCTCCTCACTCACTCAGTGAGCGCAGTCACTCCATCCTCACTCACTCAGTGAGCGCTGTCACTCCTTCCTCACTCACTCAGTGTGCGCTGTCGCTTTCCCTCCTCACTCACTCAGAGATCGCTGCCACTTCCTCCTCACTTACTCAGTTACTGCTGTCTCTTTCCTCCTCACTCATTCAGTAAGTGCTGACACTCCTTCCTCATTCACTTAGTGAGCGCTGTCACTCCCTCCTCACTTACTCAGTGAGTGTTGTCACTGCTTCCTCACTCACTCAGTGAGTGCTGTCACACCTTCCTCACTCACTCAGTGAGTGCTGTCTCTCCCACCTCACTCACTCAGTGAGTGCTGTCACTCCTTCCTCACTCACTCAGTGAGCGCTGTCACTCCTTCCTCACTCACTCGGTGAGCGCTGTCACTCCTTCCTCATTCACTCAGTGAGTGCTGTCACTACCTCCTCACTCACTCAGTGAGCGCTGTCAATCCTTCCCCACTCACTTGGTGAGCGCTGTCACTCCTTCCTCACTCACTCAGTGAGTGCTGTCACTTCTTCCTCACTCCCTCAATGAGTGCTGTCAATCCCTCCTCACTTACTCAGTGAGCGCTGTCACTCCCTCCTCACTTACTCAGTGAGTGCTGTCACTCCCTCCTCACTCACTCAGTGAGCGCAGTCACTCCATCCTCACTCACTCGGTGAGCGCTGTCACTCCTTCCTCACTCACTCAGTGTGCGCTGTCGCTTTCCCTCCTCACTCACTCAGAGATCGCTGCCACTTCCTCCTCACTTACTCAGTTAGTGCTGTCTCTTTCCTCCGCACTCATTCAGTAAGTGCTGACACTCCTTCCTCATTCACTTAGTGAGCGCTGTCACTCCCTCCTCACTCACACATTGAGCGCTGTTATTCCTTCCTCACTCACTCAGTGAGTGCTGTCACACCTTCCTCACTCACTCAGTGAGTGCTGTCTCTCCCACCTCACTCACTCAGTGAGTGCTGTCACTCCTTCCTCACTCACTCAGTGAGCGCTGTCACTCCTTCCTCACTCACTCGGTGAGCGCTGTCACTCCTTCCTCATTCACTCAGTGAGTGCTGTCACTCCCTCCTCACTCACTCAGTGAGCGCAGTCACTCCATCCTCACTCACTCGGTGAGCGCTGTCACTCCTTCCTCACTCACTCAGTGAGTGCTGTCACTCCTTCCTCACTCACTCAGAGATCGCTGTCACTTCCTCCTCACTTACTCAGTGAGTCGTGACTCTTTCCTCCTGACTCCATCAGTGTGTGCTGTCACCCCCTCCTCATTCACTCAGTGAGTGCTGTCGCTTTCCAACCTCACTCACTCAATGAGAGCTGTCACTCCCTCCTCAATGCCTCAGTGTGAGCTGTCGCTTTCCCTCCTCACTCACTCAGATATAGCTGTCACTTCCTCCTCACTCGCTCAGTGAGAGCTGGCACTCCTTCCTCCCTCACTCAGTGAGCGCTGTCATTACTTCCTCACTCACTCAGTGAGTACTGGCACTCCCTCTGCACTGCCTTAGTGTGCGCTGTCGCTTTCCCTCCTCACTCACTCAGAGATCGCTGTCACTTCCTCCTCACTCACTCAGTGAGTGCTGTCACTCCTTCCTCACTCACTCAGTGAGTGCTGTCACTTTCCAACCTCACTCACTCAATCATTGCTGTCACTCCCTCCTCACTGCCTCAGTTTGTGCTGTCTCTTTCACTCCTCACTCACTCAGAGATCGCTTTCACTTCCTACTCACTCACTCAGTGAGAGCTGTCACACCTTCCTCACTGTCAGTGACTGCTGTCATTACCTCCTCACTCAGTCAGTGAGCGCTGTCATTCCTTCCTCACTCACTCAGTGAGTGCTGTCACTCGCTACTCACTCACTCAGTGAGTACTGCCACTCTCTCCTCAATCACTCAGTGTGCGCTGTCGTTTCCCTCCTCACTCACTCAGAAATCGCTGTCACTTCCTCCTCACTAACTCAGTTAGTGTTGTCTCTTTCCTCCTCACTCATTCAGTTAGTGCTGTCACTCCTTCCTCACTCACTTAGTGAGTGCTGTCACTCCCTCCTCATACACAGTGAGCGCTGTCACTCCCTCCTCACTCACACAGTGAGCGCTGTTATTCCTTCCTCACTCATTCAGTAAGTGCTGACACTCCTTCCTCATTCACTTAGTGAGCGCTGTCACTCCCTCCTTACTCACTCAGTGAGTGCTGTCACACCTTCCTCACTCACTCAGTGAGTGCTGTCTCTCCCACCTCACTCACTCAGTGAGTGCTGTCACTCCTTCCTCACTCACTCAGTGAGCGCTGTCACTCCTTCCTCACTCACTCGGTGAGCGCTGTCACTCCTTCCTCATTCACTCAGTGAGTGCTGTCACTCCCTCCTCACTCACTCAGTGAGCGCAGTCACTCCATCCTCACTCACTCGGTGAGTGCTGTCACTCCTTCCTCACTCACTCAGTGAGCGCTGTCACTCCTTCCTCACTCACTCGGTGAGCGCTGTCACTCCTTCCTCATTCACTCAGTGAGTGCTGTCACTCCCTCCTCACTCACTCAGTGAGCGCAGTCACTCCATCCTCACTCACTCGGTGAGCGTTGTCACTCCTTCCTCACTCACTCAGTGAGTGCTGTCACTCCTTCCTCACTCACTCAGAGATCGCTGTCACTTCCTCCTCACTTACTCAGTGAGTCGTGACTCTTTCCTCCTGACTCCATCAGTGTGTGCTGTCACCCCCTCCTCACTCACTCAGTGCGTGCTGTCGCTTTCCAACCTCACTCACTCAATGAGAGCTGTCACTCCCTCCTCAATGCCTCAGTGTGAGCTGTCGCTTTCCCTCCTCACTCACTCAGATACAGCTGTCACTTCCTCCTCACTCGCTCAGTGAGAGCTGGCACTCCTTCCTCCCTCACTCAGTGAGCGCTGTCATTTCTTCCTCACTCACTCAGTGAGTGCTGTTACTCACTCCTCACTCACTCAGTGAGTACTGCCACTCTCTCCTCACTCACTCAGTGTGCGCTGTCGCTTTCCCTCCTCACTCACTCAGAGATTGCTGCCACTTCCTCCTCACTTACTCAGTTACTGCTGTCTCTTTCCTCCTCACTCATTCAGTAAGTGCTGACACTCCTTCCTCATTCACTTAGTGAGCGCTGTCACTCCCTCCTCACTCACACAGTGAGCGCTGTTATTCCTTCCTCACTCACTCAGTGAGTGCTGTCACACCTTCCTCACTCACTCAGTGAGTGCTGTCTCTCCCACCTCACTCACTCAGTGAGTGCTGTCACTCCTTCCTCACTCACTCAGTGAGCGCTGTCACTCCTTCCTCACTCACTCGGTGAGCGCTGTCACTCCTTCCTCATTCACTCAGTGAGTGCTGTCACTCCCTCCTCACTCACTCAGTGAGCGCAGTCACTCCATCCTCACTCACTCGGTGAGCGCTGTCACTCCTTCCTCACTCACTCAGTGAGTGCTGTCACTCCTTCCTCACTCACTCAGAGATCGCTGTCACTTCCTCCTCACTTACTCAGTGAATCGTGACTCTTTCCTCCTGACTCCATCAGTGTGTGCTGTCACCCCCTCCTCACTCACTCAGTGAGTGCTGTCGCTTTCCAACCTCACTCACTCAATGAGAGCTGTCACTCCCTCCTCAATGCCTCAGTGTGAGCTGTCGCTTTCCCTCCTCACTCACTCAGATACAGCTGTCACTTCCTCCTCACTCGCTCAGTGAGAGCTGGCACTCCTTCCTCCCTCACTCAGTGAGCGCTGTCATTTCTTCCTCACTCACTCAGTGAGTGCTGTTACTCACTCCTCACTCACTCAGTGAGTACTGCCACTCTCTCCTCACTCACTCAGTGTGCGCTGTCGCTTTCCCTCCTCACTCACTCAGAGATTGCTGCCACTTCCTCCTCACTTACTCAGTTACTGCTGTCTCTTTCCTCCTCACTCATTCAGTAAGTGCTGACACTCCTTCCTCATTCACTTAGTGAGCGCTGTCACTCCCTCCTCACTCACACAGTGAGCGCTGTTATTCCTTCCTCACTCACTCAGTGAGTGCTGTCACACCTTCCTCACTCACTCAGTGAGTGCTGTCTCTCCCACCTCACTCACACAGTGAGCGCTGTTATTCCTTCCTCACTCACTCAGTGAGTGCTGTCACACCTTCCTCACTCAATCAGAGTGCTGTCTCTCCCACCTCACTCACTCAGTGAGTGCTGTCACTCCTTCCTCACTCACTCAGTGAGCGCTGTCACTCCTTCCTCACTCACTCGGTGAGCGCTGTCACTCCTTCCTCATTCACTCAGTGAGAGCTGTCACTCCCTCCACACTTACTCAGTGAGCGCTGTCACTCCCTCCTCACTCAGTGAGTGCAGGCACTCCCTCCTCACTGCCTCAGTGTGCGCTGTCGCTTTCCCTCCTCACTCACTCAGAGATCGCTGTCACTTCCTCCTCACTTAGTCAGTGAGTGTTGACTCAGATCCTCCTCACTCACTCAGTGAGTGCTGTCACTCATTCCTCACTCACTCAGTGAGTGCTGTCACTGTCCAACCTCACTCACTCAATCATTGCTGTCACTCCCTCCTCACTGCCTCAGTGTGTGCTGTCTCTTTCCCTCCTCACTCACTCAGAGTTCGCTTTCACTTCCTACTCACTCACTCAGTGAGAGCTGTCACACCTTCCTCACTCACTCAGTGAGTGCTGTCATTACCTCCTCACTCAGTCAGTGAGCGCTGTCATTCCTTCCTCACTCACTCAGTGAGTGCTGTCACTCGCTACTCACTCACTCAGTGAGTACTGCCACTCTCTCCTCAATCACTCAGTGTGCGCTGTCGTTTCCCTCCTCACTCACTCAGAAATCGCTGTCACTTCCTCCTCACTAACTCAGTGAGTGTTGTCTCTTTCCTCCTCACTCATTCAGATAGTGCTGTCTCTCCTTCCTCACTCACTCAGAGATCGCTGTCACTTCCTCCTCACTTACTCAGTGAGTCGTGACTCTTTCCTCCTGACTCCATCAGTGTGTGCTGTCACCCCCTCCTCACTCACTCAGTGAGTGCTGTCGCTTTCCAACCTCACTCACTCAATGAGAGCTGTCACTCCCTCCTCAATGCCTCAGTGTGAGCTGTCGCTTTCCCTCCTCACTCACTCAGATACAGCTGTCACTTCCTCCTCACTCGCTCAGTGAGAGCTGGCACTCCTTCCTCCCTCACTCAGTGAGCGCTGTCATTTCTTCCTCACTCACTCAGTGAGTGCTGTTACTCACTCCTCACTCACTCAGTGAGTACTGCCACTCTCTCCTCACTCACTCAGTGTGCGCTGTCGCTTTCCCTCCTCACTCACTCAGAGATTGCTGCCACTTCCTCCTCACTTACTCAGTTACTGCTGTCTCTTTCCTCCTCACTCATTCAGTGAGTGCTGTCACACCTTCCTCACTCAATCAGTGAGTGCTGTCTCTCCCACCTCACTCACTCAGTGAGTGCTGTCACTCCTTCCTCACTCACTCAGTGAGCGCTGTCACTCCTTCCTCACTCACTCGGTGAACGCTGTCACTCCTTCCTCATTCACTCAGTGAGAGCTGTCACTCCCTCCACACTTACTCAGTGAGCGCTGTCACTCCCTCCTCACTCACTCAGTGAGTGCAGGCACTCCCTCCTCACTGCCTCAGTGTGCGCTGTCGCTTTCCCTCCTCACTCACTCAGAGATCGCTGTCACTTCCTCCTCACTTAGTCAGTGAGTGTTGACTCAGATCCTCCTCACTCACTCAGTGAGTGCTGCCACTCATTCCTCACTCACTCAGTGAGTGCTGTCACTGTCCAACCTCACTCACTCAATCATTGCTGTCACTCTCTCTTCACTCACTCAGTGAGTGATGTCACTCCCTCCTCACTCACTCATTGAGTGCGGTCACTTCTTCCTTACTCACTCAGTGAGTGCTGTCACTCCCTCCTCACTTACTCAGTGAGCGCTGTCACTCCCTCCTTACTCACTCAGTGAGTGCTGTCACTCCCTCCTCACTTACTCAGTGAGTGTTGTCACTCCCTCCTCACTCACTCAGTGAGTGCTGTCACTCCCTCCTCACTTACCCAGTGAGCGCTGTCACTTCCTCCTCACTCACTCAGTGAGCGCTGTCACTTCTTCCTCACTCACTCAGTGAGTGCTGTCACTCCCTACTCACTCACTCAGTGAGTGCTGTCATTCCCTCCTCACTCACTCAGTGAGCGTTGTCAATCCCTTCTCACTCACTCAGTGAGCGCTGAAACTCCCTCCTCACTCACTCAGTGAGTGCTGTCACTCCCTCCTCACTCACTCAGTGAGTGCTGTCACTACCTCCTCACTCACTCAGTGAGCGCTGTCACTCCTTCCCCACTCACTCGGTGAGCGCTGTCACTCCTTCCTCATTCACTCAGTGAGAGCTGTCACTCCCTCCACACTTACTCAGTGAGTGCAGGCACTCCCTCCTCACTGCCTCAGTGTGCGCTGTCGCTTTCCCTCCTCACTCACTCAGAGATCGCTGTCACTTCCTCCTCACTTAGTCAGTGATTGTTGACTCAGATCCTCCTCACTCACTCAGTGAGTGCTGTCACTCATTCCTCACTCACTCAGAGTGCTGTCACTGTCCAACCTCACTCACTCAATCATTGCTGTCACTCCCTCCTCACTGCCTCAGTGTGTGCTGTCTCTTTCCCTCCTCACTCACTCAGAGATCGCTTTCACTTCCTACTCACTCACTCAGTGAGAGCTGTCACACCTTCCTCACTCACTCAGTGAGTGCTGTCATTACCTCCTCACTCAGTCAGTGAGCGCTGTCATTCCTTCCTCACTCACTCAGTGAGTGCTGTCACTCGCTACTCACTCACTCAGTGAGTACTGCCACTCTCTCCTCAATCACTCAGTGTGCGCTGTCGTTTCCCTCCTCACTCACTCAGAAATCGCTGTCACTTCCTCCTCACTAACTCAGTGAGTGTTGTCTCTTTCCTCCTCACTCATTCAGTTAGTGCTGTCACTCCTTCCTCACTCACTTAGTGAGTGCTGTCACTCCCTCCTCACTCACACAGTGAGTGCTGTCACTCCCTCCTCACTCACACAGTGAACGCTGTTATTCCTTCCTCACTCACTCAGTGAGTGCTGTCACTCCTTCCTCACTCACTCAGTGAGTGCTGTCACTCCCTCCTCACTCACTCAGTGAGTGCTGTCTCTCCCTCCTCATTCCCTCAGTGAGTGCTGTCACTCCCTCCGCACTCACTCAGTGAGCACTGTCAATCCTTCCTCACTCACTCAGTGAGTGCTGTCACTCTCTCTTCACTCACTCAGTGAGTGCTGTCACTCCCTCCTCACTCACTCATTGAGTGCGGTCACTTCTTCCTTACTCACTCAGTGAGTGCTGTCACTCCCTCCTCACTTACTCAGTGAGCGCTGTCACTCCCTCCTTACTCACTCAGTGAGTGCTGTCACTCCGTCCTCACTTACTCAGTGAGTGTTGTCACTCCCTCCTCACTCACTCAGTGAGTGCTGTCACTCCCTCCTCACTTACCCAGTGAGCGCTGTCACTTCCTCCTCACTCACTCAGTGAGCGCTGTCACTCCTTCCCCACTCACTTGGTGAGCGCTGTCACTCCTTCCTCACTCACTCAGTGAGTGCTGTCACTTCTTCCTCACTCACTCAGTGAGTGCTGTCAATCCCTCCTCACTTACTCAGTGAGCGCTGTCACTCCCTCCTCACTTACTCAGTGAGTGCTGTCACTCCCTCCTCACTCACTCAGTGAGCACAGTCACTCCATCCTCACTCACTCGGTGAGCGTTGTCACTCCTTCCTCACTCAATCAGTGTGCGCTGTCGCTTTCCCTCCTCACTCACTCAGAGATCGCTGCCACTTCCTCCTCACTTACTCAGGTAGTGCTATCTCTTTCCTCCTCACTCATTCAGTAAGTGCTGACACTCCTTCCTCACTCACTCAGTGAGTGCTGTCACTCCCTCCTCACTCACTCAGTGAGTGCTGTCACTTCTTCCTCACTCACTCAGTGAGTGCTATCCCTCCCTCCACACTTACTCAGTGAGTGCTGTCATTCCCTCCTCACTTACTCAGTGAGTGCTGTCTCTCCTTCCTCACTCACTCAGTGAGCGCTGTCACTCCTTCCTCACTCACTCGGTGAGCGCTGTCACTCCTTCCTCATTCACTCAGTGAGAGCTGTCACTCCCTCCACACTTACTCAGTGAGCGCTGTCACTCCCTCCTCCCTCTGCACTGCCTTAGTGTGCGCTGTCGCTTTCCCTCCTCACTCACTCAGAGATCGCTGTCACTTCCTCCTCACTTACTCAGTGAGTGTTGACTCAGATCCTCCTCACTCACTCAGTGAGTGCTGTCACTCCTTCCTCACTCACTCAGTGAGTGCTGCCACTTTCCAACCTCACTCACTCAATCATTGCTGTCACTCCCTCCTCACTGCCTCAGTGTGTGCTGTCTCTTTCCCTCCTCACTCACTCAGAGATCGCTTTCACTTCCTACTCACTCACTCAGTGAGAGCTGTCACACCTTCCTCACTGTCAGTGAGTGCTGTCATTACCTCCTCACTCAGTCAGTGAGCGCTGTCATTCCTTCCTCACTCACTCAGTGAGTGCTGTCACTCGCTACTCACTCACTCAGTGAGTACTGCCACTCTCTCCTCAATCACTCAGTGTGCGCTGTCGTTTCCCTCCTCACTCACTCAGAAATCGCTGTCACTTCCTCCTCACTAACTCAGTTAGTGTTGCCTCTTTCCTCCTCACTCATTCAGTTAGTGCTGTCACTCCTTCCTCACTCACTCAGTGAGTGCTGTCACTTTCCAACCTCACTCACTCAATCATTGCTGTCACTCCCTCCTCACTGCCTCAGTGTGTGCTGTCTCTTTCCCTCCTCACTCACTCAGAGATCGCTTTCACTTCCTACTCACTCACTCAGTGAGAGCTGTCACACCTTCCTCACTGTCAGTGAGTGCTGTCATTACCTCCTCACTCAGTCAGTGAGCGGTCATTCCTTCCTCACTCACTCAGTGAGTGCTGTCACTCGCTACTCACTCACTCAGTGAGTACTGCCACTCTCTCCTCAATCACTCAGTGTGCGCTGTCGTTTACCTCCTCACTCACTCCGAAATCGCGGTCACTTCCTCCTCACTAACTCAGTTAGTGTTGTCTCTTTCCTCCTCACTCATTCAGTTAGTGCTGTCACTCCTTCCTCACTCACTTAGTGAGTGCTGTCACTCCCTCCTCACTCACACAGTGAGTGCTGTCACTCCCTCCTCACTCACACAGTGAGCGCTGTTATTCCTTCCTCACTCACTCAGTGAGTGCTGTCACTCCTTCCTCACTCACTCAGTGAGTGCTGTCACTCCCTCCTCACTCACACAGTGAGCGCTGTTATTCCTTCCTCACTCACTCAGTGAGTGCTGTCACTCCCTCCTCATTCCCTCAGTGAGTGCTGTCACTCCCTCCTCACTCACTCAGTGAGCGCTGTCAATCCTTCCTCACTCACTCAGTGAGAGCTGTCACTCTCTCTTCACTCACTCAGTGAGTGCTGTCACTCCCTCCTCACTCACTCATTGAGTGCTGTCACTTCTTCCTTACTCACTCAGTGAGGGCTGTCACTCCCTCCTCACTTACTCAGTGAGCGCTGTCACTCCCTCCTTACTCACTCAGTGAGTGCTGTCACTCCCTCCTCACTTACTCAGTGAGTGTTGTCACTGCTTCCTCACTCACTCAGTGAGTGCTGTCACACCCTCCTCACTCACTCAGTGAGGGCTGTCACTCCCTCCACACTCAATCAGTGAGCGCTGTCACTTCTTCCTCACTCCTTCAGTGGGCACTGAGAATCCCTCCTCATTCACTCAGTGAGCGCTGTCACTCCTTCCTCACTCACTCAGTGAGTGCTGTCACTCCCTACTCACTCACTCAGTGAGTGCTGTCATTCCCTCCTCACTCACTCAGTGAGCGCTGTCAATCCCTTCTCACTCACTCAGTGAGCGCTGAAACTCCCTCCTCACTCACTCAGTGAGTGCTGTCACTCCCTCCTCAATCACTCAGTGAGTGCTGTCACTACCTCCTCACTCACTCAGTGAGCGCAGTCACTCCATCCTCACTCACTCAGTGAGCGCTGTCACTCCTTCCTCACTCACTCAGTGTGCGCTGTCGCTTTCCCTCCTCACTCACTCAGAGATCGCTGCCACTTCCTCCTCACTTACTCAGTTACTGCTGTCTCTTTCCTCCTCACTCATTCAGTAAGTGCTGACACTCCTTCCTCATTCACTTAGTGAGCGCTGTCACTCCCTCCTCACTTACTCAGTGAGTGTTGTCACTGCTTCCTCACTCACTCAGTGAGTGCTGTCACACCTTCCTCACTCACTCAGTGAGTGCTGTCTCTCCCACCTCACTCACTCAGTGAGTGCTGTCACTCCTTCCTCACTCACTCAGTGAGCGCTGTCACTCCTTCCTCACTCACTCGGTGAGCGCTGTCACTCCTTCCTCATTCACTCAGTGAGTGCTGTCACTACCTCCTCACTCACTCAGTGAGCGCTGTCAATCCTTCCCCACTCACTTGGTGAGCGCTGTCACTCCTTCCTCACTCACTCAGTGAGTGCTGTCACTTCTTCCTCACTCCCTCAATGAGTGCTGTCAATCCCTCCTCACTTACTCAGTGAGCGCTGTCACTCCCTCCTCACTTACTCAGTGAGTGCTGTCACTCCCTCCTCACTCACTCAGTGAGCGCAGTCACTCCATCCTCACTCACTCGGTGAGCGCTGTCACTCCTTCCTCACTCACTCAGTGTGCGCTGTCGCTTTCCCTCCTCACTCACTCAGAGATCGCTGCCACTTCCTCCTCACTTACTCAGTTAGTGCTGTCTCTTTCCTCCGCACTCATTCAGTAAGTGCTGACACTCCTTCCTCATTCACTTAGTGAGCGCTGTCACTCCCTCCTCACTCACACATTGAGCGCTGTTATTCCTTCCTCACTCACTCAGTGAGTGCTGTCACACCTTCCTCACTCACTCAGTGAGTGCTGTCTCTCCCACCTCACTCACTCAGTGAGTGCTGTCACTCCTTCCTCACTCACTCAGTGAGCGCTGTCACTCCTTCCTCACTCACTCGGTGAGCGCTGTCACTCCTTCCTCATTCACTCAGTGAGTGCTGTCACTCCCTCCTCACTCACTCAGTGAGCGCAGTCACTCCATCCTCACTCACTCGGTGAGCGCTGTCACTCCTTCCTCACTCACTCAGAGATCGCTGTCACTTCCTCCTCACTTACTCAGTGAGTCGTGACTCTTTCCTCCTGACTCCATCAGTGTGTGCTGTCACCCCCTCCTCATTCACTCAGTGAGTGCTGTCGCTTTCCAACCTCACTCACTCAATGAGAGCTGTCACTCCCTCCTCAATGCCTCAGTGTGAGCTGTCGCTTTCCCTCCTCACTCACTCAGATATAGCTGTCACTTCCTCCTCACTCGCTCAGTGAGAGCTGGCACTCCTTCCTCCCTCACTCAGTGAGCGCTGTCATTACTTCCTCACTCACTCAGTGAGTACTGGCACTCCCTCTGCACTGCCTTAGTGTGCGCTGTCGCTTTCCCTCCTCACTCACTCAGAGATCGCTGTCACTTCCTCCTCACTCACTCAGTGAGTGCTGTCACTCCTTCCTCACTCACTCAGTGAGTGCTGTCACTTTCCAACCTCACTCACTCAATCATTGCTGTCACTCCCTCCTCACTGCCTCAGTTTGTGCTGTCTCTTTCACTCCTCACTCACTCAGAGATCGCTTTCACTTCCTACTCACTCACTCAGTGAGAGCTGTCACACCTTCCTCACTGTCAGTGAGTGCTGTCATTACCTCCTCACTCAGTCAGTGAGCGCTGTCATTCCTTCCTCACTCACTCAGTGAGTGCTGTCACTCGCTACTCACTCACTCAGTGAGTACTGCCACTCTCTCCTCAATCACTCAGTGTGCGCTGTCGTTTCCCTCCTCACTCACTCAGAAATCGCTGTCACTTCCTCCTCACTAACTCAGTTAGTGTTGTCTCTTTCCTCCTCACTCATTCAGTTAGTGCTGTCACTCCTTCCTCACTCACTTAGTGAGTGCTGTCACTCCCTCCTCATACACAGTGAGCGCTGTCACTCCCTCCTCACTCACACAGTGAGCGCTGTTATTCCTTCCTCACTCATTCAGTAAGTGCTGACACTCCTTCCTCATTCACTTAGTGAGCGCTGTCACTCCCTCCTTACTCACTCAGTGAGTGCTGTCACACCTTCCTCACTCACTCAGTGAGTGCTGTCTCTCCCACCTCACTCACTCAGTGAGTGCTGTCACTCCTTCCTCACTCACTCAGTGAGCGCTGTCACTCCTTCCTCACTCACTCGGTGAGCGCTGTCACTCCTTCCTCATTCACTCAGTGAGTGCTGTCACTCCCTCCTCACTCACTCAGTGAGCGCTGTCACTCCATCCTCACTCACTCGGTGAGTGCTGTCACTCCTTCCTCACTCACTCAGTGAGCGCTGTCACTCCTTCCTCACTCACTCGGTGAGCGCTGTCACTCCTTCCTCATTCACTCAGTGAGTGCTGTCACTCCCTCCTCACTCACTCAGTGAGCGCAGTCACTCCATCCTCACTCACTCGGTGAGCGTTGTCACTCCTTCCTCACTCACTCAGTGAGTGCTGTCACTCCTTCCTCACTCACTCAGAGATCGCTGTCACTTCCTCCTCACTTACTCAGTGAGTCGTGACTCTTTCCTCCTGACTCCATCAGTGTGTGCTGTCACCCCCTCCTCACTCACTCAGTGCGTGCTGTCGCTTTCCAACCTCACTCACTCAATGAGAGCTGTCACTCCCTCCTCAATGCCTCAGTGTGAGCTGTCGCTTTCCCTCCTCACTCACTCAGATACAGCTGTCACTTCCTCCTCACTCGCTCAGTGAGAGCTGGCACTCCTTCCTCCCTCACTCAGTGAGCGCTGTCATTTCTTCCTCACTCACTCAGTGAGTGCTGTTACTCACTCCTCACTCACTCAGTGAGTACTGCCACTCTCTCCTCACTCACTCAGTGTGCGCTGTCGCTTTCCCTCCTCACTCACTCAGAGATTGCTGCCACTTCCTCCTCACTTACTCAGTTACTGCTGTCTCTTTCCTCCTCACTCATTCAGTAAGTGCTGACACTCCTTCCTCATTCACTTAGTGAGCGCTGTCACTCCCTCCTCACTCACACAGTGAGCGCTGTTATTCCTTCCTCACTCACTCAGTGAGTGCTGTCACACCTTCCTCACTCACTCAGTGAGTGCTGTCTCTCCCACCTCACTCACTCAGTGAGTGCTGTCACTCCTTCCTCACTCACTCAGTGAGCGCTGTCACTCCTTCCTCACTCACTCGGTGAGCGCTGTCACTCCTTCCTCATTCACTCAGTGAGTGCTGTCACTCCCTCCTCACTCACTCAGTGAGCGCAGTCACTCCATCCTCACTCACTCGGTGAGCGCTGTCACTCCTTCCTCACTCACTCAGTGAGTGCTGTCACTCCTTCCTCACTCACTCAGAGATCGCTGTCACTTCCTCCTCACTTACTCAGTGAATCGTGACTCTTTCCTCCTGACTCCATCAGTGTGTGCTGTCACCCCCTCCTCACTCACTCAGTGAGTGCTGTCGCTTTCCAACCTCACTCACTCAATGAGAGCTGTCACTCCCTCCTCAATGCCTCAGTGTGAGCTGTCGCTTTCCCTCCTCACTCACTCAGATACAGCTGTCACTTCCTCCTCACTCGCTCAGTGAGAGCTGGCACTCCTTCCTCCCTCACTCAGTGAGCGCTGTCATTTCTTCCTCACTCACTCAGTGAGTGCTGTTACTCACTCCTCACTCACTCAGTGAGTACTGCCACTCTCTCCTCACTCACTCAGTGTGCGCTGTCGCTTTCCCTCCTCACTCACTCAGAGATTGCTGCCACTTCCTCCTCACTTACTCAGTTACTGCTGTCTCTTTCCTCCTCACTCATTCAGTAAGTGCTGACACTCCTTCCTCATTCACTTAGTGAGCGCTGTCACTCCCTCCTCACTCACACAGTGAGCGCTGTTATTCCTTCCTCACTCACTCAGTGAGTGCTGTCACACCTTCCTCACTCAATCAGAGTGCTGTCTCTCCCACCTCACTCACTCAGTGAGTGCTGTCACTCCTTCCTCACTCACTCAGTGAGCGCTGTCACTCCTTCCTCACTCACTCGGTGAGCGCTGTCACTCCTTCCTCATTCACTCAGTGAGAGCTGTCACTCCCTCCACACTTACTCAGTGAGCGCTGTCACTCCCTCCTCACTCAGTGAGTGCAGGCACTCCCTCCTCACTGCCTCAGTGTGCGCTGTCGCTTTCCCTCCTCACTCACTCAGAGATCGCTGTCACTTCCTCCTCACTTAGTCAGTGAGTGTTGACTCAGATCCTCCTCACTCACTCAGTGAGTGCTGTCACTCATTCCTCACTCACTCAGTGAGTGCTGTCACTGTCCAACCTCACTCACTCAATCATTGCTGTCACTCCCTCCTCACTGCCTCAGTGTGTGCTGTCTCTTTCCCTCTTCACTCACTCAGAGTTCGCTTTCACTTCCTACTCACTCACTCAGTGAGAGCTGTCACACCTTCCTCACTCACTCAGTGAGTGCTGTCATTACCTCCTCACTCACTCAGTGAGCGCTGTCATTCCTTCCTCACTCACTCAGTGAGTGCTGTCACTCCCTCCTCACTCACTCAGTGAGTGCTGCCACTCTCTCCTCAATCACTCAGTGTGCGCTGTCGTTTCCCTCCTCACTCACTCAGAAATCGCTGTCACTTCCTCCTCACTAACTCAGTGAGTGTTGTCTCTTTCCTCCTCACTCATTCAGATAGTGCTGTCACTCCTTCCTCACTCACTCAGAGATCGCTGTCACTTCCTCCTCACTTACTCAGTGAGTCGTGACTCTTTCCTCCTGACTCCATCAGTGTGTGCTGTCACCCCCTCCTCACTCACTCAGTGAGTGCTGTCGCTTTCCAACCTCACTCACTCAATGAGAGCTGTCACTCCCTCCTCAATGCCTCAGTGTGAGCTGTCGCTTTCCCTCCTCACTCACTCAGATACAGCTGTCACTTCCTCCTCACTCGCTCAGTGAGAGCTGGCACTCCTTCCTCCCTCACTCAGTGAGCGCTGTCATTTCTTCCTCACTCACTCAGTGAGTGCTGTTACTCACTCCTCACTCACTCAGTGAGTACTGCCACTCTCTCCTCACTCACTCAGTGTGCGCTGTCGCTTTCCCTCCTCACTCACTCAGAGATTGCTGCCACTTCCTCCTCACTTACTCAGTTACTGCTGTCTCTTTCCTCCTCACTCATTCAGTGAGTGCTGTCACACCTTCCTCACTCAATCAGTGAGTGCTGTCTCTCCCACCTCACTCACTCAGTGAGTGCTGTCACTCCTTCCTCACTCACTCAGTGAGCGCTGTCACTCCTTCCTCACTCACTCGGTGAACGCTGTCACTCCTTCCTCATTCACTCAGTGAGAGCTGTCACTCCCTCCACACTTACTCAGTGAGCGCTGTCACTCCCTCCTCACTCACTCAGTGAGTGCAGGCACTCCCTCCTCACTGCCTCAGTGTGCGCTGTCGCTTTCCCTCCTCACTCACTCAGAGATCGCTGTCACTTCCTCCTCACTTAGTCAGTGAGTGTTGACTCAGATCCTCCTCACTCACTCAGTGAGTGCTGCCACTCATTCCTCACTCACTCAGTGAGTGCTGTCACTGTCCAACCTCACTCACTCAATCATTGCTGTCACTCTCTCTTCACTCACTCAGTGAGTGATGTCACTCCCTCCTCACTCACTCATTGAGTGCGGTCACTTCTTCCTTACTCACTCAGTGAGTGCTGTCACTCCCTCCTCACTTACTCAGTGAGCGCTGTCACTCCCTCCTTACTCACTCAGTGAGTGCTGTCACTCCCTCCTCACTTACTCAGTGAGTGTTGTCACTCCCTCCTCACTCACTCAGTGAGTGCTGTCACTCCCTCCTCACTTACCCAGTGAGCGCTGTCACTTCCTCCTCACTCACTCAGTGAGCGCTGTCACTTCTTCCTCACTCACTCAGTGAGTGCTGTCACTCCCTACTCACTCACTCAGTGAGTGCTGTCATTCCCTCCTCACTCACTCAGTGAGCGTTGTCAATCCCTTCTCACTCACTCAGTGAGCGCTGAAACTCCCTCCTCACTCACTCAGTGAGTGCTGTCACTCCCTCCTCACTCACTCAGTGAGTGCTGTCACTACCTCCTCACTCACTCAGTGAGCGCTGTCACTCCTTCCCCACTCACTCGGTGAGCGCTGTCACTCCTTCCTCATTCACTCAGTGAGAGCTGTCACTCCCTCCACACTTACTCAGTGAGTGCAGGCACTCCCTCCTCACTGCCTCAGTGTGCGCTGTCGCTTTCCCTCCTCACTCACTCAGAGATCGCTGTCACTTCCTCCTCACTTAGTCAGTGATTGTTGACTCAGATCCTCCTCACTCACTCAGTGAGTGCTGTCACTCATTCCTCACTCACTCAGAGTGCTGTCACTGTCCAACCTCACTCACTCAATCATTGCTGTCACTCCCTCCTCACTGCCTCAGTGTGTGCTGTCTCTTTCCCTCCTCACTCACTCAGAGATCGCTTTCACTTCCTACTCACTCACTCAGTGAGAGCTGTCACACCTTCCTCACTCACTCAGTGAGTGCTGTCATTACCTCCTCACTCAGTCAGTGAGCGCTGTCATTCCTTCCTCACTCACTCAGTGAGTGCTGTCACTCGCTACTCACTCACTCAGTGAGTACTGCCACTCTCTCCTCAATCACTCAGTGTGCGCTGTCGTTTCCCTCCTCACTCACTCAGAAATCGCTGTCACTTCCTCCTCACTAACTCAGTGAGTGTTGTCTCTTTCCTCCTCACTCATTCAGTTAGTGCTGTCACTCCTTCCTCACTCACTTAGTGAGTGCTGTCACTCCCTCCTCACTCACACAGTGAGTGCTGTCACTCCCTCCTCACTCACACAGTGAACGCTGTTATTCCTTCCTCACTCACTCAGTGAGTGCTGTCACTCCTTCCTCACTCACTCAGTGAGTGCTGTCACTCCCTCCTCACTCACTCAGTGAGTGCTGTCTCTCCCTCCTCATTCCCTCAGTGAGTGCTGTCACTCCCTCCGCACTCACTCAGTGAGCACTGTCAATCCTTCCTCACTCACTCAGTGAGTGCTGTCACTCTCTCTTCACTCACTCAGTGAGTGCTGTCACTCCCTCCTCACTCACTCATTGAGTGCGGTCACTTCTTCCTTACTCACTCAGTGAGTGCTGTCACTCCCTCCTCACTTACTCAGTGAGCGCTGTCACTCCCTCCTTACTCACTCAGTGAGTGCTGTCACTCCGTCCTCACTTACTCAGTGAGTGTTGTCACTCCCTCCTCACTCACTCAGTGAGTGCTGTCACTCCCTCCTCACTTACCCAGTGAGCGCTGTCACTTCCTCCTCACTCACTCAGTGAGCGCTGTCACTCCTTCCCCACTCACTTGGTGAGCGCTGTCACTCCTTCCTCACTCACTCAGTGAGTGCTGTCACTTCTTCCTCACTCACTCAGTGAGTGCTGTCAATCCCTCCTCACTTACTCAGTGAGCGCTGTCACTCCCTCCTCACTTACTCAGTGAGTGCTGTCACTCCCTCCTCACTCACTCAGTGAGCACAGTCACTCCATCCTCACTCACTCGGTGAGCGTTGTCACTCCTTCCTCACTCAATCAGTGTGCGCTGTCGCTTTCCCTCCTCACTCACTCAGAGATCGCTGCCACTTCCTCCTCACTTACTCAGGTAGTGCTATCTCTTTCCTCCTCACTCATTCAGTAAGTGCTGACACTCCTTCCTCATTCACTTAGTGAGCGCTGTCACTCCCTCCTCACTCACACAGTGAGCGCTGTTATTCCTTCCTCACTCACTCAGTGAGTGCTGTCACACCTTCCTCACTCACTCAGTGAGTGCTGTCTCTCCCACCTCACTCACTCAGTGAGTGCTCTCTCTCCTTCCTCACTCACTCAGTGAGCGCTGTCACTCCTTCCTCACTCACTCGGTGAGCGCTGTCACTCCTTCCTCATTCACTCAGTGAGAGCTGTCACTCCCTCCACACTTACTCAGTGTGCGCTGTCGCTTTCCCTCCTCACTCACTCAGAGATCGCTGTCACTTCCTCCTCACTTACTCAGTGAGTGTTGACTCAGATCCTCCTCACTCACTCAGTGAGTGCTGTCACTTTCCAACCTCACTCACTCAATCATTGCTGTCACTCCCTCCTCACTGCCTCAGTGTGTGCTGTCTCTTTCACTCCTCACTCACTCAGAGATCGCTTTCACTTCCTACTCACTCACTCAGTGAGAGCTGTCACACGTTCCTCACTGACTCAGTGAGTGCTGTCATTACCTCCTCACTCAGTCAGTGAGCGCTGTCATTCCTTCCTCAATCACTCAGTGAGTGCTGTCACTCGCTACTCACTCACTCAGTGAGTACTGCCACTCTCTCCTCAATCACTCAGTGTGCGCTGTCGTTTCCCTCCTCACTCACTCAGAAATCGCTGTCACTTCCTCCTCACTAACTCAGTTAGTGTTGTCTCTTTCCTCCTCACTCATTCAGTTAGTGCTGTCACTCCTTCCTCACTCACTTAGTGAGTGCTGTCACTCCCTCCTCACTCACACAGTGAGTGCTGTCACTCCCTCCTCACTCACTCAGTGAGCGCTGTTATTCCTTCCTCACTCACTCAGTGAGTGCTGTCACTCCTTCCTCACTCACTCAGTGAGTGCTGTCACTCCCTCCTCACTCACTCAGTGAGTGCTGTCTCTCCCTCCTCATTCCCTCAGTGAGTGCTGTCACTCCCTCCTCACTCACTCAGTGAGCGCTGTCAATCCTTCCTCACTCACTCAGTGAGTGCTGTCACGCTCTCTTCACTCACTCAGTGAGTGCTGTCACTCCCTCCTCACTCACTCATTGAGTGCTGTCACTTCTTCTTTACTCACTCAGTGAGTGCTGTCACTCCCTCCTCACTCACTCAGTGAGTGCTGTCACTCCCTCCTCACTTACCCAGTGAGCGCTGTCACTTCCTCCTCACTTACTCAGTGAATGCTGTCACTCCTTCCTCACTCACTCAGTGAGTGCTGTCACTCCTACCTCACTCACTGAGTGAGTGCTGTCACTCCCTCCTCACTTACTCAGTGAGTGCTGTCACTCCCTGCTCACTCACTCAGTGAGAGCTGTCACAAATACCTCACTCAATCAGTGAGTGCTGTCACTCCCTCGTCACTCACTCTGTGAGTGCTGTCACTCCCTCCTCACTCACTCAGTGAGTGCTGTCACTGCTTCCTCACTCACTCAGTGAGTGCTGTCACACCCTCATCACTCACTCAGTGAGTGCTGTCACTCCCACCTCAATCACTCAGTGAGCACTGTCACTCCCTTCTCACTCACTCAGTGAGCACTGAGAATCCCTCCTCATTCATTCAGTGAGCTCTGTCACTCCTTCCTCACTCATTCAGTGAGCGCTGTCACTCCCTACTCACTCACTGAGTGAGTGCTGTCATTCCCTCCTCACTCACTCAGTGAGCGCTGACACTCCCTCCTCACTCACTCAGTGAGCGCTGAAACTCTCTCCTCTCTCACTCAGTGAATGCTGTCACTCCTTCCTCACTCACTCAGTGAGCGCCGTCACTCCTTCCTCTCTCACTCAGTGAGTGCTGTCACTCCCTCCTCAGTCACTTGGTGAGCGCTGTCACTCCTTCCTCACTCACTCAGTGAGTGCTGTCACTTCTTCCTCACTCACTCAGTGAGTGCTGTCACTCCCTCCTCACTTACTCAGTGAGTGCTGTCACTCCCTCCTCACTCACTCAGTGAGAGCTGTCACAAATACCTCACTCAATCAGTGAGTGCTGTCACTCCCTCGTCACTCACTCTGTGAGTGCTGTCACTCCCTCCTCACTCACTCAGTGAGTGCTGTCACTGCTTCCTCACTCACTCAGTGAGTGCTGTCACACCCTCATCACTCACTCAGTGAGTGCTGTCACTCCCACCTCAATCACTCAGTGAGCACTGTCACTCCCTCCTCACTCACTTGGTGAGCGCTGTCACTCCTTCCTCACTCACTCAGTGAGTGCTGTCACTTCTTCCTCACTCACTCAGTGAGTGCTGTCACTCCCTCCTCACTTACTCAGTGAGTGCTGTCACTCCCTCCTCACTCACTCAGTGAGCGCTGTCATTCCATCCTCACTCACTCGGTGAGTGCTGTCACTCCTTCCTCACTCACTCAGTGAGTGCTGTCACACCCTCCTCACTCACTCAGAGATCGCTCTCACTTCCTCCTCACTTACTCAGTGAGTGGTGACTCTTTCCTCCTCACTCAATCAGAGAGTGCTGTCACTCCCTCCTCACTCACTCAGTGAGTGCTGTCGCTTTCCAACCTCAATCACTCAATGAGAGCTGTCACTCCCTCCTCAATGCCTCAGTGTGAGCTGTCGCTTTCCCTCCTCACTCACTCAGAGATCGCTGTCACTTCCTCCTCACTCACTCAGTGAGAGCTGGCACTCCTTCCTCCCTCACTCAGTGAGCGCTGTCATTCCTTCCTTACTCACTCAGTGAGTGCTGTTACTCACTCCTCACTCACTCAGTGAGTACTGCCACTCTCTCCTCACTCATTCAGTGTGCGCTGTCGCTTTCCCTCCTCACTCACTCAGAGATCGCTGCCACTTCCTCCTCTCTTACTCAGTTAGTGCTGTCACTCCCTCCTCACTCACACAGTGAGCGCTGTTATTCCTTGCTCACTCACTCAGTGAGTGCTGTCACACCTTCCTCACTCACTCAGTGAGTGCTGTCTCTCCCACCTCACTCACTCAGTGACTGCTGTCACTCCCTCCTCACCCACTCAGTGAGTGCTGTCACTACTTCCTAACGCACTCAGTGAGTGCTGTCTCTCCCTCCTCACTCACTCAGTGGGTGCTGTCACTCCCTCCTCACTCACTCAGTGAGTGCTGTCCCTTCTTCCTCACTCACTCAGTGAGTGCTGTCACTCCCTCCTCACTTACTCAGTGAGTGCTGTCACTCCTTCCTCACTCACTCAGTGAGCGCTTTCACTCCTTTCTCACTCACAGTGAGTTTTGTCACTTCCTCCTCACATACTCAGTGAGTGCTGTCGCTCCTTCCTCACTCACTCAGTGAGTGCTGTCACTCCTTCCTCACTCACTCAGTGAGTGCTGTCACACCTTCCTCACTCACTCAGTGAGTGCTGTCTCTCCCACCTCACTCACTCAGTGACTGCTGTCACTCCCTCCTCACTCACTCAGTGAGTGCTGTCACTACTTCCTAACGCACTCAGTGAGTGCTGTCTCTCCCTCCTCACTCACTCAGTGGGTGCTGTCACTCCCTCCTCACTCACTCAGTGAGTGCTGTCCCTTCTTCCTCACTCACTCAGTGAGTGCTGTCACTCCCTCCTCACTTACTCAGTGAGTGCTGTCACTCCTTCCTCACTCACTCAGTGAGCGCTTTCACTCCTTTCTCACTCACAGTGAATTTTGTCACTTCCTCCTCACATACTCAGTGAGTGCTGTCGCTCCTTCCTCACTCACTCAGTGAGTGCTGTCACTCCTTCCTCACACACTGAGTGAGTGCTGTCACTCCCTCCTCACTTACTCAGTGAGTGCTGTCACTCCCTCCTCACTCACACAGTGAGCGCTGTTATTCCTTCCTCACTCACTCAGTGAGTGCTGTCAGTCCTTCCTCACTCACTCAGTGAGTGCTATCTCTCCCTCCTCACTCACTCAGTGAGTGCTGTCACTCCCTCCTCACTCACTCAGTGAGTGCTGTCACTACCTCCTCACTCACTCAGTGAGCGCTGTCAATCCTTCCCCACTCACTCAGTGAGTGCTGTCACTTCTTCCTCACTCCCTCAGTGAGTGCTGTCAATCCCTCCTCACTTACTCAGTGAGCGCTGTCACTCCCTCCTCACTTATTCAGTGAGTGCTATCACTCCCTCCTCACTCACTCAGTGAGCGCAGTCACTCCATCCTCACTCACTCGGTGAGCGCTGTCACTCCTTCCTCACTCACTCAGTGTGCGCTGTCGCTTTCCCTCCTCACTCACTCAGAGATCGCTGCCACTTCCTCCTCACTTACTCAGTTAGTGCTGTCTCTTTCCTCCTCACTCATTCAGTAAGTGCTGACACTCCTTCCTCATTCACTTAGTGAGCGCTGTCACTCCCTCCTCACTCACACAGTGAGCGCTGTTATTCCTCCCTCACTCACTCAGTGAGTGCTGTCACACCTTCCTCACTCACTCAGTGAGTGCTGTCTCTCCCACCTCACTCACTCAGTGAGTGCTGTCACTCCCTCCTCACTCACTCATTGAGTGCTGTCACTTCTTCTTTACTCACTCAGTGAGTGCTGTCACTCCCTCCTCACTCACTCAGTGAGTGCTGTCACTCCCTCCTCACTTACCCAGTGAGCGCTGTCACTTCCTCCTCACTTACTCAGTGAATGCTGTCACTCCTTCCTCACTCACTCAGAGATCGCTGCCACTTCCTCCTCTCTTACTCAGTTAGTGCTGTCTCTTTCCTCCTCACTCATTCAGTAAGTGCTGACACTCCTTCCTCATTCAATTAGTGAGTGCTGTCACTCCCTCCTCACTCACACAGTGAGCGCTGTTATTCCTTCCTCACTCACTCAGTGAGTGCTGTCACACCTTCCTCACTCACTCAGTGAGTGCTGTCTCTCCCACCTCACTCACTCAGTGACTGCTGTCACTCCCTCCTCACTCACTCAGTGAGTGCTGTCACTACTTCCTAACGCACTCAGTGAGTGCTGTCTCTCCCTCCTCACTCACTCAGTGGGTGCTGTCACTCCCTCCTCACTCACTCAGTGAGTGCTGTCCCTTCTTCCTCACTCACTCAGTGAGTGCTGTCACTCCCTCCTCACTTACTCAGTGAGTGCTGTCACTCCTTCCTCACTCACTCAGTGAGCGCTTTCACTCCTTTCTCACTCACTCAGTGAGTTTTGTCACTCCCTCCTCACATACTCAGTGATTGCTGTCACTCCCTCCTCGCTTACCCAGTGAGCACTGTCACTTCCTCCTCACATACTCAGTGAGTGCTGTCACTCCTGCCTCACTCACTCAGTGAGTGCTGTCACTCCTTCCTCACACACTGAGTGAGTGCTGTCACTCCCTCCTCACTTACTCAGTGAGTGCTGTCACTCCCTCCTCACTCACACAGTGAGCGCTGTTATTCCTTCCTCACTCACTCAGTGAGTGCTTTCACTCCTTCCTCACTCACTCAGTGAGTGCTATCTCTCCCTCCTCACTCGCTCAGTGAGTGCTGTCACTCCCTTCTCACTCACTCAGTGAGTGCTGTCACTTCTTCCTCATTCACTCAGTTAGCGCTGTCACTCCTTCCTCACTCACTCAGTGATTGCTGTCACTCCGTCCTCACTCACTCAGTGAGTGCTGTCACTACCTCCTCACTCACTCAGTGAGCGCTGTCAATCCTTCCCCACTCACTTGGTGAGCGCTGTCACTCCTTCCTCACTCACTCAGTGAGTGCTGTCACTTCTTCCTCACTCCCTCAGTGAGTGCTGTCAATCCCTCCTCACTTACTCAGTGAGCGCTGTCACTCCCTCCTCACTTACTCAGTGAGTGCTGTCACTCCCTCCTCACTCACTCAGTGAGCGCAGTCACTCCATCCTCACTCACTCGGTGAGCGCTGTCACTCCTTCCTCACTCACTCAGTGTGCGCCGTCGCTTTCCCTCCTCACTCACTCAGAGATCGCTGCCACTTCCTCCTCACTTACTCAGTTAGTGCTGTCTCTTTCCTCCTCACTCATTCAGTACGTGCTGACACTCCTTCCTCATTCACTTAGTGAGCGCTGTCACTCCCTCCTCACTCACACAGTGAGCGCTGTTATTCCTTCCTCACTCACTCAGTGAGTGCTGTCACACCTTCCTCACTCACTCAGTGAGTGCTGTCTCTCCCACCTCACTCACTCAGTGAGCGCTGTCACTCCTTCCTCACTCACCCGGTGAGCGCTGTCACTCCTTCCTCATTCACTCAGTGAGTGCTGTCACTCCCTCCTCTCTCACTCAGTGAGCGCAGTCACTTCATCCTCACTCACTCGGTGAGCGCTGTCACTCCTTCCTCACTCACTCAGTGAGTGCTGTCACTCCTTCCTCACTCACTCAGAGATCGCTGTCACTTCCTCCTCACTTACTCAGTGAGTGGTGACTCTTTCCTCCTCACTCCATCAGTGTGTGCTGTCACCCCCTCCTCACTCACTCAGTGAGTGCTGTCGCTTTCCAACCTCACTCACTCAATGAGAGCTGTCACTCCCTCCTCAATGCCTCAGTGTGAGCTGTCGCTTTCCCTCCTCACTCACTCAGATATAGCTGTCACTTCCTCCTCACTCGCTCAGTGAGAGCTGGCACTCCTTCCTCCCTCACTCAGTGAGCGCTGTCATTACTTCCTCACTCACTCAGTGAGTGCTGTTACTCACTCCTCACTCACTCAGTGAGTACTGCCACTCTCTCCTCACTCACTCAGTGTGCGCTGTCGCTTTCCCTCCTCACTCACTCAGAGATCGCTGTCACTTCCTCCTCACTTACTCAGTTACTGCTGTCTCTTTCCTCCTCACTCATTCAGTAAGTGCTGACACTCCTTCCTCATTCACTTAGTGAGCGCTGAAACTCCCTCCTCACTCACACAGTGAGCGCTGTTATTCCTTCCTCACTCACTCAGTGAGTGCTGTCACTCCTTCCGCACTCACTCAGTGAGTGCTGGCTCTCCCACCTCACTCACACAGTGAGCGCTGTTATTCCTTCCTCACTCACACAGTGAGTGCTGTCACTCCCTCCTCACTCACACAGTGAGCGCTGTTATTCCTTCCTCACTCACTCAGTGAGTGCTGTCTCTCCCACCTCACTCACTCAGTGAGTGCTGTCACTCCTTCCTCACTCACTCAGTGAGCGCTGTCACTCCTTCCTCACTCACTCGTTGAGCGCTGTCACTCCTTCCTCATTCAATCAGTGAGAGCTGTCACTCCCTCCACACTTACTCAGTGAGCGCTGTCACTCCCTCCTCACTCACTCAGTGAGTGCAGGCACTCCCTCCTCACTGCCTCAGTGTGCGCTGTCGCTTTCCCTCCTCACTCACTCAGAGATCGCTGTCACTTCCTCCTCACTTAGTCAGTGAGTGTTGACTCAGATCCTCCTCACTCACTCAGTGAGTGCTGTCACTCATTCCTCACTCACTCAGTGAGTGCAGTCACTTTCCAACCTCACTCACTCAATCATTGCTGTCACTCCCTCCTCACTGCCTCAGTGTGTGCTGTCTCTTTCCCTCCTCACTCACTCAGAGATCGCTTTCACTTCCTACTCACTCACTCAGTGAGAGCTGTCACACCTTCCTCACTCACTCAGTGAGTGCTGTCATTACCTCCTCACTCAGTCAGTGAGCGCTGTCATTCCTTCTTCACTCACTCAGTGAGTGCTGTCACTCGCTACTCACTCACTCAGTGAGTACTGCCACTCTCTCCTCAATCACTCAGTGTGCGCTGTCGTTTCCCTCCTCACTCACTCAGAAATCGCTGTCACTTCCTCCTCACTAACTCAGTGAGTGTTGTCTCTTTCCTCCTCACTCATTCAGTTAGTGCTGTCACTCCTTCCTCACTCAATTAGTGAGTGCTGTCACTCCCTCCTCACTCACACAGTGAGTGCTGTCACTCCCTCCTCACTCACACAGTGAGCGCTGTTATTCCTTCCTCACTCACTCAGTGAGTGCTGTCACTCCTTCCTCACTCACTCAGTGAGTGCTGTCACTCCCTCCTCACTCACTCAGTGAGTGCTGTCTCTCCCTCCTCATTCCCTCAGTGAGTGCTGTCACTCCCTCCTCACTCACTCAGTGAGCACTGTCAATCCTTCCTCACTCACTCAGTGAGTGCTTTTACTCTCTCTTCACTCACTCAGTGAGTGCTGTCACTCCCTCCTCACTCACTCATTGAGTGCGGTCACTTCTTCCTTACTCACTCAGTGAGTGCTGTCACTCCCTCCTCACTCAGTGAGCGCTGTCACTCCCTCCTTACTCACTCAGTGAGTGCTGTCACTCCCTCCTCACTTATTCAGTGAGTGTTGTCACTCCCTCCTCACTCACTCAGTGAGCGCTGTCACTCCTTCCCCACTCACTTGGTGAGCGCTGTCACTCCTTCCTCACTCACTCAGTGAGTGCTGTCACTTCTTCCTCACTCACTCAGTGAATGCTGTCAATCCCTCCTCACTTACTCAGTGAGCGCTGTCACTCCCTCCTCACTTACTCAGTGAGTGCTGTCACTCCCTCCTCACTCACTCAGTGAGCACAGTCACTCCATCCTCACTCACTCGGTGAGCGCTGTCACTCCTTCCTCACTCACTCAGTGTGTGCTGTCGCTTTCCCTCCTCACTCACTCAGAGATCGCTGCCACTTCCTCCTCACTTACTCAGTTAGTGCTCTCTCTTTCCTCCTCACTCATTCAGTAAGTGCTGACACTCCTTCCTCATTCACTTAGTGAGCGCTGTCACTCCCTCCTCACTCACACAGTGAGCGCTGTTATTCCTTCCTCACTCACTCAGTGAGTGCTGTCACACCTTCCTCACTCACTCAGTGAGTGCTGTCTCTCCCACCTCACTCACTCAGTGAGTGCTCTCTCTCCTTCCTCACTCACTCAGTGAGCGCTGTCACTCCTTCCTCACTCACTCAGTGAGCGCTGTCACTCCTTCCTCATTCACTCAGTGAGAGCTGTCGCTCCCTCCACACTTACTCAGTGAGCGCTGTCACTCCCTCCTCACTCACTCATTGAGTGCTGGCACTCCCTCTGCACTGCCTTAGTGTGCGCTGTCGCTTTCCCTCCTCACTCACTCAGAGATCGCTGTCACTTCCTCCTCACTTAGTCAGTGAGTGTTGACTCAGATCCTCCTCACTCACTCAGTGAGTGCTGTCACTTCTTCTTTAATCACTCAGTGAGTGCTGTCACTCCCTCCTCACTTACTCAGTGAGCGCTGTCACTCCCTCCTTACTCACTCAGTGAGTGCTGTCACTCACTCCTCACTTACTCAGTGAGTGTTGTCACTGCTTCCTCACTCACTCAGTGAGTGCTGTCACACCCTCCTCACTCACTCAGTGAGGGCTGTCACTCCCTCCACACTCACTCAGTGAGTGCTGTCACTCCCTACTCACTCACTCAGTGAGTGCTGTCATTCCCTCCTCACTAACTCAGTGAGCGCTGTCACTCCCTTCTCACTCACTCAGTGAGCGCTGAAACTCCCTCCTCACTCACTCAGTGAATGCTGTCACTCCTTCCTCACTCACTCAGTGAGCGCTGTCACTCCTTCCTCACTCACTCAGTGAGTGCTGTCACTCCCTCCTCACTCACTCAGTGATTGCTGTCACTACATCCTCACTCACTCAGTGAGCGCTGTCACTCCTTCCCCACTCACTTGGTGAGCGCTGTCACTCCTTCCTCACTCACTCAGTGAGTGCTGTCACTTCTTCCTCACTCACTCAGTGAGTGCTGTCAATCCCTCCTCACTTACTCAGTGAGCGCTGTCACTCCCTCCTCACTTACTCAGTGAGTGCTGTCACTCCCTCCTCACTCACTCAGTGAGCGCAGTCACTCCATCCTCACTCACTCGGTGAGCGCTGTCACTCCTTCCTCACTCACTCAGTGTGCGCTGTCGCTTTCCCTCCTCACTCACTCAGAGATCGCTGCCACTTCCTCCTCACTTACTCAGTTGGTGCTGTCTCTTTCCTCCTCACTCATTCAGTAAGTGCTGACACTCCTTCCTCATTCACTTAGTGAGTGCTGTCACTCCCTCCTCACTCACACAGTAAGCGCTGTTATTCCTTCCTCACTCACTCAGTGAGTGCTGTCACTCGCTACTCACTCACTCAGTGTGTACTGCCACTCTCTCCTCAATCACTCAGTGTGCGCTGTCGTTTCCCTCCTCACTCACTCAGAAATCGCTGTCAATTCCTCCTCACTAACTCAGTTAGTGTTGTCTCTTTCCTCCTCACTCATTCAGTTAGTACTGTCACTCCTTCCTCACTCACTTAGTGAGCGCTGTCACTCCCTCCTCACTCACACAGTGAGTGCTGTCACTCCCTCCTCACTCACGCAGTGAGCGCTGTTATTCCTTCCTCACTCACTCAGTGAGTGCTGTCACTCCTTCCTCACTCACTCAGTGAGTGCTGTCACTCCCTCCGCACTCACTCAGTGAGTGCTGTCTCTCCCTCCTCATTCCCTCAGTGAGTGCTGTCACTCCCTCCTCACTCACTCAGTGAGCGCTGTCAATCCTTCCTCACTCACTCAGTGAGTGCTGTCACTCTCTCTTCACTCACTCAGTGAGTGCTGTCACTCCCTCCTCACTCACTCATTGAGTGCTGTCACTTCTTCCTTACTCACTCAGTGAGTGCTGTCACTCCCTCCTCACTTACTCAGTGAGCACTGTCACTCCCTCCTTACTCACTCAGTGAGTGCTGTCACTCCCTCCTCACTTACTCAGTGAGTGTTGTCACTGCTTCCTCACTCACTCAGTGAGTGCTGTCACACCCTCCTCACTCACTCAGTGAGGGCTGTCACTCCCTCCACACTCACTCAGTGAGCGCTGTCACTCCCTTCTCACTCATTCAGTGGGCACTGAGAATCCCTCCTCATTCACTCAGTGAGCGCTGTCCCTCCTTCCTCACTCACTCAGTGAGTGCTGTCACTCCCTACTCACTCACTCAGTGAGTGCTGTCATTCCCTCCTCACTAACTCAGTGAGCGCTGTCACTCCCTTCTCACTCACTCAGTGAGCGCTGAAACTCCCTCCTCACTCACTCAGTGAGTGCTGTCACTCCTTCCTCACTCACTCAGTGAGCACTGTCACTCCTTCCTCACTCACTCAGAGAGTGCTGTCACTCCCTCCTCACTCACTCAGTGAGTGCTGTCACTACTTCCTCACTCACTCAGTGAGCGCTGTCACTCCTTCCCCACTCACTTGGTGAGCGCTGTCACTCCTTCCTCACTCACTCAGTGAGTGCTGTCACTTCTTCCTCACTCACTCAGTGAGTGCTGTCAATCCCTCCTCACTTACTCAGTGAGCGCTGTCACTCCCTCCTCACTTACTCAGTGAGTGCTGTCACTCCCTCCTCACTCACTCAGTGAGCGCAGTCACTCCATCCTCACTCACTCAGTGTGCGCTGTCGCTTTCCCTTCTCACTCACTCAGAGATCGCTGCCACTTCCTCCTCACTTACTCAGTTACTGCTGTCTCTTTCCTCCTCACTCATTCAGTAAGTGCTGACACTCCTTCCTCATTCACTTAGTGAGCGCTATCACTCCCTCCTCACTCACACAGTGAGCGCTGTTATTCCTTCCTCACTCACTCAGTGAGTGCTGTCACATCTTCCTCACTCACTCAGTGAGTTCTGTCTCTCCCACCTCACTCACTCAGTGAGTGCTGTCACTCCTTCCTCACTCACTCAGTGAGCGCTGTCACTCCTTCCTCACTCACTCGGTGAGCGCTGTCACTCCTTCCTCATTCACTCAGTGAGTGCTGTCACTCCCTCCTCACTCACTCAGTGAGCGCAGTCACTCCATCCTCACTCACTCGGTGAACGCTGTCACTCCTTCCTCACTCACTCAGTGAGTGCTGTCACTCCTTCCTCTCTCACTCAGAGATCGCTGTCACTTCCTCCTCACTTACTCAGTGAGTGGTGACTCTTTCCTCCTCACTCCATCAGTGTGTGCTGTTCCCCCCTCCTCACTCACTCAGTGAGTGCTGTCGCTTTCCAACCTCACTCACTCAATGATAGCTGTCACTCCCTCCTCAATGCCTCAGTGTGAGCTGTCGCTTTCCCTCCTCACTCACTCAGATATAGTTGTCACTTCCTCCTCACTCACTCAGTGAGAGCTGGCACTCCTTCCTCCCTCACTCAGTGAGCGCTGTCATTACTTCCTCACTCACTCAGTGAGTGCTGTTACTCTCTCCTCACTCACTCAGTGTGCGCTATCGCTTTCCCTCCTCACTCACTCAGAGATCGCTGCCACTTCCTCCTCACTTACTCAGTTACTGCTGTCTCTTTCCTCCTCACTCATTCAGTAAGTGCTGACACTCCTTCCTCATTCACTTAGTGCGCGCTGTCACTCCCTCCTCACTCACACAGTGAGCGCTGTTATTCCTTCCTCACTCACTCAGTGAGTGCTGTCACACCTTCCTCACTCACTCAGTGAGTGCTGTCTCTCCCACCTCACTCACTCAGTGAGTGCTGTCACTCCTTCCTCACTCACTCAGTGAGCGCTGTCACTCCTTCCTCACTCACTCGGTGAGCGCTGTCACTCCTTCCTCATTCACTCAGTGAGAGATGTCACTCCCTCCACACTTACTCAGTGAGCGCTGTCACTCCCTCCTCACTCACTCAGTGAGTGCAGGCACTCCCTCCTGACTGCCTCAGTGTGCGCTGTCGCTTTCCCTCCTCACTTACTCAGAGATCGCTGTCACTTCCTCCTCACTTAGTCAGTGAGTGTTGACTCAGATCCTCCTCACTCACTCAGTGAGTGCTCTCTCTCCCACCTCACTCACTCAGTGAGTGCTGTCACTCCTTCCTCACTCACTCAGTGAGCGCTGTCACTCCTTCCTCACTCACTCGGTGAGCGCTGTCACTCCTTCCTCATTCACGCAGTGAGAGCTGTCACTCCCTCCACACTTACTCAGTGAGCGCTGTCACTCCATCCTCACTCACTCGGTGAGCGCTGTCACTCCTTCCTCACTCACTCAGTGTGCGCCGTCGCTTTCCCTCCTCACTCACTCAGAGATCGCTGCCACTTCCTCCTCACTTACTCAGTTACTGCTGTCTCTTTCCTCCTCACTCATTCAGTAAGTGCTGACACTCCTTCCTCATTCACTTAGTGAGCGCTATCACTCCCTCCTCACTCACACAGTGAGCGCTGTTATTCCTTCCTCACTCACTCAGTGAGTGCTGTCACATCTTCCTCACTCACTCAGTGAGTGCTGTCTCTCCCACCTCACTCACTCAGTGAGTGCTGTCACTCCTTCCTCACTCACTCAGTGAGCGCTGTCACTCCTTCCTCACTCACTCGGTGAGCGCTGTCACTCCTTCCTCATTCACTCAGTGAGTGCTGTCACTCCCTCCTCACTCACTCAGTGAGCGCAGTCACTCCATCCTCACTCACTCGGTGAACGCTGTCACTCCCTCCTCACTCACTCAGTGAGTGCTGTCACTCCTTCCTCTCTCACTCAGAGATCGCTGTCACTTCCTCCTCACTTACTCAGTGAGTGGTGACTCTTTCCTCCTCACTCCATCAGTGTCTGCTGTCCCCCCCTCCTGACTCACTCAGTGAGTGCTGTCGCTTTCCAACCTCACTCACTCAATGAGAGCTGTCACTCCCTCCTCAATGCCTCAGTGTGAGCTGTCGCTTTCCCTCCTCACTCACTCAGATATAGCTGTCACTTCCTCCTCACTCACTCAGTGAGAGCTGGCACTCCTTCCTCCCTCACTCAGTGAGCGCTGTCATTACTTCCTCACTCACTCAGTGAGTGCTGTTACTCTCTCCTCACTCACTTAGTGTGCGCTATCGCTTTCCCTCCTCACTCACTCAGAGATCGCTGCCACTTCCTCCTCACTTACTCAGTTAGTGCTGTCTCTTTCCTCCTCACTCATTCAGTAAGTGCTGACTCTCCTTCCTCATTCACTTAGTGAGCGCTGTCACTCCCTCCTCACTCACACAGTGAGCGCTGTTATTCCTTCCTCACTCACTCAGTGAGTGCTGTCACACCTTCCTCACTCACTCAGTGAGTGCTGTCTCTCCCACCTCACTCACTCAGTGAGTGATGTCACTCCTTCCTCACTCACTCAGTGAGCGCTGTCACTCCTTCCTCACTCACTCGGTGAGCGCTGTCACTCCTTCCTCATTCACTCAGTGAGAGATGTCACTCCCTCCACACTTACTCAGTGAGCGCTGTCACTCCCTCCTCACTCACTCAGTGAGTGCAGGCACTCCCTCCTGACTGCCTCAGTGTGCGCTGTCACTTTCCCTCCTCACTTACTCAGAGATCGCTGTCACTTCCTCCTCACTTAGTCAGTGAGTGTTGACTCAGATCCTCCTCACTCACTCAGTGAGTGCTCTCTCTCCCACCTCACTCACTCAGTGAGTGCTGTCACTCCTTCCTCACTCACTCAGTGAGCGCTGTCACTCCTTCCTCACTCACTCGGTGAGCGCTGTCACTCCTTCCTCATTCACTCAGTGAGTGGTGTCACTACCTCTTCACTCACTCAGTGAGCGCTGTCACTCCTTCCCCACTCACGTGGTGAGCGCTGTCACTCCTTCCTCACTCACTCAGTGAGTGCTGTCAATCCCTCCTCACTTACTCAGTGAGCGCTGTCACTCCCTCCTCACTTACTCAGTGAGTGCTGTCACTCCCTCCTCACTCACTCAGTGAGCGCAGTCACTCCATCCTCACTCACTCGGTGAGCGCTGTCACTCCTTCCTCACTCACTCAGTGTGCGCTGTCGCTTTCCCTCCTCACTCACTCAGAGATCGCTGCCATTTCCTCCTCACTTACTCAGTTAGTGCTGTCTCTTTCCTCCTCACTCATTCAGTAAGTGCTGACACTCCTTCCTCATTCACTTAGTGAGTGCTGTCACTCCCGCCTCACTCACACAGTGAGCGCTGTTATTCCTTCCTCACTCACTCAGTGAGTGCTGTCTCTCCCACCTCACTCACTCAGTGAGTGCTGTCACTCCTTCCTCACTCACTCAGTGAGCGCTGTCACTCCTTCCTCACTCACTCAGTGAGTGCTGTCACTTCTTCCTCACTCACTCAGTGAGTGCTGTCAATCCCTCCTCACTTACTCAGTGAGCGCTGTCACTCCTTCCTCACTTACTCAGTGAGTGCTGTCACTCCCTCCTCACTCACTCAGTGAGCGCAGTCACTCCATCCTCACTCACTCGGTGAGCGCTGTCACTCCTTCCTCACTCACTCAGTGTGCGCCGTCGCTTTCCCTCCTCACTCACTCAGAGATCGCTGCCACTTCCTCCTCACTTACTCAGTTACTGCTGTCTCTTTCCTCCTCACTCATTCCGTAAGTGCTGACACTCCTTCCTCATTCACTTAGTGAGCGCTATCACTCCCTCCTCACTCACACAGTGAGCGCTGTTATTCCTTCCTCACTCACTCAGTGAGTGCTGTCACATCTTCCTCACTCACTCAGTGAGTGCTGTCTCTCCCACCTCACTCACTCAGTGAGTGCTGTCACTCCTTCCTCACTCACTCAGTGAGCACTGTCACTCCTTCCTCACTCACTCGGTGAGCGCTGTCACTCCTTCCTCATTCACTCAGTGAGTGCTGTCACTCCCTCCTCACTCACTCAGTGAGCGCAGTCACTCCATCCTCACTCACTCGGTGAACGCTGTCACTCCTTCCTCACTCACTCAGTGAGTGCTGTCACTCCTTCCTCTCTCACTCAGAGATCGCTGTCACTTCCTCCTCACTTACTCAGTGAGTGGTGACTCTTTCCTCCTCACTCCATCAGTGTGTGCTTTCCCCCCCTCCTCACTCACTCAGTGAGTGCTGTCGCTTTCCAACCTCACTCACTCAATGATAGCTGTCACTCCCTCCTCAATGCCTCAGTGTGAGCTGTCGCTTTCCCTCCTCACTCACTCAGATATAGCTGTCACTTCCTCCTCACTCACTCAGTGAGAGCTGGCACTCCTTCCTCCCTCACTCAGTGAGCGCTGTCATTACTTCCTCACTCACTCAGTGAGTGCTGTTACTCTCTCCTCACTCACTCAGTGTGCGCTATCGCTTTCCCTCCTCACTCACTCAGAGATCGCTGCCACTTCCTCCTCACTTACTCAGTTACTGCTGTCTCTTTCCTCCTCACTCATTCAGTTAGTGCTGACACTCCTTCCTCATTCACTTAGTGAGCGCTGTCACTCCCTCCTCACTCACACAGTGAGCGCTGTTATTCCTTCCTCACTCACTCAGTGAGTGCTGTCACACCTTCCTCACTCACTCAGTGAGTGCTGTCTCTCCCACCTCACTCACTCAGTGAGTGCTGTCACTCCTTCCTCACTCACTCAGTGAGCGCTGTCACTCCTTCCTCACTCACTCGGTGAGCGCTGTCACTCCTTCCTCATTCACTCAGTGAGAGATGTCACTCCCTCCACACTTACTCAGTGAGCGCTGTCACTCCCTCCTCACTCACTCAGTGAGTGCAGGCACTCCCTCCTGACTGCCTCAGTGTGCGCTGTCGCTTTCCCTCCTCACTTACTCAGAGATCGCTGTCACTTCCTCCTCACTTAGTCAGTGAGTGTTGACTCAGATCCTCCTCACTCACTCAGTGAGTGCTCTCTCTCCCACCTCACTCACTCAGTGAGTGCTGTCACTCCTTCCTCACTCACTCAGTGAGCGCTGTCACTCCTTCCTCACTCACTCGGTGAGCGCTGTCACTCCTTCCTCATTCACTCAGTGAGTGCTGTCACTCCCTCCTCACTCACTCAGTGAGCGCAGTCACTCCATCCTCACTCACTCGGTGAGCGCTGTCACTCCTTCCACACTCACTCAGTGAGTGCTGTCACTCCTTCCTCACTCACTCAGAGAGCACTGTCACTTCCTCCTCACTTACTCAGTGAGTGGTGACTCTTTCCTCCTCACTCCATCAGTGTGTGCTGTCACCCCCTCCTCACTCACTCAGTGAGTGCTGTCGCTTTCCAACCTCACTCACTCAATGAGAGCTGTCACTCCCTCCTCAATGCCTCAGTGTGAGCTGTCGCTTTCCCTCCTCACTCACTCAGATATAGCTGTCACTTCCTCCTCACTCGCTCAGTGAGAGCTGGCACTCCTTCCTCCCTCACTCAGTGAGCGCTGTCATTACTTCCTCACTCACTCAGTGAGTGCTGTTACTCACTCCTCACTCACTCAGTGAGTACTGCCACTCTCTCCTCACTCACTCAGTGTGCGCTGTCGCTTTCCCTCCTCACTCACTCAGAGATCGCTGTCACTTCCTCCTCACTTACTCAGTTACTGCTGTCTCTTTCCTCCTCACTCATTCAGTAAGTGCTGACACTCCTTCCTCATTCACTTAGTGAGCGCTGAAACTCCCTCCTCACTCACACAGTGAGCGCTGTTATTCCTTCCTCACTCACTCAGTGAGTGCTGTCACTCCTTCCGCACTCACTCAGTGAGTGCTGGCTCTCCCACCTCACTCACACAGTGAGCGCTGTTATTCCTTCCTCACTCACACAGTGAGTGCTGTCACTCCCTCCTCACTCACACAGTGAGCGCTGTTATTCCTTCCTCACTCACTCAGTGAGTGCTGTCTCTCCCACCTCACTCACTCAGTGAGTGCTGTCACTCCTTCCTCCCTCACTCAGTGAGCGCTGTCATTACTTCCTCACTCACTCAGTGAGTGCTGTTACTCTCTCCTCACTCACTCAGTGTGCGCTATCGCTTTCCCTCCTCACTCACTCAGAGATCGCTGCCACTTCCTCCTCACTTACTCAGTTACTGCTGTCTCTTTCCTCCTCACTCATTCAGTAAGTGCTGACACTCCTTCCTCATTCACTTAGTGCGCGCTGTCACTCCCTCCTCACTCACACAGTGAGCGCTGTTATTCCTTCCTCACTCACTCAGTGAGTGCTGTCACACCTTCCTCACTCACTCAGTGAGTGCTGTCTCTCCCACCTCACTCACTCAGTGAGTGCTGTCACTCCTTCCTCACTCACTCAGTGAGCGCTGTCACTCCTTCCTCACTCACTCGGTGAGCGCTGTCACTCCTTCCTCATTCACTCAGTGAGAGATGTCACTCCCTCCACACTTACTCAGTGAGCGCTGTCACTCCCTCCTCACTCACTCAGTGAGTGCAGGCACTCCCTCCTGACTGCCTCAGTGTGCGCTGTCGCTTTCCCTCCTCACTTACTCAGAGATCGCTGTCACTTCCTCCTCACTTAGTCAGTGAGTGTTGACTCAGATCCTCCTCACTCACTCAGTGAGTGCTCTCTCTCCCACCTCACTCACTCAGTGAGTGCTGTCACTCCTTCCTCACTCACTCAGTGAGCGCTGTCACTCCTTCCTCACTCACTCGGTGAGCGCTGTCACTCCTTCCTCATTCACGCAGTGAGAGCTGTCACTCCCTCCACACTTACTCAGTGAGCGCTGTCACTCCATCCTCACTCACTCGGTGAGCGCTGTCACTCCTTCCTCACTCACTCAGTGTGCGCCGTCGCTTTCCCTCCTCACTCACTCAGAGATCGCTGCCACTTCCTCCTCACTTACTCAGTTACTGCTGTCTCTTTCCTCCTCACTCATTCAGTAAGTGCTGACACTCCTTCCTCATTCACTTAGTGAGCGCTATCACTCCCTCCTCACTCACACAGTGAGCGCTGTTATTCCTTCCTCACTCACTCAGTGAGTGCTGTCACATCTTCCTCACTCACTCAGTGAGTGCTGTCTCTCCCACCTCACTCACTCAGTGAGTGCTGTCACTCCTTCCTCACTCACTCAGTGAGCGCTGTCACTCCTTCCTCACTCACTCGGTGAGCGCTGTCACTCCTTCCTCATTCACTCAGTGAGTGCTGTCACTCCCTCCTCACTCACTCAGTGAGCGCAGTCACTCCATCCTCACTCACTCGGTGAACGCTGTCACTCCCTCCTCACTCACTCAGTGAGTGCTGTCACTCCTTCCTCTCTCACTCAGAGATCGCTGTCACTTCCTCCTCACTTACTCAGTGAGTGGTGACTCTTTCCTCCTCACTCCATCAGTGTCTGCTGTCCCCCCCTCCTCACTCACTCAGTGAGTGCTGTCGCTTTCCAACCTCACTCACTCAATGAGAGCTGTCACTCCCTCCTCAATGCCTCAGTGTGAGCTGTCGCTTTCCCTCCTCACTCACTCAGATATAGCTGTCACTTCCTCCTCACTCACTCAGTGAGAGCTGGCACTCCTTCCTCCCTCACTCAGTGAGCGCTGTCATTACTTCCTCACTCACTCAGTGAGTGCTGTTACTCTCTCCTCACTCACTTAGTGTGCGCTATCGCTTTCCCTCCTCACTCACTCAGAGATCGCTGCCACTTCCTCCTCACTTACTCAGTTACTGCTGTCTCTTTCCTCCTCACTCATTCAGTAAGTGCTGACTCTCCTTCCTCATTCACTTAGTGAGCGCTGTCACTCCCTCCTCACTCACACAGTGAGCGCTGTTATTCCTTCCTCACTCACTCAGTGAGTGCTGTCACACCTTCCTCACTCACTCAGTGAGTGCTGTCTCTCCCACCTCACTCACTCAGTGAGTGATGTCACTCCTTCCTCACTCACTCAGTGAGCGCTGTCACTCCGTCCTCACTCACTCGGTGAGCGCTGTCACTCCTTCCTCATTCACTCAGTGAGAGATGTCACTCCCTCCACACTTACTCAGTGAGCGCTGTCACTCCCTCCTCACTCACTCAGTGAGTGCAGGCACTCCCTCCTGACTGCCTCAGTGTGCGCTGTCACTTTCCCTCCTCACTTACTCAGAGATCGCTGTCACTTCCTCCTCACTTAGTCAGTGAGTGTTGACTCAGATCCTCCTCACTCACTCAGTGAGTGCTCTCTCTCCCACCTCACTCACTCAGTGAGTGCTGTCACTCCTTCCTCACTCACTCAGTGAGCGCTGTCACTCCTTCCTCACTCACTCGGTGAGCGCTGTCACTCCTTCCTCATTCACTCAGTGAGTGGTGTCACTACCTCTTCACTCACTCAGTGAGCGCTGTCACTCCTTCCCCACTCACGTGGTGAGCGCTGTCACTCCTTCCTCACTCACTCAGTGAGTGCTGTCAATCCCTCCTCACTTACTCAGTGAGCGCTGTCACTCCCTCCTCACTTACTCAGTGAGTGCTGTCACTCCCTCCTCACTCACTCAGTGAGCGCAGTCACTCCATCCTCACTCACTCGGTGAGCGCTGTCACTCCTTCCTCACTCACTCAGTGTGCGCTGTCGCTTTCCCTCCTCACTCACTCAGAGATCGCTGCCATTTCCTCCTCACTTACTCAGTTAGTGCTGTCTCTTTCCTCCTCACTCATTCAGTAAGTGCTGACACTCCTTCCTCATTCACTTAGTGAGTGCTGTCACTCCCTCCTCACTCACACAGTGAGCGCTGTTATTCCTTCCTCACTCACTCAGTGAGTGCTGTCTCTCCCACCTCACTCACTCAGTGAGTGCTGTCACTCCTTCCTCACTCACTCAGTGAGCGCTGTCACTCCTTCCTCACTCACTCAGTGAGTGCTGTCACTTCTTCCTCACTCACTCAGTGAGTGCTGTCACTCCCTCCTCACTTACTCAGTGAGCGCTGTCACTCCTTCCTCACTTACTCAGTGAGTGCTGTCACTCCCTCCTCACTCACTCAGTGAGCGCTGTCACTCCTTCCTCACTCACTCGGTGAGCGCTGTCACTCCTTCCTCACTCACTCAGTGTGCGCCGTCGCTTTCCCTCCTCACTCACTCAGAGATCGCTGCCACTTCCTCCTCACTTACTCAGTTACTGCTGTCTCTTTCCTCCTCACTCATTCCGTAAGTGCTGACACTCCTTCCTCATTCACTTAGTGAGCGCTATCACTCCCTCCTCACTCACACAGTGAGCGCTGTTATTCCTTCCTCACTCACTCAGTGAGTGCTGTCACATCTTCCTCACTCACTCAGTGAGTGCTGTCTCTCCCACCTCACTCACTCAGTGAGTGCTGTCACTCCTTCCTCACTCACTCAGTGAGCACTGTCACTCCTTCCTCACTCACTCGGTGAGCGCTGTCACTCCTTCCTCATTCACTCAGTGAGTGCTGTCACTCCCTCCTCACTCACTCAGTGAGCGCAGTCACTCCATCCTCACTCACTCGGTGAACGCTGTCACTCCTTCCTCACTCACTCAGTGAGTGCTGTCACTCCTTCCTCTCTCACTCAGAGATCGCTGTCACTTCCTCCTCACTTACTCAGTGAGTGGTGACTCTTTCCTCCTCACTCCATCAGTGTGTGCTTTCCCCCCCTCCTCACTCACTCAGTGAGTGCTGTCGCTTTCCAACCTCACTCACTCAATGATAGCTGTCACTCCCTCCTCAATGCCTCAGTGTGAGCTGTCGCTTTCCCTCCTCACTCACTCAGATATAGCTGTCACTTCCTCCTCACTCACTCAGTGAGAGCTGGCACTCCTTCCTCCCTCACTCAGTGAGCGCTGTCATTACTTCCTCACTCACTCAGTGAGTGCTGTTACTCTCTCCTCACTCACTCAGTGTGCGCTATCGCTTTCCCTCCTCACTCACTCAGAGATCGCTGCCACTTCCTCCTCACTTACTCAGTTACTGCTGTCTCTTTCCTCCTCACTCATTCAGTAAGTGCTGACACTCCTTCCTCATTCACTTAGTGAGCGCTGTCACTCCCTCCTCACTCACACAGTGAGCGCTGTTATTCCTTCCTCACTCACTCAGTGAGTGCTGTCACACCTTCCTCACTCACTCAGTGAGTGCTGTCTCTCCCACCTCACTCACTCAGTGAGTGCTGTCACTCCTTCCTCACTCACTCAGTGAGCGCTGTCACTCCTTCCTCACTCACTCGGTGAGCGCTGTCACTCCTTCCTCATTCACTCAGTGAGAGATGTCACTCCCTCCACACTTACTCAGTGAGCGCTGTCACTCCCTCCTCACTCACTCAGTGAGTGCAGGCACTCCCTCCTGACTGCCTCAGTGTGCGCTGTCGCTTTCCCTCCTCACTTACTCAGAGATCGCTGTCACTTCCTCCTCACTTAGTCAGTGAGTGTTGACTCAGATCCTCCTCACTCACTCAGTGAGTGCTCTCTCTCCCACCTCACTCACTCAGTGAGTGCTGTCACTCCTTCCTCACTCACTCAGTGAGCGCTGTCACTCCTTCCTCACTCACTCGGTGAGCGCTGTCACTCCTTCCTCATTCACTCAGTGAGTGCTGTCACTCCCTCCTCACTCACTCAGTGAGCGCAGTCACTCCATCCTCACTCACTCGGTGAGCGCTGTCACTCCTTCCACACTCACTCAGTGAGTGCTGTCACTCCTTCCTCACTCACTCAGAGAGCACTGTCACTTCCTCCTCACTTACTCAGTGAGTGGTGACTCTTTCCTCCTCACTCCATCAGTGTGTGCTGTCACCCCCTCCTCACTCACTCAGTGAGTGCTGTCGCTTTCCAACCTCACTCACTCAATGAGAGCTGTCACTCCCTCCTCAATGCCTCAGTGTGAGCTGTCGCTTTCCCTCCTCACTCACTCAGATATAGCTGTCACTTCCTCCTCACTCACTCAGTGAGAGCTGGCACTCCTTCCTCCCTCACTCAGTGAGCGCTGTCATTACTCCCTCACTCACTCAGTGAGTGATGTTACTCACTCCTCACTCACTCAGTGAGTACTGCCACTCTCTCCTCACTCACTCAGTGCGCTGTCGCTTTCCCTCCTCACTCACTCAGAGATCGCTGCCACTTCCTCCTCACTTACTCAGTTACTGCTGCCTCTTTCCTCCTCACTCATTCAATAAGTGCTGACACTCCTTCATCATTCACTTAGTGAGCGCTGTCACTCCCTCCTCACTCACACAGTGAGCGCTGTTATTCCTTCCTCACTCACTCAGTGAGTGCTGTCACACCTTCCTCACTCACTCAGTGAGTGCTGTCTCTCCCACCTCACTCACTCAGTGAGTGCTGTCACTCCTTCCTCACTCACTCGGTGAGCGCTTTCACTCCTTGCTCATTCACTCAGTGAGAGCTGTCACTCCCTCCACACTTACTCAGTGAGCGCTGTCACTCCCTCCTCACTCACTCAGTGAGTGCAGGCACTCCCTCCTCACTGCCTCAGTGTGCGCTGTCGCTTTCCCTCCTCACTCACTCAGAGATCGCTGTCACTTCCTCCTCACTTAGTCAGTGATTGTTGACTCAGATCCTCCTCACTCACTCAGTGAGTGCTTTCACTCATTCCTCACTCACTCAGTGAGTGCTGTCACTTTCCAACCTCACTCACTCAATCATTGCTGTCACTCCCTCCTCACTGCCTCAGTGTGTGCTGTCTCTTTCCCTCCTCACTCACTCAGAGATCGCTTTCACTTCCTACTCACTCACACAGTGAGAGCTGTCACACCTTCCTCACTCACTCAGTGAGTGCTGTCATTACCTCCTCACTCAGTCAGTGAGCGCTGTCATTCCTTCCTCACTCACTCAGTGAGTGCTGTCACTCGCTACTCACTCACTCAGTGAGTACTGCCACTCTCTCCTCAATCACTCAGTGTGCGCTGTCGTTTCCCTCCTCACTCACTCAGAAATCGCTGTCACTTCCTCCTCACTAACTCAGTGAGAGTTGTCTCTTTCCTCCTCACTCATTCAGTTAGTGCTGTCACTCCTTCCTCACTCACTTAGTGAGTGCTGTCACTCCCTCCTCACTCACACAGTGAGTGCTGTCACTCCCTCCTCACTCACACAGTGAGCGCTGTTATTCCTTCCTCACTCACTCAGAGAGTGCTGTCACTCCTTCCTCACTCACTCAGTGAGTGCTGTCACTCCCTCCTCACTCACTCAGTGAGTGCTGTCTCTCCCTCCTCATTCCCTCAGTGAGTGCTGTCACTCCCTCCTCACTCACTCAGTGAGCACTGTCAATCCTTCCTCACTCACTCAGTGAGTGCTGTCACTCTCTCTTCACTCACTCAGTGAGTGCTGTCACTCCTTCCTCACTCACTCATTGAGTGCGGTCACTTCTTCCTTACTCACTCAGTGAGTGCTGTCACTCCCTCCTCACTTACTCAGTGAGCGCTGTCACTCCCTCCTTACTCACTCAGTGAGTGCTGTCACTCCCTCCTCACTTACTCAGTGAGTGTTGTCACTCCCTCCTCACTCACTCAGTGAGTGCTGTCACTCCCTCCTCACTTACCCAGTGAGCGCTCTCACTTCCTCCTCACTTACTCAGTGAGTGCTGTCACAAATACCTCACTCAATCAGTGAGTGCTGTCACTCTCTCGTCACTCACTCTGTGAGTGCTGTCACTCCCTCCTCACTCACTCAGTGAGTGCTGTCACTGCTTCCTCACTCACAGTGAGTGCTGTCACACCCTCCTCACTCACTCAGTGAGTGCTGTCACTCCCTCCACACTCACTCATTGAGCGCTGTCACTCCCTTCTCACTCATTCAGTGGGCACTGAGAATCCCTCCTCATTCACTCAGTGAGCGCTGTCACTCCTTCCTCACTCACTCAGTGAGCGCTGTCACTCCCTACTCACTCACTCAGTGAGTGCTGTCATTCCCTCCTCACTAACTCAGTGAGCGCTGTCACTCCCTTCTCACTCACTCAGTGAGTGCTGAAACTCCCTCCTCACTCACTCAGTGAATGCTGTCACTCCTTTCTCACTCACTCAGTGAGCGCTGTCACTCCTTCCTCACTCACTCAGTGAGTGCTGTCACTCCCTCCTCACTCCCTCAGTGAGCGCTGTCACTCCTTCCCCACTCACTTGGTGAGCGCTGTCACTCCTTCCTCACTCACTCAGTGAGTGCTGTCACTTCTTCCTCACTCACTCAGTGAGTGCTGTCAATCCCTCCTCACTTACTCAATGAGCGCTGTCACTCCCTCCTCACTTATTCAGTGATTGCTGTCACTCCCTCCTAACTCACTCAGTGAGCGCAGTCACTCGATCCTCACTCACTCGGTGAGCGCTGTCACTCCTTCCTCACTCACTCAGTGAGTGCTGTCACTCCTTCCTCACTCACTCAGAGATCGCTGTCACTTCCTCCTCACTTACTCAGTGAGTGGTGACTCTTTCCTCCTCACTCAATCAGTGAGTGCTGTCACCCCCTCCTCAATGCCTCAGTGTGAGCTGTCGCTTTCCCTCCTCACTCACTCAGATATCGCTGTCACTTCCTCCTCACTCACTCCGTGAGAGCTGGCACTCCTTCCTCCCTCACTCAGTGGGCGCTGTCATTACTTCCTCACTCACTCAGTGAGTGCTGTTACTCACTCCTCACTCACTCAGTGAGTACTGTCACTCCCTCCTCACTGCCTCAGTGTGCGCTGTCGCTTTCCCTCCTCACTCACTCAGAGATCGCTGTCACTTCCTCCTCACTTACTCAGTTAGTGCTGTCTCTTTCCTCCTCACTCATTCAGTAAGTGCTGACACTCCTTCCTCATTCACTTAGTGAGCGCTGTCACTCCCTCCTCACTCACACAGTGAGCGGTTATTCCTTCCTCACTCACTCAGTGAGTGCTGTCACACCTTCCTCACTCACTCAGTGAGTGCTGTCTCTCCCACCTCACTCACTCAGTGAGTGCTGTCACTCCCTCCTCACTCACTCAGTGAGTGCTGTCCCTTCTTCCTCACTCACTCAGTGAGTGCTGTCACTCCCTCCTCACTTACTCAGTGAGTGCTGTCACTCCCTCCTCACTCACTCAGTGAGCACGGTCACTCCTTCCTCACTCACTCAGTATGCGCTTTCACTCCTTTCTCACTCACTCAGTGAGTTTTGTCACTCCCTCCTCACTTACTCAGTGAGCGCTGTCACTCCGTCCTCACTCACTCAGTGAGAGTGTCACTCCCTCATCACTCACTCAGTGATTGCTGTCACTCCCTCCTTGCTTACCCAGTGAGCGCTGTCACTTCCTCCTCACATACTCAGTGAGTTCTGTCACTCCTTCCTCAATCACACAGTGAGCGCTGTTATTCCTTCCTCACTCACTCAGTGAGTGCTGTCACTCCTTCCTCACTCACTCAGTGAGTGCTGTCACTCCTCACTCACTCAGTGAGTGCTGTCACTCCCTCCTCACTCACTCAGTGAGTGCGGTCATTCCCTCCTCACTCACACAGTGAGTGCTGTCAATCACTCCTCACTCACTCAGTGAGCGCTGTCTCTCCCTCCTCACTCACTCAGTGAGTGCTGTCACTTCTTCCTCACTCACTCAGTGAGTGCTGTCACTCCCACCTCACTTACTCAGTGAGCGCTGTCACACCCTCCTCACTTACTCAGTGAGCACGGTCACACCCTCCTCACTCACTCAGTGAGCACTGTCACTCCTTCCTCACTCACTCAGTGAGCGCTGTCACTCCTTTCCCACTTGCTCAGTGAGTGCTGTCACTCCTTCCTCACTCACTCAGTGAGTGCTGTCACTCCTTCCTCACTCACTGAGTGAGTGCTGTCACTCCCTCCTCACTTACTCAGTGAGTGCTGTCACTCCGTACTCACTCACTCAGAGTGCTGTCACTTCATCCTCACTTAATCAGTGAGTTCTGTCACTCCCTCCTCACTCACTCAGTGAGTGCTGTCACTCCCACCTCACTCACTCAGTGAGTGCTGTCACTCCCTCCTCAATCACTCAGTGAGTGCTGTCACTCCCACCTCATTCACTCTTTGAGTGCTGTCACTCCATCCTCACTCACAGTGAGTGCTGTCACTCCCTCCTCACTCACTCAGTGAGTGCTGTCACTCCCTCCTCTCTCACTCAGTGATCGCTGTCACTCCCTTCTCAATCACTCAGTGAGCGATGACACTCCCTCCTCACTCACTCAGTGAGCGCTGTCACTCCTTCCTCACTCACTCAGTGTGCGCTTTCACTCCTTCCTCACTCACTTAGTGAGTGCTGTCACTCCCTCCTCACTCACACAGTGAGTGCTGTCACTCCCTCCTCACTCACACAGTGAGCGCTGTTATTCCTTCCTCACTCACTCAGTGAGTGCTGTCACTCCTTCCTCACTCACTCAGTGAGTGCTCTCTCTCCCACCTCACTCACTCAGTGAGTGCTGTCACTCCTTCCTCACTCACTCAGTGAGCGCTGTCACTCCTTCCTCACTCACTCGGTGAGCGCTGTCACTCCTTCCTCATTCACTCAGTGAGTGCTGTCACTCCCTCCTCACTCACTCAGTGAGCGCAGTCACTCCATCCTCACTCACTCGGTGAGCGCTGTCACTCCTTCCACACTCACTCAGTGAGTGCTGTCACTCCTTCCTCACTCACTCAGAGAGCACTGTCACTTCCTCCTCACTTACTCAGTGAGTGGTGACTCTTTCCTCCTCACTCCATCAGTGTGTGCTGTCACCCCCTCCTCACTCACTCAGTGAGTGCTGTCGCTTTCCAACCTCACTCACTCAATGAGAGCTGTCACTCCCTCCTCAATGCCTCAGTGTGAGCTGTCGCTTTCCCTCCTCACTCACTCAGATATAGCTGTCACTTCCTCCTCACTCACTCAGTGAGAGCTGGCACTCCTTCCTCCCTCACTCAGTGAGCGCTGTCATTACTCCCTCACTCACTCAGTGAGTGATGTTACTCACTCCTCACTCACTCAGTGAGTACTGCCACTCTCTCCTCACTCACTCAGTGCGCTGTCGCTTTCCCTCCTCACTCACTCAGAGATCGCTGCCACTTCCTCCTCACTTACTCAGTTACTGCTGCCTCTTTCCTCCTCACTCATTCAATAAGTGCTGACACTCCTTCATCATTCACTTAGTGAGCGCTGTCACTCCCTCCTCACTCACACAGTGAGCGCTGTTATTCCTTCCTCACTCACTCAGTGAGTGCTGTCACACCTTCCTCACTCACTCAGTGAGTGCTGTCTCTCCCACCTCACTCACTCAGTGAGTGCTGTCACTCCTTCCTCACTCACTCGGTGAGCGCTTTCACTCCTTGCTCATTCACTCAGTGAGAGCTGTCACTCCCTCCACACTTACTCAGTGAGCGCTGTCACTCCCTCCTCACTCACTCAGTGAGTGCAGGCACTCCCTCCTCACTGCCTCAGTGTGCGCTGTCGCTTTCCCTCCTCACTCACTCAGAGATCGCTGTCACTTCCTCCTCACTTAGTCAGTGATTGTTGACTCAGATCCTCCTCACTCACTCAGTGAGTGCTTTCACTCATTCCTCACTCACTCAGTGAGTGCTGTCACTTTCCAACCTCACTCACTCAATCATTGCTGTCACTCCCTCCTCACTGCCTCAGTGTGTGCTGTCTCTTTCCCTCCTCACTCACTCAGAGATCGCTTTCACTTCCTACTCACTCACACAGTGAGAGCTGTCACACCTTCCTCACTCACTCAGTGAGTGCTGTCATTACCTCCTCACTCAGTCAGTGAGCGCTGTCATTCCTTCCTCACTCACTCAGTGAGTGCTGTCACTCGCTACTCACTCACTCAGTGAGTACTGCCACTCTCTCCTCAATCACTCAGTGTGCGCTGTCGTTTCCCTCCTCACTCACTCAGAAATCGCTGTCACTTCCTCCTCACTAACTCAGTGAGTGTTGTCTCTTTCCTCCTCACTCATTCAGTTAGTGCTGTCACTCCTTCCTCACTCACTTAGTGAGTGCTGTCACTCCCTCCTCACTCACACAGTGAGTGCTGTCACTCCCTCCTCACTCACACAGTGAGCGCTGTTATTCCTTCCTCACTCACTCAGAGAGTGCTGTCACTCCTTCCTCACTCACTCAGTGAGTGCTGTCACTCCCTCCTCACTCACTCAGTGAGTGCTGTCTCTCCCTCCTCATTCCCTCAGTGAGTGCTGTCACTCCCTCCTCACTCACTCAGTGAGCACTGTCAATCCTTCCTCACTCACTCAGTGAGTGCTGTCACTCTCTCTTCACTCACTCAGTGAGTGCTGTCACTCCTTCCTCACTCACTCATTGAGTGCGGTCACTTCTTCCTTACTCACTCAGTGAGTGCTGTCACTCCCTCCTCACTTACTCAGTGAGCGCTGTCACTCCCTCCTTACTCACTCAGTGAGTGCTGTCACTCCCTCCTCACTTACTCAGTGAGTGTTGTCACTCCCTCCTCACTCACTCAGTGAGTGCTGTCACTCCCTCCTCACTTACCCAGTGAGCGCTCTCACTTCCTCCTCACTTACTCAGTGAGTGCTGTCACAAATACCTCACTCAATCAGTGAGTGCTGTCACTCTCTCGTCACTCACTCTGTGAGTGCTGTCACTCCCTCCTCACTCACTCAGTGAGTGCTGTCACTGCTTCCTCACTCACAGTGAGTGCTGTCACACCCTCCTCACTCACTCAGTGAGTGCTGTCACTCCCTCCACACTCACTCAGTGAGCGCTGTCACTCCCTTCTCACTCATTCAGTGGGCACTGAGAATCCCTCCTCATTCACTCAGTGAGCGCTGTCACTCCTTCCTCACTCACTCAGTGAGCGCTGTCACTCCCTACTCACTCACTCAGTGAGTGCTGTCATTCCCTCCTCACTAACTCAGTGAGCGCTGTCACTCCCTTCTCACTCACTCAGTGAGTGCTGAAACTCCCTCCTCACTCACTCAGTGAATGCTGTCACTCCTTTCTCACTCACTCAGTGAGCGCTGTCACTCCTTCCTCACTCACTCAGTGAGTGCTGTCACTCCCTCCTCACTCCCTCAGTGAGCGCTGTCACTCCTTCCCCACTCACTTGGTGAGCGCTGTCACTCCTTCCTCACTCACTCAGTGAGTGCTGTCACTTCTTCCTCACTCACTCAGTGAGTGCTGTCAATCCCTCCTCACTTACTCAATGAGCGCTGTCACTCCCTCCTCACTTATTCAGTGATTGCTGTCACTCCCTCCTAACTCACTCAGTGAGCGCAGTCACTCGATCCTCACTCACTCGGTGAGCGCTGTCACTCCTTCCTCACTCACTCAGTGAGTGCTGTCACTCCTTCCTCACTCACTCAGAGATCGCTGTCACTTCCTCCTCACTTACTCAGTGAGTGGTGACTCTTTCCTCCTCACTCAATCAGTGAGTGCTGTCACCCCCTCCTCACTCACTCAGTGAGTGCTGTCGCTTACCAACCTCACTCACTCAATGAGAGCTGTCACTCCCTCCTCAATGCCTCAGTGTGAGCTGTCGCTTTCCCTCCTCACTCACTCAGATATCGCTGTCACTTCCTCCTCACTCACTCCGTGAGAGCTGGCACTCCTTCCTCCCTCACTCAGTGGGCGCTGTCATTACTTCCTCACTCACTCAGTGAGTGCTGTTACTCACTCCTCACTCACTCAGTGAGTACTGTCACTCCCTCCTCACTGCCTCAGTGTGCGCTGTCGCTTTCCCTCCTCACTCACTCAGAGATCGCTGTCACTTCCTCCTCACTTACTCAGTTAGTGCTGTCTCTTTCCTCCTCACTCATTCAGTAAGTGCTGACACTCCTTCCTCATTCACTTAGTGAGCGCTGTCACTCCCTCCTCACTCACACAGTGAGCGGTTATTCCTTCCTCACTCACTCAGTGAGTGCTGTCACACCTTCCTCACTCACTCAGTGAGTGCTGTCTCTCCCACCTCACTCACTCAGTGAGTGCTGTCACTCCCTCCTCACTCACTCAGTGAGTGCTGTCCCTTCTTCCTCACTCACTCAGTGAGTGCTGTCACTCCCTCCTCACTTACTCAGTGAGTGCTGTCACTCCCTCCTCACTCACTCAGTGAGCACGGTCACTCCTTCCTCACTCACTCAGTATGCGCTTTCACTCCTTTCTCACTCACTCAGTGAGTTTTGTCACTCCCTCCTCACTTACTCAGTGAGCGCTGTCACTCCGTCCTCACTCACTCAGTGAGAGTGTCACTCCCTCATCACTCACTCAGTGATTGTTGTCACTCCCTCCTTGCTTACCCAGTGAGCGCTGTCACTTCCTCCTCACATACTCAGTGAGTTCTGTCACTCCTTCCTCACTCACTCAGTGAGTGCTGTCACTCCCTCCTCAATCACACAGTGAGCGCTGTTATTCCTTCCTCACTCACTCAGTGAGTGCTGTCACTCCTTCCTCACTCACTCAGTGAGTGCTGTCACTCCTCACTCACTCAGTGAGTGCTGTCACTCCCTCCTCACTCACTCAGTGAGTGCGGTCATTCCCTCCTCACTCACACAGTGAGTGCTGTCAATCACTCCTCACTCACTCAGTGAGCGCTGTCTCTCCCTCCTCACTCACTCAGTGAGTGCTGTCACTTCTTCCTCACTCACTCAGTGAGTGCTGTCACTCCCACCTCACTTACTCAGTGAGCGCTGTCACACCCTCCTCACTTACTCAGTGAGCACGGTCACACCCTCCTCACTCACTCAGTGAGCACTGTCACTCCTTCCTCACTCACTCAGTGAGCGCTGTCACTCCTTTCCCACTTGCTCAGTGAGTGCTGTCACTCCTTCCTCACTCACTCAGTGAGTGCTGTCACTCCTTCCTCACCCACTGAGTGAGTGCTGTCACTCCCTCCTCACTTACTCAGTGAGTGCTGTCACTCCGTACTCACTCACTCAGAGTGCTGTCACTTCATCCTCACTTAATCAGTGAGTTCTGACAGTCCCTCCTCACTGACTCAGTGAGTGCTGTCACTCCTTCCTCACTCACTCAGTGAGTGCTGTCACTCCTTCCTCACTCACTCAGTGAGTGCTGTCACTCCCTCCTCAATCACTCAGTGAGTGCTGTCACTCCCACCTCATTCACTCTTTGAGTGCTGTCACTCCATCCTCACTCACTTAGTGAGTGCTGTCACTCCCTCCTCACTCACTCAGTGAGTGCTGTCACTCCCTCCTCTCTCACTCAGTGATCGCTGTCACTCCCTTCTCAATCACTCAGTGAGCGATGACACTCCCTCCTCACTCACTCAGTGAGCGCTGTCACTCCTTCCTCACTCACTCAGTGTGCGCTTTCACTCCTTCCTCACTCACTTAGTGAGTGCTGTCACTCCCTCCTCACTCACACAGTGAGTGCTGTCACTCCCTCCTCACTCACACAGTGAGCGCTGTTATTCCTTCCTCACTCACTCAGTGAGTGCTGTCACTCCTTCCTCACTCACTCAGTGAGTGCTGTCACTCCCTCCTCACTCACTCAGTGAGTGCTGTCTCTCCCTCCTCACTCCCTCAGTGAGTGCTGTCACTCCCTCCTCACTCACTCAGTGAGCGCTGTCAATCCTTCCTCACTCACTCAGTGAGTGCTGTCACTCCCTCCTCACTCACTCATTGAGTGCTCTCCCTTCTTCCTTACTCACTCAGTGAGTGCTGTCACTCCCTCCTCACTTACTCAGTGAGCGCTGTCACTCCCTCCTTACTCACTCAGTGAGTGCTGTCACTCCCTCCTCACTCACTCAGTGAGTGCTGTCACTGCTTCCTCACTCACTCAGTGAGTGCTGTCACACCCTCCTCACTCACTCAGTGAGTGCTGTCACTCCCTCCACACTCACTCAGTGAGTGCTGTCACTGCTTCCTCACTCACTCAGTGAGTGCTGTCACACCCTCCTCACTCACTCAGTGAGTGCTGTCACTCCCTCCACACTCACTCAGTGAGCGCTGTCACTCCCTTCTCACTCATTCAGTGGGCACTGATAATCCCTCCTCATTCACTCAGTGAGCGCTGTCACTCCTTCCTCACTCACTCAGTGAGCGCTGTCTCTCCCTACTCACTCACTCAGTGAGTGCTGTCATTCCCTCCTCACTAACTCAGTGAGCGCTGTCACTCCCTTCTCACTCACTCAGTGAGCGCTGAAACTCCCTCCTCACTCACTCAGTGAATGCTGTCACTCCTTCCTCACTCGCTCAGTGAGTGCTGTCACTCCTTCCTCACTCAATCAGTGCTGTCACTCCATCCTCACTCACTCGGTGAGCGCTTTAACTCCTTCCTCACTCACTCAGTGAGTGCAGTCACTCCTTCCTCACTTACTCAGTGAGTGGTGACTCTTTCCTCCTCACTCAATCAGTGAGTGCTGTCACTCCCTCCTCACTCACTCAGTGAGTGCTGTTGCTTTCCAACCTCACTCACTCAATGAGAGCTGTCACTCCCTCCTCAATGCCTCAGTGTGAGCTGTCGCTTTCCCTCCTCACTCACTCAGATATCGCTGTCACTTCCTCCTCACTCACTCCGTGAGAGCTGGCACTCCTTCCTCCCTCACTCAGTGGGCGCTGTCATTACTTCCTCACTCACTCAGTGAGTACTGCCACTCTCTCCTCTCTCACTCAGTGTGCGCTGTCGCTTTCCCTCTTCACTCACTCAGAGATCGCTGCCACTTCCTCCTCACTTACTCAGTTAGTGCTGTCTCTTTCCTCCTCACTTATTCAGTAAGTGCTGACACTCCTTCCTCATTCACTTAGTGAGCGCTGTCACTCCCTCCTCACTCACACAGTGAGCGCTGTTATTCCTTCCTCACTCACTCAGTGAGTGCTGTCACACCTTCCTCACTCACTCAGTGAGTGCTGTCTCTCCCACCTCACTCACTCAGTGAGTGCTGTCACTCCCTCCTCACTCACTCAGTGAGTGCTGTCACTTCTTCCTAACTCACTCAGTGAGTGCTGTCTCTCCCTCCTCACTCACTCAGTGAGTGCTGTCACTCCCTCCTCACTCACTCAGTGAGTGCTGTCCCTTCTTCCTCACTCACTCAGTGAGTGCTGTCACTCCCTCCTCACTTACTCAGTGAGTGCTGTCACTCCCTCCTCACTCACTCAGTGAGCACGGTCACTCCTTCCTCACTCACTCAGTGTGCGCTTTCACTCCTTTCTCACTCACTCAGTGAGTTTTGTCACTCCCTCCTCAGTTACTCAGTGAGCGCAGTCACTCCGTCCTCACTCACTCAGTGAGAGTGTCACTCCCTCATCACTCACTCAGTGATTGCTGTCACTCCCTCCTTGCTTACCCAGTGAGCGCTGTCACTTCCTCCTCACATACTCAGTGAGTTCTGTCACTCCTTCCTCACTCACTCAGTGAGTGCTGTCACTCCCTCCTCAATCACACAGTGAGCGCTGTTATTCCTTCCTCACTCACTCAGTGAGTGCTGTCACTCCTTCCTCACTCACTCAGTGAGTGCTGTCACTCCTCACTCACTCAGTGAGTGCTGTCACTCCCTCCTCACTCACTCAGTGAGTGCTGTCAATTCTTCCTCACTCACTCAGTTAGCGCTGTCACTCCTTCCTCACTCACTCTTTGATTGCTGTCACTCCCTCCTCACTCACTCAGTGAGTGCGGTCATTCCCTCCTCACTCACACAGTGAGTGCTGTCAATCACTCCTCACCCACTCAGTGAGTGCTGTCTCTCCCTCCTCACTCACTCAGTGAGTGCTGTCACTTCTTCCTCACTCACTCAGTGAGTGCTGTCACTCCCACCTCACTTACTCAGTGAGCGCTGTCACACCCTCCTCACTTACTCAGTGAGCACGGTCACACCCTCCTCACTCACTCAGTGAGCACTGTCACTCCTTCCTCACTCACTCAGTGAGCGCTGTCACTCCTTTCCCACTTGCTCAGTGAGTGCTGTCACTCCTTCCTCACTCACTCAGTGAGTGCTGTCACTCCTTCCTCACCCACTGAGTGAGTGCTGTCACTCCCTCCTCACTTACTCAGTGAATGCTGTCACTCCGTACTCACTCACTCAGAGTGCTGTCACTTCATCCTCACTTAATCAGTGAGTTCTGACAGTCCCTCCTCACTGACTCAGTGAGTGCTGTCACTCCTTCCTCACTCACTCAGTGAGTGCTGTCACTCCCTCCTCACTCACTCAGTGAGTGCTGTCACTCCCACCTCATTCACTCTTTAAGTGCTGTCACTCCGTCCTCACTCACTTAGTGAGTGCTGTCACTCCCTCCTCACTCACTCAGTGAGTGCTGTCACTCCCTCCTCTCTCACTCAGTGATCGCTGTCACTCCCTTCTCAATCAGTCAGTGAGCGATGACACTCCCTCCTCACTCACTCAGTGAGCGCTGTCACTCCTTCCTCACTCACTCAGTGTGCGCTTTCACTCCTTCCTCACTCACTTAGTGAGTGCTGTGACTCCCTCCTCACTCACACAGTGAGCGCTGTTATTCCTTCCTCACTCACTCAGTGAGTGCTGTCACTCCTTCCTCACTCACTCAGTGAGTGCTGTCACTCCCTCCTCACTCACTCAGTGAGTGCTGTCACTCCCTCCACACTCACTCAGTGAGCGCTGTCACTCCCTTCTCACTCATTCAGTGGGCACTGATAATCCCTCCTCATTCACTCAGTGAGCGCTGTCACTCCTTCCTCATTCACTCAGTGAGCGCTGTCACTCCTTCCTCACTCACTCTGTGAGTGCTGTCATTCCCTCCTCACTAACTCAGTGAGCGCTCTCACTCCCTTCTCACTCACTCAGTGAGCGCTGAAACTCCCTCCTCACTCACTCAGTGAATGCTGTCACTCCTTCCTCACTCACTCAGTGAGCGCTGTCACTCCTTCCTCACTCAATCAGTGAGTGCTGTCACTCCATCCTCACTCACTCGGTGAGCGCTGTAACTCCTTCCTCACTCACTCAGTGAGTGCAGTCACTCCTTCCTCACTTACTCAGAGATCGCTGTCACTTCCTCCTCACTTACTCAGTGAGTGGTGACTCTTTCCTCCTCACTCAATCAGTGAGTGCTGTCACTCCCTACACACTCACTCAGTGAGTGCTGTTGCTTTCCAACCTCACTCACTCAATGAGAGCTGTCACTCCCTCCTCAATGCCTCAGTGTGAGCTGTCGCTTTCCCTCCTCACTCACTCAGAGATCGCTGTCACTTCCTCCTCACTCACTCAGTGAGAGCTGGCACTCCTTCCTCCCTCACTCAGTGAGCGCTGTCATTACTTCCTCACTCACTCAGTGAGTGCTGTTACTCACTACTCACTCACTCAGTGAGTACTGCCACTCTCTCCTCACTCACTCAGTGTGCGCTGTCGCTTTCCCTCCTCACTCACTCAGAGATCGCTGCCACTTCCTCCTCACTTACTCAGTTAGCGCTGTCTCTTTCCTCCTCACTCATTCAGTAAGTGCTGACACTCCTTCCTCATTCACTTCGTGAGTGCTGTCACTCCCTCCTCACTCACACAGTGAGCGCTGTTATTCCTTCCTCACTCACTCAGTGAGTGCTGTCACACTTTCCTCACTCACTCAGTGAGTGCTATCTCTCCCACCTCACTGACTCAGTGAGTGCTGTCACTCCCTCCTCACTCACTCAGTGAGTGCTGTCACTTCTTCCTAACTCACTCAGTGAGTGCTGTCTCTCCCTCCTCACTCACTCAGTGAGTGCTGTCACTCCCTCCTCACTCACTCAGTGAGTGCTGTCACTTCTTCCTCACTCACTCAGTGAGTGCTTTCACTCCCACCTCACTGCCTCAGTGTGCGCTGTCGCTTTCCCTCCTCACTCACTCAGAGATCGCTGTCACTTCCTCCTCACTTACTCAGTTAGTGCTGTCTCTTTCCTCCTCACTCATTCAGTAAGTGCTGACACTCCTTCCTCATTCACTTAGTGAGCGCTGTCACTCCCTCCTCACTCACACAGTGAGCGGTTATTCCTTCCTCACTCACTCAGTGAGTGCTGTCACTCCTTCCTCACTCACTCAGTGAGTGCTGTCTCTCCCTCCTCACTCACTCAGTGAGTGCTGTCACTCCCTCCTCACTCACTCAGTGAGTGCTGTCACTTCTTCCTCACTCACTCAGTGAGTGCTGTCACTCCCTCCTCACTTACTCAGTGAGTGCTGTCACTCCCTCCTCACTCACTCAGTGAGCACGGTCACTCCTTCCTCACTCACTCAGTATGCGCTTTCACTCCTTTCTCACTCACTCAGTGAGTTTTGTCACTCCCTCCTCACTTACTCAGTGAGCGCTGTCACTCCGTCCTCACTCACTCAGTGAGAGTGTCACTCCCTCATCACTCACTCAGTGATTGTTGTCACTCCCTCCTTGCTTACCCAGTGAGCGCTGTCACTTCCTCCTCACATACTCAGTGAGTTCTGTCACTCCTTCCTCACTCACTCAGTGAGTGCTGTCACTCCCTCCTCAATCACACAGTGAGCGCTGTTATTCCTTCCTCACTCACTCAGTGAGTGCTGTCACTCCTTCCTCACTCACTCAGTGAGTGCTGTCACTCCTCACTCACTCAGTGAGTGCTGTCACTCCCTCCTCACTCACTCAGTGAGTGCGGTCATTCCCTCCTCACTCACACAGTGAGTGCTGTCAATCACTCCTCACTCACTCAGTGAGCGCTGTCTCTCCCTCCTCACTCACTCAGTGAGTGCTGTCACTTCTTCCTCACTCACTCAGTGAGTGCTGTCACTCCCACCTCACTTACTCAGTGAGCGCTGTCACACCCTCCTCACTTACTCAGTGAGCACGGTCACACCCTCCTCACTCACTCAGTGAGCACTGTCACTCCTTCCTCACTCACTCAGTGAGCGCTGTCACTCCTTTCCCACTTGCTCAGTGAGCGCTGTCACTCCTTCCTTACTCACTCAGTGAGTGCTGTCACTCCTTCCTCACTCACTGAGTGAGTGCTGTCACTCCCTCCTCACTTACTCAGTGAGTGCTGTCAATCCCTCCTCACTCACTCAATGAGTGCTGTCACTTCATCCTCACTTAATCAGTGAGTTCTGTCACTCCCTCCTCACTCACTCAGTGAGTGCTGACACTCTCACCTCACTCACTCAGTGAGTGCTGTCACTCCCTACTCACACTCAGTGAGTGCTGTCACTCCCACCTCATTCACTCTTTGAGTGCTGTCACTCCCTTCTCACTCACTTAGTGAGTGCTGTCACTCCCTCCTCACTCACTCAGTGAGTGCTGTCACTCCCTCCTCTCTCACTCAGTGATCGCTGTCACTCCATTCTCACTCACTCAGTGAGCGCTGTCACTCCTTCCTCACTCACTCAGTGTGCGCTGTCACTCCTTCCTCACTCACTCAGTGAGTGCTGTCACTCCAAGCTCACTCACTCAGTGAGTGCTGTCACTCCCTCCTCACTCACACAGTGAGCGCTGTTATTCCTTCCTCACTCACTCAGTGAGTGCTGTCACTCCTTCCTCACTCACTCAGTGAGTGCTGTCACTCCCTCCTCACTCACTCAGTGAGTGCTGTCTCTCCCTCCTCACTCTCTCAGTGAGTGCTGTCACTCCCTCCTCACTCACTCAGTGAGCGCTGTCAATCCTTCCTCACTCACTCAGTGAGTGCTGTCACTCCCTCCTCACTCACTCATTGAGTGCTCTCCCTTCTTCCTTACTCACTCAGTGAGTGCTGTCACTCCCTCCTCACTTACTCAGTGAGCGCTGTCACTCCCTCCTTACTCACTCAGTGAGTGCTGTCACTCCCTCCTCACTCACTCAGTGAGTGCTGTCACTGCTTCCTCACTCACTCAGTGAGTGCTGTCACACCCTCCTCACTCACTCAGTGAGTGCTGTCACTCCCTCCACACTCACTCAGTGAGTGCTGTCACTGCTTCCTCACTCACTCAGTGAGTGCTGTCACACCCTCCTCACTCACTCAGTGAGTGCTGTCACTCCCTCCACACTCACTCAGTGAGCGCTGTCACTCCCTTCTCACTCATTCAGTGGGCACTGATAATCCCTCCTCATTCACTCAGTGAGCGCTGTCACTCCTTCCTCACTCACTCAGTGAGCGCTGTCTCTCCCTACTCACTCACTCAGTGAGTGCTGTCATTCCCTCCTCACTAACTCAGTGAGCGCTGTCACTCCCTTCTCACTCACTCAGTGAGCGCTGAAACTCCCTCCTCACTCACTCAGTGAATGCTGTCACTCCTTCCTCACTCGCTCAGTGAGTGCTGTCACTCCTTCCTCACTCAATCAGTGCTGTCACTCCATCCTCACTCACTCGGTGAGCGCTTTAACTCCTTCCTCACTCACTCAGTGAGTGCAGTCACTCCTTCCTCACTTACTCAGTGAGTGGTGACTCTTTCCTCCTCACTCAATCAGTGAGTGCTGTCACTCCCTCCTCACTCACTCAGTGAGTGCTGTTGCTTTCCAACCTCACTCACTCAATGAGAGCTGTCACTCCCTCCTCAATGCCTCAGTGTGAGCTGTCGCTTTCCCTCCTCACTCACTCAGATATCGCTGTCACTTCCTCCTCACTCACTCCGTGAGAGCTGGCACTCCTTCCTCCCTCACTCAGTGGGCGCTGTCATTACTTCCTCACTCACTCAGTGAGTACTGCCACTCTCTCCTCTCTCACTCAGTGTGCGCTGTCGCTTTCCCTCTTCACTCACTCAGAGATCGCTGCCACTTCCTCCTCACTTACTCAGTTAGTGCTGTCTCTTTCCTCCTCACTTATTCAGTAAGTGCTGACACTCCTTCCTCATTCACTTAGTGAGCGCTGTCACTCCCTCCTCACTCACACAGTGAGCGCTGTTATTCCTTCCTCACTCACTCAGTGAGTGCTGTCACACCTTCCTCACTCACTCAGTGAGTGCTGTCTCTCCCACCTCACTCACTCAGTGAGTGCTGTCACTCCCTCCTCACTCACTCAGTGAGTGCTGTCACTTCTTCCTAACTCACTCAGTGAGTGCTGTCTCTCCCTCCTCACTCACTCAGTGAGTGCTGTCACTCCCTCCTCACTCACTCAGTGAGTGCTGTCCCTTCTTCCTCACTCACTCAGTGAGTGCTGTCACTCCCTCCTCACTTACTCAGTGAGTGCTGTCACTCCCTCCTCACTCACTCAGTGAGCACGGTCACTCCTTCCTCACTCACTCAGTGTGCGCTTTCACTCCTTTCTCACTCACTCAGTGAGTTTTGTCACTCCCTCCTCAGTTACTCAGTGAGCGCAGTCACTCCGTCCTCACTCACTCAGTGAGAGTGTCACTCCCTCATCACTCACTCAGTGATTGCTGTCACTCCCTCCTTGCTTACCCAGTGAGCGCTGTCACTTCCTCCTCACATACTCAGTGAGTTCTGTCACTCCTTCCTCACTCACTCAGTGAGTGCTGTCACTCCCTCCTCAATCACACAGTGAGCGCTGTTATTCCTTCCTCACTCACTCAGTGAGTGCTGTCACTCCTTCCTCACTCACTCAGTGAGTGCTGTCACTCCTCACTCACTCAGTGAGTGCTGTCACTCCCTCCTCACTCACTCAGTGAGTGCTGTCAATTCTTCCTCACTCACTCAGTTAGCGCTGTCACTCCTTCCTCACTCACTCAGTGATTGCTGTCACTCCCTCCTCACTCACTCAGTGAGTGCGGTCATTCCCTCCTCACTCACACAGTGAGTGCTGTCAATCACTCCTCACCCACTCAGTGAGTGCTGTCTCTCCCTCCTCACTCACTCAGTGAGTGCTGTCACTTCTTCCTCACTCACTCAGTGAGTGCTGTCACTCCCACCTCACTTACTCAGTGAGCGCTGTCACACCCTCCTCACTTACTCAGTGAGCACGGTCACACCCTCCTCACTCACTCAGTGAGCACTGTCACTCCTTCCTCACTCACTCAGTGAGCGCTGTCACTCCTTTCCCACTTGCTCAGTGAGTGCTGTCACTCCTTCCTCACTCACTCAGTGAGTGCTGTCACTCCTTCCTCACCCACTGAGTGAGTGCTGTCACTCCCTCCTCACTTACTCAGTGAATGCTGTCACTCCGTACTCACTCACTCAGAGTGCTGTCACTTCATCCTCACTTAATCAGTGAGTTCTGACACTCCCTCCTCACTCACTCAGTGAGTGCTGTCACTCCTTCCTCACTCACTCAGTGAGTGCTGTCACTCCCTCCTCACTCACTCAGTGAGTGCTGTCACTCCCACCTCATTCACTCTTTAAGTGCTGTCACTCCGTCCTCACTCACTTAGTGAGTGCTGTCACTCCCTCCTCACTCACTCAGTGAGTGCTGTCACTCCCTCCTCTCTCACTCAGTGATCGCTGTCACTCCCTTCTCAATCAGTCAGTGAGCGATGACACTCCCTCCTCACTCACTCAGTGAGCGCTGTCACTCCTTCCTCACTCACTCAGTGTGCGCTTTCACTCCTTCCTCACTCACTTAGTGAGTGCTGTGACTCCCTCCTCACTCACACAGTGAGCGCTGTTATTCCTTCCTCACTCACTCAGTGAGTGCTGTCACTCCTTCCTCACTCACTCAGTGAGTGCTGTCACTCCCTCCTCACTCACTCAGTGAGTGCTGTCACTCCCTCCACACTCACTCAGTGAGCGCTGTCACTCCCTTCTCACTCATTCAGTGGGCACTGATAATCCCTCCTCATTCACTCAGTGAGCGCTGTCACTCCTTCCTCATTCACTCAGTGAGCGCTGTCACTCCTTCCTCACTCACTCTGTGAGTGCTGTCATTCCCTCCTCACTAACTCAGTGAGCGCTCTCACTCCCTTCTCACTCACTCAGTGAGCGCTGTCACTCCCTCCTCACTCACTCAGTGAGTGCGGTCATTCCCTCCTCACTCACACAGTGAGTGCTGTCAATCACTCCTCACTCACTCAGTGAGCGCTGTCTCTCCCTCCTCACTCACTCAGTGAGTGCTGTCACTTCTTCCTCACTCACTCAGTGAGTGCTGTCACTCCCACCTCACTTACTCAGTGAGCGCTGTCACACCCTCCTCACTTACTCAGTGAGCACGGTCACACCCTCCTCACTCACTCAGTGAGCACTGTCACTCCTTCCTCACTCACTCAGTGAGCGCTGTCACTCCTTTCCCACTTGCTCAGTGAGTGCTGTCACTCCTTCCTCACTCACTCAGTGAGTGCTGTCACTCCTTCCTCACCCACTGAGTGAGTGCTGTCACTCCCTCCTCACTTACTCAGTGAGTGCTGTCACTCCGTACTCACTCACTCAGAGTGCTGTCACTTCATCCTCACTTAATCAGTGAGTTCTGACAGTCCCTCCTCACTGACTCAGTGAGTGCTGTCACTCCTTCCTCACTCACTCAGTGAGTGCTGTCACTCCCTCCTCAATCACTCAGTGAGTGCTGTCACTCCCACCTCATTCACTCTTTGAGTGCTGTCACTCCATCCTCACTCACTTAGTGAGTGCTGTCACTCCCTCCTCACTCACTCAGTGAGTGCTGTCACTCCCTCCTCTCTCACTCAGTGATCGCTGTCACTCCCTTCTCAATCACTCAGTGAGCGCTGTCACTCCTTCCTCACTCACTCAGTGTGCGCTTTCACTCCTTCCTCACTCACTTAGTGAGTGCTGTCACTCCCTCCTCACTCACACAGTGAGTGCTGTCACTCCCTCCTCACTCACACAGTGAGCGCTGTTATTCCTTCCTCACTCACTCAGTGAGTGCTGTCACTCCTTCCTCACTCACTCAGTGAGTGCTGTCACTCCCTCCTCACTCACTCAGTGAGTGCTGTCTCTCCCTCCTCACTCCCTCAGTGAGTGCTGTCACTCCCTCCTCACTCACTCAGTGAGCGCTGTCAATCCTTCGTCACTCACTCAGTGAGTGCTGTCACTCCCTCCTCACTCACTCATTGAGTGCTGTCACTTCTTCCTTACTCACTCAGTGAGTGCTGTCACTCCCTCCTCACTTACTCAGTGAGCGCTGTCATTCCCTCCTAACTTAATCAATGAGTGCTGTCACTCCCTCCTCTCTCACTCAGTGAGTGCTGTCACTCCTTCCTCACTCACTCAGTGAGTGCTGTCACACCCTCCTCACTCACTCAGTGAGTGCTGTCACTCCCTCCTCACTCACTCAGTGAGTGCTGTCACTGCTTCCTCACTCACTCAGTGAGTGCTGTCACACCCTCCTCACTCACTCAGTGAGTGCTGTCACTCCCTCCACACTCACTCAGTGAGCGCTGTCACTCCCTTCTCACTCATTCAGTGGGCACTGATAATCCCTCCTCATTCACTCAGTGAGCGCTGTCACTCCTTCCTCACTCACTCAGTGAGCGCTGTCTCTCCCTACTCACTCACTCAGTGAGTGCTGTCATTCCCTCCTCACTAACTCAGTGAGCGCTGTCACTCCCTTCTCACTCACTCAGTGAGCGCTGAAACTCCCTCCTCACTCACTCAGTGAATGCTGTCACTCCTTCCTCACTCGCTCAGTGAGTGCTGTCACTCCTTCCTCACTCAATCAGTGCTGTCACTCCATCCTCACTCACTCGGTGAGCGCTTTAACTCCTTCCTCACTCACTCAGTGAGTGCAGTCACTCCTTCCTCACTTACTCAGTGAGTGGTGACTCTTTCCTCCTCACTCAATCAGTGAGTGCTGTCACTCCCTCCTCACTCACTCAGTGAGTGCTGTTGCTTTCCAACCTCACTCACTCAATGAGAGCTGTCACTCCCTCCTCAATGCCTCAGTGTGAGCTGTCGCTTTCCCTCCTCACTCACTCAGATATCGCTGTCACTTCCTCCTCACTCACTCCGTGAGAGCTGGCACTCCTTCCTCCCTCACTCAGTGGGCGCTGTCATTACTTCCTCACTCACTCAGTGAGTACTGCCACTCTCTCCTCTCTCACTCAGTGTGCGCTGTCGCTTTCCCTCTTCACTCACTCAGAGATCGCTGCCACTTCCTCCTCACTTACTCAGTTAGTGCTGTCTCTTTCCTCCTCACTTATTCAGTAAGTGCTGACACTCCTTCCTCATTCACTTAGTGAGCGCTGTCACTCCCTCCTCACTCACACAGTGAGCGCTGTTATTCCTTCCTCACTCACTCAGTGAGTGCTGTCACACCTTCCTCACTCACTCAGTGAGTGCTGTCTCTCCCACCTCACTCACTCAGTGAGTGCTGTCACTCCCTCCTCACTCACTCAGTGAGTGCTGTCACTTCTTCCTAACTCACTCAGTGAGTGCTGTCTCTCCCTCCTCACTCACTCAGTGAGTGCTGTCACTCCCTCCTCACTCACTCAGTGAGTGCTGTCCCTTCTTCCTCACTCACTCAGTGAGTGCTGTCACTCCCTCCTCACTTACTCAGTGAGTGCTGTCACTCCCTCCTCACTCACTCAGTGAGCACGGTCACTCCTTCCTCACTCACTCAGTGTGCGCTTTCACTCCTTTCTCACTCACTCAGTGAGTTTTGTCACTCCCTCCTCAGTTACTCAGTGAGCGCAGTCACTCCGTCCTCACTCACTCAGTGAGAGTGTCACTCCCTCATCACTCACTCAGTGATTGCTGTCACTCCCTCCTTGCTTACCCAGTGAGCGCTGTCACTTCCTCCTCACATACTCAGTGAGTTCTGTCACTCCTTCCTCACTCACTCAGTGAGTGCTGTCACTCCCTCCTCAATCACACAGTGAGCGCTGTTATTCCTTCCTCACTCACTCAGTGAGTGCTGTCACTCCTTCCTCACTCACTCAGTGAGTGCTGTCACTCCTCACTCACTCAGTGAGTGCTGTCACTCCCTCCTCACTCACTCAGTGAGTGCTGTCAATTCTTCCTCACTCACTCAGTTAGCGCTGTCACTCCTTCCTCACTCACTCTTTGATTGCTGTCACTCCCTCCTCACTCACTCAGTGAGTGCGGTCATTCCCTCCTCACTCACACAGTGAGTGCTGTCAATCACTCCTCACCCACTCAGTGAGTGCTGTCTCTCCCTCCTCACTCACTCAGTGAGTGCTGTCACTTCTTCCTCACTCACTCAGTGAGTGCTGTCACTCCCACCTCACTTACTCAGTGAGCGCTGTCACACCCTCCTCACTTACTCAGTGAGCACGGTCACACCCTCCTCACTCACTCAGTGAGCACTGTCACTCCTTCCTCACTCACTCAGTGAGCGCTGTCACTCCTTTCCCACTTGCTCAGTGAGTGCTGTCACTCCTTCCTCACTCACTCAGTGAGTGCTGTCACTCCTTCCTCACCCACTGAGTGAGTGCTGTCACTCCCTCCTCACTTACTCAGTGAATGCTGTCACTCCGTACTCACTCACTCAGAGTGCTGTCACTTCATCCTCACTTAATCAGTGAGTTCTGACAGTCCCTCCTCACTGACTCAGTGAGTGCTGTCACTCCTTCCTCACTCACTCAGTGAGTGCTGTCACTCCCTCCTCACTCACTCAGTGAGTGCTGTCACTCCCACCTCATTCACTCTTTAAGTGCTGTCACTCCGTCCTCACTCACTTAGTGAGTGCTGTCACTCCCTCCTCACTCACTCAGTGAGTGCTGTCACTCCCTCCTCTCTCACTCAGTGATCGCTGTCACTCCCTTCTCAATCAGTCAGTGAGCGATGACACTCCCTCCTCACTCACTCAGTGAGCGCTGTCACTCCTTCCTCACTCACTCAGTGTGCGCTTTCACTCCTTCCTCACTCACTTAGTGAGTGCTGTGACTCCCTCCTCACTCACACAGTGAGCGCTGTTATTCCTTCCTCACTCACTCAGTGAGTGCTGTCACTCCTTCCTCACTCACTCAGTGAGTGCTGTCACTCCCTCCTCACTCACTCAGTGAGTGCTGTCACTCCCTCCACACTCACTCAGTGAGCGCTGTCACTCCCTTCTCACTCATTCAGTGGGCACTGATAATCCCTCCTCATTCACTCAGTGAGCGCTGTCACTCCTTCCTCATTCACTCAGTGAGCGCTGTCACTCCTTCCTCACTCACTCTGTGAGTGCTGTCATTCCCTCCTCACTAACTCAGTGAGCGCTCTCACTCCCTTCTCACTCACTCAGTGAGCGCTGAAACTCCCTCCTCACTCACTCAGTGAATGCTGTCACTCCTTCCTCACTCACTCAGTGAGCGCTGTCACTCCTTCCTCACTCAATCAGTGAGTGCTGTCACTCCATCCTCACTCACTCGGTGAGCGCTGTAACTCCTTCCTCACTCACTCAGTGAGTGCAGTCACTCCTTCCTCACTTACTCAGAGATCGCTGTCACTTCCTCCTCACTTACTCAGTGAGTGGTGACTCTTTCCTCCTCACTCAATCAGTGAGTGCTGTCACTCCCTACACACTCACTCAGTAAGTGCTGTCGCTTTAAAACCTCACTCACTCAATGAGAGCTGTCACTCCCTCCTCAATGCCTCAGTGTGAGCTGTCGCTTTCCCTCCTCACTCACTCAGAGATCGCTGTCACTTCCTCCTCACTCACTCAGTGAGAGCTGGCACTCCTTCCTCCCTCACTCAGTGAGCGCTGTCACTCCTTCCTCACTCACTCAGTGAGTGCTGTTACTCACTCCTCACTCACTCAGTGAGTACTGCCACTCTCTCCTCACTCACTCAGTGTGCGCTGTCGCTTTCCCTCCTCACTCACTCAGAGATCGCTGCCACTTCCTCCTCACTTACTCAGTTAGTGCTGTCTCTTTCCTCCTCACTCATTCAGTAAGTGCTGACACTCCTTCCTCATTCACTTCGTGAGTGCTGTCACTCCCTCCTCACTCACACAGTGAGCGCTGTTATTCCTTCCTCACTCACTCAGTGAGTGCTGTCACACTTTCCTCACTCACTCAGTGAGTGCTATCTCTCCCACCTCACTGACTCAGTGAGTGCTGTCACTCCCTCCTCACTCACTCAGTGAGTGCTGTCACTTCTTCCTAACTCACTCAGTGAGTGCTGTCTCTCCCTCCTCACTCACTCAGTGAGTGCTGTCACTCCCTCCTCACTCACTCAGTGAGTGCTGTCACTTCTTCCTCACTCACTCAGTGAGTGCTTTCACTCCCACCTCACTTACTCAGTGAGCGCTGTCACTCCCTCCTCACTTACTCAGTGAGCACGGTCACACCCTCCTCACTCACTCAGTGAGCACTGGCAATGCTTCCTCACTCAATCAGTGAGCGCTGTCACTCCTTTCTCACTTGCTCAGTGAGTGCTGTCACTCCTTCCTCACTCACTCAGTGAGTGCTGTCACTCCTTCCTCACCCACTGACTGAGTGCTGTCACTCCCTCCTCACTTACTCAGTGAGTGCTGTCACGCCGTCCTCACTCACTCAGAGTGCTGTCACTTCATCCTCACTTAATCACTGAGTTCTGACAGTCCCTCCTCACTGACTCAGTGAGTGCTGTCACTCCTTCCTCCCTCACTCAGTGAGTGCTGTCACTTCTTCCTAACTCACTCAGTGAGTGCTGTCTCTCCCTCCTCACTCACTCAGTGAGTGCTGTCACTCCCTCCTCTCTCACTCAGTGATCGCTGTCACTCCCTTCTCAATCACTCAGTGAGCGATGACACTCCCTCCTCACTCACTCAGTGAGCGCTGTCACTTTCCCTCCTCACTCACTCAGAGATCGCTGCCACTTCCTCCTCACTTACTCAGTTAGTGCTGTCTCTTTCCTCCTCACTCATTCAGTTAGTGCTGACACTCCTTCCTCATTCACTTAGTGAGCGCTGTCACTCCCTCCTCACTCACACAGTGAGCGCTGTTATTCCTTCCTCATTCCCTCAGTGAGTGCTGTCACTCCTTCCTCACTCACTCAGTGAGTGCTGTCACTCCCTCCTCACTCACTCAGTGAGTGCTGTCACTGCTTCCTCACTAACTCAATGAGCGCTGTCCCTCCTTCCTCACTCACTCAGTTAGTGCTGTCACTCCCTCCTCACTCACTCAGTGAGTGCTGTCAATCCCTCCTCACTCACTCAGTGAGTGCTGTCACTCCCTCCTCACTCACTCAGTGAGTGCAGCCTTTCCCTCCTCACTCACTCAGTGAGGCTGTCACTCCCTCCTCACTTACTCAGTGAGCGCTGTCAATCCCTGCTCACTCACTCAGTGAGTGCTGTCACTCCTTGCTCACTCACTCAGTGAGTGCTGTCTCTCCTTCCTCACTCACTGAGTGAGTGCTGTCACTCCCTCCTCACTCACTCAGTGTGTGTTGTCACTTCTTCCTCACTCAATCAGTGAGTGCTGTCACTCCCTCCTCACTCACTCAGTGAGTGCTGTCACTCCTTCCTCACTCACTGAATGAGTGCTGTCACTCCCTCCTCACTTACTCAGTGAGTGCTGTCACTCCCTCCTCACTCACACTGTGAGCGCTGTTATTCCATCCTCACTCACTCAGTGAGTGCTGTCACTCCTTCCTCACTCACTCAGTGAGTGCTGTCTCTCCCTCCTCACTCACATAGTGAGTGCTGTCACTTCTTCCTCACTCACTCAGTGAGTGCTGTCACTCCCTCCACACTTACTCAGTGAGCGCTGTCATTCCCTCCTCACTTACTCAGTGAGTGCTGTCTCTCCTTCCTCACTCACTCTGTGAGCACTGTCACTCCTTCCTCACTCACTCGGTGAGCGCTGTCACTCCTTCCTCATTCACTCAGTGAGAGCTGTCACTCCCTTCTCACTTACTCAGTGAGCGCTGTCACTCCCTCCTCACTCACTCAGTGAGCGCAGGCACTCCCTCCTCACTGCCTCAGTGTGCGCTGTCGCTTTCCCTCCTCACTCACTCAGAGATCGCTGTCACTTCCTCCTCACTCACTCAGTGAGTGCTGTGACTCCTTCCTCACTCACTCAGTGAGTGCTGTCGCTTTCCAACCTCACTCACTCAATCATTGCTGTCACTCCCTCCTCACTGCCTCAGTGTGCGCTGTCTCTTTCCCTCCTCACTCACTCAGAGATCGCTTTCACTTCCTACTCACTCACTCAGTGAGAGCTGTCACACCTTCCTCACTCACTCAGTGAGTGCTGTCATTCCCTCCTCACTCAGTCAGTGAGCGCTGTCATTCCTTCCTCACTCACTCAGTGAGTGCTGTCACTCGCTCCTCACTCACTCAGTGAGTACTGCCACTCCCTCCTCAATCACTCAGTGTGCGCTGTCTTTTCCCTCCTCACTCACTCAGAATTCGCTGTCACTTCCTCCTCACTAACTCAGTTAGTGCTGTCTCTTTCCTCCTCACTCATTCAGCAATTGCTGTCACTCCTTCCTCACTCACTCAGTGAGTGCTGTCACTCCCTCCTCACTCACACAGTGAGTGCTGTCACTCCCTCCTCACTCACACAGTGAGCGCTGTTATTCCTTCCTCATTACGCAATGAGTGCTGTCACTCCTTCCTCACTCACTCAGTGAGTGCTGTCACTCCCTCCTCACTCACTCAGTGAATGCTGTCTCTCCCTCCTCATTCCCTCAGTGAGTGCTGTCACTCCCTCCTCACTCACTCAGCGAGCGCTGTCAATCGTTCCTCACTCACTCAGTGAGTGCTGTCTCTCCCTCCTCAATCACTCAGTGAGTGCTGTCACTCCCTCCTCTCTCACTCAGTGATCGCTGTCACTCCAACCTCACTCACTCAGAGATCGCTGTCACTCCCTCCTCACTTACTCAGTGAGTGGTTACTCTTTCCTCCTCACTCAATCAGTGAGTGCTGTCACTCCCTACACACTCACTCAGTAAGTGCTGTCGCTTTAAAACCTCACTCACTCAACGAGTGCTGTCACTCCCTCCTCAATGCCTCAGTGAGAGCTGGCACTCCTTCCTCCCTCACTCAGTGAGCGCTGTCATTACTTCCTCACTCACTCAGTCTGTGCTGTCACTTTCCAACCTCACTCACTCAATCATTGCTGTCACTCCCTCCTCACTGCCTCAGTGTGTGCTGTCTCTTTCCCTCCTCACTCACTCAGAGATCGCTTTCACTTCCTACTCACTCACACAGTGAGAGCTGTCACACCTTCCTCACTCACTCAGTGAGTGCTGTCATTACCTCCTCACTCAGTCAGTGAGCGCTGTCATTCCTTCCTCACTCACTCAGTGAGTGCTGTCACTCGCTACTCACTCACTCAGTGAGTACTGCCACTCTCTCCTCAATCACTCAGTGTGCGCTGTCGTTTCCCTCCTCACTCACTCAGAAATCGCTGTCACTTCCTCCTCACTAACTCAGTGAGTGTTGTCTCTTTCCTCCTCACTCATTCAGTTAGTGCTGTCACTCCTTCCTCACTCACTTAGTGAGTGCTGTCACTCCCTCCTCACTCACACAGTGAGTGCTGTCACTCCCTCCTCACTCACTCAGTGAGTGCTGTCACTGCTTCCTCACTCACTCAGTGAGTGCTGTCACACCCTCCTCACTCACTCAGTGAGTGCTGTCACTCCCTCCACACTCACTCAGTGAGCGCTGTCACTCCCTTCTCACTCATTCAGTGGGCACTGAGAATCCCTCCTCATTCACTCAGTGAGCGCTGTCACTCCTTCCTCACTCACTCAGTGAGCGCTGTCACTCCCTACTCACTCACTCAGTGAGTGCTGTCATTCCCTCCTCACTAACTCAGTGAGCGCTGTCACTCCCTTCTCACTCACTCAGTGAGTGCTGAAACTCCCTCCTCACTCACTCAGTGAATGCTGTCACTCCTTTCTCACTCACTCAGTGAGCGCTGTCACTCCTTCCTCACTCACTCAGTGAGTGCTGTCACTCCCTCCTCACTCCCTCAGTGAGCGCTGTCACTCCTTCCCCACTCACTTGGTGAGCGCTGTCACTCCTTCCTCACTCACTCAGTGAGTGCTGTCACTTCTTCCTCACTCACTCAGTGAGTGCTGTCAATCCCTCCTCACTTACTCAATGAGCGCTGTCACTCCCTCCTCACTTATTCAGTGATTGCTGTCACTCCCTCCTAACTCACTCAGTGAGCGCAGTCACTCGATCCTCACTCACTCGGTGAGCGCTGTCACTCCTTCCTCACTCACTCATTGAGTGCGGTCACTTCTTCCTTACTCACTCAGTGAGTGCTGTCACTCCCTCCTCACTTACTCAGTGAGCGCTGTCACTCCCTCCTTACTCACTCAGTGAGTGCTGTCACTCCCTCCTCACTTACTCAGTGAGTGTTGTCACTCCCTCCTCACTCACTCAGTGAGTGCTGTCACTCCCTCCTCACTTACCCAGTGAGCGCTCTCACTTCCTCCTCACTTACTCAGTGAGTGCTGTCACAAATACCTCACTCAATCAGTGACTGCTGTCACTCCCTCGTCACTCACTCTGTGAGTGCTGTCACTCCCTCCTCACTCACTCAGTGAGTGCTGTCACTGCTTCCTCACTCACTCAGTGAGTGCTGTCACACCCTCCTCACTCACTCAGTGAGCGCTGTCACTCCCTTCTCACTCATTCAGTGGGCACTGAGAATCCCTCCTCATTCACTCAGTGAGCGCTGTCACTCCTTCCTCACTCACTCAGTGAGCGCTGTCACTCCCTACTCACTCACTCAGTGAGTGCTGTCATTCCCTCCTCACTAACTCAGTGAGCGCTGTCACTCCCTTCTCACTCACTCAGTGAGTGCTGAAACTCCCTCCTCACTCACTCAGTGAATGCTGTCACTCCTTTCTCACTCACTCAGTGAGCGCTGTCACTCCTTCCTCACTCACTCAGTGAGTGCTGTCACTCCCTCCTCACTCCCTCAGTGAGTGCTGTCACTCCTTCCTCACTCACTCAGTGAGTGCTGTCACTTCTTCCTCACTCACTCAGTGAGTGCTGTCAATCCCTCCTCACTTACTCAATGAGCGCTGTCACTCCCTCCTCACTTATTCAGTGATTGCTGTCACTCCCTCCTAACTCACTCAGTGAGCGCAGTCACTCGATCCTCACTCACTCGGTGAGCGCTGTCACTCCTTCCTCACTCACTCAGTGAGTGCTGTCACTCCTTCCTCACTCACTCAGAGATCGCTGTCACTTCCTCCTCACTTACTCAGTGAGTGGTGACTCTTTCCTCCTCACTCAATCAGTGAGTGCTGTCACCCCCTCCTCACTCACTCAGTGAGTGCTGTCGCTTACCAACCTCACTCACTCAATGAGAGCTGTCACTCCCTCCTCAATGCCTCAGTGTGAGCTGTCGCTTTCCCTCCTCACTCACTCAGATATCGCTGTCACTTCCTCCTCACTCACTCCGTGAGAGCTGGCACTCCTTCCTCCCTCACTCAGTGGGCGCTGTCATTACTTCCTCACTCACTCAGTGAGTGCTGTTACTCACTCCTCACTCACTCAGTGAGTACTGTCACTCCCTCCTCACTGCCTCAGTGTGCGCTGTCGCTTTCCCTCCTCACTCACTCAGAGAGTGCTCTCCCTTCTTCCTTACTCACTCAGTGAGTGCTGTCACTCCCTCCTCACTTACTCAGTGAGCGCTGTCACTCCCTCCTTACTCACTCAGTGAGTGCTGTCACTCCCTCCTCACTCACTCAGTGAGTGCTGTCACTGCTTCCTCACTCACTCAGTGAGTGCTGTCACACCCTCCTCACTCACTCAGTGAGTGCTGTCACTCCCTCCACACTCACTCAGTGAGCGCTGTCACTCCTTCCTCACTCACTCAGTGAGTGCTGTCACTCCCTCCTCACTCACTCAGTGAGTGCTGTCACTCCCTCCACACTCACTCAGTGAGCGCTGTCACTCCCTTCTCACTCATTCAGTGGGCACTGATAATCCCTCCTCATTCACTCAGTGAGCGCTGTCACTCCTTCCTCACTCACTCAGTGAGCGCTGTCTCTCCCTACTCACTCACTCAGTGAGTGCTGTCATTCCCTCCTCACTAACTCAGTGAGCGCTGTCACTCCCTTCTCACTCACTCAGTGAGCGCTGAAACTCCCTCCTCACTCACTCAGTGAATGCTGTCACTCCTTCCTCACTCGCTCAGTGAGTGCTGTCACTCCTTCCTCACTCAATCAGTGCTGTCACTCCATCCTCACTCACTCGGTGAGCGCTTTAACTCCTTCCTCACTCACTCAGTGAGTGCAGTCACTCCTTCCTCACTTACTCAGTGAGTGGTGACTCTTTCCTCCTCACTCAATCAGTGAGTGCTGTCACTCCCTCCTCACTCACTCAGTGAGTGCTGTTGCTTTCCAACCTCACTCACTCAATGAGAGCTGTCACTCCCTCCTCAATGCCTCAGTGTGAGCTGTCGCTTTCCCTCCTCACTCACTCAGATATCGCTGTCACTTCCTCCTCACTCACTCCGTGAGAGCTGGCACTCCTTCCTCCCTCACTCAGTGGGCGCTGTCATTACTTCCTCACTCACTCAGTGAGTACTGCCACTCTCTCCTCTCTCACTCAGTGTGCGCTGTCGCTTTCCCTCTTCACTCACTCAGAGATCGCTGCCACTTCCTCCTCACTTACTCAGTTAGTGCTGTCTCTTTCCTCCTCACTTATTCAGTAAGTGCTGACACTCCTTCCTCATTCACTTAGTGAGCGCTGTCACTCCCTCCTCACTCACACAGTGAGCGCTGTTATTCCTTCCTCACTCACTCAGTGAGTGCTGTCACACCTTCCTCACTCACTCAGTGAGTGCTGTCTCTCCCACCTCACTCACTCAGTGAGTGCTGTCACTCCCTCCTCACTCACTCAGTGAGTGCTGTCACTTCTTCCTAACTCACTCAGTGAGTGCTGTCTCTCCCTCCTCACTCACTCAGTGAGTGCTGTCACTCCCTCCTCACTCACTCAGTGAGTGCTGTCCCTTCTTCCTCACTCACTCAGTGAGTGCTGTCACTCCCTCCTCACTTACTCAGTGAGTGCTGTCACTCCCTCCTCACTCACTCAGTGAGCACGGTCACTCCTTCCTCACTCACTCAGTGTGCGCTTTCACTCCTTTCTCACTCACTCAGTGAGTTTTGTCACTCCCTCCTCAGTTACTCAGTGAGCGCAGTCACTCCGTCCTCACTCACTCAGTGAGAGTGTCACTCCCTCATCGCTCACTCAGTGATTGCTGTCACTCCCTCCTTGCTTACCCAGTGAGCGCTGTCACTTCCTCCTCACATACTCAGTGAGTTCTGTCACTCCTTCCTCACTCACTCAGTGAGTGCTGTCACTCCCTCCTCACTCACACAGTGAGCGCTGTTATTCCTTCCTCACTCACTCAGTGAGTGCTGTCACTCCTTCCTCACTCACTCAGTGAGTGCTGTCACTACCTCCTCACTCACTCAGTGAGTGCTGTCACTCCCTCCTCACTCACTCAGTGAGTGCTGTCAATTCTTCCTTACTCACTCAGTGAATGCTGTCACTCCCTCCTCACTCACTCATTGATTGCTGTCACTCCCTCCTCACTCACTCAGTGAGTGCGGTCATTCCCTCCTCACTCACTCAGTGAGTGCTGTCAATCACTCCTCACTCACTCAGTGAGTGCTGTCTCTCCCTCCTCACTCACTCAGTGAGTGCTGTCACTTCTTCCTCACTCACTCAGTGAGTGCTGTCACTCCCTCCTCACTTACTCAGTGAGCGCTGTCCCTCCCTCCTCACTTACTCAGTGAGCGCTGTCACTCCCTCCTCACTCACTCAGTGAGCACTGTCACTCCTTCCTCACTCACTCAGTGAGCACTGTCACTCCTTTCCCACTTGCTCAGTGAGTGCTGTCACTCCTTCCTCACTCACTCAGTGAGTGCTGTCACTCCAACCTCACCCACTGAGTGAGTGCTGTCACTCCCTCCTCACTTACTCAGCGACTGCTGTCACTCCGTCCTCACTCACTCAGAGTGCTGTCACTTCATCCTCACTTAATCAGTGAGTTCTGTCACTCACTACTCACTGACTCAGTGAGTGCTGTCACTCCCTCCTCACTCACTCAGCGAGTGCTGTCACTCCCTCCTCACTCACTCAGTGAGTGCTGTCACTCCCACCTCATTCACTCTTTAAGTGCTGTCACTCCGTCCTCACTCACTTAGTGAGTGCTGTCACTCCCTCCTCACTCACTCAGTGAGTGCTGTCACTCCCTCCTCTCTCACTCAGTGATCGCTGTCACTCCCTTCTCAATCAGTCAGTGAGCGATGACACTCCCTCCTCACTCACTCAGTGAGCGCTGTCACTCCTTCCTCACTCACTCAGTGTCCGCTGTCACTCCTTCCTCACTCACTTAGTGAGTGCTGTTACTCCCTCCTCACTCACTCAGTGAGCGCTGTCACTCCTTCCTCACTCACTCAGTGAGTGCTGTCACTCCTTCCTCACTCACTCAGTGAGTGCTGTCACTCCCTCCTCACTCACTCAGTGAGTGCTGTCACTCCCTCCACACTCACTCAGTGAGCGCTGTCACTCCCTTCTCACTCATTCAGTGGGCACTGATAATCCCTCCTCATTCACTCAGTGAGCGCTGTCACTCCTTCCTCACTCACTCAGTGAGCGCTGTCACTCCCTACTCACTCACTCAGTGAGTGCTGTCATTCCCTCCTCACTAACTCAGTGAGCGCTGTCACTCCCTTCTCACTCACTCAGTGAGCGCTGAAACTCCCTCCTCACTCACTCAGTGAATGCTGTCACTCCTTCCTCACTCACTCAGTGAGCGCTGTCACTCCTTCCTCACTCAATCAGTGAGTGCTGTCACTCCATCCTCACTCACTCGGTGAGCGCTTTAACTCCTTCCTCACTCACTCAGTGAGTGCAGTCACTCCTTCCTCACTTACTCAGAGATCGCTGTCACTTCCTCCTCACTTACTCAGTGAGTGGTGACTCTTTCCTCCTCACTCAATCAGTGAGTGCTGTCACTCCCTCCTCACTCACTCAGTGAGTGCTGTTGCTTTCCAACCTCACTCACTCAATGAGAGCTGTCACTCCCTCCTCAATGCCTCAGTGTGAGCTGTCGCTTTCCCTCCTCACTCACTCAGATATCGCTGTCACTTCCTCCTCACTCACTCAGTGAGAGCTGGCACTCCTTCCTCCCTCACTCAGTGGGCGCTGTCATTACTTCCTCACTCACTCAGTGAGTGCTGTTACTCACTCCTCACTCACTCAGTGAGTACTGCCACTCTCTCCTCTCTCACTCAGTGTGCGCTGTCGCTTTCCCTCCTCACTCACTCAGAGATCGCTGCCACTTCCTCCTCACTTACTCAGT